>NC_052636.1:13459127-14059127 GCF_016161935.1 Mauremys reevesii | reverse complement strand
GGGGGGGGGGGGAATATCCCCCGGCAACACCTCCTGCTGGCCAAGCCCAGCCCCGGGTAGCCCCCAGTCAGTCAGTGCTGGCCCCAGCCCAGGGGGCACCTCAGAGGTAGCCGCATCTCAGCGCCGGGCGAGGGGTCCCTGGGTCACCGTCCGCCCTGCCCCAGAGGTGGCTGCATCTCAGCACCTAGCAAGGGGTCCCTGGGTCACCGGCCGCCCCGCCCCAGAGGTGGGCGCATCTCAGCACCTAGCAAGGGGTCCCTGGGTCACCGGCCGCCCCGCCCCAGAGGTGGCCGCATCTCAGCGCCTGGCGAGGGGTCCCTGGGTCACCAGCCGCTTCGCCCCAGAGGTGGCTGCATCTCAGTACTGGGCGAGGGGTCCCTGGGTCACCCGTTGCCCCCACCCCAGAGGTGGCCACATCTTCGCACCAGGCATCCTTGGCTAACCAGCTGCCCACCCCAGAGGTGGTCACATCTCAGCACCAGGCGAGGGTTCCCTGGGTAACCAGCCACCCCGCCCCAGAGGTGGCTGCATCTCAGCACCAGGCGAGGGGTCCCTGGGTAACCGGCCGCCCCGCCCCAGAGGTGGCCGCATCTCAGCCCCAGGCGAGGGGTCCCTGGGTAACCGGCCGCCCCGCCCCAGAGGTGGCTGCATCTCAGCCCCAGGCGAGGGGTCCCTGGGTAACCGGCCGCCCCGCCCCAGAGGTGGCTGCATCCCGGCGCCAGACCGAGCGTTCGGGTTGAGCGTATAGTCGTCTTTTTTTATTTCGGAGAAGTTATTATAGTTACACACAGAGATGCAGAAAGATAAATATTGGCTTGTTCTCTACGGGTCTTCCACACAGTCACGGTCGGAACAGAGAGACCGGGGTCGAAGCGGCTGGAAGGTGGGTTTTTGGAAACGTTTTACCGGGTGGGTGGTTTTTTTTTTTTTTTGCTTTCGCTCGTTTGTTTCTTTGATTGGTGGAGGGGGGGGGGAGGGGGGTTTCAAACCGGTTCGTTAGAGCTCTAAAGTGCCGTAAAACTAACGAGAGGTGCAACCTAGAACAGAAAGACGAAGGTACATTCGGTAGCGATGCTCGACGCTCACTGAGGCCTCAGTGACGAAAGTGCAAAAGAGGTCGCGGAGACGGACAGCTATGTACAGGTCAGTGACTGCCCTCCCCTGCCCCCCATATCCCCTGCGACCCCCCCCCGGCCCCCCACTGCAGCTGGGGGGGGGGGGAACAGGTGCCCAGAATGCCTTTGATGCGCTCTGCTAATCCCCGCGAGCAGAGGGGGGGAAGGTCATTGCGATGCAGCGGACGCAGGTGTGTGCAATTCTGCCTGCCAGCCAGAAGAGGTGGCTGGGGCAGGCGTGTGGGGAGGGGGGGTTGCAATGGTCCTTGCCCTGCAGTGGGGGGGGGGCGCAGGGTGGAATGCAGCACGAGGCAGCGGCTGGGGTGGGGCTGGAATGTGCACCGCGCTGCACCGCGCGGGGGGGGGATGCTCGTTTTTATTGCAGGAAGGGGGAGCGGCGGGGAGCTGCAGGCCGATGCAAGGCTTGCGCCGCAGCAGAGAGCGCTGGAAATGGCAGGGACGGGCTGCAGCAGAGCAGGGTGCATTTCCCATCGCAATGCACCCCCAGGCTGCAGTGGAGCAGGTTGCAATGCATCGCTCGGCTGCAGCAGAGCAGGGTGCATTTCCCGTCGAAATGCATCGCGGGGCTGCAGCAGAGCAGGCTGCAATGCTCATCGCAATGCATCACCAGGCTGCAGCAGAGCAGGGTGCAATGCATCACCGCACTGCAGTGGAGCAGGGTGCATTTCTTGTCACAATGCATCGCCGTGCTGCAGCGGAGCAGGGCACAATGCATCACCAGACTGCAGTGGAGCAGGGTGCAGTTCCAGTTGCAATGCATCGCCAGGCTGCAGCAGAGCAGGTTGTAATGCCCCGCCACGCTGCAGCAGAGCAGGGTGCAATGCCCGGCACAATGCATCACCACGCTGCAGCAGAGCAGGGTGCAATGCCAGCTGTAATGCATCGCCACGCTGCAGCAGAGCAGGTCCCAATGCCCGTTGCAATGCATCGCCGTGCTGCGGCAGAGCAGGGCGCATTTCCCATCACAATGCATCACCACGCTGCAGCAGAGCAGGGTGCATTTCTCATAGCAATGCACTGCCGTGCTGCAGTGGAGCAGGCTGCAATGCCCGTTGCAATGCATCATCGCGCCGCAGCAGAGCGCAATGCATCATCAAGCTGCAGTGGAGCAGAGGGCATTTCCCATCGCAATGCATCACCACGCTGCGGCAGAGCTGGGTGCAATGCCCGTCGCAATGTATTGCCAGGCTGCAGCGGAGCAGGTTATAATGCATCGCTGGGCTACAGCAGAGCAGGGTGAAATGCCAGTTGCAATGCATCACTGCGCCGCAGCAGAGCAGGGTGCAATGCCCGTCAAAATGCATCGCCACGCTGCGGCAGAGCGGGGTGCATTTTCCATCGCAATGCATCACCGCGCCGCGGCAGAGCAGGGTGCAATGCCCGTCACAATGCATCGCTGCGCTGCGGCAGAGCGGGGTGCATTTTCTGTCGCAATGCATCACTGCGCTGCGGCAGAGCCGGGTGCATTTTCCTGCAGCCCCGCAGCACATCCATTACTGCAGGGGGTATCCGCCGGCTTGGGAAGGCCCCCCCGGGAGATCAAAGCTCCATGCCCAGCAGCGCCCTGCTGGCTGGAAAACTAGGGTGGGTGGGGGTGAGAGGCCCCCCCCGCATCCTTGGAATTGGGGCAGGGGTCCCCTCCCCAGCCCAATGGTCCATGGGGGTCATGGACCAGTTGGGGGGGGGGTTTAGAGGTTGGTTTGGGGGAAAAGGGGGGGCTGTCTGAATTTGGAGGGACCAATTTTCTCCCTCCCATTTCCTCCTTAGCCCCTCCCCACAGGTTGAGCCAGGGAGATCATCCCCCTCCCAGCTATGGGGCCAAACCCCAGCTTCTCACCCCCTCCACCCCCCCCAGGGAAATCCACACACCCCTAGGCTCCCCCAAATCTGACCCGCTCTCCTCCTAGGGCAACAAAGGATTCTGGGAGTGGCCCAATCCCCCCGCACAGCACAGATGTCGGGGATCAACGGGGTGCAGACCCCACTCCCCATGGGGTGCATGGGGCACAGGGGAATGGGGGGTGCATGGGGTCCCCCCCAAAAGAGGAGGAGGGGAAGCTGGCACTTGGAGGGGGTAAGATCTGCAGAATAAAGGGGTGACAGGTCCCCCCCCCAAAGATCTGTAATGTGACCCCCTACCCAGAGACTGGATGGTTTAAAATGTGCTGGTTTGGGGGGGCCAGATGGATTGGAGTGACGGTGCAGCTGGAGAGCAGAGGGGCAGGATTTGGGGGGCACTGGCAGGGGGGGCAGAGGAGTGGATTTTAGGGGGAGTGATCGTGGGGGGCTGGGGGCTCACCGCACAGCCCCCCACTTTTGGAGTCGTTTGAACCAGTCATTAGGGGTCTCTTTTTTGTGGGGGATACCCCCACTTTTTCCTATACCCCCCCGCCTTGCCATCTGTGGGGGGGGGTGAACCGGCACCCCAGAGCCAGCTCCGGGGTCCCAGTTCCTACAAGGGGGTGGGGTCCGGTCCCAGAGGTGAAGGAAGGGGGGGATGGAGAAAGAGGGGGGGGCTGTGATCGGGGGAGGGGGTCAGTGGCCCAAAATGGAAAAACGACTAGTGCAAATGGGAAACCCCCCCCCCCGCCATCTCGCCCCAGGGAAGATCTGGGGGGGGGGTTGTCAAGGGACAGCACCCCCTGCTGGGAGGGGCACCCCTCCCCCAGGGCCCAGGGAAGTTTCTGGAAGGGCCGGAGCCGGGTTCCTGGCCCGAAAGGAAAAAGTGACTCAGTCGGTCGCGGCTCCAAAAACGCAGCGTCACCCGCCGAGCCGGGCGCCCCGCCAGGGCTGGGAGCGGCGGGGGGGGGGCTGGGGAGGAGGATGGGCGTGGGGGGGGGGGGATGGGGGGAAGGGGTGCCCGGGGCAGGGGCATTGGGGTGCCCGGGGCAGGAAGCTGAAGACAGCGTGGGGTGCCTGGGCAGGTCCTGTCGGAGCCAGGAGGGGGATTGCAGTGCATTCTGGGGGCGGGCCTGCAGTGCCTCCCCTCACAGCTGGGCTGCCCCACCCCTAAACCACCTTCTCACTCTTTTGGGGGGGCATATAGGGCTCCCCCCTCTCCCACAGATTGGTCCCTCTCTATAGCCCCTCCCTTGGGGTACCCACCCGCCTCCCCTCCAGATGTGCCAGCTGCACGGCCTGGCCTCTGGCGCCCCTCGGGGTCGGAGCTGCGGGGAAGGGTCCTGAGGATGGGGGGTCCCAGGAGTCACTGATGGGGACTGAGTTGGGGCTGCTCCGTCTGGAGTGACAGCTCACAGCCCAGCTCCAGGACACCCCCCCAGGTCCTTATGTCACACTTCCGGGGGGGGGGGGGGGTGTCACGGCTCCAACGCCCCTTGGCTCCGGGTGCCTCCCCTGCTGGGCCTCGCCCCCCCCATATCGTGCCCCCCCCACCCTGCCTCCAGCATCCCAGCTCGGGCGCCCGCCCCCCGCTTCGCCGCTCACAGGAAATTTCCCTTCTTCAGGCGCTCGGGGGCCGGGGGCTCCCCCCGGAGCACCCCCCCCCGGGGCAGGCCGGCCCCGCCCCCCGCCCCGCTGCCGGCCCCGTGGGCCCCGGCCCCGTCCTGGGCCTCGCTCCGGCAGGGGTTGACGGAGTAGCCGAAGACGCTGGGCAGGAAGGGC
Organism: Mauremys reevesii; assembly: GCF_016161935.1. NCBI lineage: Eukaryota > Metazoa > Chordata > Testudines > Geoemydidae > Mauremys > Mauremys reevesii. Next base: position 14,054,370 of record NC_052636.1, on the reverse strand, counting down.
AGGGGCTGGCCCTTGTCGTCCGGCAGGACCACGTTGAGCGCCACGGGGAGGGCGGCCAGGTTGGTGAAGTTGTAAGGGTAGGCGGCCAGCAGCTGGTGCCCGTACATGAGCGGGTAGGGGTCCGGGTAGAAGCTCACCTTGCCGTCCCCATCGCCGGCCTTGCCCACGGCGCCGAAAGGGAGGGGGCCGGGGTAGGCCAGGAAGGGGGGCTTGTCGTCCGCCTCTTTGCGGGTCCGGCAGCCCCCCGGCGCCAGCAGGGGCAGCGGGTATTCCTGCACCGGGTACCTCTCCGGGAAGCCGCCCGCCGCCTCCTCCTCCTCGGGCGGGGCCGGGCTGGTGTGCGAGATGACGGGGTCTTGCAAGGAGAGGGCGGCCCGGGGGGCGGGCGGCGCCGGGGCCAGCTCGGCCCGGCTGGTGGTGGCGGCTTCGGCGACCGGCGCGGCCGCCTCCAGGGGCCCGCCCGTCTCCGGCGGCATCACCTCTTCCTCCCGGGGCGGCGCTGCCCCCTGGCTCTCCGGCGTGGCCGGCTGGCCGGCGGCACGGCCCCGGCTGGCCTCCGCCGCCGGCGGCTCCCCGCTGGACGACGAGACCTGCATCTCCTGCGTGATTTCCTCCTTGACGGCCGCCAGCGCCGGCTCCGGCTCCTCCGGCTTTTTGGAATAGGCGATGACGGTGGTCAGGGCGGGCGGGCCGGGCTCCCGGCTTTCCCCCTCGTGCCGCTTCATGTGCCGGCTCAGGGCCGCCGCCGTCTTGCAGACCTTGGCGCAGTGGGCGCAGGTGAACTTCACCGAGGGCTTGCGGCCCACCCGGTGCGCCGGAGCCGGCGCCAGGTCGTCCTTGCCCGGCCGCCCGTGCACCCGCTCGTGTTTCCGCAGCTTCTTCAGCGCCGAGAAGAGCTTCCCGCAGGCGCCGCACTCGTGTTTCCATTCGGCGCTGCCGCGCCCGGCCTTGTGCGCCGGCTCGGGCGCCGGGGCGTCGGAGCCGCCGGGACTGGGCGAGGCGCGGGCGGGCGCCGGGCTGGGCTCCTCCCTTTCCTCCTCCTCCTCCTCCCCCCGCTTCATCCAGCGCAGGGAGCGCAGCTTGCGGCGCCACCGGGAAGACCGCTTCACCTTGGGGACGCCGGAGCCGGCCCCGCCGGAGCCGCCGGCCTTCCGCTTGGGCTTGTAGGTGTAGTACGGACGCCAGAGCTGGTCTTCGGCGTCCCGGTCGCTCTCCTCCTCGCCGCTCTCGTTGTGGGCGTAGGAGCCGCCGGCCCGTTTGCCGGGAGCCGCCTTCTCGGCCGGCCCGAAATCGAAGCGCTTGGGGCCTCGCGGGCTTTTGTCCAGCATCAGGTCGGTCTCGGAGATGCGTCGCTTGACGATGGCTTCTTCGCCGATGCGCACCGTGATCTGGCACAGCGGGGCGCTGCGGCTCTCCGAGGCGGCGCCCACGTAGGCCGGCTTGGCCATGTAAGTCATGGTGCGGCCGGGCCGCAGGCTGCGGGGTTTCGGCAGCTCCCCGCCGCCCGCCTCCTCCGGGGCCTGCTCGGCCGCCGCCTTCTGGGCCTGGATGTATTCCTTCAGCACTTGTTTTTTGAGGGGCTCGGCCGGGGCGGGGCGGGGGGCGGCCGGCGCGCTGTTGTAGGTGATGACCGAGGAGGCCTGGCCGCCCCCGCCTCCCGCCGGCGCCACCGAGGTGCTGTGCACGATGACCGAGGCGGCCGGGTGGCCGTAGGCGATGACCGACGGGGCCTCGCCGTCCGCCCGCCGCGCCTCCTCCGCTGGAACGGGCGGCCCGGCTCGGCCGGCGGGAACCGCTCGGCCTCGGCGCCTCCGGCGTCGGCGCCGCAGCCGGGCCCCGCCTCCCCGCCGGGGCCGGCCGCGGGGTCCCCCTCGCCCAGCGCCACTGGGAGGGGCTGCGGGGGCGGCGGCAGCAGCAGCCCCTCCGGCAGCAGCCCCGGGCTGTACGTTTTGTAGGGCCGCTTCTGGGAGCGCATGGGCAGGAGGCGGTAAAGCTTGAGGGCGTTGAGCCGCGGCTTGTAGCCGCCGTTGGGCGTCTTCTCGGAGGAGATGAGCCCCGGGTTGATGCCGTGGAAGGCCTTCTGGTGAGTCTTCAGGTTGTAGTAGGTGACGAAGGTCTCCCAGCAGAAGATGCACTGGTAGCGGCGCTCGCCGGTGTGCCACACCTCGTGCTTGGTGCGGTACTCGGCCAGGGCGAAGACTTTGTCGCAGTAGCGGCAGGGGTACTTGCGCCGCCAGGAGTGGACGTTGGAGTGGCGCTTGAGGCTGGAGAGGGTCATGTAGGAGCGCTCGCAGACGGTGCAGAAGTAGATGACGTGGCCGTCCACCACCTTGACGAAGTGGTCCTGCTCCGGGATGTACTCCAGCCGCTGCAGGGCCCGGTGGCGGAAGAGCAGGCCTTTCTTGGAAGACGCCGGTTTCGGCGGCGCCGGCGCGGCGGGCGGAAGGGGAGCCGCCGGGGCCGGGGCCGGCGCCTCCGAGCCGCCCGCCGCCGCCTCCTCCTCCTCCTCCGCCTCCTTGCAGAGCACCTCGTGCGTCTGCAGCCGCTTCACGTGGATGAAGCTCTTGCCGCAGTGGCGGCAGGAGAGGGAGCGCCGGCTCCGGTGCAGTTGCAGGTGCAGGCTCAGGGCGGCCGGCGTGGCGAAGGAGCGGCTGCAGAGCCCGCAGCGGAAGGCGCCGCCCGCCGGCGAGGAAGACGACGGCGCCGGCTCGCCCTCGGCGGCGGCGGCGGGCGGTTCCGCGGCGCCGCGCTCCCGCTCCCAGTCCGGGGCGCCCGGCTCGGCGGGCGCCGTGCTCAGGGCGTAGAGGATCTTCGCTGTCTCCGTTTCGTTATCCGCCTCCCGCTGCGGGCTGGGCGGCCGGGCCGGCTCCTGGAGGCAGACGGGGCTGGCGGCCGGCCGCGACGGGCAGGTCAGGTCCACGGGGGAGCCGCAGGATCTCGGGGAGGAGGCCGAGGTGTCCCCGGCCGCCTCGGGGCTCCAGGGCTCACTCATCTCCTTGGCTTGAGCGGCGGGGTCCAGGTTCTCCAGCCAGGAGATGCCCAGGCGGCGGCCGGCGGCTCCGATCTGCCGGGCGGCGGCCGGGCTGGGCACCGAGAGGCGAGACCGGTAGATGAAGTTGAGGATGTCCGAGAAGACCCCGGCTTGGATGTCGGGCAGCTCCAGCACCTGGGCCGGCTGGCGGCCGGCCGGCTCCTCCGACAGCACCTCCTTGAAGTACGGGCTCGACGCCGCCAGCACGTTCTTGTGGGCCGGGAACTTGGTGTCTTCGGCGATGATGGTGACGTCGCAGAACTGGCCCCGCAGCCGCTGCTCATTCAGCTCCACCAGCAGGCAGTGGGAGTGGGCGGCGTCCGAGAGCTCCAGCACCGGAGCCATGGCGGGGCCACAGAGCTGGGGAGACAGAGACAGGCGTGAGGGGAGCAGGGGCTAGTGGTTAGAGGGGTGGGGGATGGGAGCCAGGACTCCTGGGTTCACCCCCCGGCTCTGGGAGGGGAGTGGGGGCTGGGGGGTCAGAGCAAGGGGGGGTTGGGAGCCACCACTCCTGGATTCTCTCACCAGCGCAGGGAGGGGAGTGGGGACTGGGGGGGTAGGGGAGTGGGGGCTGGAGCCAGGACTCCTGGGTTCTCTCCCTGGCTCTGGGCGGGGAGTGGGGGCTGGTGGGTTAGAGCAGGGGGGGCTGGGAGCCAGGACTCCTGGGTTCTCTCCCCGGTGCCGGGAGGGGAGTGGGGACTGGTGGGTTAGAGCGGCGGGGGGCTGGGAGCCAGGACTCCTGGGTTCTCTCCCCGGCTCTGGGAGGGGAGTGGGGGCTGGTGGTTAGAGTCGCAGGGCTCAGTGCCGTGGGTGAGGCCGAGATGTGGGCTAGGGGTCGACATCGGTGAGGCTGGGGCGTGGGCCAGAGGTCGGCATGGGTCAGGCTGGGTCGCAGGCCGGTGTGGATGGAGAAGGGGGCTGGGGGGGGCGGGGGTCAGGCCACAGGGCAGGATTGGCGGTAGTGGGGCCAGGCTGGCGCCGGTTGGCGTTGGTCATGGGTCAGGCCGGGCTCGGGGCGGGCGGCGCCGGGCGGGCCAGGCCGCGGTTGGCGTCAGTCAGGCCGAGCTAGGGGTGCGGTTTGGAGTCTGTGGGGCCGGGCCGGGCGCTGGGGTTGGCGTCTGTGGGGCCGGGCCAGGGGTGCCGGTGCCCGTCGGTGGGGCCGGGCCAGGCTGGGGGAGGCCGGGGGCCCGTGCCCGCTGGCTGAGGGCCACTCCTCCCTCCGGGCGGGAGCCATTTTGCACAGGGATTCCCAGCTGGCAGCTAAAATGGCTGAGGGAAGCGGGGGCCGGTGCCAGCTGCGATTAGCAAAGGAGCTGGCCCGGCCCCACCGCCGGCTCGGCCGCTTCCCGCCCCGCCCCCGGGCACCCGACCAGCCCCGGGGCCACCTGCTCCGGACGGGCACCGGCCGTGCCCAGCCCCACCTCCCGGGCAGGGGCAGCTGGGGACGGGGACGGGTCAGGAAAAGGGCAGGGCAGGCCCGGGCCTGGGAGTGAGTGAGTCAGTCAGTCTGTCAGCCGGCAACTGCCTGCCTGGCCCAGAGCCGCCTCGTCCCCTCAGCCGCCTCGTCCCCTCAGCCGCCTCGTCCCTCCTTCTGCTTCTCCTCATCCCTCCTTCCCTCCTCATCCCTCCTTCCTCTGCCTGTCCTCACCTCCTCATCCCTCCTTCCCTCCTCCTCATCCCTCCTTCCTCTGCCTGTCCTCACCTCCTCATCCCTCCTTCCCTCCTCCTCATCCCTCCTTCCCTCCTTCCGCTCCTCCTCCTCCCTCCTTCCCTTCTCATCCCTCCTTCCCTCCTTCCGCTCCTCCTCATCGCTCCTTCCTCTGCCATCCCCTCAGCCTCCTCGTCCCTCCTTCCGCTCCTCCTCCTCCTCATCCCTCCTTCCTCTGCCGTCCCCTCAGCGTCCTCATCCCTCCTTCCCTCCTCCTCCTCATCCCTCCTTCCTCTGCCATCCCCTCAGCCACCTCGTCCCTCCTTCAGCTTCTACTCCTCATCCCTCCATCCGCCTCCCCTCAGCCTCCTCATCCTCCTTCCTCCTCCTCATCCCTCCTTCCTCTCCCGTCCCCTCAGCCTCCTCATCCCTCCTTCCTCTCCCGTCCCCTCAGCCTCCTCATCCCTCCTCCTCCTCATCCCTCCTTCCTCTGCCGTCCCCTCAGCCTCGTCCCTCCTCCTCCTCCTCATCCCTCCTTCCTCTGCTGTCCCCTCAGCCTCCTCGTCCCTCCTTCTGCTTCTCCTCATCCCTCCTCCCTCCGCCGTCCCCTCAGCCTCCTCGTCCCTCCTCCTCATCCCTCTTCCCTCCTCCTCCTCATCCCTCCTTCCTCTGCCGTCCCCTCAGCCTCGTCCCTCCTTCAGCTTCTCCTCCTCATCCCTCCTTCCGCTCCCGTCCCCTCAGCCTCCTCATCCCTCCTTCCCTCCTCCTCATCCCTCCTTCCTCTGCCGTCCCCTCAGCCGCCTCTCCTCCTCATCCCTCCTTCCCCCTCCTCGTCCCTCCTTTTGCTCCTCCTCCTCATCCCTCCTTCCTCTGCCTGTCCTCACCTCCTCATCCCTCCTTCCCTCCTCCTCATCCCTCCTTCCTCTGCCGTCCCCTCAGCCGCCTCGTCCCTCCTTCTGCTTCTCCTCATCCCTCCTTCCCTCCTCCTCCTCCTCATCCCTCCTTCCTCTGCCGTCCCCTCAGCCTCCTCGTCCCTCCTTCCGCTCCTCCTCCTCATCCCTCCTTCCTCTGCCGTCCCCTCAGCCTCCTCGTCCCTCCTTCAGCTTCTCCTCCTCATCCCTCCTTCCCTCATCCCTCCTTCCGCTCCTCCTCCTCATCTCTCCTTCCTCTGCCAGCCCCTCAGCCTCCTCGTCCCCCCTCCTCCTCCTCCTCCTCCTCATCCCTCCTTCCTCTGCCGTCCCCTCAGCCGCCTCGTCCCTCCTTCTGCTTCTCCTCATCCCTCCTTCCTCTGCCGGCCCCTCAGCCTCCTCGTCCCTCCTTCTGCTTCTCCTCATCCCTCCTTCCGCTCCTCCTCCTCCTCCTCATCCCTCCTTCCTCTGCTGTCCCCTCAGCCTCCTCGTCCCTCCTTCTGCTTCTCCTCGTCCCTCCTTCCCTCCTCCTCCCTCCTCCCTCCGCCGTCCCCTCAGCCTCCTCGTCCCTCCTCCTCATCCCTCTTCCCTCCTCCTCCTCATCCCTCCTACCTCTCCCGTCCCCTCAGCCTCCTCATCCCTCCCCCTCCTCATCCCTCCTTCCTCTGCCGGCCCCTCAGCCTCCTCGTCCCTCCTTCCTGTCCTCCTCGTCCCTCCTTCCTCTGCCGGCCCCTCAGCCTCCTCTCCTCCTCCTCAGCCTCCTCGTCCCTCCTTCCCCCTCCTCATCCCTCCCTCCTTCCTCTGCCAGCCCCTCAGCCTCCTCATCCCTCCTTCCCGTCCTCATCCCTCCTTCCTTCCTCTGCCTGTCCTCACCGCCTCATCCCCTCCTCATCTCTCCTTCCTCTGCCAGCCCCTCAGCCTCCTGATCCCTCCTTCCCGTCCTCATCCCTCCTTCCTTCCTCTGCCTGTCCTCACCGCCTCATCCCCTCCTCATCTCTCCTTCCTCTGCCAGCCCCTCAGCCTCCTGATCCCTCCTTCCCGTCCTCATCCCTCCTTCCTTCCTCTGCCTGTCCTCACCTCCTCATCCCTCCTTCCCGCCTCCTCATGCCTTCCTCTGCCATCCCCTCAGCCTCCTGATCCCTCCTTCTGCTTCTCCTCGTCCCTCCTCATCCCTCCTTCCTCTGCCAGCCCCTCAGCCTCCTCATCCCTCCTTCCCCCCATCCCTCCGTCTGCTCCTCCTCCTCAGCCTCCTCGTCTCTCCTTCCCATCCTCGTCCCCCCTTCCTGTGCCTGTCCTCACCTTCTCATCCCTCCTTCCCGTCCTCCTCGTCCCTCCTTCCTCAGCCGTCCCCTCAGCCTCCTCATCCCTCTTTCTGCTTCTCCTCATCCCTCCGTCTTCTGCCATCCCCTCAACCGCCTCGTCCCTCCCTCTGCTTCTCCTCATCCCTCCTTCCCTCCTCATCCCTCCTTCCGCTCCTCCTCCTCCTCATCCTCTGCCGACCCCTCAGCCTCCTCGTCCCTCCTTCTGCTTCTCCTCGTCCCTCCTTCCTCTGCCGGCCCCTCAGCCTCCTCTCCTCCTCCTCAGCCTCCTCGTCCCTCCTTCCCCCTCCTCATCCCTCCCTCCTTCCTCTGCCAGCCCCTCAGCCTCCTCATCCCTCCTTCCATCCTCATCCCTTCTTCTCCTCCTCCTCATCCCTCCTTCCTTCCTCTGCCTGTCCTCACCGCCTCATCCCCTCCTCATCTCTCCTTCCTCTGCCGTCCCCTCAGCCGCCTCATCCCTCCTTCTGCTTCTCCTCATCCCTCCTTCTCTCCTCCTCCTCATCTCTCCTTCCTCTGCCAGCCCCTCAGCCTCCTGATCCCTCCTTCCTGTCCTCCTCGTCCCTCCTTCCTCTGCCAGCCCCTCAGCCTCCTGATCCCTCCTTCCTGTCCTCATCCCTCCTTCCTCTGCCGGCCCCTCAGCCTCCTCTCCTCCTCCTCAGCCTCCTCATCCCTCCTTCCGGTCCTCCTCATCATCCCTCCTCCTCCTCCTCCTCCTTCCTCTACCCATCCTCTCATCCCTCCACTCATCGCTTCAGCCTCCTTATCCCTCCTTTTCATCTCTCCTTCCCGTCCTTCTCCTCCTCATCTATCCTTCCTCTGCCGTCCCCTCCTCCTCATCCCTCCTTCTGCTCCTCCTAATCCTCTCCTCCTCATCCCTCCTTCCCATCCTTGTTGTCCTCCCTCCTTCCTTTGCCATCCCCTCATCCTCCTCATCCCTCCTTCCTCTGCTGTCCCCTCATCCCTCCTTCTGCTCCTCCTCATCCCTCCTTCCCGTCCTCGTCCTCCTCCTCTTCTGCCCGTCCTGTCATCCCTCCACCCATCCCCTCAGCCTCATCTCTCCTTCCTCTGCCTGTCCTCACCTCATCCCTCCCTCCTCTGCCGTCCCCTCAGCCTCCTCATCCCTCCTTGCCGTCCTCCTCCTCATCCCTCCTTCCCTCCTCATCCCTCCTTCCTCTGCCATCCCCTCAGCCTCCTCTCCTCCCCGTCCTCCTCCTCCTCAGCCCTCCTTCCTCTGCTGTCCCCTCATCCCTCCTTCTGCTCTTCCTCATCCCTCCTTCCCATCCTCCTCTTCTGCCCGTCCTCTCATCCCTCCGCCCGTCCCCTCAGCCTCATCCCTCCTTCCCGTCCTCCTCCTCATCCCTCCTTCCTCTGCCGTCCCCTCAGCCTCCTCATCCCTCCTTCCCCCCCAGCCCTCCTTCTGCTCCTCCTCCTCAGCCTCCTCGTCTCTCCTTCCCATCCTCGTCCCTCCTTCCTCTGCCGGCCCCTCAGCCTCCTCTCCTCCTCCTCAGCCTCCTCGTCCCTCCTTCCCGTCCTCCTCCTCATCCCTCCTTCCTCTGCCGTCCCCTCAGCCTCCTGATCCCTCCTTCCCGTCCTCCTCGTCCCTCCTTCCCATCCTCATCTTCCTCTTCATCCCTCCTTCTCATCCTCCTCTTCTGCCCGTCCTCTCAGCCTCCTCCTCATCCCTTCTTCCCCTGCCCGTCCCCTCAGCCTCCTCTCCTCCTCCCTCCGCCCATCCCCTCATCCCTCCTTCCTCAGCCAGTCCCCGCCCTGGGGCCGGGTGGGAGCCGGCGCCCCCCAGAGGGGACAGGCCCCTGCCCCATTCCCAGCCCCCCTGAGCCAGCCAGTCCCCGCCCTGGGGCCGGGTGGGAGCCGGCGCCCCCTAGAGGGGACAGGCCCCTGCCCCATTCCCCGCCCCCCTGAGCCAGCCAGTCCCTCCACTGGGGCCGGGTGGGAGCCGGCGCCCCCCAGAGGGGACAGGCCCCTGCCCCATTCCCCGCCCCCCTGAGCCAGCCAGTCCCCGCCCTGGGGCCAGATGGTGAATTGCCCCTTACCTGTGGGAGGTGCCCTCATCGACTACGGCTTCCTGCCCCACGACTCCTCGGCTCTGCCTCTCCCCGGACAGGATCCGCTGTGGGGAGATGCCAAGGGTTAGGTGCTGAGACCCACAGCAGGAGCGGGAGGCTGGGAGCCAGGACTCCTGGGTTCTCTCCCCGGCTCTGGGAGGGGAGTGGCGGCTGGTGGGTTAGAGCAGGGGGGGCTGGGAGCCAGGACTCCTGGGTTCTCTCCCCGGCTCTGGGAGGGGAGTGGGGTCTAGTGGTGAGAGTGGGGGGGAGGTGGGGCTGGACACCAGGACTCCTGGGTTCCATTCCCGACTCACTGTTTGCCCCTGGGTAAGTCCCAGCCCCCCCCTGTGCCTCAGTTTCCCCTCTCTGTAAACCAGGGTAGCCGTGTGATTGCGCCACGGAGTGGGGGGTAACAGACACCCGTCACTCTCACTGCATCCTGCTCTGGGGGTGTCCGATGCAGCGAGTCTGGGCCCGGCAACGGGGGGCAGAGACCCCATCAGATGGTTTTCATTTTCATTAAGCCCCAGCTCCTGGAGTCATGGGATTAAAGCTTTCATCCCTGGGAGAGAAAACGCTGGGGAAAGGGACCCAGATCCCAGAAAAAAAAATTATACACCAAGGACCATGTTTACAATCCCTCAATTACGGAGCTAATTTGAGGGGTTTAAACACTCAAGATTGAGCACGAGGGTGAAGCAGGATCAGGGTTTCCCAGATAAGAGGGGCCTGGATTTGACGCGCCGTCTCCTCCTAGCCCAAACCTCCCAAGTTGCCCCACCCGGGCAAAGTGTTTTTGACAGTGAATTTCCCCCTTAATCCTTCCGAAAAAATACAGAGAATACAGGTCGTCCAGAACCCAGCCCCGTGCTCTAACCACTAGGCCCCGCCGCCCGCCGGTTAAAACCCAGCTGCCTCCGTCTTTCACTGCCCTGCGGAGACTTCCCTGAGCTGACGACTCTGCGCATCTTCCGGCGGTTAAACGCTGGAAAGAGAGCGCCGTGTTAAGCAGGGGGAAACAGAGGCACGGCGCGGGGAAAGCGACTTGGCCAGCGGCAGGACTCCTGGGTTCTACCCCTGGCTCACGTGTCTAGTACCCAGGGCGCACGGCCTCCAAAACCGACTGATAATGAAATCATAAAATTATGAACAAATGGGCCCTTACGAAGGGGGAAGGGCCCTGATAGGGGCTCGGGTAATTGAGACTCTGGGAACATTTAATTAATTATGATTAACACTGTTCTTAATTATTGCCTTGGGGCAGCACCTGGGAGCCCCAGTCACCCGGCTCCCCTTTGCGCAAGGTGCTGTACATACAAAGGACAAAGGTGATCCCAGGCCCAGCGATCAGTGAATTACTCGGGTTTATTTATGGGGGGGGGGGACGCCTTCCTTCCGCTGGTCTCAGAGGGGAATTAATGAATGAAGCCCCCACATGGGGGGAGGAAGGACAGCCAGCCCAATATTACAGGTGGGGAAACTGAGGCACGGAGGGGAAGGAATTTTTCAGAGCACATCACTCAAAGAAGAACCCAGGAGTCCTGGCTCCCAGCCCCCCCTGCTCTAACCACCAGCCCCCACTCCTCTCCCGGAGCCAGGGAGAGAACCCAGGAGTCCTGACTCTCAGCCCCCCTGCTCTAACCACCAGCCCCCACTGCCCTCCCAGAGCCGGGGAGAGAACCCAGGAGTCCTGGCTCCCAGCCCCCCCGCGCTAACCCACCCGCCCCCAATCCCCTCCCATAGCCAGGGAGAGAACCCAGGAGTCCTGGCTCCCAGCCCCCCTGCTCTAACCCACCCGTCCCCAATCCCCTACCAGAGCCAGGGAGAGAACCCATGAGTACTGGCTCCCAGCCCCCTGCTCTAACCCATCAGCCCCCACTCCTCTCCCAGAGCTGGGGAGAGAACCCAGGAGTCCTGGCTCCCAGCCCCCCGGCTCTAACCCATCCGGCCCCCCGCCCCTCCCAGAGCTGGGAGAGAACCCAGGAGTTCTGGCTCCCAGCCCCCCCTGCTCTAACCACCAGCCCCCACTCCCCTCCCAGAGCCGGGGAGAGAACCCAGGCGTCCTGGCTCCGAGTCCCATACCAAGGTCACATGGTGGCTAACATGTTACTAATTAAGGGGCGGCTCCAGCTCCCGGCTGAATTCAAAGGGAGCCTCCCCCACACCCCTCCCGTGGGGCTCCCAACCCGTCCCACCGGCTAAGCAAACACTGCGGTGGTGGGGTGGGGGGGTGGGGAGATTAAAAACGATCCCCGCGTCTTTCCGGAGACAGCCTGGGATCTCGGCCGAGCAGCCGTCGCGTTACATTAACAACGCGGCCTGACGCTGGAGGGGCCCAGCGAGGCGGACAGACAAACACACACACACACAAAATCCCCAGCAGCCAAACAAAACCTTCCGCCACACCGTCATCGGCACCCGCAGGTTGCAACGAATCCAGGCAAACGGGTCACGGGCTGGCGGAGCGGCTGGATACGTGTTAGAAACCGGAGAGGCGGGTGCGTGTCAGTGGTACAGGCTGCGAGACCGGAGCGGGGGGGGGGAGGGGGAGCCCAGCTACACCGTGACGTAACTGGCGTGCGTGTCCCAGATACAGCCAGAGCTAATTGGAGACGGTGGGGAGCCGTATCGCAGGCTCTGTTCGGATTAAAATTCGGAAGGGGGTGGGTGGGTACAGTCGGATATAATCGGGGTTGAGGCGGGTGATGCGTCACTGCTACAATCTGATATAAATGTGGGGGGTGTCTCTCCCCCCAAGCTACAATCGGAGTTAATCAAGAGACGGTGGGGCGGTATATCACAGCTAGATGCTGATTAATATTGGGGGGGGGGGTTGTTTCCCTAGGTACAGTCAGAGGTAATCAAAAGTGGAAGAAAAGGTACACGCATTACAGTCGAAGCTAATCCGAGATGGGGAGGAGGTGTATCACACCTACAATCTGATGCAAAATGGTCTGTACGTTTGTCCCAGGGACCGTCAGAAGTACTTAGAGACGGGGAAGGTGTAACGGGGGGTGTGGGTCCCCAGGTGCAGGCTGATGAAGTTGGTGTGTGTCTCATTTGCCAGGAGGTAGGTCTGGGGGTAAGTTTTACGTACGGTGTGACTTTCCGGGATGCACGTCAGGTAGGGCGTGATGCGTGTGTGTGTGTGTGTGAGAGAGAGAGAGAGAGAATAACAAGGGATAGAAATGGAGGTACAACGTGCTTTAACTGGTGTGTGTGGGTGTGAGAGAGAGCGAGTGTGTGTGTCACAATACCATCACAAGTAATTGGGGTGTACACACTAACATAATGTAATTAGGGCGCAGGTGCCAGGTACAATCTGACATAACTGGGAGGTATGTGCCAGGTACAATCTCACGTAATTGGAGCGCATGGGTCAGGTACAATCTGATGACCGAGTTGTATGTGTCGAGTAAGTGTGATGTCACAGCTGTATACGTCAGGTACAGTCTGATGTAATCGGTCTGTGTCTCACAGGTACAGTGTGATGTAATGGGGTGTACGTTCAGGTACAGTCTGACATAACTGGGAGGGTATGTGCCAGGTACAATCTCACGCGCATGGGTCAGGTACAATCTGATGACCGAGTTGTATGTGTCGAGTAAGTGTGATGTCAAGGCTGTATACGTCAGGTACAGTCTGATGTAATCGGTCTGTGTCTCACAGGTACAGTGTGATGTAATAGGGGTGTATGTTCAGGTACAGTCAGACATAATTGGGGGGGGTCAGGTACAGAATGGTGTGACTGGGGGGTGTATGAGGAATACAGTCAGACATCGTCGGGGGCAGACACGAGGAACACACACTCAGGGCATCCCTGTCACAGCCATGCTGGAAATCTGGGGCCCTTAAATCCCTCCCGACCACGTCAACCCCTCACCGCAAAAACCAGCACTCAATCGAATGGACCCCTGAACAACACACCAAAAACTAGGCATTGCCATAGAAACCACAAACGGCTGTTTTTTACCTTACCCTCCCCGCCCCCGCCCCAGCGACTGACAAATCCGTTTCCTCCCTCACCTACCTGCCGGGACCCGAGAGCTGGGTCAGGCGGTCCCCATGGCAACAGCCTATGACGTCCCCAACAGCGGGAGGAGACCTGCTCTCCGGGGGAGGAGGAGGTCACCCGCTGTTGCTGTGGTAACGGCCCCAGAACCCAGGTCTTGGCAGGGGAAAAGACCTTTAACCTGGCCAGTACAGAATACTGACAGCCCCAACACCCGCATCACACACACCCCTGAGCCAATAGGAGGCAAGCGAGGGCTCACCTGGATACTCGTTGGCTGAACTGGCTGTGATGTCACCAGGACCCTTCCCATGTCAACCCCTGTGATTCAGCTGGGACCTGCGTTAAAGAAACAGGCCCTACAAAAATGTTCTCCAAGCAAAATGCCCCTTTAGAAGGAGGGGTGTGATCACACCCACACACACTGGACAAAGACACATGCACACACTGCATACACAACCTCCCATAAACACCACACTGGACAAACACAAACACACTGCAAATCTCCTCTCTCTCACACACACACACACACACACACCCAGCACAGACAACCCCTACACCGCATGCATACACACACACAGTACTGACAGACCCATACCAAGCACCACACCCACTGATGCTGTACACAACCGCACACCGAGATGTTGGCACAAACGTGTTGTCACACAAACATATGGGATACAGCATACCAAACGTGGACAATCGGACACAGTTCAGTTCACTCCTGCTGCATCACACGCAACAGATTCACCCGCTGCACGCATGCACCATGCACACCCTCGCCAACACACCCATGCACACACTAATTCACAAACACACACTTGTAGGCCCGTACCATACACAAGCTTCCCATACACACAGACACTCAACACCTCTACCCCATATTACCTCTACACTGCGTACAAACACACTCCAAATACACACACACTCATTCCTATGCTCTACACCTGCACATACACACACTTCACAAAACAACAACATACCAACGCTGTACATACCAACGCATCAGAACATACGTTCACAAGCATACATACCTGTCGTGTACACACCCAGACACCAGACACTGACAAACACACCCCCCTCCATCCATGGCAGGCACACGCAAATGTATTCATTGTACAGACACTCACAAACACACTCACCCTACTTGTGAGCATACCAAAAAGAATACACAAATGCACACTTATTCACACACACACACTGTACAAACACACATAGGTACACTCATTCACGCACGAACATTGTACATACACAAATACACTCACTGACAAATACACCCACTGTTACACAACTACACTCCTGTTTGCACACTCATTGTACAAACAAGGCCACACATTCGCCAACACACCCTTACATGGTACACACCCAAATACAGCCTCACTCACATGCACACCCATTCACCTGCACACTTATCCACAAGCACGCACACACTCAGGTGCACACTGTCAGCCACTCAAGCACACCCATGGGACACACACAAACACACCCACATTGTACACGCCCATGCTACACCCACAAACGCACACTCATTCACAAACCCACCCGTGGTACACGTGCAAATCCACACTCGTTCACAACCGCACTCCCGCTGTAGAAACACACACGCAAAGGCGCACCCGCGAACACACCCAAGCGCAGCCTGCACGCGCGTGCACACACGCACACTCCCTCCCAAAGGGAGACACGCACGACTGACGCAGACCAAGCACTCACTAGCCGACTGTGAACCGGTTTTGCACTAGGACACCCTGACACTGGGGTGAATTTCAAACATTGTTGCAAACAAAACCCATCTCTGCAAATCCCCAAGCCTTACATCTGGAATATCTTAAACTCCTCTCTTTTGGCCGCCCGCCGCCCCGGCCCTGGCCGGGGAGCCAGGCTGATCTCACCATTAATCAGCGAGCAGATGGATCACTAAGAGGATGGGAGACCCGGGGTGCTGCAGGGAGAGGGGTGGGGGGTTCAGCGGGGGGCACTCTCCCCCCAGCTGCAGCACCAGGCGAGAGGTCCCTATATTAACGGCCGCTCCGCCCCAGAGGTGGCCGCATCTCAGCACCGGGCGAGGGGTCCCTGGGTAACCGGCCGCCCCGCCCCAGAGGTGGTCGCATCTCAGCGCCGGGCGAGGGGTCCCCGGGTAACCGGCTGCCCCACCCCAGAGGTGGGCGCATCTCAGCGCCGGGCGAGGGGTCCCCGGGTAACCGGCCGCCCCGCCCCAGAGGTGGCCGCATTTCAGCGCCAGGCGAGGGGTTGTTTTTATCTACACTGGGGGCTTTTATCACATCCTTGCCGGTGGCCGATTTTTACAAGTCACCCCCATTCTCCGCTCTCCCAGAGTTCCTCGGTGGGGGCATCGTCCCAGGCTTTTTAACGCCGGCCCTTCCCGCTCCTCCCGAAACGAAGGCCGGGCATCGAGGGCGGATCGTGGCGGGTCTCTCGGCCGCGGGAGCTGGGCCGCGCGGCGGGGCGGGGGGGGAGAATCTGGACGGCGACGGGGCCCCGTGGAGAAGTGACCTTTTCCCTCCAGGAAACGCAGGAGGCCTGAGTCATAGCGACCGAGGCGAGTGGGGGGGGATGGAGGGAGAGAGGCGAGATCAAAGGGGCGGAAAGGCCCCCCCCCCCCCCCGGATCAGCCGCCAGCGGCCCAGAGCCGGGGCCGTGCCTGGACCGGGGTTGGACGAGAGGGGTGCTGGGGAAGCGACACCCCCCGCCCCCATCGTCCACACAACACCCCACCTGTCCTCAGAAGAATCCCCCCCCTCACACACAGAGCGGGGAGCACACTGGGGGGGGGGCAAGTGGAGTCATACAGGCCCAAACATCCCCCCCCTCACACACACACCAGTCCCATACGCCACCCCCACCAGACCGGTCCCATATGACCCCCCCTCCCCACTTGTTCTTCAATCCCGCACCCCCAATGCGGCTCCTGGCCCCCTCTGACCCTTCCCCACCCACCCAGAGCAGGCCCTGGTCCATCCCCCGGTCCTGGGCCTTGTCCGCACCCCAGACCCGGACCCCCTCCACGTCCTGCTTCCTGGACACGAGGTCCCAGAGCGCAGCGCGCACAAACACAATCACAACCAGCACTGCACAAACTCGCACCCTCCATTGCCCCCCCCACACAGACGCACAAACACAATCACACCCAGCACTGCACAAACTCGCACCCTCCATTGCCCCCCACACACACACAGATGCACAAACACAGTCACAACCAGCACTGCACAAACTCGCACCCTCCATTGCCCCCCCCAGACACACACAGACGCACAAACACAATCACAACCAGCACTGCACAAACTCGCACCCTCCATTGCCCCCCCCACACAGACGCACAAACACAATCACACCCAGCACTGCACAAACTCGCACCCTCCATTGCCCCCCCCACACAGACGCACAAACACAATCACAACCAGCACTGCACAAACTCGCACCTCCATTGCCCCCACACACAGACGCACAAACACAATCACAACCAGCACTGCACAAACTTGCACCCTTCATTGCCCCCCCACACGCATGCACAAGCACAATCACAACCAGCACTGCACAAACTCGCACCCTCCATTGCCCCCCACACACACACGCACACACACAATCACACCCAGCACTGCACAAACTCGCACCTCCATTGCCCCCCACACACACACAGACGCACAAACACAATCACAACCAGCACTGCACAATCTCGCACCTCCATTGCCCCCACACAGACGCACAAACACAATCACACCCAGCACTGCACAAACTCGCACCCTCCATTGCCCCCCCCCACACACAGACGCACAAACACAATCACAACCAGCACTGCACAAACTCGCACCCTCCATTGCCCCCCCCACACAGACGCACAAACACAATCACAACCAGCACTGCACAAACTTGCACCCTTCATTGCCCCCCCACACGCACGCACAAGCACAATCACACCCAGCACTGCACAAACTCGCACCCTCCATTGCCCCCCACACACACACAGACGCACAAACACAATCACACCCAGCACTGCACAAACTCGCACCCTCCATTGCCCCCCACACACACACAGACGCACAAACACAATCACAACCAGCACTGCACAAACTCGCACCCTCCATTGCCCCCCCCACACACAGACGCACAAACACAATCACAACCAGCACTGCACACTCGCACCCTCCATTGCCCCCCCCCCACACAGATGCACAAACACAATCACACCCAGCACTGCACAAACTCGCACCCTCCATTGCCCCCCCAGACACACAAACACAGTCACAACCTCGCACCCTCCATTGCCCCCCCGCGCACACACAACCAGCACCCCACAGACACACAAGCACACAGCACCACACGCGGCACTGCATACACTCAATCACACTTGGCACCCCCCCAGGCGCGCACACACCAGCACCGCAGACACACAAGCACGCAGCACCTCACACACACAAACAGCACAGACCCACAAGCACGTCACACACGCACACACAGCACCGCACAGACCTACAAGCACAATCACACACACACACCGCACAAGCACCCAGCTGTACACACACACAGCACTGTGTACACAATCACACAGAGCACCACAGACACACAGCCCTGCCCAGACCCACAAGCACCACACACACACACGCAGCACTGCACAGACACACAGCACCACACACACACGCAGAGAGACACAGCACCGCACATACACACAAACACTACACACACAACCCCACGCACAGGCTCACCCTCGGCACCGAACCAGCATACCCGTCCATGGTACCACCCAGACACACGCAGCACCGCACACACACATGGCAGTGTGTCATACATACAACCAGCAACGCACAAACACACGGCAACGCTCTTTCTCACACACACACGCAGTCGCAAGGGCCCGTCATTAAATTAATTTCTAAGACCCCCCCACAACACCAGGCCCTGGCTTGAGCTGCCCCCCCGCCCCCTGCCCTCGAGCAGCAGCGCAGTGTGCACGGAGGGGAGGGGTGTAACAGGCCATGGGGTGTGTGTGAGGGGAGTGGGCTGACAGGGGTGTGTGTGCGCGATGGCTGTGTTTGTGTTGGAGGGGCGTGAATCAGGGCAATAGGGAGGGCCGGGGGGGGGAGGGCAGTGAGGGGCCTTCGTAAGGGAGTGAAGGGGGCATGGGAGGGGTGTAGGGTGGTGAGGGGTGTGTATGAGGTGAAGGGGGTGTGAGGGTGTAGGGTGGTGAGCAGTGAGGGTAACGGTTGTGTGTGAGGGGTGAAAGGTGTGGGGGTGAAGGATGTGTGTATGGGGAAGGGGGTGTGTATGGGGGGGCATAGGGCGGTGAGGGATGTGAGTGGTTAGGGTAAGAGGGGTGAGGGCTGAGGGTACAGGGTATGAGGAGGGTGTAGGGGGGTGAGGGTTGAGGGACAGGGTGTGTGGAGGGTGTATGGGGATGAGGGTTGAGGGTACAGGGTGTGTGTGTGACGTGTAGGATGGTGAGGGTTGTGGATATGGGGAGGGTGTAGGAGGATGAGAGTTGAGGGTAGAGGGAGTGAGGGCTGTGGGTACAGGGTGTAGGACAGTGAGGGCTGTGGGTATGGGGAGGGCGTAGGGGGGTGAGGGGGTGAGGGTGTAGGGGGTGAGGGGAATAAGGGTGTAGGGGGTTGAGGGTTGTGGGTACAGGGTGGAGGACGGTGAGGGCTGGGGGTATGGGGAGGCGTAGGGGTGAGGGGAATAAGGGTGTAGGGGGTTGAGGGTTGTGGGTACAGGGTAGCGTGAGGGTGTAGGGCGGTGAGGGTTGTGGGTACAGGGTAGCGTGAGGGTGTAGGGCGGTGAGGGCTGTGGTTATGGGGAGGGTGTAGGGGGGTGAGGGTTGAGGGGGATAAGGGTGTAGGGCGGTGAGGGTTGTGGGTATGGGGAGGGTGTAGGGGTTGAGGGGGTAAGGGTTGTGGGTACAGGCTGTGTGTGAGGGTGTAGGGCGGTGAGGGTTGTGGGTATGGGGAGGGTATAGGGTGTAGGGGTTGAGGGGGTAAGGGTTGTGGGTACAGGCTGTGTGTGAGGGTGCAGGGCGGTGAGGGTTGTGGGTACAGGGTAGCGTGTGAGGGTGTAGGGCGGTGAGGGCTGTGGGTATGGGGAGGGTGTAGGGGGGGTGAGGGCTGAGGGGGTAAGGGTTGTGGGTACAGGCTGTGTGTGAGGGTGTAGGGCGGTGAGGGTTGTGCGTATGGGGAGGGTGTAGGGGGGGTGGGCTGAGGGGGTAAGGGTTGTGGGTACAGGCTGTGTGTGAGGGTGTAGGGCGGTGAGGGCTGTGGGTATGGGGAGGGTGTAGTGGGTGAGGGGGTAAGGGTTGTGGGTACAGCCTGTGTGTGAGGGTGCAGGGCGGTGAGGGTTGTGGGTACAGGATAGCGTGTGAGGGTGTAGGACGGTGAAGGCTGTGGTTATGGCGTGTGACGGTAGGACGGTGAAGGCTGTGGTTATGTCCCGGGTGTGCCATGTGGGGAAGGGCCACGAGGGGGCAAAGGGGGTGTGAGGGAGGGGGTTGTAGGGCACGGCCATGGCACCAGGTCTGTGCATTGGGGATTAGGACGGGGAGAAGATGGTGCAAAAGTGAGAGGGTCTGTGAGGGTGTGGGAGCGTATGGGGGCACAGTAGAGGTGGGGCGCAGGGGTACAGTCGGGTGGGGTACAAGGGAGGGGTTGTAGCAGGGTGTGGGGCGCAGGGGTACAGTCGGGTGGGGGTACAAAGAGAGGTTGTAGCAGGCTGTTGGGGACCAGGGGGTACAGTCGGGTGGGGGTACAAGGGAGAGGTTGTAGCAGGGTGTGGGGGCGCAGGGGGTACAGTCGGGTGGGGGTACAAGGGAGGGGTTGTAGCAGGCTGCGGGGGCACAGGGGGTACAGTCGGGTGACGGTACAAGGGAGGGGTTGTAGCAGGCTGTTGGGGCACAGGGGGTACAGTCGGGCGGGGGTACAAGGGAGGGGTTGTAGCAGGCAGCGGGGGCGCAGGGGGTACAGTCAGGCGGGGGTACAAGGGAGGGGTTGTAGCAGGCTGCGGGGGCACAGGGGGTACAGTCGGGTGCGGGTACAAGGGAGGGGTTGTAGCAGGCTGTGGGGGCACAGTCAGGTGGGGGTATAAGGGAGTGGTTGTAGCAGGGTGTGGGGGAGCAGGGGGTACAGTCGGGTTGGGGTACAAAGAGGGGTTGTAGCAGGCTGTTGGGGCGCAGGGGGTACAGTCAGGTGGGGGTACAAGGGAGGGGTTGTAGCAGGCAGTGGGGGCGCAGGGGTACAGTTGGGTGGGGGTATAAGGGAGGGGTTGTAGCAGGCTGTGGGGGCGCAGGGGGTACAGTCGGGTGGGGGTACAAGGGAAGGGTTGTAGCAGGCAGTGGGGCGCAGGGGTACAGTCAGGTGGGGTACAAGGGAGGGGTTGTAGCAGGCAGTGGGGCGCAGGGGTACAGTCGGGTGGGGTACAAGGGAAGGGTTGTAGCAGGCAGTGGGGGTGCAGGGGTACAGTCGGGTGGGGTACAAGGGAGGGGTTGTAGCAGGCTGTGGGGCGCAAGGGGTACAGTCGGGCGGGGTACAGGGAGGGGTTGTAGCAGGTGTGGGGGTGCAGGGGTACAGTCGGGTGGGGGTACAAGGGAGGGGTTGTAGCAGGGTGTGGGGTGTAGGGGTACAGTCGGGTAGGGGTACAAGGGAGGGGTTGTAGCAGGCTGCGGGGGCGCAGGGGGTACAGTCTGGTTGGGGGTACAAGGGAGGGGTTGTAGCAGGCTGCGGGGGCACAGGGGGTACAGTCGGGTGACGGTACGAGGGTGGGGTTGTAGCTGGCTGTGGGGGCGCAGGGGGTACAGTCGGGCAGGGGTACAAAGAGGGGTTGTAGCAGGCTGTTGGGGTGCAGGGGTACAGTCGGGTGGGGAACAAGGGAGGGGTTGTAGCAGGCAGTGGGGTGCAGGGGTACAGTCAGGTGGGGTACAAGGGAGGGGTTGTAGCAGGCAGTGGGGGCGCAGGGGGTACAGTCGGGTGGGGAACAAGGGAGGGGTTGTAGCAGGCTGCGGGGTGCAGGGGTACAGTCGGGTGGGGGTACGAGGAGGGGCTGTAGCAGGGTGTGGGGGCGCAGGGGGTACAGTCGGGTGGGGGTACAAGGGAGGGGCTGTAGCAGGGTGCGGGGGCGCAGGGGTACAGTCGGGCGGGGGTACGAGGGAGGGGTTGTAGCAGGCAGCGGGGCACAGGGGTACAGTCGGGCGGGGTACAGGGAGGGTTGTAGCAGGCAGTGGGGCGCAGGGGTACAGTCAGGCGGGGGTACAAGGGAGGGGTTGTAGCAGGGTGTGGGGCGCAGGGGTACAGTCGGGCGGGGTACAGGGGAGGTTGTAGCAGGGTGGGGGCAGGGGTACAGTCGGGCGGGGGTACAGGGGAGGGGTTGTAGCAGGGTGCGGGGCGCAGGGGATACAGTCGGGTGGGGGTACAAGGGAGGGTTGTAGCAGGGTGTGGGGCGCAGGGGTACAGTGGGGCGGGGTACAGGGGAGGGGTTGTAGCAGGCAGTGGGGGCGCAGGGGTACAGGGAGGGGTTGTAGCAGGCTGTGGGGCGCAGGGGTACATGGGAGAGGTGCAGTAGGGGTACAGGCAGGAGGCAGCGCACAACGGGGCGCATGAGAGGTCAGCAGGGCTGGGGAGGTATGTGGGAGAATCGGGAGCAGGGAGTTGGAAGGAGTGACAGTGAGTGGGGTCTGGGGGCTGCATTGGGGTTATGGGGGTGCAGGGGTGCAGTGGGGCATACAGGGGGCTGCATTGGGGGCACATGAGGGGTGGCGGGCGGAAACAAGGGGGCACTTTTAACCCTTTGACATCAGGAGGGGGAGGGCGCGGTGGGGGGCGTGACAGCAGGGGAGGGGATGGTAGCCGTGAAGGGGGTGTGACAGTGGGGGCAGAGGGGTGTGACAGCGAGCGGAGCAGCAGGGGGTGCAAGGGGGCAGCAGGGGGTGCACTGGTGGTGTGAGGGGGCACTGGCCTGGATCCTCCCCTCCGGGCGGTCTCCAGACACATCTCAGGTCCCCCGCAGGACCCTGCCTCCACAGCCCGGACGCCCCCTTACCCGTACCCGGGGATCCCCAATGCCCTGGCCAACCGCTCAGTACCCCCCACTTTCCCCACGGGGGGAGGAAGCTGGGAATGGCTCAGGGACCCCACACACACACGGGGGGCCAGAGGAGGGGTGCTGGGGAGACCCGGGGGTGACAGGGGGTGCTGGGGACAAGGGGCCATCCCAGGACGACCTGTGCTGGGAGGGGACCCAGGATATACAGGGGGTCCCACCTTGCTGCTCGCAGCCACTGGTGGGAGGCGGGGTCCCGGGAGGACTGGACAGGGCAGGGGGCTCCAGGGGTGAGGGGAACTGGGGGCTTACAGGAGCAGATGAGAGGGGCCCCAGGGGTGACAGGAGCGGGGGTGAAAGGGGGACACTGGGGAAGTGGGGTTTGCGAGGGGGCGGCAGGCACGGGAGGCCCCGGGGGTGACAGGAGCGGGGGCACGGGGGGACACTGGGGAGTGGGGTGTGCAGGGGCGGCAGGCACGGGGAGGCCCGGGGGTGACAGGAGCGGGGGCACGGGGGACACTGGGAGGGGTGTGCAGGGGCGGCAGGCGGGGAGGGCCCTGGGGTGACAGGAGCAGGGGCACAGGCGACACTGGGGAGCGGGTGTGCAGGGGGTGGCAGGTGCTGGGGTGACAGGGTACAGTCGGGTGGGGGTATGAGGGAGGATTGTAGCAGGTGCGGGGCGCAGGGGTACAGTGGGGCGGGGTACAGGGAGGGGTTGTAGCAGGCTGTGGGCGCAGGGGTACAGTGGGGCGGGGTACAGGAGGGGTTGTAGCAGGGGGCGGGCACAGGGGTACAGTCGGGTGGGGGTACAAAGGGAGGGGCTGTAGCAGGGTGCGGGCGCAGGGGGTACAGTCGGGTGGGGGTACAAGGGAGGGCTGTAGCAGGGTGCGGGCGCAGGGGTACAGTCGGTGGGGGTACAAGGAGGGGTTGTAGCAGGTGGGGCGCAGGGGTACAGTCGGGCGGGGTACAGGGAGGGTTGTAGCAGGGTGTGGGGCGCAGGGGTACAGTCGGGCGGTACAAAGGAGGGGTTGTAGCAGGCAGTGGGGCAGGGGTACAGTCGGGGGCAGGGTGTGGGGCGCAGGGGTACAGTTGGCGGGGGTACAGGGAGGGTTGTAGCAGGGTGTGGGGCGCAGGGGTACAGTGGGCGGGGTACAGGGGAGGTTGTAGCAGGGTGTGGGGCGCAGGGGTACAGTCGGGCGGGGGTACAGGGAGGGTTGTAGCAGGCTATGGGCGCAGGGGTACAGTCGGGTGGGGTACAAGGGAGGGCTGTAGCAGGGTGCGGGCGCAGGGGATACAGTCGGGTGGGGGTACAAGGGAGGGGTTGTAGCAGGCGGTGGGGGCGCAGGGGGTACATGGGAGAGGTGCAGTAGGGGGGTACAGGCAGGAGGCAGCGCACAACGGGGCGCATGAGAGGTCAGCAGGGCTGGGAGGTATGTGGGAGAATCGGGAGCAGGGAGTTGGAAGGGTGACGGTGGGGTCTGGGGGCTGCATTGGGGTTATGGGGTGCATTGGGGTGCAGTGGGGCATACAGGGGCTGCATTGGGGGCATATGAGGGTGGCGGCGGAAACAAGGTGGCACTTTTAACCCTTAGACATCAGGAGGGGGAGGGCGCGGAGGGGGGCGTGACAGCAGGGGAGTGGATGGTAGCCGTGAAGGGGGTGTGACAGTGGGGGCAGAGGTGTGACAGCAGCGGAGCAGCAGGGGGTGCAAGGGCAGCAGGGGTGCACTGGTGGTGTGAGGGGGCACTGGCCTGGATCCTCCCAGGCGGTCTCCAGACACACCCCAGGTCCCCCCCCCCCCGCAGGACCCGGCCCTCCACAGCCCAGACGCCCCCTTACCCATACCCGGGGATCCCCAATGCCCTGGCCAACCGCTCAGTACCCCCCACTTTCCCCACGGGGGGAGGAAGCTGGGAATGGCTCAGGGACCCCACACACACACGGGGGGCCAGAGGAGGGGTGCTGGGGAGACCCGGGGGTGACAGGGGGTGCTGGGGACAAGGGGCCATCCCAGGACGACCTGTGCTGGGAGGGACCCAGGATATACAGGGGGTCCCCTACCTTTGCTGCTCGCAGCCACTGGTGGGGGGGAGGCGGGGGTCCCGGGAGGGACTGGACAGGGCAGGGGGCTCCAGGGGTGAGGGGAACTGGGGGTTTACAGGAGCAGATGGGAGGGCCCCAGGGGTGACAGGAGCGGGGTGAAAGGGGACACTGGGGAAGTGGGGTTTGCGAGGGGGCGGCAGGCACGGGGAGGCCCCGGGGTGACAGGAGCGGGGGGCATGGGGACACTGGGAGTGGGGTGTGCGAGGCGGCAGGCGCGGGAGGGCCCGGGGTGACAGGAGCAGGGGCACAGGGGCGGACACTGGGGAGCGGGGTGTGCGAGGGTGGCAGGTGCTGGGGTGACAGGAGCAGGGGCACGGGGGACACTGCAGGGAGCAGGGTGTGCGAGGGGTGGCAGGTGCTGGGGTGGCAGGAGCAGGGGGGCTGGGGGACACTGGGAGCAGGGTGTGCGAGGGGGCGGCAGGTGGGGGCCCCAGAGGGTGACAGGAGCAGGGGGCATGGGAGGGACACTGAGGAGTGGGGTGTGCGAGGGGTGGCAGGTGCTGGGGTGACAGGAGCAGGGGCGCAGGGGCACAGGGGACACTGGGAGCGGGGTGTGCGAGGGGTGGCAGGCCCGGGGGCACTGGGGTGACAGGAGCGGGGAGCGCGGGGGGACACTGGGGGAGTGGGGTGTGCGAGGGGGGTGGCAGGTGCTGGGGGTGACAGGAGCAGGGGCACAGGGGACACTGGGGAGCGGGGTGTGCGAGGGGTGGCAGGTGCGGGGCCCGGGGTGTCAGGAGCAGGGGCACGGGGGCACACGGGGAGCAGGGTGTGCGAGGGGCAGCAGGTGCGAGGGGGCCCCGGGGGCAGAGAGGCAGGGTGGCACAGGGGGCGCAGGGGAGTGGCATGTGCAGAGGGGTCCTGGGGCTCCTGGAGCGCTGGGGGATTCCGGGGCGAGAGGCACGAGGGGTCCCGGGGCGGGGGTTCCAGGGGTCCCAGGGGCAGCGGGGAGAGGGGCGTGGGGTCGAGGGGGCTCCCGGGGGTGACCGGAGCGGGGGCACAGGGAGTGGGATGTGCAGGGGGCGGCGGGCGCGGGGTCGAGGGGTCCGGGGTGACAGGAGTGGGGGTGGTCACGGGGGCCGCAGGGGAGTGGCATGTGCAGGGGGGTCCTGGGGGGGCTCTTGGAGCGCTGGGGGGATTCCAGGGGGGCGAGAGGCGCAGAGAGGGCCGGGGGGGCCGCGGCGCGGGGTTCACTTGGGGAGAGGGCGCGGGGTGCGAGGGGGCTCGGGGGTCCGAGGGGGCGGCTCGGGGGAGAGGGGCGCGGGGTGCGAGGGGCTCCGAGGGGGCGGCGTGGGGGTGCGAGGGGGCTCCCAGGGGCGTCCGAGGGGCTGCCGGGGGCGTCGAGGGGCCCGCGCTCGGGGAGAGGCGCGGGGTGCGAGGGGCTCGCGGGGCGGCGGCGCGGGGTCCGAGGGGCCCGCGGCGCGGGGAGGGCGCAGGGGTCCGAGGGGCGCGCGGGGGCGGCGGCTCGGGGGAGAGGGGCGCGGGGGTCCGAGGCCCGCGGCGCCTGGGTGCGAGGGGCTCGCGGGGCGGCGGCGCGGGGAGAGGACGCGGGGTGCGAGGGGGCTCGCGGGGCGGCGGCGCGGGGAGAGGGCGCGGGGGTGCGAGGGCTCCAGGGGTCTGAGGGCCCGCGCGGCGGGGGTCGAGGGCCGCGGCGCGGGGAGGGGCGCAGGGGTCGAGGGGCTCCGAGGGGACGGCGGCGCGGGGAGAGGGCGCGGGGTGCGAGGGGGCTCCGAGGGGGCGGCGGCGCGGGGGAGAGGGCGCGGGAGGGTGCGAGGGCTCCAGGGGTCCGAGGGGCGGCGCGCGGGGGTCGAGGGGGCTCGAGGGGGCGGCGGCGCGGGGAAGGGGCGCGGGGGGGTCCGAGGGGGGCTCCCGGGGGGTCTGTGGGGTCCCGCGCCGCGGGGGGGTCCCGGGGGGGTGCGGGGGGGCCGGTCGGTACCTGGGCTCCCCGCGGCCGCTGCAGCCCAAGATGGAGGCGCCGCCCGGCCCGTCCCGCCCAGCGGCAGCCGCGGCGCTGGCGTGTGAAGGCTCCGCTCCGGCCCCGCCCCGCCCCGAGCCCGGCCTGCGTCACACACCCCGACACACAACCCGACCCACACACACACCGGCCTGCGTCACACAGACACACACCCCGACACACAACCCGACCCACACACACCGGCCTGCGTCACACCGACACACACACCCCGACACACAACCCGACCCACACACACACACCGGCCTGCGTCACACAGACACACACACACCCCGACACACAACCCGACCCACACACACACCGGCCTGAGTCACACAGACACACACCCCGACCCACACACACCGGCCTGCGTCACACCAGCCTGCGTCACACAGACACACACACACCCCGACACACAACCCGACCCACACACACACCGGCCTGCGTCACACAGACACACACACACCCCGACACACAACCCGACCCACACACACACCGGCCTGCGTCACACCGACACACACACACACCCCGACACACAACCCGACACACACACACACCGGCCTGCGTCACACAGACACACACACACCCCGACACACAACCCGACCCACACACACACCGGCCTGAGTCACACAGACACACACACACAACCCGACACACAACCCGACACACACACACACAGGCCTGCGTCACACAGACACACACACACCCCGACACACAACCCGACCCACACACACACCGGCCTGCGTCACACAGACACACACACACCCCGACACACAACCCGACCCACACACACACACACCGGCCTGCGTCACACAGACACACACACACCCCGACACACAACCCGACCCACACACACACACCGGCCTGCGTCACACAGACACAGACACACCCCGACACACAACCCGACCCACACACACACACACACACAGACACACACACACCTGACACAACCCGACCCACACACACACACACCGGCCTGCGTCACACACACACACCCCCCCCCACACACACACACACCGGCCTGCGTCACACAGACACACACACACCGACACACAACCCGACCCACACACACACCGGCCTGTGTCACACAGACACACACACACACCGATACACAACCCGACACACACCCACACCGGCCTGCGTCACACAGACACACACACAACCCGACACACACCCACACCGGCCTGCGTCACACAGACACACACACACCCCGACACACAACCCGACACACACACACACCGGCCTGCGTCACACAGACACACACACACCGACACACAACCTGACCCACACACACACCGGCCTGCGTCACACAGACTCACACACACCCCGACACACAACCCGACACACACCGGCCTGCGTCACACAGACACACACACCCTGACACACAACCCGACACACACACACACCGGCCTGCGTCACACAGACACACACAACCCGACACACACACACCGGCCTGCGTCACACAGACACACACACACTCACACACCCCGACCCACAGACCGGCCTGCGTCACACATACAGACCAACACACACACACACACACCAACACACAGACCGGCCTGCGTCACACATACAGACCAACACACACACACACACCAACACACACACACTGGCACACAAATACCGGCCTGCGTCACACACACACACACACAGACACGCACACCGGCCTGCGTCTCACACACACACACACCGACACACACACACACACACACAGACCCCAACACACACACTCCGGCCTGCGTCACACACACACACACCCCGACACACACACACAGACCCCAACACACACACTCCGGCCTGCATCACACACACACACACCCCGTCACACACACCGGCCCGCGTCACACACACACACATATATAGACCCCAACACACCCACACCAACACACACACACACCGACACCCCCCGCGTCTCACACACACCCCAACATACACCCCGACACACACCCTATGGCCTGCGACACACACAAACTGACACACACACACACACCGGCCTGCATCACACACACACACCGACACAAACACACACCGACACAAACACACACCGGCCTGCGTCACACACACCTACAACCTGACACACACACACCGATACACACACACACTGGCCTGCGTCACACATACACACACCAACACACACACACACCGGCCTGCGTCACACATACACACACCAACACACACACACACCGGCTTGCATCACACTCACACACACGCACCAGCCTGCATCACACACCCAGACACACACACACACACACACACAATGGCCTGTCAAACCCCCACACACAAACAGATACACTACAGCCTGTGTCACATACCCAGACACACACACAAACACCAGCCTGTCAGACACACACACACATATAGACACACGCCGGCCTGTGTCACACACTCACACACACACACACAACAGCCTGTCAGAGTCAGATATTACACACACTCGCATAGACACACCCCGGCCTGCGTCACACACCCAGACACACACACCATCCTGTCAGACACACACACACACGCACACATATAGACACACACCAGCCTCCCCGCGCTCATACCCACACAGACACCCCGGCCTGCGTCACACACCCAGAGACACACACAAGCCAGTCAGAAACACACATATACACAAACACATACAGACACACTCTGGCCTGCATCACACATGCAGAGACACACACACCAGCCTGTCACACACACACACACACACACACACACACCAGCCTGCATCAGACACCCAGAGACACACACATCAGCCTGTCAGACACACACACAGACACACACAAATACATACAGACACACACTGGCCTGCGTCACACACCCAGAGACACACATACACACATCAGCCAGACACGCACACACACACACCGGCCTGTCAGGCAGACACACACAGACACAGCCCTGCACCACACCACACAGACACACACAGACACTGACCTGCGTCACACAGAGCCACAGATTAATACACACACACACACAAAGACACACACATACACAAACCTGTGTCACGCGCACACACCCTGAAACACACAGACACGAGCCTGCATCTCACACAGACACACTCTCACACACACACACAGGCCTGCATCACCCAGAGACATAGACACATACCCAGAGACCTGCCCAGCGCCTGGTGCACACTCACACTGACACACTTGCAGGCCTGCGTCACGTGCACACACAAGCAGACCCACACCCCAACATACACACAGACACACACAGATGGGCCTATGTCGTGCACACACACTCACAGGCCTGCAATGCACACACACACACAGACTCCTGGATCACACACATACACACACAGAGAGGCCTGGATCACGTGGGTGTACACACACACACACACACACAGGCCTGGATTGCGTGTGTGTGTGTGTGCACACCGACACACGTGGCCCTGGATTACACATGCATACAAACACACACTAGGCTGGATTGTGTGCACACATCCTCAGACACACCCAAAGGCCTGCATCTCACAAACACACACACACACACACACATCTGCCTGGATTGCACACAGACACATACAGAGGGCTGGATCACAGACGCACACACACCGTGGCCTGGATCACAGACGCACACACACAGCGGCCTGGATCACACGCGTGCACACACAACACCCTGGATCCCATGCGTGCACACACAGCAGCCTGGATCACACACACACACACACAGAGGCCTCCTTGTGTGTGTTGGTATGTATGTGAGCTAAACACACACATCCGAAGGGGGCTAGATCTTACACAGAGGCCTTCTTCTGTCTCACATGCACAGGCCTAGATCACACATACAACCACCCCCCCCCTGCCAATCTCACACACACACAGGCCTCGATATCAGACACACACAAAGGTCCAGGCCCAGCTCACACTCACACACACACACACACAGCCTAAATCCTACACACAGAGATCTCTCTCACACACACACACACAGACGCCTAGATCACACATGCTCAGAGGCCTAGATCTCTCTCTCTCTCTCTCTCTCTCACACACACACACACACACACCCCCTCTCCAGCAGGGACCATCTCTCTCTCTCTCTCTCTCTCTCTCTCTCTCTCTCTCTCTCACACACACACACGCCTAGATATCTCACTCACAGACACACAAAGGCCTAGATATCAAATACACACACACACAGAGGCACAGAAAGGCCTAGATCACACAGAAGCCTAGAACTCTGTGTGTGTGTGTGTCTCTCTCTCACACACACACACACCCCTCAATTTTTTCTCACAGGCCTAAATATGGCACATCAGAAACACAAGGGCCTAGACAAACACAGAGGCCTAGATCACACACACACACACACACAGGCCTAGATATCTCACTCACAGACACACAAAGGCCTAGATATCAGATACACACACACACTAGATCTCACACCCACACGTGCTTATCTTTCTTTCTCACACACAACCCTAAATAGCTCACCCCTGCACAGACAGAGGCCGAGGTATTGGAAACACAAAAGTCTAGACAAAGACACAGGCCTAGATCACACACACACACACACACAGGAAGGCCTAGATCTCTCTCTCACATACACACCCACAGCTAAATCACACCCACCAAGTCCATCATATATACGACACTTCGCTCTCTGTCTGTCTCTCTCACACACACGCACTCCCCCAAATCTCTGTGGCACGCACCCAGAGGCCTGGATCAGTATCTCACACGCGTGTGTGCACACACACACCTGGCTCCATCTCTCACACGCATGTGCACACACACAAACACCCAGAGGCCTGGATCAGTATCTCACACGCATGTGCGCGCGCACACACACCTAGCTCCATCTCTCACACGTGTGCGCACACACACACGTGCCCAGCGGCCTGGATGTGTGTCTCAAACGCGTGTGCACACGCACACACACACA
The DNA here is from genome assembly GCF_016161935.1 of Mauremys reevesii. Taxonomy (NCBI): domain Eukaryota; kingdom Metazoa; phylum Chordata; order Testudines; family Geoemydidae; genus Mauremys; species Mauremys reevesii. The sequence continues at coordinate 14,023,424 of NC_052636.1, read as the reverse complement.
TATCTCACACGTACACGCAGACCCAAATCACCCAGCAACACTAGAGGCCTCGACACCCCCTAGAGACACCCCCTGGATCTCCCACAGGCCCAGATTGCACACTCACAACACACTGGCCCACATCTCTCTCACACACAGACACACACCAGGTTGCACGTGTGTACACACACACCCCCCCCGCCTACCTCCTGTCATGGCCCAGTCAGTGCCTCCAAATCCCAGCCCCCATAGCAATGAGCCCAGCCGGGGGGTGGGGAGGGCGGTGCTGACATCATCTACGATGGAGGTGATGTCATAGAGCCGCGTGGGAGACATCACAATTCCCCGGGAAGCTGACCTGCCTGAGTCCTGCCCGTGGGGGATTCGCACACGAGTCAGGCCCCACCCCGACCCCAGACCGAGGCCAAAGGTGAGGACCGCGGGCGGCCGGACGGGCAGACGGAGGCGGGGCCGCGGACGGGACCGGACGGGAGGCGCGGGCGGCCGGGCAGGCAGACGGAGGCGGGCCGCGACGGACCGACGGAGGCGCGGGCGGCCGGGCGGGCAGACGGAGGCGGGCCGCGGACGGACCGGACGGGGCGCGGGCGCCGGGCGGGCAGACGGAGGCGGGCCGCGGACGGGACCGACGGGGGCGCGGGCGCCGGGCGGGCAGACGGAGGCGGGGCCGCGGACGGGACCGGACGGGCGGCGCGGGAGGCCGGGCGGGCAGACGGAGGCGGGGCCGCGGAGGGTACCGACGGGAGGCGCGGCGCCGGGCGGCAGACGGAGGCGGGCCGCGACGGGACCGACGGGGGGCGCGGGCGGCCGGGCGGGCAGACGGAGGCGGGGCCGCGGACGGGACCGTACGGGGTGCGCGGGCGGCCGGCCGGGCAGACGGAGTAGGGGCCGCGGACTGGACCGGACGGGGGGCGCGCGCGGCCGGGCGGGCAGACGGAGGCGGGGCCGCGGACGGGACCGACGGGGCGCGGGCGGCCGGGCGGGCAGACGGAGGCGGGCCGCGACGGACCGACGGGGCGCGGGCGGCCGGGCGGGCAGACGGAGGCGGGCCGCGACGGGACCGACGGGGCGCGGGCGCCGGGCGGGCAGACGGAGGCGGGCCGCGACGGGACCGACGGGGCGCGGGCGCCGGGCGGGCAGACGGAGGCGGGCCGCGGACGGGACCGACGGGGGCGCGGGCGCCGGACGGGAGACGGAGGCGGGCCGCGGACGGGACCGACGGGGGCGCGGGCGCCGGACGGGCAGACGGAGGCGGGCCGCGGACGGGACCGACGGGGCGCGGGCGGGCGGGCAGACGGAGGCGGGCCGCGACGGGACCGACGGGGCGCGGGCGGGCAGACGGAAGCGGGCCGCGGACGGGACCGACGGGGCGCGGGCGCCAGGCGGGCAGACGGAGGCGGGCCGCGGACGGGACCGACGGGAGGCGCGGGCGGCCGGACGGGCAGACGGAGGCGGGCCGCGACGGGACCGACGGGAGCGCGGGCGCCGGGCGGGCAGACGGAGGCGGGCCGCGACGGGACCGACGGGGGCGCGGGCGCCGGGCGGGCAGACGGAGGCGGGCCGCGGACGGGACCGGACGGGGGGCGCGGGCGGCCGGGCGGGCAGACGGAGGCGGGGCCGCGGACGGGACCGGACGGGGGGCGCGGGCGGCCGGGCGGGCAGACGGAGGCGGGGCCGCGGACGGGACCTGACGGGAGGCGCGGGCGGCTGGACGGACAGATGGAAATGGGGTGGGTGGATGGAGGTAGATAGGGCTGGACAGACAGACGGGTGGTGGATGGGATAGATGGGGATGGACGGACAGACAGACGGCGGGTGGATGGGAGTAGACGGGATGGACAGACAGACAGACAGACGGGGTTGATGGGGCTGGACAGACAGACAGACGGGGGTGGACGGGGCTGGACAGACAGACAGACGGGGGGTGGACAGGGGTAGATGGGGCTGGACAGACAGACGGGGGGTGGATGGGGGTAGACAGGGGTGGACAGACAGACAGACGGGGGGTGGATGGGGCTGGACAGACGGGGTAGATGCTCATGGGGGGGGCACGTTGGGCCGACGCCCCGTTCCCTCCCCCTCCCCTCCTCACTCCCCCAGGCTGCGGCCCGCCCCCCGCCCTCCATGCGGCCCCCAGCGCCCCCGCGCGCGCCGCCCGCCCGGCTCCCCGCGCCCCCTGGCGCCGGTACCGCCTCTCGGCCAGCATGAAGGGGCTGCTGGTGGCCCTGCTGGGGGGCGGGCTGCCGGCCGGCTTCGTGGCCCCCTTCGCCCGCATGGCCCACGAGGCCTCGGCCATCCCCTCGCTGGAGATCCTGCTGCTCCGCTGCCTCCTCCACCTGCCGTTCGCCTGCCGCCTCCGCTGCCGCCGGGCCCCGCTGCTCGGCCCCGGCCCGGCGCGGCGCCGCCTCCTCCTCCACGCCGCCGCCAACGTCCTCTCCGTGGCCTGCGCCTACAGCTCCTTCGTGGCCGTGCCCAGCGCCAACGCCGCCACCGTCCGCAAGGGCTGCTCCACCCTGGGCGCGGCGCTGCTGGGGCTCTGCCTGGAGAGCCGCCGGCTGAGCGGCTACGACTGGTTCGGCCTCCTCGGCAGCACCCTGGGGCTGCTCATCATGGTGGTGCCGGATCTGCTCAGCCTGGACCCCAGCACCCGCCTGGCCGACGCCTTCGGCTACGCCCTGGCCTGCCTGGGCGGCGTGGCCTTGGCCCTGGGCTTGGCTATTTTCCGGGCCTTGGATTTCCCGGCCAAGCTGCCCACGGCGGCGTTCGCCTTCGGGGCGCTGGGGGGGCTGGTGTGCGCCCCGGCCATGTTCCTGCTGCAGGAGCCGGTGCTGCCGGCCGAGCCGCTCACCTGGAGCTGCACGGTGGCCGTGGGGGTGCTGGCCCTGGCCTCCTTCCTGTGCGCCAGCCACGCCGTGACGCTGGCCCACCCGGCCCTGGTGTGCGCGGTGCTGCACTCCGAGGTGGTGGTGACGCTGGCCGTGCAGTACTACGTGCTGCGGGAGGCCGTGACCCCCTTCGACGTCATGGGGGCCGGCGTCATCCTGGGGAGCATCTCCATCATCGCCGCCCAGAACGTCAGCTGCCAGCCGCCGGACGAGGAGGAGGAGGGGTGAGGGGGGGGGCAGGCCGGGCTGGGGGCCTGGGCCCCATGGACACACCCGGAGACCCCCATGTACCAGGCCGGGCTGGGGCCCTGTGCCCCATGGACACAGCCGGAGACCCCCATGTACCAGGCCGGGCTGGGACCCTCCGCCCCATGGACGCACCCGGAGACCCCCAGGTACTGGGCCGGGCTGGGGCCCTGTGCCCCATGGACACAGCCGGAGACCCCCATGTACCAGGCCGGGCTGGGACCCTCCGTCCCATGGACACAGCTGGAGACCCCCAGGTACCGGGCCAAGCTGCGGCCCTGTGCCCCATGGACGAACCCGGAGGAGACTCCCATGTACCAGGCCAAGCTGGGACCCTCCGTCCCATGGACGCACCCGGAGACCCCCCAGGTACCAGGCCGAGCTGGGGCCCTGTGCCCCATGGACACAGCCGGAGACCCCCAGGTACCAGGCCAAGCTGGGGCCCTGTGCCCCATGGACGAACCCAGAGGAGACTCCCATGTACCAGGGCAAGCTGGGACCCTCCACCCCATTGACACAGCCGGAGACCCCCAGGTATCAGGCCAGGCTGGGACCCTCCGCCCCATGGACACAGCCGGAGACCCCCAGGTATCAGGCCAGGCTGGGACTCTCCGCCCCATGCACACAGCCGGCGACCCCCATGTACCAGGCCGAGCTGGGACACTCCGCCCCATGGACACACCCAGATACCAGGCCGGGCTGGGGCCCTCCGCCCCATGGACACACCTGGAGACCCCCATATACCCTCCGATGCTGAAACGAGGCCTGATCCCACAGGGCACCAGTGCCCAGCCCCCACCTCCTAGTGTGGACACGCCCGCCCGGTACAGACCCTTCCCGTGCCGCGTGGATGGGCGGGACCGGCCCCGCCCCGCCCCGGGGCCGGAGCCGAGCGTCAGAAATAAAACGTGTACGTCTGAGGATGGGCCTGTGGGGCAGCTCGACCCCGGTGTCCCCGGTGTCCCGGCGCCCTCGCTGGGCGGGGCCGTCTCCGCCACCCTAAAGGGCCCCGCGTGAAGTGGGGCCGAGAACCAGCCCGCCCCTTAGGTCCCTTCCTGACCCTTGGCCGCGACAGCCCTGAAGCATGAGGGTTAAAGTGGGACCGGGCTGAACGGGAGCAGGGGATGCCCGTGTGGGCTCCGGGGCGTTGGGGGGGGGAGTGGGGAGACCGAGGGGGGGCAATGGGGGTCACCCAGAGTCAAGCCCCGCTCGGAGCAGCTGCAGTTGGTTGAGGGCAGAAATTGATGCCTGGCGGCAGAACTGCCCAGTGGGCGTAGCAGGCCGACCCCCTGACTGGCCTCGTTCCGGGGGGGGCCGGGGAGGGGGGGGTCTGGGCAGTGCTCCTGCCGTGCTCATCATAAACGCTTCTCAGTTGGGGCGGGAGGGGGAACACGTCAGGACTCCTGGGTTCTCTCCTCAGCTCTGGGAGGGGGGTCTGGTGGTTAGATCAGGGTGGGGGTAGGAGCCAGGACTCCTGGGTTCTCTCCCCGGCTCTGGGAGGGGAGTGGGGGCTGGTGGTTAGAGCAGGGGGGGGCTGGGAGCCAGGACTCCTGGGTTCTCTCCCCAGCTCTGGGATGGGAGTGGGGGTTGGTGGGTCAGAGCAGGGGGGGCTGGGAGCCAGGACTCCTGGGTTCTCTCCCCAGCTCTGGGAGGGGCGTGGGGGCTGGTGGGTCAGAGCAGGGGGGGTGGGAGCCAGGACTCCTGGGTTCTCTCCCCAGCTCTGGGAGGGGCGTAGGGGCTGGTGGGTCGGGGGGGGGGCACAAAGACCAGGCGGACAAGGGAGGGTGGGTGATTGCGGCTTTATTTAATATCTGCTCACCAGGACACGTCTGTTCCAGTCCTTCGTTACCCCAGGTTTTTTCTGGGGGGGGGAGGTAATTAGGAGACCTTCAGCGCGACCCACTTCAGCGTGGGGCCTGGCTGGCTCAGGGGCGGGAATGGGGAATGGGGCAGGGGCCTGTCCCCTCTGGGGGCCCCGGCTCCCCCCCAGCCCCCGGGCGGGGACTGGCTGGCTCCGGGGGGCAGGGAATGGGGCAGGGGCCTGTCCCCTCTAGGGGGCGCCGGCTCCCACCCAGCCCCAGGGCAGGGACTGGCTGGCACAGGGGGGCGGGGAATCGGGCCGGGGCCTGTCCCCTCGAGGGGGCGCCGGCACCCCCCCGGCCCCCGGGCGGGACTGGCTGGCTCAGGGGCAGGGAATGGGGCAGGGCCTGTCCCCTCTAGGGGGGGCCGGCTCCCACCCAGCCCCAGGGCGGGGACTGGCGGGCTCAGGGGGGCAGGGAATGGGGCAGGGACTGGCTGGCTGGGGGCACAGGGGTTATGGGCCCCATCGGTGCTGGGTTTCAACACGGCGCTGGTGCCATCTAGCGGCCAGCGGCAGGAGCTGCAGTCCCAGCCCTGCTCTGAACCGACCCTCAAGGGGGTGGGCTCTTACTTGGGGGGCCTGAATCGGACCCGCCCCCTACTGGCCACGCCGGCTTGGGGGGAGGGGGGGACCCAGCTGGCACCTGCCCCCCCCCACACCGCTCGCTGGGCGGCCCCCGTGACCGGGCCCAATTCCGCGTGCTGGGGGGGGGGGATTTTCTCTCCCATTTCTCGGAGGCCCAGGCGTGCCTCAGTTTCCCCCGGCGAGAGGTCCCCTGGGTTCGGGTTCAAGGCGACCCAGATCTGCGCGGCAGCCAGCGAGGCCAGCACAGGGACGCCGAGCCCCCCCCCCCATCTCCCCCTCGGGGGAGGGGGGGGTCGGTCGCTGTAACCGTGTCCCGCGGGGGGGGGGGGATTTTCACACCCCTGGGGGCAGAGCGGTGCAGAGGGGAGAGCGCAGCTTTGGCCTGGGGGGGAAACGACCCCGCCAGGCACCTGCCTGCGTCCGGGGGGCGGGCGGATTCCTGGCATTTCGGTGGGGCGGTCGGATCCCATGTCAGGCCCGAGACACCGGAGCCTGGAACCCCCCCGGCCCCTAATCGGGGAGCGCCCCCCCCCGGATCCCCCTCTCCGGCCCCTGACCGGGCAGCGCCCCCCATCCCCCGGATCCCCCCTGCCCCTACCCGGGCACTGCCCCCGATCCCTCCCCGGCCCCTAACCAGGCAGCGCCCCCGACCCCTAACCGGGCAGCGCCCCCCGGATCCCCGGCCCCTAACCGGGCAGCGCCCCCTCCCGGATCCCCGGCCCCTAACCGGGCAGCGCCCCCTCCCCGGATCCCCCCGGCCCCTAACCGGGCAGCGCCCCGGATCCCCGGCCCCTAACCGGGCAGCGCCCCCGGATCCCCCCGGCCCCTAACCGGGCAGCGCCCCGATCCCTCCCCGGCCCCTAACCGGGCAGCGCCCCCGATCCCCGCCCTAACCGGGCAGCGCCCCCGGATCCCCGGCCCCTAACCGGGCAGCGCCCCCGGATCCCCGGCCCCTAACCGGGCAGCGCCCCCGGATCCTCCCCGACCCCTAACCGGGCAGCGCCCCCGGATCCCCGGCCCCTAACCGGGCAGCGCCCCCGGATCCCCCGGCCCCTAACCGGGCAGCGCCCCCGGATCCCCGGCCCCTAACCGGGCAGCGCCCCGGATCCCCGGCCCCTAACCGGGCAGCGCCCCCTCCCCGGATCCCCGGCCCCTAACCGGGCAGCGCCCCCGGATCCCTCCCGGGCCCCTAACCGGGCAGCGCCCCGGATCCCCGGCCCCTAACCGGGCAGCGCCCCGGATCCCCGCGGCCCCTAACCGGGCAGCGCCCCGGATCCCCGGCCCCTAACCCGGCAGCGGCCCTCCCAGCCCAGCTCCGCGCTCGGATTTAGCTCCGGGCGAAGGCCCGAGCCGCGGCCTTTCCCAGCCCGGGCGGCCGGGCCGCGGGGCGCCTCCCCGGCAGGCGCCTCACGCGAGGCCCCCGGCTCCGCCAGGCCGCGCCCGGAGCGTTCCGACCCCTCCCCCCACCGCCGCCGCACTCCGAGCCTCGACTTCGCTCCTCAGCTGGCTTCGCTCCCCGGCTGGCGCGACGCTCGGCTATCTCCGGCCCTTTCCGGCCGGCCCCGCCTTTTCCCCCTCATGCATATTCACCCACCCTCATGAATTATGCATAGAGGGGGACGAACGTTAGGGTTAATTATTCATGAGCGCGTACCATTACCACCGGAGAGGGTGGGAGATTTGTTGTTGGGGAAAGGCTGGTGGGGCATTCCGGCACGTACCAAGCCCTCCCTTGGCTGATAAAGGAGGGGGGAGGACAATCCCCTCCCCAAATTTCACATGGAGGGTCTCACACAACAGCGGGCTCCGCCCCCCCCCTCCCCGCCTTTGCACTTGGTTCCGCCCCCTCTCCCACCGCCCCTTCCTTCTCCCAGGCCTGACCACGCCCCCCCCTCCTCCCGTGCGTGCTCGCCCCTGCCGCCAGGCCCGGGCTATCCCCGCGGCAGGGGTGGGCGGGGCCAGCGTGGGGGCGAGGCTATATAAGGCGGCTCCCGGCCGTTCGCGGCTCAGTCGCGCTGAGGAGCGCGCCGGGGACGGATCGGAGGGAGGGGGCTCGGCGGCCGGGCGAGCTCGCGCGTCGGAGCCCGGGGGCGGCGGGGGTCGGGGGAAGGTTCCCCCCCCCGGTGAAGCGGGGAGCAGGCGGCCCCGGTGCCGGGAAGCGCGGGAAAGGAGTGGGGGAGGGGGGCGACGGTTGCTGCCCGCCGGAGGAGGCCGCCGCGGCGCGCGCGGCCGCGTCACGTGATCCGCCATGCACGGGGGGCCGCCCTCCGGGGACAGCGCGTGCCCGCTGCGCACCATCAAGCGCGTGCAGTTCGGCATCCTCAGCCCCGATGAGATGGTGGGTGCCCGGGGGGGGGGGGTGCATTGCATTGCATTGCACAGCTTCGCGCGCTGCGGGGGCGGGGGGGCTCTGCATTGCACCAGCGAATTCATTGGAGAGGGGGGCGTTGTGGGGGGGTGTGCATTGCACGGCTCCGTGCTGTCTGGGGGTGCCTGGGGGCTTGTGCATTGCACAGCTTGGTGCTATCTGGGGGGTTGTGCATTGCACAGCTTAGTGCTATCTGGGGGTGCTGGGGGGTTTGTGCATTGCACGGCTCCGTGCTATCTGGGGGTGCCTGGGGGCTTGTGCATTGCACAGCTTGGTGCTATCTGGGGGCTTGGAGGCTGTGCCATGGAGGAGACAGTGTATTCTCACTGAAGTGTCTGGGGCTACGTTGGGGGTCTCTGCATTCACTAGGGGGGTGCATTGCACGGCTTAGTGCTATCTGGGGGTGCGTTGGGGCTTGTGCATTGCACAGCTTGGTGCTATCTGGGGGCTTGTGCATTGCACAGCTTGGTGCTATCTGGGGGCTTGTGCATTGCACAGCTTGGTGCTATCTGGGGGCTTGTGCATTGCACAGCTTGGTGCTATCTGGGGGCTTGTGCATTGCACAGCTTGGTGCTATCTGGGGGCTTGTGCATTGCACAGCTTGGTGCTATCTGGGGGCTTGTGCATTGCACAGCTTGGTGCTATCTGGGGGCTTGTGCATTGCACAGCTTGGTGCTATCTGGGGGTGCCTGGGGGCTTGTGCATTGCACTAGAGAGTGGTATTTTGGGGGAGCTTGGAGGCTGTGCCATGGAGGAGACAGTGCATTCTCACTGAAGTGTCTGGGGATACGTTGGGGGTCTGTGCATTCACTAGGGGGTGCATTGCACGGCTTAGTGCTGTTTGAGGGTGCATTGGGGGGGGTCTGTGCATTGATTGCATTAGAGAGTGCATTGCGCAGCTTAGCGCTATCTGGGGGTGGGTTGGGGGTCTGTGCATGGATTGCATTAGAGAGTGCCTTGCACAGCTTAGTGCTATCTGGGGGTGCGTTGGGGCTTGTGCATTGCACTAGAGAGTGGTATTTTGGGGGTGCTTGGAGGCTGTGCCATGGAGGAGACTGTATTCTCACTGAAGTGTCTGGGGATACATTGGGAGTTGGGGGTCTGTGCATTCACTAGGGGGTGCATTGCATGGCTTAGTGCTATTTGAGGGTGCATTGGGGTTGTGGGGGTCTGTGCATTGATTGCATTAGAGAGCATTGCACAGCTTAGTGCTATCTGGGGGTGCGCTGGGGTTGGGGGTCTATGCATTGAGTGCATTAGAGTGCATTGCACAGCTTAGTGTTATCTGGGGGTGCCTTGGGTCTTTGCACTGCACTAGAGAGTGCCTTGCACAGTTGAGTGGTATTTGGGGCTGAATGGGAGGTTAGGGGCTGTGCATTGCCAAGGGGGGGGCCTTGCACAGTGGAGTGGTGTCCGGGGGTGCATTGGACGTTGGGGGGCTGTGCATGACGCTAGGGGGTGTTGCACAGCGTAGTGCAGGGATTCTCAAACTTTCGTATTGGTGACCCCTTTCCCATAGGAAGCCTCTGAGTGCCACCCCCCCTTATAAATTAAAAAAAACTTTTTATATATTTAACACCATTATAAATGGGGCAAAGCAGGATTTGGGGTGGAGGCCGACCGCTTGCGACCCCCATGTAATAACCCCGTGACCCCCTGAGGCATCCCGACCCCCAGTTCACTATAAGGTGTATTGTACAGCAAAGTGGTATCTGCGGGTACAATGGAGTGCAGGAAGCAGTGTATTGCACTAGAGGGTGCATTGCACAGTGTGATGGTGTGTGAGGGCTGTGCACAATGTAACATTTGGGGGTGCATTGGGGGATGCTGTGTGTTGCACTGGGGGTGCATTGCACAGCATAGTTGTATCTAGCGAACGTACTGGAATGTGGTGAAAAGTGGGGTACAGCGAGTGAGGTGCTGTGCAGTGAAATAGGGGTACATACCGCACTGTAGTGTTATCTGGGGGCCTGCATTGCCCAGTGATGCTATTGGGGGGATGCATTGAAGTGAGGGACCATTGTGGGGTACTATGCAGAGTGAGGGGGGTGTACAGAGACCCGAGGCCTCTTCGGTAGTGTCTGCATTATACACGGGGTGTAGGCAATACATTTGGGGTGATGTGGTTTAGGGGGGTGTGTGTGGGGGAGTTGGGGAGCGCATATACTGGTGTCGGGGTACATGGATCAGCTGAGGGGTATGACATAACTGGGGTATTGAGGACACTTGGAAGCGAAGGACTCTTGTGGCTACATAACCTAATTAAGGGTGTGGAAAAGTGAGACCAAGTTTTGGGGGTGCTTGCGACTGGGATCATGGGGGGACAGCTGTGGAATATGGGCGGGGACAGGCAGATGTACGACTCAGCGCGAAATCGGATGTTTTGGGCAGTTTGTTCCCGGACTCAGGGAGCAACCTCGATCTTCGTAACACTTTTCCAGTGGTGGTGTTGGGGGACCTTTCACCCCGATTGCGTTGGCGTGCAGAGTTTTAATACACCGGGGGTGGAACTGGAGACAGACAGGGAACCGTGGTGCAAATATTTCTGGCTTAATTCCTTCGAAACGTTTTTGGGCGCAATTTGCAGAGCGTCGGATGAAAAGGTTCAGAGAAGGGCAACTGAAATGATTAGGGGTTTGCAACGGGTCCCATGTGAGGAGAGATTAAAGAGGCTGGGACTTTTCAGCTTGGAAAAGAGGAGACTAAGGGGGGATATGATAGAGGTGTACAAAATCACGAGTGATGTGGAGAAAGTGGATAAGGAAAAGTTATTTATTTATTCATTCCCATAATACAAGAAATCGGGGCCACCAAATTAAATGAATGGGCAGCAGGTTTTAAACAAATAAAAGGAAGTTTTTCACGCAGCGCACTGTCAACTTGTGGAACTCCTCGCCAGAGGAGGTGGTGAAGGCCAGGGCTAGGACAGCGTTTAAAAGAGAACTGGATAAATTCATAGCGGTTAAATCCATGAATGGCTATTAGCCAGGATGGGTAAGAATGGTGTCCCCAGCCTCTGTTCGTCAGAGGATGGAGATGGATGGCAGGAGAGAGATCACGTGATCATGACCTGTTAGGTTCACTCCCTCTGGGGCACCTGGCATTGGCCACTGTCTGTAGACAGGACACTGGGCTAGATGGACCTTTGGTCTGAGCCGGTACGGCCGTTCTTATGCTCAGATCGATTTGAAAGTGACGCCGGCAATGCGATTTGAAAAAAAAATCAATTTCAAACCGTTTCAGGTGCAGGACCTCCGCTCGAATCCTGCCAAATTTTGTGATCTTCCAGCCACCGTTCAATGTTTTTTCCTCCGCGGGGGAAATTGGCCGTACGAAAAGCCAGCTGTGCTCAAATACCCGAAATGGTCTGAGCGCCCGTTGTCCTGGCGCGGTAATTTTGAAGCGCTGTTCGCGGCGAAGGCAGGTCGAAAAATCGTAACCGAAAAATCTAGTCGGAGGCGAGTGCTGGTATTGAAGGAGTTTTCAGAAAGTTTTTGACACAGGGTCACGCGTAGCAGCTCACAATATAATCAGTTAGCTCTTACAACGGCCAATCGGAAGAGGTTTTGGGATGGATCCTTAATTTTTCTTAGCCCTTGCTGCTAAAATGCGGTCGGTAAACAATGCAAAGTTACCAGCTCCTTGGCTTACTGGGAGCCGCTGATATAGCTTTCTGGAGATCCTGATCTGATTTAGTTGGAAAGCCCCGGCAGGTTAATTGTAGGTTGGTGCTGGGCGTGGGAGGCGTAGCCGATGCAAATTAACCTGTGGAACTCCATGCCACGTGAAGTGGAGGCAGTCGTTGCAAACGGCGAGGTGTTGACAGGAATCGTAGCCCGGGTTTCATAAGGGGTGAATTGTCGTGCTTTGGGGCGTTGCTGGAGACAGGATATTGGGATAGAGGTCGGAGCCACCATAATCCAGAAGATCTCCGGATGCAGTGTCACCCAGGCTGACAGCCCACCCTGTGCTGCCATGCCGGTGCCTGCCTCAGTTTCCCCTGGGCGTGGTGCCGCTTCCCGCCCCAGCCTGACCCTCCGTTTCCGTTTTGCCACCCTCCCAGAAACGGATGTCGGTGACGGAGGGGGGGATCAAGTACCCCGAGACGACGGAGGGGGGCCGCCCCAAGCTGGGGGGCTTGATGGACCCCCGGCAAGGAGTGATCGAGAAGACGGGCCGGTGCCAGACGTGTGCGGGTGAGACCGAAAGCCCTCGCTCCTGAGGGCAGTGTGGGGCGGGATCCTTGCCCCCCCGAGCCAGCCTGTCCCTACCCTGGGGCCGGATGGGAGCCGGCGCCCCCTAGAGATGACAGGCCCCATTCCCCGCCCCCCAAGACCCAAACATTCCCAGGCGGGCACCTGCCGGGTTGGCCACCTGCGTGGGTGTTTCTGGGGTGCCGTGGCCGCGGCGCTCACCGGGGGCCGCTCTCCCTGCAGGGAACATGACGGAGTGCCCGGGCCACTTCGGCCACATCGAGCTGGCCAAGCCCGTCTTCCACGTGGGCTTCTTGGGGAAGACCATGAAAGTGCTGCGTTGCGTCTGCTTCTTCTGCTCCAAGCTGCTGGTGGACTCGGTGAGCCGACCCCGCTCCCCGCGGGGGGGGGGCAGTACAATTGTCCCCCCCGGAACTCCATCCCCTCCCCACCCTGAGCCAAGTCCCTCCTCCGCTCCCACTTGCTCTGTAAGACCATAGATCAGTGGTCTCCAAATGTTTGAGGGTCACCCCCCTGTTAGCCCGGTCCACGCCTGGCGGGGAGCGAGGACGCAGATGGGTAAGGGGGCCGAGGCTGCAGCGGGGGGTGGATCTGGGACCGGGAGGCTCCAGGGTGGGGCTGGGACGTGAACAGGGCTGGGGGCAGAGGCGGAGCCTCTTAGGGGGCAGGGGCAGGGACGTGGCTCGGAGGTGGGGTGGGGGAATGGGGATGGGTAAGGGGGCTGAGATGTGGCTGGGGATGGGAGCGGAACAGAGCTGCGGGCAGGGAGGGGCTAGGTGGCGCTCCCTCCCCACCCTTGTGGGGGCTGGCCCGCCCCCCAGACGTTCCTCCATGCCCCCCACACTTTGGGGACCTCTGCCGTAGACCCATCCCCTGGGGGGGACCCATCACCACCCACCTCGCCCCGGCGATCTCGGGGTTCCCTGGGTCACCCCCCCGCCGTGTGTCTGCCCCCCTGCTGCAGAACAACCCGAAAATCAAGGACATCCTTGGCAAGTCGAAGGGGCAACCCAAGAAGCGCCTGACCCACGTGTACGACCTTTGCAAAGGCAAGAACATCTGCGAAGGCGGGGAGGAGATGGACAACAAGTTCGGGGTGGAGCAGCCGGACGGCGACGAGGACCTGACCAAGGAGAAGGTAGAGAGGGTGCCACGGGGTTGGGTCAGAGAACCCCCCCCCTTGGGAACTGCCCCCTGATGCGCTGAGGCGCCCTCTGAGCCCGTTTCCCTGCCAGCTTGGGACTCCAGAACCCTGCCTGGCTGTGCCAGACACGCCGGCCTGCTGCAACCCACACCCAGGCCTGAACCCAAAGCTTTGCTTGCTCTGGGTTAACGAATAAGCAAAAGGGATTTTTATCAAGCATAAAAAGGAGGATTTAAGAGGTTCCAGGTCATAACAGCTGGAACAAAGCAAGTCACCAAGCGAAATAAAACAAAACCCGCACGTCTAAGCCTAATACATTAAGAAACTGAATACAGGTAAATCTCGCCCTCAGAGATGTTCCAATCAGCTTCTTTTACAGACTAGACTCCTTCCTAGTCTGGGACCGATCCTTTCCCCTCGCACAGCCCTTGTTTCAGCTCAGGCGGTAGCCGGGGGGGGGTTTCTCGTGACTGCATCCCCCTGTGTTCTGTTCCACCCCCTTACATAGCTTTTGCACAAGGCGGGAATCCTCTTCCTAAACGGAAAAGCACCGGGTTAAAGATGGCGTCCAGACCCGGTGACGTGGTCACATGGCACTGTAAGATTTCATTACCCACTTGCCAGCATACAGGGAAACTGAGGCCTGGGCTACACTAGCTGGGGGGTGGCGGGGTTCGAACTAAGATACGCACCATCAGCTAGAAGTCGAAGTATCATAGCTCGACTTCCCTGGCCGTCCTCACGGCGGCGAGTCGACGGGCGCGGCTCCCCCGTCGCTGCCGCTTCCTCCTCCCGCCGAGGTGGAGTGCGGGCGTCGATTCGCGGATGGATGCGTCGCGTCCCGACGAGACGCGGTGCATCGATCCCCGATGCGTCGAACGCTGGCATAGACGTACCCTTGCAAGTAAACAGAGCCCCGTACAACCAATCGTCCTGGTGAACGGGAGCCGTCGAGATGCCAAGCCACCGTTAACGGCCCACACTTTGCATAATTACAGGGAGTTATATTTCATGTTCCTAGTTTCCGAGACAAGACTGATACATTCATACAAATCGGATGAGCACACTCAGCAGCAGGGCCGCCCAGAGGATTCCAGGAGCCTGGGGTCTTTGGCACCGGGGGGCCCCCTCTTGGCGGTAATTCGGTGCCGGAGGGGCCCCCTCTCGGCGGTAATTCGGTGCCGGAGGGGCCCCCGCTTCGGCGGTAATTCGGGGCACTTCGGCGGTAGGTCCCGGAACGGAAGGGCCCGCCGCCGTCGAATTACCGCCGAAGACCTGGCTGCATTTCGGTGGCGGGTCCCACTTCGGGGGTAATTCGCCGGCGGGGGGTCCTTCCGCCCCGGAGCGGAAGGACCCCCCGCCGGCGAAGACGGGGAGCGGAAGAAGCTCCGGGGGCCCGGCCCTGCAAGAGTTTTCCGGGCCCCCCAGAGCGAGTGAAGGACTCCGCTCCAGGGGCCCCGAAAAACTCTCGTGGGGGCCCCTGGGAAAGCATTGCATGCTGGGACGTTGTACCCCATGCGCTGTCAGCCCAATTTCGGAAAAGATGGAACATTGCCTGCTGGGATTTGTAGTTTTTTTTTAATTACGATGGACCACTGCCTGCTGGGATTTGTAGTTTTTTTATGATGAAGCACTGCATGCTGGGATTTGTGGTCTTTGTGGGCCTCTTGTGATGGTGCATTGTGTGCCAAATCCCAGCATGCAATACAGAGACGACAAATCCCAGCATGCAATGCTGCACTTGCCGCCCCCCCCCCCCCCGGCAGCCCTGCTCAGCAGATCATAAGCTTTGTAATCATCCCGTACAAGAGACGTTTTGCACGAAGCATATTCCACTTGCATCATATTCACACCTATTAGCGTATTTTCAGAACATCGTATCGGGTCACGGAGGGACCCCGCTGGGCCGGCCCTGACCCCGGGACTCCCTCCCTCCCCCTCCGCAGGGTCACGGCGGCTGTGGGCGGTACCAGCCCCGCATCCGGCGCACCGGGCTGGAGCTCTACGCCGAGTGGAAACACGTCAACGAGGACTCGCAGGAGAAGAAAATCCTGCTCAGCCCCGAGCGGGTGCACGAAATCTTCAAGCGCATCTCGGACGAGGAGTGTTTCATCCTGGGCATGGAGCCCAAGTACGCCCGGCCCGAGTGGATGATCTGCACCGTCCTGCCCGTGCCCCCGCTCTCCGTCCGGCCCGCCGTGGTCATGCAGGGCTCGGCCAGGAACCAGGTCGGCCCCGGGTGGCAGTCGGGACTCCTGGGTTCTCTGCCCGGCTCTGGGAGGGGAGTGGGGGCTGGTGGGTTAGAGCTGGGGGGCTGGGAGCCAGGACTCCTGGGTTCTCGGCCCGGCTCGGGGAGGGGTGTGGGGGCTGGTGGGTTCGTGCTGGGGGGGTGGGAGCCAGGACTCCTGGGTTCTCCCCCCGGCTCTGGGAGGGGAGTGGGGGCTGGTGGTTAGAGCAGGGGGGCTGGGAGCCAGGACTCCTGGGTTCTCCCCCCGGCTCTGGGAGGGGAGTGGGGGCTGGTGGGTCAGAGCAGGGGGGACTGGGAGCCAGGACACCTGGGTTCTCTCCCCGGCTCTGGGAGGGGAGTGGGGGCTGGTGGGTCAGAGCAGGGGGGGCTGGGAGCCAGGACACCTGGGTTCTCTCCCCGGCTCTGGGAGGGGAGTGGGGGCTGGTGGGTTAGAGCAGGGGGGGCTGGGAGCCAGGACTCCTGGGTTCTCTCCCAGGGCTGTTCCCTGACTCCTGCTGTCTCCCCTCTCTCAGGACGACCTGACCCACAAGCTGGCGGACGTGGTGAAGATCAACAACCAGCTGCGGCGCAACGAGCAGAACGGGGCGGCCGCCCACGTCATCGCCGAGGACGTCAAGTTGCTGCAGTTCCACGTGGCCACCATGGTGGACAACGAGCTGCCCGGCCTGCCCCGGGTGAGGCTGGCTCCCCTAGGGGGGTTGGGAGCCTGGCAGTGCTGTGCATGCTGGGATTTGTAGTTTTTTTTATTATGATGGACCACTGCATGCTGGGATTCGTAGTTTTTTTTAACCATGAAGCTTTGCATGCTGGGATTTGTGGTCTTTGTGGGCTGCTTGTGATGGTGCGCCAAATCCCAGCATGCAATACAGAGACGACAAATCCCAGCATGCAATGCTGCACTGGAAGCCAATCCAGAGACTATGTAGACCAGCATGTGCGGCCGAGTATTGCATGCTGGAACTTGTAGTTGGCTTGGCTTGTAATGGAGACTTGCATGTGGGGCGGTGTCCCTGCTGGGCCAATTGGCTCCGGTGCAGCATTGCATGCTGGGATTTGTAGTCTCCGGCTTGCCTTGGCTGCCCAGTGTGGCATGCTGGGACTTGTAGTCTTAATGATGAGGGTGGTTCCTGCATGCCCTGCTTTACCCAGGGTGGGGGTGCCCCCCCTTGCTCCGCTAATCTTAACCCCCTCCTTTCCCCCTCCCCCGGCAGGCTATGCAGAAATCAGGGCGTCCCCTCAAGTCCCTGAAGCAGCGGCTGAAGGGGAAAGAGGGGCGCGTGCGGGGGAACCTGATGGGGAAGCGGGTGGATTTCTCCGCCCGGACGGTCATCACCCCGGACCCCAACCTCTCCATCGATCAGGTGGGGGTGCCCCGCTCCATTGCCGCCAACATGACCTTCGCCGAGATCGTCACGCCCTTCAACATCGACAGGTGGGGCGGCCGGTGGGGCTAGGGGAGGGGAGGGCCCGGATCTCCCCCCTCCCCCACCCCAGCTAACGCCTCTGCCGCTCCCTCCACTGTAGGCTCCAGGAGCTGGTACGCAGGGGGAACAGCCAGTACCCGGGCGCCAAGTACATCATCCGAGACAACGGCGACCGCATCGACCTGCGCTTCCACCCCAAGCCCAGTGACCTCCACCTGCAAATCGGCTACAAGGTGGGCGTGGCCGGGGGGTGGGGGGCGGCTGCAGGCTGGGCCTGGGCCTGGCCCTGGGGAGTTGGAGCGCTCCCAGATGGGAGTCGGTGCCTGGCTTTCAGGGCAATAGGTTCCCCGATCTCCCAGAGAAACCTGCCCATCACCCCGGTGGGGGTTTCCATACCTTAAAAGGGGTGAGGGTTGTGTGGGGGGGGGTCTGATTGGGGAGGGGTGTATGGGGTCGGGCAGTTCGGGGTGGGATGGTGTGTGGTTCAGATTGGGGAGGGTATCGGGCGTGGTGGTTGGGGAAGGGTGTTGGGAGGTGGTCTCTGGGGAGGGTTGAGGATGGGGTCTCTGGAGTGGGAGGCTGTTGTGGGGAGGATGGGAGGGGAGATGGAGCGCCCCAGATGGGAGTCTGGGGTAGGAGGGTGTTGGGTGGATGAGGAGGGGTCTCAGGAGTTTGGCTGGGGAAGGGTGTGAGGGTGGGACAGGAGGCTTGGAAGGGGTGGGGATGGGATCTCGGGGTGGGAGCCTGGAGGAGAGGGGCAGGGTCTGTGGGGTGGGATCTTGGGGGTGGGAGGCTGGAGGAGAGGGGCGGGGTCTGTGGGGTGGGATCTCTGGGGTGGGAGGTTGGAGCAGGGGCGGGGTCTGGGCAGGGTGGGATCTCTGGGAGTGGGAGGCTGGAGATCTCTGGGGGTGGGAGGTTGGAGCAGGGGGGGTGGGGTCTGGGCAGGGTGGGATCTCTGGGAGTGGGAGGCTGGAGGAGAGGGGCTGGCTCTGGGCAGGGTGGGATCTCGGGGGGTGGGAGGCTGGAGCAGGGGGGCGGGGGCTGGGCAGGGTGGGATCTCTGGGGGTGGGAGCAGGGGGGTGGGGTGGGATTCCAGGAGGCCGGGGACCCGCCCCACTCACCCCCCCCGCCTCCCGCCAGGTGGAGCGACACATGTGCGACGGGGACATCGTGATCTTCAACCGGCAGCCCACGCTGCACAAGATGTCCATGATGGGGCACCGGGTGCGAATCCTGCCCTGGTCCACTTTCCGCCTCAACCTCAGGTGAGGGTCCCCTCCCCGCCCGGGTTCTCGATCCCCCCTCATCCGGGAGACCCCCCGTGTGGGTGGGAGCCCCCCAAGCTGTGGGCGGTGCCGGTGGAGCGAATGGGGCTCTGTTAACCCAGCCCCTGGCGCGACCCCGGCTTGCTCCCATGGGGGGGCTGATCTGCCAGGCACAGCCCCCCCTCACGGGCTCCCCTCTCCCCCCCAGCGTGACCACCCCCTACAACGCCGACTTCGACGGGGACGAGATGAACCTGCACCTGCCCCAGTCGCTGGAGACGCGGGCGGAGATCCAGGAGCTGGCCATGGTCCCCCGCATGATCGTCACCCCCCAGTCCAACCGGCCCGTCATGGGCATCGTGCAGGACACCCTCACGGCCGTCCGCAAGTTCACCAAGCGCGACGTCTTCCTGGAGCGGGTGAGCGGGCGCGAATCGCGGGGGGGTGGGGGCACGCTGGGCCGGGGGAGGTCTCCCCCTCCTTGACGCTGCCCCCTTCTCGCCAGGGTGAGGTGATGAACCTGCTGATGTTCCTATCCACGTGGGACGGCAAGGTGCCCCAGCCGGCCATCCTCAAACCCCGCCCGCTCTGGACGGGCAAACAGATCTTCTCCCTCATCATCCCGGGCCACATCAACTGCATCCGCACCCACAGCACCCACCCCGACGACGAGGACAGCGGGCCCTACAAGCACATCTCGCCCGGCGACACCAAGGTACCTGCCCGGGCCGGGGTGCCGGCTTCCCCCCCGGGGGTGCCGCTGAGCTGCAGTGCCAGCTCACCCCGAATCAGTGTCTCCCCATCAGCTCTCTGTGGGAGGACTCCGCTAGGGGGATCCCCAGCGCTCCTGTGCGTGTGAACCCCGACTTATATTGGCTTGCGCTGTACGGAGCGATCTGCACCGCGCGAGCTCGGAAAACTCGCCCCCTCTCTCCTGTGGCGGGAGATGCCAACGGGGGGGTTGAAATGAACCAGAAATCAATGGATTTCACGCCGAGAGGTGGATTTGAATATAAACTGGCCATCAGGAAGTGTAGCCTTGAAATTAGACGAAGGTTTCTGACCATTAGAGGAGTCAAGTTCTGGAACAGGCTTCCGAGGGGAGCAAAAGACGTATCTGGCTTCCAGACGAAGCTTGATAAGTTTATGGAGGGGATGGGATGGCCTAATTTTGGCAATGAATTGATCTTTGATTATTAGCAGGTAAATAGGCCCAATGGCCTGTGATGGGATGTTAGATGGGGATGGAATCTGAGTTAATTCAGAGAATTCTTTCCTGGGTGTCTGGCTGTTGAATCTTGCCCGCATGCTCAGGGTTTAGCCGATCGCCATATTTGGGGTCGGGAAGGAATTTTCCTCCAGGGCAGATTGGCAGAGGCCCTGGGGGTTTTCCGCCTTCCTCTGCAGCATGGGGCAGGGGTCACTGGCTGGAGGATCCTCTGCACCTTGAGGTCTTCAAACCCCGATTTTGAGGACTTCAGTAACTCAGACAAAGGTTTTGATACAGGAGTGGGTGGGTGAGTCCAGGAGGTCAGACTAGGTGATCGTAATGGCCCCTTCTGACCTTCAAGTCTGTGATTCTATGATCCTATGAATTGATCATACGGGATCGCGAACAGATCAAGGCAGATCCCTTGAGTATAGCACCAGGGCGCAGGGTTATCTTGCGAGGTTCCTCCACCTCGCCACGCTTGGCGACATCCTACAGCCGATCCGACCGCCTCTCCCGCCAGGTGATCGTGGAGAACGGGGAGCTGATCATGGGCATCCTGTGTAAGAAATCGCTCGGCACCTCGGCCGGCTCCCTGGTCCACATCTCCTACTTGGAGATGGGGCATGACACCACCCGCCTCTTCTACAGCAACATCCAGACGGTCATTAACAACTGGCTGCTCATTGAGGGTGAGTCCGTGCGGGGAGCTTCCCGCCCCCGAGTGCCTGCTCCAGCGCCTTGCTGGCTGCTGCTACGTGCTATGGGGGTGACCGGGGGTCCCCCGTCGGCCTGGGCACAGCGCGAACTCGCCCCCCCGCCCCCGGGACAGAGATCGGGGTCCCGTCGGGCCGGGCACCTCACAGAGGGAGATAATCCGTGCACAGGACGCCTTCCGGTCTGAGACAAAGGGGGATCGCCCGATGTCAGGAAGGACCCTGATTCCCAGCCCCCACTCCCCGCCCAGAACGGGGGAGAGAATCCAGGCATCCTGGCTCCCAGCCCCCTCTGCTCTAACCACCAGCCCCTGCTCCCCTCCCAGAGCCGGGGAGAGAACCCAGGCGTCCTGGCTCCCAGCCCCCCTGCTCTAACCACCAGCCCCCACTTCCCTCCCAGAGCCGGGGAGAAAACCCAGGCGTCCTGGCTCCCAGCCCCCCTGCTCTAACCACCAGCCCCCACTTCCCTCCCAGAGCCAGGGAGAGAACCCAGGAGTCCTGGCTCCCAGCTCCCCCTGCTCTAACCACCAGCCCCACTTCCCTCCCAGAGCTGGGGAGAGAACCCAGGCGTCCTGGCTCCCAGCCCTCTCTGCTCTAACCACCAGCCCCCACTTCCCTTCCCAGAGCTGGGGAGAGAACCCAGGCATCCGGGCTCCCAGCCCCCCTGCTCTAACCCACCAGCCCCCACTCCCCTCCCAGAGCTGGGGAGAGAACCCAGGCGTCCGGGCTCCCAGCCCTAGCCTACACTGCTGCTTTTCTGGAGGTGGGACCCCAGGTCTGTCATGTGCCTTGGGAGTCCAGAAACCCTCCCTGCCCATTCCTCGTGGGTGGGTCCTGCTGGGGCCGGCCCGGGGCTCAGCAGGACGGGGTGGGGGGCCGGATCTGACTACACTGTCTCCCCCCAGGTCACACCATCGGCATTGGGGACTCCATCGCTGACGCAAAGACCTACCAGGACATTCAGAACACCATCAAGAAAGCCAAGCAGGACGTCATAGAGGTGCCAGGGATGTGGGGGGCGGGATCAGGGGACACAGTGGGGGACGGGGGAGCTGGCCTGGCCCCTTTGTGCCGGGGTTTGGGAGGGCAGTGGGCATCTGCGTTTTGGGGCTTGAGGGGGGTGTTGATGGGTTTGGGGGGACAGTGGGGTCGGGGGGCTGTGGGGGTCTGCGATTTGGAGAGCAGTGGGGCTGGCGTTTGGGGAGCTGTTGAGGACTGAGGAAGGTGGGTTTGGGGGCAGTGGGGGCTGGGTTTGGGGGCAGTGGAGGTGTGGAGGCTGGGTTTTGAGGGGCTGGATTGAGGGCATGGAGGTGGGGGTTTGGGGGCAGTGGGGGCTGGGTTTTGGGGACTATGCAGGGGTTGGGTTGTGGGGTCAAGGAGGCTGGGTTTCAGGGGGCTGTGGGGGTCTGCGATTTGGAGAGCAGTGGGGCTGGCGTTTGGGGAGCTGTGGAGGACTGAGGAAGGTGGGTTTGGGGCTGTGGGGGTCTGCGCTTTGGCGAGCTGTGGGGCTGGCGTTTGGGGCGCTGTGGAGGACTGAGGCAGGTGGGTTTGGGGGCAGTGGAGGGGTGTGGAGGCTGGGTTTTGAGGGGCTGGATTGAGGGCATGGAGGTGGGGGTTTGGGGCGGTGGGGCTGGGTTTTGGGGACTATGCAGGGGTTGGGTTGTGGGGGCAAGGAGGCTGGGTTTCAGGGGCCATGGGGGCTGGCTCTGGGGGCAGTGGAGGGCTGGATGTGAAGGGGTGTGGAGGCTGGGTTGTGGGGGGCTGGGTTTGGGGGCAATGGAGGGGTGTGGGGGCTGGGTTTTGGGTTGGGGGCTGAGTCTGGGGGAAGTGGAAGCTGGCTTTGGAGTGGGGGCAGAGTCTGGGGGAAGTGGGGGCTGGGTTTCAGGGGACCTCGTGGGGTGGCGGGGGGGGGGGGCCTGGAAGCGGGCTCTGGGGACCCCGCGCCCCCCGGCGCTCACCCCGCCCCCCCCCCAGGTGATCGAGAAGGCTCACAATAACGAGCTGGAGCCCACGCCGGGCAACACGCTGCGGCAGACCTTCGAGAACCAGGTCAACCGCATCCTGAACGACGCCCGCGACAAGACCGGCTCCTCCGCCCAGAAGTCCCTGTCCGAGTACAACAACTTCAAATCCATGGTGGTGTCGGGCGCCAAGGGCTCCAAGATCAACATCTCCCAGGTGGGCGCTGCCGGCCGAGCTGGGGCTAGAACCTGTGGACAGGCTGCTGCCTCGGTGCCTTGCTGCTGGGAGTGGGTGGGGCCTTCCCTGAGCCCCTCCCCCTGGGTTGGGAAGGTGGGCGGGGCCTTCTCTGAACCCCTCCCCCTGGGTTGGGAAGGTGGGAGGGGCCTTGTCCCAGCACCACCCGCTGGGTTGGGAAGGTGGGAGTGGGCGGGGCCTTCCCTGAGCCCCTCCCCCTGGGTTAGGAAGGTGGGAGGGGCCTTCTCTGAATCCCTCCCCCTGTGTTGGGGAGGTGGGAGGGGCCTTCTCTGAGCCCCTCCCCCTGGGTTGGGAAGGTGGAAAGGGCCCTGGGTGGGGAAGGTGGGAGTGGGAGGGGCCTTCTCTGAGCCCCACTCCCTAAGGTAGGAGGGGCCTTCTCTGAGCCCCTCCCCCTGGGTTGGGAAGGTGGAAAGGGCCCTGGGTGGGGAAGGTGGGAGTGGGCGGGGCCTTCCCTGAGCCCCTCCCCCTGGGTTGAGATGGTGGGAGGGGCCTTCCCTGAGCCCCTCCCCCTGGGCTGGGAAGGTGGGAGGAGCCTTCTCTGAGCCCCACTCCCTAAGGTAGGAGGGGCCTTCTCTGAGCCCCTCCCCCTGGGTTGGGAAGGTGGAAAGGGCCCTGGGTGGGGAAGGTGGGAGTGGGCGGGGCCTTCTCTGCTGAGCCCCTCCCCCTGGGTTGGGAAGGTGGGAGGGGCCTTGTCCCAGCACCACCCCCTGGGTTGGGAAGGTGGGAGGGGCCTTCTCTGCTGAGCCCCTCCCCCTGGGTTGGGGAGGTGGGAGGGGCCTTCTCTGAGCCCCACCCTCTGGGTTGAGGTGGTGGGAGGGGCCTTCTCCCAGCCCCACCCCTTGGTTGGGGGAGGGGCTCTCTTCCAGTCCCGCCCACCCAGTGTTAGTTTATCCCCTTGCCCCCAGCCTCCCTGTAGGATCTGTGGGGCTGGGGGTGGGGAGGGAAGCAGCATGCCCCCCCCCACAGACAGATTTGGGGAACCGCGTGCGCGGAGCCGGGAGCTGGGGCCGCCCCTCCGTCGGGCCCCTGGGGAACCCCCAGCATGGGAATCAAGCCGGCCCCTCGGTCCCAGGTGCGGATCACGGTCGGTAGAGGGGCTGTGAAGTCCCCCGTCACAATGGGGGGGCTGATCTCAGTCTGTGGGGCTCCATCCCGGGGGCCAATGGGCGAGAGCTGAGACGGGTGGGGGGCTGGGTGAAAAGGGGGAGACCCAGTCCCGGCTTGGGGCTGGGACGGGGGTCGGCACCGGGGTGACTCTCCCCCCCTTTCTCCCCCCCCCCAGGTCATTGCCGTGGTGGGGCAGCAGAACGTGGAGGGGAAGCGCATCCCGTTCGGGTTCAAGCACCGCACCCTGCCCCACTTCATCAAGGACGACTACGGGCCGGAGAGCCGGGGCTTCGTGGAGAACTCCTACCTGGCCGGCCTGACGCCCACCGAGTTCTTCTTCCACGCCATGGGCGGGCGCGAGGGCCTCATCGACACGGCTGTCAAGACGGCCGAGACCGGTGAGCCGCGGCCCCCGGTGGGGGGGGCACTGTGGGGCGGGGCAGGGGGCGCCCTCGCACTGGGATGCCGCGGCAAGCTGCAAACCCCTCCAGGTCCTGCGCTCACGCAGACGTTCGCGCCCAGCTGAGCTTCCCTGATGGTGCCTGTGCAAGAAAAAGCCCCCCCAAAAAATCGGGACATCTCCAGGCGGGACCCCCGCTTCAGTCCTGGTTCCCCAGGCAGGTGTCGAGTTGTGGGGGGGCGTCCCCCTTTTTTGAGTGTTTTTTCCAGCTTGCTGGAAAGATCCTTCGCCCGAGTCAGTGTCGCTTGTGTACTGAGAACTCGTGGGGGGTGAATATGGGGGTGCCAGGGTGCTGCTTGGGGGTATCTACCGGGCAGTGCCCAAGATGTTTGCCCCCCCAGCTGACACCCCAACTTCCCCCTCCCCAGGGTACATCCAGCGGCGGCTGATCAAATCCATGGAGTCGGTGATGGTGAAATATGACGCCACCGTGCGGAACTCCATCAACCAGGTGGTGCAGCTGCGCTACGGCGAGGACGGGCTGGCCGGGGAGAGCGTGGAGTTCCAGAACCTGGCCACCCTCAAGCCCTCGAACAAGGCCTTCGAGAAGAAGTGAGCGAACCTCGCCCTGGGCGTGTGGGGCGCTGTTTCCCCCCCGCCCCAGAGGTGGCCGCATCTCGGCGCCGGGCAAGGGGTCCCTGGGTAACCGGCCGCCCCGCCCCAGAGGTGGCTGCATCTTGGCACCGGGCGAGGGGTCCCCGGGTAACCGGCCGCCCCGCCCCAGAGGTGGCTGCATCTTGGCACCGGGCGAGGGGTCCCCGGGTAACCGGCCGCCCCGCCCCAGAGGTGGCTGCATCTCAGCGCCGGGCGAGGGGTCCCCCGGTAACCAGCCACCCCGCCCCAGAGGTGGCTGCATCTCAGCGCCGGGCGAGGGGTCCCCGGGTAACTGGCCGCCCCGCCCCAGAGGTGGCTGCATTTTGGGGCAGAAGCTGTGCATTTGGGAGTACGGGTGGGGAAAGGTTTCAGAGGGAGGGGTGTGAGGGAGCAGCTCCCATGGGTGGGTGTGTGGGGACCCCCCCCCCAGCTCTCACCCCTGGCCCTTCGCCCCCCCAGGTTCAAGTTTGACTACACCAACGAGCGGGCGCTGCGGCGCACCCTGCAGGAGGAGATGGTGAAGGACATCCTGAGCAACGCGCACATCCAGAACGAGCTGGAGAGGGAGTTCGAGAAGATGCGCGAGGACCGCGAGGTGCTGAGGGTCATCTTCCCGACCGGCGACAGCAAGGTGAGCGGGACCCAGGAGTCCTAGCCCCCCCGCTCTCACCCACTCCCCTCCTAGAGCCGGGGAGAGAACCCAGGAGTCCTGGCTCCCAGCACCCCTGCTCTAACCACCAGCCCCCACTCCCCTCCCAGAGCCAGGGAGAGAACCCAGGAGTCCTGGCTCCCAGCCCCCCTGCTCTAACCCACCACCCCCACTCCCCTCCCAGAGCCGGGGAGAGAACCCAGGTGTCCTGGCTCCCAGCCTCCTCAACCACAGCCCCCTCTCCCAGAGCCGGGGAGAGAACCCAGGTGTCCGGGCTCCCAGCCCCCTGCTCTTGACTCTAAACCTCAGGACCCGGCGGTGTGGGGGGAGGCTCTGGGTTGTTCCATGTGCTGAGCCCCCGTTTCCCCCCCACACCCCCCCCCCCCAGGTGGTCTTGCCCTGCAACTTGCTTCGCATGATCTGGAACGCCCAGAAGATCTTCCACATCAACGCCCGGCTGCCCTCCGACCTGCACCCCATCAAGGTGGTGGAAGGTGGGTCCCGCCCCACGGCATGCTGGGACAGCCAGCCCCACGGCATGCTGGGACAGCCGGGGGGGAGGGGTGCGTTTCTGTGCAGGGACCCTGGAACTGACCTGGGGATGCCAGTCTGGGGCGGGGCGGAGGGGTACCATCCCTGGAGGAGTCCTGGTCCGATCCAGTGCTGGGGTGGGGGTGACTGGACTGGAAGGGGCCCATGGACTGGTTTCATCGGGAGGGGAGGATATTGGCTCCAGGGGCCTGTGGGTCGATCCGGGGGTGGGGGGGGTGCCAGTCTGGAGGGGCCCAGATCTGATCTGGGGGGTGCTGACCTGTGGGCGGGGGGTGCTGGCCTGGAGGGGCCACGGTCTGATTCAGGTCCAATTTGGCGCGGTCCGGGGTCCAATTCGGGGGGTGGGGAGTGGGTACTGGCCTGTGGGGGTCTGATCTTGTCTGAACTGGTTGGGGGGGGGGGGTGGGAATGGGCAAATATGGGGAAGGGAAGTGTCCCAGCTTGGGGGAGGGGCAGGGCCAGGGGGAAAAGTGTCCTGGCCTGGGGAGGGTGCGGATCTGGGGGTGGGGGAGTGTCCGAGCTCAGGGTGTGGGGGCGGATCCAGGGGCCAGGGGGAGTGTCTTGGCCTGAGGGGGGGCACATCTGGGGGTAGGGGGAACCCCGGGTGGCTCTGTGGGCGCTGGGGTGACCCCTGGGGCGCGTCTCACGCTGTGTCCTCCCAGGCGTGAAGGAGCTGAGCAAGAAGCTGGTGATCGTGAACGGGGACGACCCGCTGAGCCGGCAGGCCCAGGAGAACGCCACCCTCCTCTTCAACATCCACCTGCGCTCCACGCTCTGCAGCCGGCGCATGGTGGAGGAGTTCCGGCTCAGCGGCGAGGCCTTCGACTGGCTGCTGGGCGAGATCGAATCCAAGTTCAACCAGGCCATCGTAAGCGCCGGGGGGCTGGTGTCGGGTGGGGGGCAGCTGGCCTAATGCAGGACAGGAGGGGGGGACATGATGGGCCCGTCCAGGCGGGACGCCGGGGTAGATGGGCCCGTCCAGGCGGGACGCCGGGGTAGATGGGCCCGTCCAGGCGGGACGCCGGGGTAGATGGGCCCGTCCAGGCGGGACGCCGGGGTAGATGGGCCCGTCCGGGCGGCTCTGACGCCGTCTCCCGCCCCCTCCTGCAGGCTCACCCGGGCGAGATGGTGGGCGCCCTGGCGGCCCAGTCGCTGGGCGAACCCGCCACCCAGATGACCCTGAACACCTTCCACTACGCCGGCGTCTCGGCCAAGAACGTCACGCTGGGCGTGCCCCGGCTCAAGGAGCTGATCAACATCTCCAAGAAACCCAAGACGCCCTCCCTCACCGTCTTCCTGCTGGGGCAGTCGGCCCGGGACGCCGAGCGGGCCAAGGTAAGGCCGGGGGGCTCCGGTGTCGCACGGGGGGACGGGACGCTGCGTGGGGTCCCCCTCACCCCGTCTGTCCCCCACCCCCAGGATATCCTGTGCCGGCTGGAGCACACCACCCTACGCAAGGTGACAGCCAACACCGCCATCTACTACGACCCCAACCCGCAGAGCACGGTGGTGGCCGAGGACCAGGAGTGGGTCAACGTCTACTACGAGATGCCCGACTTCGACGTGAGCCGCATCTCGCCCTGGCTGCTGCGGGTCGAGCTCGACCGCAAGCACATGACCGACCGCAAGCTCACCATGGAGCAGATCGCGGAGAAGATCAACGCCGGTGAGGGGACATAGGGGGCCGGTCTCCCCCCCCCCACCACCTCCAAAGTGGCAGGAGCCTTCATGCCATCCCAGCCAGGGGGGGCAGAGATGTGTTCCTCACCCCCCCCGCCCCCCAATAGCTCTGCTTTGAAGCAGATTCCAATCCTCTCTCATGCTTCAGGGCTCCGGCCTACAGGGGTCAGGAAGCATTAATGCAAAATTAGACACACGTGGGGGTTCCCCCCCCCTTCCTCTGAACCTCACCCCACAGTGTGAGATGGGTTATGGGGCCGGGCGGCTCTCTGGGGAGAGGGGGGAGCGCAGGGGCATGGGGG
Organism: Mauremys reevesii; assembly: GCF_016161935.1. Lineage (NCBI taxonomy): Eukaryota > Metazoa > Chordata > Testudines > Geoemydidae > Mauremys > Mauremys reevesii. The sequence goes on along the minus strand of NC_052636.1, from coordinate 13,995,700 downwards.
TCTGACCCACGGCGCCGCTGACGGCTCCCCTCCCCGCCGCAGGCTTCGGGGACGACTTGAACTGTATCTTCAATGACGACAACGCGGAGAAGTTGGTGCTGCGGATCCGCATCATGAACAGCGACGAGAACAAGATGCAGGAGGTGGGTGCCTGGGTTGGGGGGCGGGGGGAGATGGGGGGCGGGGAGGCGTTGCCTGTCGCTAACCCAGCCCCTCTCCCCGCGCGGCGCAGGAGGAGGAGGTGGTGGACAAGATGGACGACGACGTTTTCCTTCGCTGCATCGAGTCGAACATGCTGACGGACATGACCCTGCAGGGCATCGAGCAGATCAGCAAGGTGAGGGGGCTCCGCAGGCCGGGGTGACAGGCCGGCCCCCGGGCATCCTGGGGAACTTGGCTAGAGCCCGGCTGGGCCGGCCCCAGGGCACCCTGGGTAACTTGGCTAGAGCCGCGGGGGGGGGGGGGGTGACAGAGCCAGGCTGGGCCGGCCCCAGGGCACTCTGGGTAACTTGGCTAGAGCCAGGGGAGTGGGGGGGGTTGACAGGGCTGGGCCTGCCCCAGGGCACCCTGGGTAACTTGGCTAGAGCCTGGCTGGGCCTGCCCCAGGGCACCCTGGGTAACTTGGCTAGGCCGGGGTGGGCCTGCTCCAGGGCACTCTGGGTAACTTGGCTAGAGCTGGTTGGGGGGTGATGACAGGGCTGGGCCGGCCCCAGGGCACCTTGGGTAACTTGGCTAGAGCCGGGGGTGGGGGGTGACAGGGCTGGGCCTGCCCCAGGGCACGCTGGGTAACTTGGCTAGAGCGGGTTGGGGGGTGATGACAGGGCTGGGCCGGCCCCAGGGCACCTTGGGTAACTTGGCTAGAGCTGGGTGGGGGGGGTGATGACAGGGCTGGGCCTGCCCCAGGGCACCCTGGGTAATTTGGCTAGGCCGGGGTGGGCCTGCCCCAGGGCACTCTGGGTAACTTGGCTAGAGCTGGTTGGGGGGTGATGACAGGGCTGGGCCTGCCCCAGGGCCCCCTGGGTAACTTGGCTAGAGCCGGGGGGAGGGGGGGGAGGTGGGGTGATGGGCTGGGCCTGTCCCAGGGCACTCTGGGTAACTTGGCTAGAGCCAGTTGGGGGGTGATGACAGGGCTGGGCCGGCCCCAGGGCACTCTGGGTAGCTGGGGGCGCTGTGCTGCAGGAGCCGGGTGAAGGGCTCAGTAGGGGGCGCTCTCCCCTCACTGCCCACCACCACCACGGATGTGAAACCAGGGTCCTCATCCGTGAAGGCCATCTCAGGGGGGAGGGAGATCCCGTTGGGTCACTCCCTGTCCTCCCCCTGTAGCTTCAGTCACGCCACGTCCGTCACTTCCTGTCCTAAACGGCCGGTACGAGGGCTGTGCAGCTGTTCAACCCCTCCCACGCCCCACCCCAGCACCAGCTGCATTTCCCCAAAGGGAGCCCCGGATTAACAGAGGTGGCTGCATCTCAGCGCTGGGCGAGGGGGCCCCGGCCGGCCCCCCGGGACGCAGCGTTGACCTGCCCTGTGTCTCCCCCCCCCCCCTCCGCCCCCCAGGTGTACATGCACCTGCCCCAGACAGACAACAAGAAGAAGATCATTATCACGGAGGACGGGGAGTTCAAGGCCCTGCAGGAGTGGATCCTGGAGACGGACGGGGTCAGCCTCATGCGGGTGCTGAGCGAGAAGGACGTGGACCCCGTGCGCACCACCTCCAACGACATCGTGGAGATCTTCACCGTGAGTCCGGACGCCTGGGTTCCCTCCCCGGCTCTGGGTGGGGAGGGGGGGCTGGGAGCCAGGACTCCTGGGTTCTCTCCCCTGCTCTGGGAGGGGAGTGGGGGCTGGTGGGTTAGAGCAGGGGGGTCTGGGAGCCAGGACTCCTGGGTTCTCCCCCCGGCTCTGGGAGGGGAGTGGGGGCTGGTGGTTAGAGCAGGGGGGTCTGGGAGCCAGGACTCCTGGGTTCTCCTCCCGGCTCTGGGAGGGGAGTGGGGCCTGGTGGTTAGAGCAGGGGGAGCTGGGAGCCAGGACTCCTGGGTTCTCCTCCCGGCTCTGGGAGGGGAGTGGGGTCTGGTGGTTAGAGCAGGGGGGCTGGGAGCCAGGACTCCTGGGTTCTCTCCCCGGCTCTGGGAGGGGAGTGGGGCCTGGTGGTTAGAGCAGGGGGAGCTGGGAGCCAGGACTCCTGGGTTCTCTCCCGGGTTCTGGGAGGGGAGTGGGGCCTGGTGGTTAGAGCAGGGGGAGCTGGGAGCCAGGACTCCTGGGTTCTCCTCCCGGCTCTGGGAGGGGAGTGGGGGCTGGTGGGTTAGAGCAGGGGGGCTGGGAGCCAGGACTCCTGGGTTCTCTCCCCGGCTCTGGGAGGGGAGTGGGGGCTGGTGGTTAGGGCAGGGGAGGTTGCGGGGAGACCCTGCAGTATCTGGGCCCGTTGCCCACCCCAGCCGAGGGGGCCCCATGCTAAGGGGGCTCCGGTGACCCCCCCCCAGGTGCTGGGCATCGAGGCAGTGCGCAAGGCCCTGGAGCGGGAGCTCTACCATGTCATCTCCTTCGACGGCTCCTACGTCAACTACCGGCACCTGGCGCTGCTCTGCGACACCATGACCTGCCGCGGGCACCTCATGGCCATCACCCGGCACGGGGTCAACCGCCAGGACACCGGCCCCCTCATGAAGTGCTCCTTCGAGGAGACGGTGAGCCGGGGCCCTCGGGCAGGGGGGGCGGGGTGGGGCGGCTCGAGGGGAGCTCCTGGCTTCTCCAGTCCTAACCCCTCCCAGCAGGGGGCGCTGGGGGGGCCGGCTCGGGGGGAGCTCCTGGCTTCTCCAGTCCTAACCCCTCCCAGCTGGGGGGAGCGGGGCAGCGGGGCTGGCTCGGGGGGAGCTCCTGGCTCCTCCAGTCCTAACCCCTCCCAGCTGGGGGGAGCGGGGCAGCGGGGCTGGCTCGGGGGGAGCTCCTGGCTCCTCCAGTCCTAGCCCCTCCCAGCAGGGGGCACTGTGGGGGCAGGACACGGGGGCTGACTATTTGGGGGGGCACCTGGGTACCCCAGTCCCAGCCCCTGCCAGCAGGGGGTGCTGTGGGGGGCTCCCGGCCCCTGCGTTCCCCGCCAGGAACAGCCCCTGACCCCCGGCTCCCCCCTGCAGGTGGACGTGCTGATGGAGGCGGCGGCCCACGGGGAGAGCGACCCCATGAAGGGGGTGTCGGAGAACATCATGCTGGGGCAGCTGGCGCCCGCCGGCACCGGCTGCTTCGACCTGCTGCTGGACGCCGAGAAGTGCAAATACGGCATGGAGATCCCCACCAACATCCCCGGGCTGGGCGTGGGCGTCCGTGAGTACCGCCCCCGGACGCCTGGGTTCCCGCCCCGGCTCGGGGGGCTGGGAGCCAGGACGCCTGGGTTCTCTCCCCGGCTCTGGGAGGGGAGTGGGGGCTGGTGGGTTAGAGCAGGGGGGGGCTGGGAGCCAGGACTCCTGGGTTCTCTCCCCGGCTCTGGGAGGGGAGCGGGGGCTGGTGGGTTAGAGCAGGTCGGGCTGGGAGCCAGGATGGCTTTGGTGGGGGGGGGGGGGTGGCTTCTTGCCCAGCCAGGGTGGGGGGGTTGATGTCACCTCTCCCCCTCCGTCACCCTGCTCCTCTCGGCTCTAATGTTCCGCTCTCCTTCCCCACAGCCACCGGCATGTTCTTCGGCTCGGCCCCCAGCCCCATGGGGGGGATGTCGCCCGCCATGACCCCCTGGAACCAGGGGGCCACCCCGGCCTACGGAGCCTGGTCCCCGAGTGTTGGTGCGTATGGGGGTGTGTGTGTGGGGCGGGGGGGGAGTTTATCCTTTGGCGGGCAGTGGATGGGTTCTGCTGTCCCCCCCTTACTCCCAGTCGGGGGTGAAATTAACCCACCCCTCTTTGTCGCCCCCCACAGGCAGCGGCATGACCCCCGGCGCCGCCGGCTTCTCCCCCAGCGCCGCCTCCGATGCCAGCGGCTTCAGCCCGGGTTATTCCCCGGCGTGGTCCCCCACCCCCGGCTCGCCCGGCTCCCCGGGCCCCTCCAGCCCCTACGTCCCATCGCCAGGTGAGTCTCGGGGCTTGGCCCGTGTCCCCCGCCCCCCGCCGCGCTCCCCCACCTCTAACAACCCCCTTTCCTCTTCCTCCGCCCTACAGGTGGGGCCATGTCTCCCAGCTACTCGCCGACGTCGCCGGCGTACGAGCCCCGCTCGCCCGGAGGGTACACGCCCCAGAGCCCCAGCTACAGCCCGACCTCCCCCTCGTACAGCCCCACGTCCCCCTCCTACTCTCCCACCAGCCCCAACTACAGCCCGACTAGTCCGAGCTACAGCCCGACGTCGCCTAGCTACAGTCCCACCAGTCCGAGCTACAGCCCGACGTCGCCCAGCTACAGTCCCACCAGCCCCAGCTACAGCCCGACGTCGCCTAGCTACAGTCCCACCAGTCCTAGCTACAGCCCGACATCGCCCAGCTACAGTCCGACCAGTCCTAGCTACAGCCCGACATCGCCCAGCTACAGTCCCACCAGTCCCAGCTACAGCCCAACATCGCCTAGTTACAGCCCCACTAGCCCAAGCTACAGCCCGACCTCACCCAGCTACAGTCCCACCTCGCCCAGCTACAGCCCAACCAGCCCCAATTACAGCCCGACTTCCCCCAACTACACCCCCACCAGCCCCAGCTACAGCCCGACGTCGCCCAGCTACAGCCCCACCAGCCCCAACTACACCCCGACCTCGCCAAACTACAGCCCCACCTCTCCCAGCTACAGCCCGACGAGTCCCAGCTACAGCCCGACGTCTCCGAGCTACTCGCCCTCCAGCCCCCGCTACACCCCGCAGTCGCCAACCTACACCCCCAGTTCGCCCAGCTACAGCCCCAGCAGCCCCAGCTACAGCCCGACCAGCCCCAAGTACACCCCGACCAGCCCCTCCTACAGCCCCAGCTCGCCCGAGTACACCCCGACCTCCCCCAAGTACAGCCCTACTTCTCCCAAGTACAGCCCGACCTCCCCCAAGTACAGCCCCACCTCGCCGACCTACAGCCCCACGACCCCCAAGTACAGCCCCACCTCGCCGACTTACTCCCCGACCTCCCCCGTCTACACCCCGACCTCCCCCAAGTACTACCCGAACACCCCCACCTACAGCCCCACCTCCCCCAAGTACAGCCCCACCTCCCCCACCTACAGCCCCACCTCGCCCAAGGGCTCGACCTACTCCCCGACCTCGCCCGGCTACAGCCCCACCTCGCCCACCTACAGCCTCACCAGCCCGGCCATCAGCCCCGACGACAGCGACGAAGACAACTGAGGGGGCGCAGTGCCTGGGTCCTTGCAGCTCAGGGGGTGAGAGCCATTTAAGGGAGGGGTGGGGGGTGGGCCAGGAGACCACCTGTTGCAATCAGGAGTGTCTGATTTTTTTTTGTGGGGGGGGTCACCCCAGGAAATCCCGGGGGCCCGGAGTGTCTGATCTCCATGGGGGTAGGATTGGGGGGCTGACCCCCCCCTTTAATTCCTTACTGGGCAATCCAAGGGGGGCAGGAACATGGGGGGGACATGGTTCATGACCCCCAAAAAACAGGGCCCCCATTTTAATTCTTTGTAGATACATTTAGACTACCTAGCTGGGGGGGGGGGCACATTGCTGCCATTGCCCCACCCCCCCACCCCCCCGGCATGATACAGCCAGGACTGCGAGCGGCCTTTCCATACCTTAGTTGAAGCCTTTTTCTGCCGGCGCTCGGAGCTGTTCGTTCTGTTAGGTGGCAGTTGACACTCCCCCACCCGGCGATGTGAGAGCAGATTTTAAGCAGCGTAGAAAATCTCTCGGGGGGGGGGGGTGGAAGGTTATAGGGGACGCCTGATTGCTCGGGGCTTTTAATGAAACTTCCTTTAGCGCTGTTTGACCGGGGGGGGAAGCCTCGGTCGCAACCCGGTTCCACCCACCAACGCCAGGGGGCGAATGACCGATTGTAAATACCCCCCCCCCCCGATTGTTTTTTTTGTGTGTCTCTCAAGCTTGACTTCCCTGCGTGGAGGGAGAAAGAACTGTACCTTTGTGAAGGGAAATAAAGGTTTTAGTAATTTTGATCGACGTGTGTTTGTGTCGGCGAGAATCGAGCAGGGGGTGTGGGGTGGGCAAACGCAAGTGGGTGCGAGAACCCAGGAGTCCTGGCTCCCAGCCCCCCTGTTCTAACCACGAGCCCCCACTCCCCTCCCAGAGCTGGGGAGAGAACCCAGGAGTCCTGGCTCCCATGCTCTAACCACTAGACCACACTCCCCTCCCCCAGCTGGAGAACCCAGGAGTCCTGGCTCTCAGCGACCCCCCTGCGTGTGTCAGGAATGAGTTCTGTGCCTATAGCCCCTCACGCCTGCACTCCCTGCCTCAGTTTCCCCAGGGGTAACCGCAGAAGCCTCCCCCCCCACACCACCCTTCTGCAGCGGGAGCTGAAAGGGGCCTTGGCCCTTCAAAAGAAAAGGACTCGCCCAGCTGCATGGGCCAGGAATCGAACCCGGGACAAGGGCTTCGGGGGCAGCTCTGCTCACGGCTGGCAGGCGGTGGGCACCGGTGTGGCCTGGGGCCGAAAACTGGATCCCTGGGGGGGCCAAGCCGGCTCCCCCTGTCCCTGGAGAGATGGGGGAGCTGCGCCTTAAACTGCTCAGTGTGGCTCCTGTGGGGGCTGGCTTGAGAGCAGGGGGATGTGTGGGGCTGAGAGATTGGGGGGCAGGGGAAAAGTGGGGGAGGGTCTTTCCTGACACCAAAAAAAAAAAAAAAATCAGGACTCCTGGGTTCTGTCCCTGGCTCTGGGAGGGGAGTGGGGGCTGGTGGGTTAGAGCAGGGGGGCTGGGAGCCAGGACTCCTGGGTTCTTTCCCTGGCTCTGGGAGGGGAGTGGGGGCTGGTGGGTTAGAGCAGGGGGGGCTGGGAGCCAGGACTCCTGGGTTCTCTCCCCGGTTCTGGGAGGGGAGTGGGTTGGAACTGGGCCTCCTGGGTTTCGTGCCTAACATGGAGGCTTTGGGGGAAGTGCCTTTGTTGGGTTGTGCCTCGGTTTCCCCACCTGGAAACTGAGGCGGAGGCAGAGTTCAGGCAGGGCCTGGCACAGGCAGGGCCCGGTTGTGGACGAGCCCTCGGGGTCCCACCCATCCTTGAACCGTCTGCGAGGGAAGGAAGAGAGAATCCCCTGCGGATTTCACGCCAACACCCGCCGAGGTGGCTGCGTCTCAGCGCCGGGCGAGGGGTCCCTGGGTCACCGGCCGCCCTGCCCAAGAGGTGGCCGCATCTCAGCGCCAGGTGAGGGGTCCCTGGGTCACTGGCTGCCCTGCCCCAGAGGTGGCCGCATCTCAGCGCTGGGCGAGGGGTCCCTGGGTAACCGGCCGCCCTGCCCCAGAGGTGGGCGCATCTCAGCGCCGGGCGAGGGGTCCCCGGGTAACCGGCCGCCCCGCCCCAGAGGTGGCCGCATGTTAGCTTCATGCAGCTATAGCCGAAAGCGGCGGTGAGCTGGGTTTATACCAGTGGGGGTACGTGTGCCCCTGGGGTACACCGAGGTCTTCCGGGGGGTCACCCAACGCCTAATTTACACTGCTCCAGCTCCTTCCCCCCCAAGTGTCTGGCCACAAGCTGTAGCGCATGGGTGTTGTTTCATACACGGGGGGGTTACGATGGGTTTGGTTGGACATTGCCGGGGGCACAGAAGCCACATCAGCTTCCCGAGGAGGGGACAGCAGCCCTGCTGGTTGGAGCGGTGCCAGTTTACATGGGCCGGGAATCCGGATTGGCTCCAGATCCGGCTTGGCACCTTTGGAGCCGGCTGGAGGCTTTTTGTGCCTCTTCCTGACCCATGGGCAGCCCCCGGCGGCAGAGGCAGGCGCCGGTGGTAGCGTGGCCGAGCGGTCTAAGGCGCTGGATTTAGGCTCCAGTCTCTCCGGGGACGTGGGTTCGAATCCCACCGCTGCCACGAGGGAGCTCGTGTTTTGGGGGCGCGTTTTAGCGCCGTCACTGGCAGGAAGCGGCGGGGGAGGGGGGACCCGGTGGCTCCTCCCAGGGAGAGGAGCGGGCGCTGAGCCGGTGGCGGAGCCGGGAGCGGCGCTGCCTGCGGAGTAGGAGACTCCGGTTCGGTTCCCGCCCAGGCCAAGTTGGGGTTTTTACAGATTATTTTAACCCCTTCGCCACTATAGGATCCTTCCCCCCCCATGGCTCGATCCCGACCCCCTGCCGCCCCCCAGCTCTGCTGGTGCCCCTCCCGACCCATAGCCCCTCCCCCCCAGCTCTGCCGGTGCCCCTCACTCCCGACCCACAGCCCCTGCCAGCCCAGCCCTGCCCCCCCCAGCTCTGCCAGTGCCCCTCACTCCCGACCCATAACCCCTGCCCCTCCAGCTCTGCCAGTGCCCCTCCCTCTGACCCATAGCCCCTGCCTCCGAGCTTTGCCAGTGCCCCTCACTCCTGACCCATAGCCCCTGCCCTCCCCGCTCTGCCAGTGCCCCTCACTCCCGACCCGCAGCCCCCTGCCCCCCCCCAGCTCTGCCGGTGCCCCTCACTCCCAACCCACAGCCCCTGCCAGCCCAGCCCCCAGCTCTGCCAGTGCCCCTCACTTGCGACCCGCAGCCCCCTGCCTCCGAGCTTTGCCAGTGCCCCTCACTCCTGACCCATAACCCCTGCACCCCCAGCTCTGCCGGTGCCCCTCCCTCTGACCCATAACCCCTGCCCCCCAGCTCGGCCCGTGCCCCTCACTCCTGACCCATAACCCCTGCCCCCCCCAGCTCTGCCGGTGCCCCTCCCTCTGACCCATAGCCCCTGCCCCCCCAGCTCTGCCGGTGCCCCTCACTCCCGACCCACAGCCCCCTGCCCCCCCCAGCTCTGCCGGTGCCCCTCACTCCCGACCCGCAGCCCCCTGCCCCCCCCAGCCCTGCCGGTGCCCCTCACTCCCGACCCGCAGCCCCCTGGATGTGGGGACTGAGGCCAGTGTGGGGCGCTTCTTGCCGTCAGGGGCCAAATTCTAGGTGGTCTCTGGCCGGAGGCATCCGGAGCGACTGGCTCACAGGCCTCCCCCGGGGGCCGCCTGGCCAGAGGCCCTGCGACGCCAGATGTTGCGGGGGAGGGAAGTGGGCAGATGCACAAGTCTCTGGGGGGGGGCTTGGCATGTGGGGGTCAGGGAGGGGGCGGGGAGGGGTCAACCAGCTGCTCAGCTGGGGCCGGATCTGGGGCCTGGAGCTGTTCCACACACCGGCCACCAGGGGGCAACAGAGACCCGCTGGTGGGGTAGTGGGGGAGGGGGCTGGGAGCTCGGACTCCTGGGTTCTCTCCCCAGCTCTGGGAGGGGAGTGGGGGCTGGTGGTTAGAGCAGGGGGGCTGGGAGCCAGGACTCCTGGGTTCTCTCCCCGGCTCTGGGAGGGGAGTGGGGGGTGGTGGGTCAGAGCAGGGGGCTCAGGCCAGGACTCCTGGGTTCTCTCCCTGGCTCTGGGAGGGGCGTGGGGGCTGGTGGTTAGAGCAGGGGGGGGGCGTTGGGAGCCCGGACTCCGGGGTTCCCTCCCCGGCTCTGGGAGGGGAGTGGGGGCTGGTGGGTTAGAGCAGGGGGGGGGGCTGGGAGCCCGGACTCCTGGGTTCCCTCCCCGGCTCTGGGAGGGGAGTGGGGGGCTGGGTTGGGGGTTGCCAACCCCCTGCCACTCGCAGGATTTGGTTGTTGGGGCCAGGCCGGCGCGGGAGCTGCTGTGTGTGTGTCGGGGGCAGAGCGACCCCCCCTGGGCCGGCTCCTCTGTCTGCTTCTCACACACACTGATGCCTGGCTTGCACACCCAGAGCCGGCTTGCACACACACTCACACATGCATCCATTGATACACTCACACACACAGTGCTACACTGACAGTGCTAGAGACACACTGACACACACACCCTGCTCTCTCTCACACACATTCACGCAGACACTGACTGACACTCTGTCCCTGACGCACTCACACAGAGACTCACACACTCTGTCTCTCTCACACACACACACACACAGGCTGACACACACACACTGACTGACACACAATGACACACACACAGAGAGACAGAGAAACTGACTGACACCCACAGACACACACACCGAGACTGACTGACAGTGACACACACACTTACACACACACTGAGACTGACTGACACACACACAGAGACTAATACACACAGAGAGACTGGCTGACACACAGAGACTGACACAGTCTCTCACACACACCCACACCAACACTGACTGACACTGACAGAAACACACACTGACTGACTGACACACACACAGACTCACACACAGACTGAAACACACAGACTGAAACACAGACGGACACACTTATACAGACTCACACACACAGACTGAAACACACACGGACACACACTGACACACACACACTCACACACACACTGACTGACACACACACACTGACACACAGACTCACACACACACACTGACACACAGACTCACACACACAGAGACTGACTGACACACACACACTCACACACACACAGAGACTGACTCACACTCTCACACACTGACTGACACACACAGACTCTCACACACACACACTGACGGACACACTCACACACACTGACTGACACACACTCACACACACAGAGACTGACTGACACACACACACTCACACACACACAGAGACTGACTCACACTCACACACTGACTGACACACACACACACACACACAGAGACTGACTCACACAAACACACACTGACTGACACACAGACACACAGACTGACTGACTGACACACACACACACACACACACAGACTGACACACAAACACACACTGACTGACACACACACTCACACACACACTCACACACACACACACGGTCTCGCTCGCTCGCTCGCTCCCCCCCCCCCGCCTGTTTCCTGTCCCGGCCCCCGCCCGGCCCCGCACGGACCCGCCCCGATGCCCCGGCCCGGCCCGGGCGGAGCGAGGGGCGGCGGGTCCATGGGGCGCAGGCGGCGGCGGGCGCGGGCCGGGCGGGCGCTGGGGCTGGCGGGGGCCGCCGTGGGGCTGGCCGGGCTGGGGCTGGTGCTGGCGGCCTGGGCCTGGGCCCGGAGCCCCCCGAGGGTGAGTGAGCGGGACCCCTGCGGCCCCCGCGGCCCCCTTGCAGCCCCGCGGCCCGCGCCCCCTTGCAGCCCCGCGGCCCCCAGCGCGCCCCTTGCAGCCCCCAGCCTCGGACCCCGCTGCCCCCAGCGCGCCCCCTTGCAGCCCCCAGCGAGGCCCCGCGGCCCCCGCGCGCCCCGCGGCCCCCAGCGCGCCCCTTGCAGCCCCCAGCGCCCCTGCAGCCCCCAGCGCGCCCCCGCGGCCCCCAGCGCGCCCCCTTGCAGCGCCCCGCGCCCCCAGCGCCCCCTTGCAGCCCCCTTGCAGCCCCCAGCCTCGGACCCCTCTGCCCCCAGCGCGCCCCCTTGCAGCCCCCAGCGCGCCCCAGCCTGGGACCCCCCACGAGCGTGGGACCCCCCCGCGATCCCCTAGCGCCCCCAGCCTGGGACCCCCCCCACGGCCTCCCTGGGACCTCTGCGCGCCCCCCGTCCCTCAGCCTGGGACCCCCGCGGCCTCCCAGCCAGGGAAGCCCCCAGCGGCCCCAGCGGCTCCTCCGCCCCCAACTCCTCCCTCCCCGCGCCCTCAGCGGCCCCAGCCTGGGACCCCCAGCCGCTCCTCACGCCCCCAGCCTGGTGCCCCCGGCCCCAGCCTCCTCCTGCCCCCGCACCGTCAGCCAGGGACCCCCAGCTCCTCTCCTCCGCCCCAGGCCTGGGACCCCCGGACCCCGCGTTCGCCCCCGCAGGCACAGGGGGGCGGGGCCGGCCCCCGGGCGCGGGCGACGGGAGGACGTGGTGGGGGAGGGGAAACCCACACGGTTCCACAACCCCTCCCCAGCTACACACACACACCGCCACACAACCTGCCCCCAGCCACACACACCCACACACACACCCCGCCACACAACCTGCCCCCCAGCTACACACACACACAACCTGCCCCCCAGCTACACACACACACACACACATCCTGCCACCCCAGCTACACACACACACAACCTGCCCCCCAGCTACACACACACACACACACACCACACAACCTGCCCCCAGCTACACACACACACACACCACACAACCTGCCCCCAGCTACACACACACACACACCGCACCACCACACTACCTGCCCCCCCAGCGACACACACACACACACACCGCACCGCCACACAACCTGCCCCCCAGCTACACACACACACACACACACCGCACCGCCACACCACCTGCCCCCCCAGCTACACACACACACACCCCGCCACACAACCTGCCCCCCAGCTACACACACACACACATCCACACACCACACAACCTGCCCCCAGCTAAACACACACACAACCTGCCCCCCAGCTACACAGACACACACACACCGCACCGCCACACAACCTGCCCCCCAGCTACACACACACACACACACCGCATCGCCACACAACCAGCCCCTCCAGCTACACACACACACACACACTGCACCGCCACACAACCTGCCCCCCAGCGACACACACACACACCCACACACCACACAACCTGCCCCAGCTACACACACACACACCGCACTGCCAAACAACCTGCCCCCAGCTACACACACACACAACCTGCCCCCAGCTACACACACACACCGCACCGCCACACAACCTGCCCCCCCAGCTACACACACACACAACCTGCCCCCCCAGCTACACACACACACACACACAACCTGCCCCCCAGCTACACACACACACACACCACACAACCTGCCCCCAGCTACACACACACACACACACCACACAACCTGCCCCCAGCTACACACACACACACAACACACAACCTGCCCCCAGCTACACACACACACACAGCCTGCCCCAGCTACACACACACACACACTGCACCGCCACACAACCTGCCCCCCAGCTACACACACACACAACCTGCCCCCCAGCTACACACACACACACACCACACAACCTGCCCCCAGCTACACACACACACACACCACACAACCTGCCCCCAGCTACACACACACACACACAGCACAAGAAACATACACACACACACTATACACACATTTCCTGTTGTGCAAACACACACCGCCCTATACACACACCCCGCTTCACACACACAGGCACACATTGCTCTGAAAACACACAACCTGCTTATGTACACACAGACAGTGCACTACACACACAGTGCTCTGCAAACACACACCCTGCTACAAACACACACACTGCTCTGCAAACACACACACACACACACTCTACTGTGCAAACACACATACCACCACATACACACACTGCTCTACACACACCCACAACACACACAGATACTGCTCTGCAAACACCCCCCACTACACACACAGCCCACTCTGCAAACGCACACACACACTGCTCTACAAACTACACCCCCCCACTACACTCACACACCTACTACACACACCCACACAACTCTAAACCACACACACATACAACTGTGCAAACACAGATACCACCCACTGCTCTACAAACACACTCCTGCTATACATACAGCTACACACAGCCCACCCCACACACCTACACACCCCCACCCACACCGCTGCACACGCAGCCCCCACCACTAAGCACAAAGCCCCCCCCACACTGCTACACACACTGCTACACACAAACACACCCACACTGCTCTGCAATCACACACCCTGCTACCCCCCCCACACACTGCTCTGCCAACACACCCCACTATACACACCCACCCACACTTATTCTGCAAGCACATAACACTCTAACATACAACACTGTCCAAGCACACCCACACAAACCCACAATAACACCCCCACACCCGCTTCTGTGCCTTGATCTGATCTGTGATCTCCCCACCCCACCCACTGGCTGCACCCATGGGTGCTCTGTCCTCCAGGACGGAAGGGTCTGTGTGTGGCCCCCCCCCGTGCCTCAGTTTCCCCATGTGTTGGGTGTGGGGAGGCTGTTGCCTTTCTGGCCATGGGAACAGGGTGGGGCGGCAGCGGGTCCAGACCCTGAGATGCCCAGGGGACACCGGCCTGAATCCGGGCTGGGTTATAGGGCAATGGGACCAGCCCTGCTCCCTGCCCCACAGCGCCCCCTAGTGCCACCCTGGGGCCAGCCCCGCCTGCCAGGGGAGAGCGCCCCCTGCTGAGCCCCCCAACCTGCTCCCTGCCCCACAGCGCCCCCTAGCGCCGCCCTGGGGCCAGCCCCGCCTGCCAGGGGAGAGCGCCCCCTGCTGAGCCCCCCGCCCCGCTCCCTGCCCCACAGCGCCCCCTAGTGCCGCCCTGGGGCCAGCCCTGCCTGCCAGGGGAGAGCACCCCCTGCTGCCCCCGCCCTGCTCCCTGCCCCACAGCGCCCCCTAGTGCCGCCCTGGGGCCAGCCCCACCTGCCAGGGGAGAGCGCCCCCTGCTGAGGCCCCCAACCTGCTCCCTGCCCCACAGCGCACCCGAGAGCCGCCCTGGGGCCAGCCCTGCCTGCCGAGAGCGCCCCTGCTGCCCCCGCCCTGCTCCCTGCCCCACAGCGCCCCCTAGTGCCGCCCTGGGGCCAGCCCTGCCTGCCAGGGGAGAGCGCCCCCTGCTGAGCCCCCCAACCTGCTCCCTGCCCCACAGCGCCCCCTAGTGCCGCCCTGGGGCCAGCCCTGCCTGCCAGGGGAGAGCGCCCCCGCTGAGCCCCCCTGCCCCACAGCGCCCCCTAGCGCCGCCCTGGGGCCAGCCCTGCCTGCCGGGGGAGAGCGCCCCCTGCTGAGCCCCCGCCCCGCTCCCTGCCCCACAGCGCTCCCTAGTGCCGCCCTGGGGCCAGCCCTGCCTGCCAGGGGAGAGCGCCCCCTGCTGAGCGCCCTGCCCCGCTCCCTGCCCCACAGCGCCCCCTAGTGCCGCCCTGGGGCCAGCCCTGCCTGCCAGGGGAGAGCGCCCCCTGCTGAGCGCCCTGCCCCGCTCCCTGCCCCACAGCGCCCCCTAGCATTGGTCTGACTCCATCTGTCTCTCTGTGTCGCCAGGAGCTGCCGGAGGAGATGCCGGGCGCGCTGGAGCTGGTATGTCTGGGGTGCCGGTTCCCCCCACACCGGCTCCCCGGCCCCCGCCCCACACCGGCTCCCTTCCCTCGGGGGTGGGTTTCCTCCTTTCTTCTTTCCCTGACGTTCTCAGTCGTTTTCTTTCCTTTTGCTTTTTCCTTCCGTCCGTCTTCTCCTCCTCTCGCTCCGCTTCTCCCGCTCGCTTCCTTTCAGCCTCGACTTTCTCGTTCCCTCTTTTCTTTCCGGTTTCCCTCATTCCTCCCTTCGTCTCACATTCGGCCTGCTGCCCTCTCCCTCCGCTTCGCCTTTTCTTCCCCTCTCCTTTCTCCATTGCTGCCTTTTCTCTTTCGCCCGTCACCCTTTTCCTGCCGTTTTCCTTCCTTTCCTTCTCATTCCTCCCTTTCTTTCTTTCTTTCTCATCCATCCCCTTTTCTTTCTTTCTTTCTTTCTTATTCGTCCCCTTTTCTCTTTCTTTCTTTTTCTTTCTCATTCATCCCCTTTTCTTTCTTTCTTTCTTTCTTTCTTATTCATCCCCTTTTCTCTTTCTTTCTTTCTTTCTTTCTCTCTCACCCCTTTTCTTTCTTTCTTTCTTTCTTTCTTTCTTTCTCATTCGTCCCCTTTTTTCTTTTTCTTTCTTTCTTTCTTATTCATCCCCTTTTCTCTTTCTTTCTTTCTTTCTTTCTTTCTCTCTCACCCCTTTTCTTTGTTTCCTTCTTTCTTTCTTATTCATCCCCTTTTCTCGTTCTTTCTTTTTCTTTCTCATTCATCCCCTTTTCTTTCTTTCTTTCTTTCTTTCTTTCTTTCTTTCTTTTTCTTTCTCATTCATCCCCTTTTCTTTCTTTCTTTCTTTCTTTCTTTCTTTCTTTTTTTCTCATTCATCCCCTTTTCTTTCTTTCTTTCTTTTTTCTTTCTCATTCATCCCCTTTTCTTTCTTTCTTTCTTTCTTTCTTTCATTCTCATTCGTCCCCTTTTCTTTCTTTCTTTCTTTTTTCTTTCTCATTCATCCCCTTTTCTTTCTTTCTTTCTTTCTTTCTTTCTTTCTCATTCGTCCCCTTTTCTTTCTTTCTTTCTTTCTTTCTTTCTTTCTTTCTTTCTCATTCGTCCCCTTTTCTTTCTTTCTTTCTTTCTTTCTTTCTCATTCGTCCCCTTTTCTTTCTTTCTTTCTTTCTCATTCGTCCCCTTTTCTTTCTTTCTTTCTTTCTTTCTTTCTTTCTTTCTTTCTTTCTTTCTTTCTTTCTTTCTTTCTTTCTCATTCGTCCCCTTTTCTTTCTTTCTTTCTTTCTTTCTTTCTTTCTTTCCCACTCACCCCTTTTATCTTTTTCTTTTTCACCCCTTTTCTTTCTTTCTTTCTTTCTTTCTTTCTTATTCATCAACTTTTCTTTCTTTCTTTCTTTCCTCATGGACTTTTTCACTCTTTCCATCTCTCTTTCACTCATTCTCTGGAGGGGGCCCAGGACCCCGGCGGGAGACTGGGTCGTCCCCCCGCCCCAAGGGATCAGGGCCATGAACAGAGATGGGGTAACTCCCCGCCCCCCCGCCGCCCCCCCTTCCTGGTCTGGCTCCCATCCCCCAAGCCAGTGTATTATTTAGGAGGGGTGGGCTCCTGCGATACAGAGATTGTGGGGGGCTGTGTCTGTGTCACTTAGACCCCCCCATTAACCGTTTCCTCACTGAACTGTCCCCCACCCAGCTGGCGCCTGCTATTGGACGCAGCCCCCAGGGCTGGTTCCAGCACCACCTGGACCAAGGGGCAGCGCCGCGTGAGAGGAGATCGGGTGAGTGAACCCCCAGCATCGTCCCCAACCCGGCACAGGGGGGCTGGGAGCCAGGACTCCTGGGTTCTCTCCCTGGCTCTGGGAGGGGAGTGGGGGCTGGTGGGTTAGAGCGGGGGGGGCTGGTGGTTAGAGCAGGGGGGCTGGGAGCCAGGACTCCTGGGTTCTCTCCCTGGCTCTGGGAGGGCGGTGGGGACTGGTGGGTTAGAGCAGGGGGGCTGGGAGCCAGGACTCCTGGGTTCTCTCCCCGGCTCTGGGAGAGAAGGGGGACTGGTGGGTCAGAGCAAGGGCGGGTCAGAGCAAGGGCGGGTGGATTCTGCGGTTGTCTGCGTATGTATCTCCATGTAATGCTGCCCCCTAGCAGCAGCTCACCATATAGCACCTGTGTGTGTCATGAGACCTGTATGGCATAAAGATAAGTGTGATTCTCCCTGCTTGTATTCAGCAGCGTCCAAGGGGAAGAAGCCTTGCAAGAAACCTGTTGCTGCGCACTATAAAGGTGAGAGACACCTGGCAGGCATCTGGTCAATTTGGGATCGGGAAGTCGTGGATTTAAAAAAATATATAAATATACATACTTGGAGATGGCTTGTTGCTGATTAAGTCATTCTGGTTTTGAGCCCCCATCCGGCTCTAACCACTAGCCCCCACTCCCCTCCCAGAGCCGGGAAGAGAACCCAGGAGTCCTGGCTCCCAGCCCCCCCTGCTCTAACCCACCAGCCCCCACCCCCCTCCCAGAGCCGGGGAGAGAACCCAGGAGTCCGGCTCCCAGCACCCCCCAGTGTAGTAACGGCTCATGTTGGTCTCTGTTTCAGTGCAATTGCCAAAGGACCCAGCTGGGATCAACTCAGGTAATTCTAGGAGGGGCTGTGTGAAGCCAGTGACTCCACCTGCGGGCCGGGAGGGGGCTGGGAGCCAGGACTCCTGGGTTCTCTCCCCGGCTCTGGGAGGGGAGTGGGGGCTGGTGGGTTAGAGCAGGGGGGGCTGGGAGCCAGGACTCCTGGGTTCTCTCCCCAGCTCTGGGAGGGGAGTGGGGCTGGTGGGTTAGAGCAGGGGGGGCTGGGAGCCAGGACGCCTGGGTTCTCTCCCGGCTCTGGGAGGGGAGTGGGGGCTGGTGGGTTAGAGCAGGGGGGCTGGGAGCCAGGACTCCTGGGTTCTCTCCCGGCTCTGGGAGGGGAGTGGGGGCTGGTGGGTTAGAGCAGGGGGGGCTGGGAGCCAGGACTCCTGGGTTCTCTCCCAGCTCTGGGAGGGGAGTGGGGGCTGGTGGGTTAGAGCAGGGGGGCTGGGAGCCAGGACTCCTGGGTTCTCTCCCGGCGCTGGGAGGAGTGTCCTCCAGAAGGGGCTGTACTGGGTTAGAGCAGGGGGCTGGGAGCCAGGACTCCTGGGTTCCGTCCCCAGCTCTGGGAGGGGTGTGGCTGGTGGGTTAGGGCAGGGGGGCTGGGAGCCCGGACTCCTGGGTTCTCCCCCTTGCTCTGGGAGGGGAGTGGGGGCTGGTGGGTTAGAGCAGGGGAGGCTGGGAGCCAGGACTCCTGGGTTCTCTCCCCGGCTCTGGGAGGGGAGTGGGGGCTGGTGGTTAGAGCAGGGGGGGCTGGGAGCCAGGACTCCTGGGTTCTCTCCCTGGCTCTGGGAGGGGAGTGGGGGCTGGTGGGTTAGAGCAGGGGGGCTGGGAGCCAGGACTCCTGGGTTCTCTCCCCGGCTCTGAGAGGGGAGTGGGGGCTGGTGGTTAGAGCAGGGGGGGCTGGGAGCCAGGACTCCTGGGTTCTCTCCCCAGCTCTGGGAGGGCAGGGAGGGCTGGTGGTTAGAGCAGGGGGTTTGGGGCCCGGACTCCTGGGTTCTATTGACCCCCTCTGCCCCCGGCAGGTGCATTTCAACGAGGGGCGGACGGTGTACATCAAGCTGGACGTGCTGGTGGACGGGGTGCTGGCCCTGCGGTGCCTGGAGCAGTTCCCCCCGACCAGCGCCGGCCCGCAGGACCCCGAGCTGCACGTGTGCCAGGTCTCTGGGCTCCTGCTCCTCCAGAAACAATCCGTCCTGCGCCTCCGCACCCTCCGCGACGTGCGGCTCAAGGCCGAGCCATATCTCACCTTCTTCGGGCTCTTCCAGGTGCACTGAGCCCGGGGCGGCGGGGCAGGACTCCTGGGTTCCCCGGGAGAGCAGCGGTGTTGAGTGGCCAGAGCAGGAGGGGGCTGGGAGCCAGGACTCCTGGGTTCTATCCCCAGCTCTGGGACGAGAGTGGAGTCTAGTGGTTAGAGCAGGTCGGGGCTGGGAGTCAGGACTCCTGGGTTCTCTCCCCAGCTCTGCAAGGAGAGTGGGGGCTGGTGGTTAGAGCAGGGGGGGCTGGGAGCCAGGACTCCTGGGTTCTCTCCCCGGCTCTGGGAGAGGAGTGGGGGCTGGTGGGTTAGAGCCGGGGGCGCTGGGAGCCAGGACTCCTGGGTTCTCTGCCCGGCTCTGGGAGGGGAGTGGGGGCCGTGGGGTTAGAGCAGGGGAAGCTGGGAGCCAGGACTCCTGGGCCTGAGTGGGGGGCTGGTGGGTTAGAGCAGGGGCCGCTGGGAGCCAGGACTCCTGGGTTCTCTCCCCGGCTCTGGGAAGGAAGCAGGCTCCAGTGTTCTGGATCACACCCATGGGGCCACCAGTTGTGCTCCCCGTTCTTCGGATCGGATCCCGGTGGACCGCGCCCTCCTGCCCGCCCCGTCCCCTCGGCTTCTCCCGGACCCCAGTGTCTGGGGGTGGGGTCACACCCTACGCAGCGTTGTGTGGGTGCGGTTCTGACCCACGCGACTCCCCGCCACTGGATGATGGCCTCTGGCTCCCCCTAAATCCAGCGACCCAGAGAACCCTGGCGAGATCCTTCCCGTCCAGCTGGGGACCCCCCCCCCCCGAATTCCTTTACTGCCGCTTCAGTGGGGGGGTTATTAACATCTGAGGAGCCCGGACGCCTGGGTTCTCTCCCTGGCTCCGGGAGGGGAGTGGGGGCTGACGGGTCAGAGCAGGGGGGGCTGGGGTCCAGGACTCCTGGGTTCTCTCCCCGGCTCTGGGAGGGGAGTGGGGCCTGGTGGTTAGAGCAGGGGGGCTGGGAGCCAGGACTCCTGGGTTCTCTCCCCGGCTCTGGGAGGGGAGTGGGGCCTGGTGGTTAGAGCAGGGGGGCTGGGAGCCAGGACTCCTGGGTTCTCTCCCCGGCTCTGGGAGGGGAGTGGGGCCTGGTGGTTAGAGCGGGGGGGCTGGGAGCCAGGACTCCTGGGTTCTCTTCCTGGCTCTTCCTGTCCCCAACACTCAGGGCAGGGATAAAACACCAAGTCCAGCCAAACCCCTCCCCCCACAGCAGGGGAAAGTGGCACATGGGGGTCACAGTACCCGTTGCAGCCACCAGGGGGCGCACGAACATACCCACCTCCTGGCTGGGGGGGGGGGCGCAGTGCCGCTTGCAGCCACCAGGGGGCGCACGAACATACCCACCCCCTGGCTGGGGGGGGCGCAGTGCCGCTTGCAGCCACCAGGGGGCGCACGAACATACCCACCCCCTGGCTGGGGGGCGCAGTGCCCCTTTCTGCCACCAGGGGGCACATGGACGCCCTCGGCCCTCCGCTCGACAGCACTGGCGGCCAATAGGACACCGGGCCCCCCGGTGCCTGATAGGCTGAGGCGTGGGTGGGTGGGGCCTTGCAGCGAACCAATAAACACCCGCCCCCTCCGGGGGCGGGGCACACACACGCACACACAATTGGTGCCCGTGGGAGGCGGGAGGCGGGACACAGACGATTTTATCGCAGAAACGATTATTAAAAGGACAATTAAAACGCTGGGGCCTTGTCTGTGGCGAATGGTTTGACCTGGGTTCTCTGGGAGGGGAGTGGGGGCTAGTGGTTAGAGCGGGGGGGGGGCTTGGAGCCAGGACGCCTGGGTTCTCTCCCCGGACCTGTATGCGGGCAGGGGTGTTTCGCCTAGGACGGTCCCACTGAGGTTTGTTCTTTGGCGCCAACCCGTTTATTTTACCATGAACGGCCAACACCGGCCCGCCTCCCTGGCCGCGGCAGAGACCGACAGCCGCAGCTGGCTTCCTGGCGCAGAAATTCCCCGGCCCGCTTCTCCGGCCGGTCCTGTGCCCCAAGGAGCTCCGTCTCGTGACTTCCTCTCCGGGTGACCCGCACCCCGCCTGCCTCTCTGGCTTTCTGTGCCTCCATCGCTCTCTGTGCCTCACACACAGCGGCGACCCGTCGATCCCTCAGCCCATGCCCTTAAGCATCGGTCCCAGGGAAACCCCTCCAGCCGCAGGGCTTAGCACCTTGGGCGGTGGCTTTCCGCGGTGTCATCTCTCGCTGCACACGTGGTGCACTTAGTTGCTCCTTCCATTGAGCCGGATCGGTCCGCGCCGCCGGGGCCATCTGTCGAGCAAAACAGCCGTGACCCGGTTTGTCACAGGGTGCGAGAAGGGGAGCAGAGTCCCGGGCAGCTTAGAAAGGCAGAGCTGGCTGCCGGCAGACGGCGCCTGGAGGGAGGCCAAATTCCAGGCGGCAGGTGCTGGCAGAACAGGAAGCGTGGGGCTGAGGGAGGGGAAACAGGTGTGAGTTTTCTTTGGAAAGGCTTTGTGCAGGCCTTAATAGACCAGAGGCCAGAGAGGGGGGTGGATGTTGTGTTGGGGAAACTGAGGCAGGCCTCAATAGACCCACGCTGAGCCAGCAGCAGGTGCTATGGTGTATCCGTCTACCCGACCTTGAGCCAGCCGGCCCTCCCCACGGCACCCTCCATCCATCCACCCCGGGACACAGACCGCCTCAGCTCCCCGCCCCCTGTCTGTCCTGACCCACGGCCCCCGCTAGCCCAGCCCCGCCAGGGCCCCTCGATTCTGCCCCCTGGGGTGAAGGCCGCTAGGATCGATCGCTTTCCCGGAGCCCGCGGCCGCGTGGGTGGCTGGGCCGGGCCTGCGGGACCTTATCTGGTGTTCGCACTCACCAGAACAAACTGATGATCACACATTTCAGTTCCCGAGAAAGCCTGAACCTGGGTTATCTCAACTGCCGCCACGCCACGCCCTGCCCCAGAGGTGGCCGCATCTCAGCGCCGGGCGAGGGGTCCCTGGGTAACCAGCCGCCCCGCCCCAGAGGTGGCCGCTTCTCAGCGCCGGGTGAGGGGTCCCTGGGTCACCGGCCGCCCCGCCCCAGAGGTGGCTGCATCTCAGCGCCGGGCGAGGGGTCCCTGGGTAACCGGCCGCCCCGCCCCAGAGGTGGCCGCATCTCAGCGCCGGGCGAGGGGTCCCTGGATAACCAGCCGCCCCGCCCCAGAGGTGGCTGCATCTCAGCGCCGGGTGAGGGGTCCCTGGGTAACCAGCCGCCCTGCCCCAGAGGTGGCCGCATCTCAGCGCCGGGCGAGGGGTCCCTGGATCACCGGCCGCCCCGCCCCAGAGGTGGCCGCATCTCAGCGCCGGGCGAGGGGTCCCTGGGTAACTGGCCGCCCCGCCCCAGAGGTGGCTGCATCTCAGTGCCGGGCGAGGGGTCCCTGGGTCACCAGCCGCCCCGCCCCAGACGTTGACACATCTCAGCGAAAGGCGAGGGGTTAGACAAGGGGCGGGGGCTAGGAGCCAGGACTCCTGGGTTCTCTCCCTGGCTCTGGGAGAGGAGTGGGGGTGCTGGTTAGAGCAGGGCGGGCTGGGAGCCAGGACTCCTGGGTTCTCTCCCTGGCTCTGGGAGAGGAGTGGGGGCTGGTGGTTAGAGCAGGGGGGCTGGGATCCAGGACTCCTGGGTTCTCTCCCTGGCTCTGGAAGGGGAGTGGGGGCTGGTGGTTAGAGCAGGGGGGGGCTGGGAGCCAGGACTCCTGGGTTCTAGTCTATTGGGGGGGCAGGGAAGTTTCCCAGCTGTTCTAACACCCCGGGACCGAAGTGCATTCATCCTTCCTACGCAGATATGAATGAATCCAAGTATTTTTGGGGGGGAGATAGAAATCAGGGGATGACTGGAGTTCTGGAGGCCTGAGGCAAGAAGGGGGAGCCGGATATTTGGGGATGAATTCAGGGGGTCCCTGGAAAATTCAGGGTGAGCTCAGAGACATGGGGGTGACCTCCCCAGAGGGGTAAAGGTTGGGGCAGAGATTTTTGGGGACACCTCAAGAGAGGGATTTTGCAGGAGGGGGGGAGGTTCTCGGGGGCACCCACAGAGATCTGAAGTGGGGGGACCCCCCCACCCATTCGCCGCTGGGGCGGGGGTAACGGTCCCTGCCAGCTGGCAGACGGATACAGCTGGCTAGGCCGCGGGCACTGGGTGGTTTCCTCCCCCCCCCACGCCCTCTTCCCCCCCCCCCGTCCCCTTGCGCAAGACCCAGACGCCAGCGCCCGCCACTCGCCGGCCGCAGCCCGGGACTCGCCGGCCACCCCCCGGAACCTGCAAAGGGGCCCCCCGGCCGGGGCGCTGGCAGCACCCCCAGATCCCAGCTGCACCCCCTGGGCTAACCCAGGCCTCACTGGGCTCCGGAGAGGTGTGGGGGGGTGAGCAGGGGGATTTTCGGGGGCTTTAAGAACAGGCCGGGGAGATTTTGGAGGGTCCGGGCAGGAATTTGGGGCACAGCTAGGAGGGGAGGGGGCTCTGGGTGTGAGATTTTTGGGGTGTCAAGGAGGGATTTGGGGGCACAGCTAGGGGCTCAGGAAGGGATTTGGGGATATCTGGGTGGGGATTTGGGGTGCAGTTAGGGGCTCAGGAAGGAGGATTTGGGGTATCTGATCAGGATTTGTGGGTGCAGCTAGGAGGGTGGGGGCTCAGGAAGGGGATTTGGGGGTATCTGGTCAGGGATTTGTGGGTGCAGCTAGGGAGGGGTGGGGGGCTCTGGAAGGGGGATTTGGGGGTATCTGGGCAGGGATTTGTGGGTGCAGCTAGGGAGGGTGGGGGCTCTGGAAGGGGATTTGGGGGTATCTGGGCAGGGATTTGGGGGAGCAGTTAGGGGACTCAGGAAGGGGGATTTGGGGGTATCTGGTCAGGGATTTGGGGGAGCACCTAGCGAGGGGGTGGTCCGGGACTGGGTTTGGGGGGATCAGGTGGGGGGGAAGCCAGGGGGGAGGTGACTCTCCCCAGCTCTCATGGCCGGGGCCCCGGGGTGCCAGGCTCTGGGGGGGCTGTGGCTGGGGGGAGCCGCGGCCCTGGGGGTGCTGGCCTGTCTCATCGCCCTCATGGCCCAGCAGGCCCACCTGGGAGCCCTGCGGGGGGAACTGACCCAGCTCCGGGGGGAGCTGGTGGCCGCCAGGAGGGGAGAGAATCAGGTGAGAGGCTCCCCCCACCCAGGGATCCACATGGGAGGGCAGCGGGGGCTGGTGGTTAGAGCAGGGGGGGCTGGCAGCCCGGACTCCTGGGTTCTCTCCCCGGCTCTGGGAGGGGAGTGGGGGCTGGTGGTTAGAGCAGGGGGGGCTGGGAGCCAGGACTCCTGGGTTCTCTCCCTGGCTCTGGGAGGGGAGTGGGGGCTGGTGGGTTGGAGCAGGGGGGGCTGGGAGCCAGGACTCCTGGGTTCTCTCCCAGCTCTGGGAGGGGAAGGGGCTCCAGAGGGGCGGGTGAAACTTACCGGGGAAGGTCCGAGCTGCTGCTTCGCTCTCGCCTCCCCCTTGTCCTCCACGGGGCAGCAGCCGGGAGGGGGGAGACCCCTGAAGGGTTAAAGATGAACCCCCCCCCCCCGCATCGGGCCGCGGGGAGCCGCAAACGCAAACCTGGCACCGACTCTTACCGCTGGGCGAGGAGGCGGAAAGAACCCGCCCCCCTGGGAAAACCCCACATGGCGGAGAGGAATGTACAGAGCGACCCACTTACTGCCGGCTCGGGAGGCGGGGCGGGAGCCCGGACTCCTGGGTTCTTTCCCGGCTCTGGGAGGGGAGTGGGGGCTGGTGGGTTAGGGCAGGGGGGGCTGGGAGCCCGGACTCCTGGGTTCTCTCCCCGGCTCTGGGAGGGGAGTGGGGGCTGGTGGTTAGAGCGGGGGGGGGCTGGGAGCCAGGACTCCTGGGTTCTCTCTCTGGCTCTGGGAGGGCAGTGGGGGTTGGCGGCAGGGTTAACCCTCTCCTGTCTGCTCTTGGTTCAGGGGCCCGGGGAGCTGGAGTCCCCCCTGGCTGCGGGGGTCCAGCCCCCCCTGGTTTGGCGAAGGGGGAAACGGGGCTCCGAGGGGATCTCAAGGCAGCAGGATCAGCGGCAGCAGCACAGTGAGTGGCTGGGGATGAAGTGAAAGTGGCAAGTGACCCACCCTTGGGTGGGGGTGGGGAACGGGGACTGTCCCCTCTAGGGGGCGCCGGCTCCCATCCAACCCCAGGGCGGGGACTGGCTGTGGTCTGCAGGGGAACAGGATATTGAGAAATGAAAGTAGAAAGTGACAAACTCAGCAGGGGAACGGCCGGATGCGGCTGTCAGCTGCCTCCCGGGGTGAATCCGGAGTCACTCCTGATTGCAGTGCGGTCAGGCCTGGATTCCTTTTCCAGTTTTTGCCTCCCAGGTCAGTTTCTGGTAAGAGGTGTTGCCCCAGCGCCCGCCGCAGTGGATCACCCAGTTGAGCTGGTGTCAGCAGTGGGATCGATCGCGGATTAGCTCCATTAACCCCCATGTCTTTTGCGGTGCGGGGTGCGATCCTCCGGGGTTGGCCTCTGGGGTGGAGACGTTGGGCTCAGACCCACGGTGCAGGCAGTGGTGCTGGGGAGCTCACGCAAGCCCTGAGGTTCACAGCGCTTGGTGGCAGCAGTGGGATCCCAGTGGTAGGACTGTTAAAGGCCCCAGCGGCTCTGAGCTCACTGGGAGATCCGGGCTCCGGCAGCCGTGGGGCAAAGGGGGGAGGGGAGGGGAACGGGGGAGTCACTGTCTCTGTCTCTCCACCTGACTCCTAGGGAAACGCTCGGTTCTGCACCTGGCCCCCAGCCATCGCTCCACCAACAGTGAGTCGTCCCCCCCCACTCCCCACCCCAGCATCCCCCTTCCCTGGGTGACCCACGCTGACCATCAGGACTCCTGGGTTCTCTCTCTGGCACTGGGAGGGGAGCGGGGACTGGGGGGTTAGAGCAGGGGGGGGGCTCGGAGCCAGGACTCCTGGGTTCTCTCCCCGGCTCTGGGCGGGGAGTAGGGGCTGGTGGTTGGAGCAGGGGGGGCTGGGAGCCAGGACTCCTGGGTTCTGGGAGGGGAGTGGGGGCTGGTGGGTTAGAGCAGAGGGGGCTGGGAGCCAGGACTCCTGGGTTCTCTTCCCGGCTCTGGGAGGGGAGTGGGTGCTGGTGGGTTAGAGCGGGGGCTGGGAGCCAGGACTCCTGGGTTCTCTCCCCTGCTCTGGGAGGAGTGGGGGCTGGTGGGTTAGAGCAGGGGGGCTGGGAGCCAGGACTCCTGGGTTCTCTCTCCGGCTCTGGGAGGGGAGTGGGGGCTGGTAGGTTAGAGCAGGGGGTGCTGGGAGCCAGGACTCCTGGGTTCTCTCCCCTGCTCTGGGAGGGGAGTAGGGGCTGGGGGGTTAGAGCGGGGGGGGGCAGGGAGCCAGGGGGTGCTAACAGCCCCCCATCGCCCCCACAGATGAGGGGGACATGACTGAGATCTGGTGGCAGCCGTTCCTGCAGCAGGGCCGGGCGCTGGAAGTGAGCGGCCCGGACGTGACCGTGAAGCAGACGGGATTGTACCTCGTCTACAGCCAGGTAAGGGCCATTTTCCACCCCGGGGCCGGGGGGGAGCCGGCGCCCCCCAGAGGGGACAGGCCTCTGCCCCATTCCCCGCCCCCCTGAGCCAGCCAGTCCCCGCCCTGGGGCCGGGTGGGAGCCGGCGCCCCCCAGAGGGGACAGGCCCCTGCCCCATTCCCCGCCCCCCTGAGCCAGCCAGTCCCCGCCCTGGGGCCGGGTGGGAGCCGGCGCCCCCCAGAGGGGACAGGCCCCTGCCCCATTCCCTGCCCCCCTGAGCCAGCCAGTCCCCGCCCTGGGGCTGGGTGGGAGCCGGCGCCCCCTAGAGGGGACAGGCCCCGGGACCCCCCACTCCAACCCTCAGCCCCTCTCCCCTGCCGCCCCCCCAGGTGCTGTTCCACGACCCCACGTTCACCATGGGGCAGGTGCTGTGGCGGGCGTCGGCCGGGGGGCCGGGGCAGATCTTGCTGCGCTGTGTGCAGAGCATGCCCCGCGAGCCGGAGCAGGCTTACAACAGCTGCTACAGCGGAGGTGAGCGGCGGGCGGGGGGGGATCCAGGCATGGGGGGGTGTGTTATAGCTACAGGGGGGGGACCACCCCGGGGGAGGGGAATTTGCAGCCACTGGGGGGCAGTTAGAGGGAACGGGGCGGCTGTCCGGCAGCAGGTGGGGGATGGGCTCTCTGGACCCCCCCCATGATAATGTGTGTTCCCCCCCCCCAGGCGTTTTCCAGCTGCACCGTGGGGACCAGCTGAGTCTCCGTGTGCCCCGGGCCAACGCGTCCCTGGACCTCAGCCCGCACGGGACCTTCCTGGGCCTGGTCCGTCTGTAGGGGGCCGGCCACCCCCCCCTCCCCGCCCCCAGGAGAGTGAGGGACCCAGGCGTCCGGGGAGCTGCAGAGGCACTCGGCCAGACGGAACCCAGGCATCCGGGGAGCTGCAGAGGGAATCGGCCAGATGGAACCCAGGCATCCGGGGAGCTGCAGAGGGAATTGTCTGGGAGGGACCCAGGCATCCGGGGAGCTGCAGAGAGACTCGTCCAGAAAAGGGACCCAGGCATCCGAGGAGCTACAGAGGGAATTGTCTGGGAGGGACCCAGGCATCCGGGGAGCTGCAGAAGGACTCGGCCAGGAAAGGGACCCAGGTGTCCGGGAAGCTGCAGAACGACTCGGCCACTCAGGCATCCAGGGAGCTGCAGAGGGAATCGTCTGGAAGGGACCCAGGCGTCCGGGGAGCTGCAGAGAGACTTGGCCAGAAAGGGGACCCAGGCGTCCAGGGAGCTGCAGAGGGACCGGGCCAGAAGGGACCCAGGCGTCCGGGGAGCTGCAGAGAGACTTGGCCAGAAAGGGGACCCAGGCGTCCAGGGAGCTGCAGAGGGACCGGGCCAGAAGGGACCCAGGCGTCCGGAGCAATCCCAGGGCTGTGATTTTGGGGTACATCCCGGAAGGGTCTCATCCCTGGGGCGGGCGCAGGACTCCGCCCCGCCCACCAGGGGGCGCCTCCCCCCCCCGGGCAGCCTGAACCAAACCAACCCCCCCCCCGAACAAACTCAGGAAATTCCACCCAAAAAACGTTGTGACTGTCGCGAGTGGGGCCCGGGGGAGGGGCGGCTGGGAGCCCGGACTCCTGGGTTCTCTCTCCAGCTCTGAGGGGGGTCTAGTGGCTTGGGACAGGGGCGGGGGAGGAGCCAGGACTCCTGGGTTCTTGTCTGGCTTTGTAAGACGCCCGGCAGGGACAGGGATACAGAGCAAAGGGCCCCCGGCCCGGCCGAGGGGAAGGGACCCAGGTGTCCGGGGAGTCCCAGGTGAGAGCGGGGGGGGCAGGGGGGGCCGGGGTCGCCCGGGGGCTCTGCCCGGGCTTTGTTACCTGCTAATAAAAAACTATTCCACTTGCCAAACCCCCCCCCTGTGTCCCCCTCCGCCCGGGAGCTCAGCGACGGGGGGGGGGCTCACGGGGCTCCCCCCACCCCAGCGGGTCCGTCACAGACGCCTTCCGGCTTTGTCCTTACGGAGACCGGGCTGGCCCCCCCCAGCCCCCTTGTCCCATTCCCTGCCCCCAGCCAGGCTCCTCCCCTGGTTCCGCCTGCCCCACTCAACCCCTCCTCCAGCCAATTTCCCCTCCCCACCTGCCGCCCTCCAGCCAGTCTCCCCTCCCCAGCTCCACCTGCCCCCCACTCAACCCCTCCTCCAGCCAGCCTCCCTCCCCCGGCTCCACCTGCCCCCTCCAGCCAGCCCCCCCAGCTCCACCTGCCCCCCAGCTCCTCCAGCCTCCCCTCCCCACCTCCCCTCCAGCCAGCCCCTCCCCCAGCTCCACCTGCCCCCACTCAACCCCTCCTCCAGCCAGCCTCCCCTCCTGGCCCCCTCCCCAGTTCCACCTGCCTCTACTCAACCCCCTCCAGCCAACTTCCCCTCCCCAGCTCCACCTGCCCCCACTCAACCCCTCCTCCAGCCAATTTCCCCTCCCCACCTGCCCCCTCCAGCCAGTCTCCCTCCCCAGCTCCACCTGCCCCTCCAGCCAGTCTCCTCTCCTACACCACCTGCCCCCACTCAACACCCCTCCAGCCAACTTCCTCCCCCAGCTCCACCTGCCCCCTCCAGCCAACTTCCCTCCCCAGCTCCACCTGCCCCACCCCAGCCAGCCTCCTGCCCCAGCTGGGCCCTCTCAGCTCCACCTACCCCTCTCACCTGCTTCCCCTCCCAGGTGGGTCCCCACCTCGATAGACCCCTGCGACTCCTGTCCCATCTCCAGCTAAGGCCTCCCCCTTGCCCCATCAGACCAGCCCCCTTCCCATCTCGGCCTCCCCCTGACTACAGCCGGGCCTGCCCCCCCCGACTGGGCCCCGCCCTCAGGCTGCAGCCAGCCCCCCCCCAGCTGCTCCCCTCCAGGCCCCCCCAGCAGAGGTCCCGGTCATCCCTGGGGGGGGGGAAGGCGCCCAATAGGTTCCAATCCCCCACAATGGGGGGCACATCGGTCTGTGCATGGAAGCTGGGGACCGGGGGGCGGATTGGGGGAGGGGAGGCCCATGACAGGGGCACGTGGGGGCCGCTGGCGCAACCAGGGTGCGAACGGTTCCTGCCCCCGGCCCCAGAAAGGCCCTTCAGTGTCACCAGCAAACGCAAACCACAGAGTTATGAAAAACAGGAAACGGGAGGGGGGGGGGCAGGGCTGGGCTGGCAGGGGCTGCGGGTCGGGAGTGAGGGGCACCGGCAGAGCCGGGGGGGCAGGGGCTGCGGGTCGGGAGTGAGGGGCACCGGCAGAGCCGGGGGCAGGGCTGCGGGTCGGGAGTGAGGGGCACCGGCAGAGCTGGGGGCAGGGCTGGGCTGGCAGGGGCTGTGGGTCAGGACTGAGGGGCACTGGCAGAGCTGGGGGCAGGGCTGGGCTGGCAGGGGCTGCGGGTCGGGAGGGAGGGGCACCGGCAGCGCGGGGGGGGCGGGGGCTGCGGGTGGGGAGGGAGGGGCACTGGCAGAGCTGGGGGCAGGGCTGGGCTGGCAGGGGCTGCGGGTCGGGGAGGGGGGCCGGCAGAGCCGGGGGCTGGGGCCGTGGGTCGGGAGTGTGGGGCACCGGCTGAGGGGAGGGGGGCAGGGCCGGGCGGGCAGGGGCTGCGGGTCGGGAGTGAGGGGCACCGGCAGGGCTGGGGGGGCAGGGGGCTGCGGGTCGGGAGTGAGGGGCACAGGCAGAGCTGTGGGCAGGGCTGGGCTGGCAGGGGCTGCGGGTCGGGAGTGCGGGGCACCGGCAGGGCTGGGGGCAGGGCTGGGCTGGCAGGGGCTGCGGGTCGAGAGTGAGGGGCACCGGCAGGGCTGGGCTGGCAGGGGCTGCGGGTCGGGAGTGAGGGGCACCGGCAGAGCTGGGGGGGATTTGGGGGAGTATGGCCCAGGGGCTGAGATCACGCGGGATTTGCGGAGGAGTGTGGCCAAGGCCCGAGATCACGCGGGATTTGCGGAGGAGTGTGGCCAAGGCCCGAGATCACGCGGGATTTGCGGAGGAGTGTGGCCAAGGCCCGAGATCACGCGGGATTTGCGGAGGAGAGTGGCCAAGGTCCGAGATCACGCGGGATTTGGGGCGAGCCGTGGGGGAGGGGCGACGCGAGAGCCCGCGCTTCAGGAATCGCGGAGTTTCCGGGCAGGTCTCGCGAGATCTCCCCGAGGGGGTGGAGCCCGGGGCTGTCATGGGCGCCTCCACCGCTTGAGCGGCTCGTGCTCTCGGAACCTTGGGAGGTAACGGGGCCCGTCCAGTCCCCCCGCCCCCCGCCCCGGGAGAGTGGTCCCGTCCAGCCCCCCACGGGAGAGCGTGGTCCCGTCCATTCCCCCCCCGCCCCGGGAGAGTGGTCCCGTCCCGCCCCCCACGGGACCGAGTGGGCCCGTCCCGTTCCCCCCCGCCCGGGCGACTGGTCCCGTCCACCCCCGCCCGGGAGAGTGGTCCCGTCCAC
The DNA here is from genome assembly GCF_016161935.1 of Mauremys reevesii. NCBI lineage: Eukaryota > Metazoa > Chordata > Testudines > Geoemydidae > Mauremys > Mauremys reevesii. The sequence continues at coordinate 13,964,916 of NC_052636.1, read as the reverse complement.
CCCCCCCCGGGAGAGCGTGGTCCCGTCCCTTCCCCCCCCCGCCCCCGGGGCGTGGTCCCGTCCCCCCCCCCACGGGAGAGCGGGGTCCCGTCCCTTCCCCGCCCGGGAGAGTGGTCCCGTCCATATAACGCCCCCAGACAGTGGTCTCGTCCATCCACCCCAACACCCTCCTTGTTCCCCCGCTACCCGGGGTAAGAGCCCAGATTCCAGCGGGGACACGTGGTCTGGGGGCGGGGCTGGGAGCCAGGACTCCTGGGTTCTCTCCCCGGCTCTGGGAGGGGAGTGGGGGCTGGTGGGTCAGAGCAGGGGGGGCTGGGAGCCAGGACTCCTGGTTCATCTCCCCGGTTCTGGCAGGGGAGGGGGGGCTGGTGGGTTAGAGCAGGGGGGGCTGGGAGCCAGGACTCCTGGGTTCTCTCCCCAGCTCTGGGAGGGGAGTGGGGGCTGGTGGTTAGAGCAGGGGGGCTGGGAGCCAGGACTCCTGGGTTCTCTCCCCAGCTCTGGGAGGGGAGTGGGGGCTGGTGGGTTAGAGCAGGGGGGGCTGGGAGCCAGGACTCCTGGGTTCTCTCCCCGGCTCTGGGAGGGGAGTGGGGGCTGGTGGGTTAGAGCAGGGGGGCTGGGAGCCCGGACTCCGGGGTTCTCACCCCGGCTCGGGGAGGGGAGTAGGGGCTGGTGGGTCAGAGCAGGGGGGGCTGGGAGCCAGGACTCCTGGGTTCTCTCCCCAGCTCTGGGAGGGGAGTGGGGGCTGGGGGGTGAGCGCAGGGGGGGCGGGGAGCCAGGACTCCTGGGTTCTCTCCCCGGCTCTGGGAGGGGAGTGGGGGCTGGTGGTTAGAGCAGGGGGGCTGGGAGCCAGGACTCCTGGGTTCTCTCCCCAGCTCTGGGAGGGGAGTGGGGTCTAGTGGTCAGAGCAGGGTGGGCTGGGAGCCAGGACTCCTGGGTTCTCTCCCGCCATTAACCCTTTGTCTCCTGCCTTGCCAGGCACCCACGCTCCGGGGATGCCCGCGTCACCGGGGCGCGTCGGCCGCTGCAGCACCCGCCGGAGCAGACCCGTCCCCGGCCGCGCTCCCCGCCGCCCGCCCAGCTGAGCGCCCGGGCGATGGAGGCAGAGACACTCGCTGACGCTGCCGGTGTGGCCGATCCAGGCGGGGGAGCCGCTGGGTCCCCGGAGCCGCCCCCCAAGCTGGCCCGGCAGAACGGCTCCCCCGGGGGCGAGGCGCCGGGGGCGGGATCCGCGCCGCAGGAGGACGCGGGTGGGGAGCCGGCTGCTGGAGAGGGGCTGGCGGAAGCAGGGACCGAAGTGGCGGAGGACGGGGGACAGGAACCCGAGTGGGAGGACGAGTACTAGTGAGCACCGGAGGTCACCCCTCCAGGGGGGCAGGACTCCTGGGTTCTCTCCCGAGCTCTGGGAGGGGAGTTGGGGCTGGTGGTTAGAGCAGGGGGGCTGGGAGCCAGGACTCCTGGGTTCTCTCCCTGGCTCTGGTAGGGGAGTGGGGGCTGGTGGGTTAGAGCAGGGGGCTGGGAGCCAGGACTCCTGGGTTCTCTCCCGGCTCTGGGAGGAGTGGGGGCTGGTGGGGTAGAGCAGGGGGGCTGGGAGCCAGGACTCCTGGGTTCTCTCCCCGGCTCTGGGAGGGGAGGGGGGGCTGGTGGTTAGCGCTGGGGGGCTGGGAGCCAGGACTCCGGGGTTCTCTCCCGGCTCTGGGAGGAGTGGGGCTGGTGGTTAGCGCGGGGGCGGGGAGCCCGGCCCCCGGGGTTCTCCCCCGGCTCTGGGAGGGGAGTGGGGGCTGGGGGGTTAGAGCAGGGGGGCTGGGAGCCAGGACTCCTGGGTTCTCTCCCCGGCTCTGGGAGGGGAGTGGGGGCTGGTGGTTAGCGCAGGGGGGCTGGGAGCCAGGACTCCTGGGTTCTATCCCCAGCTCTGGGAGGGGAGTGGGGGCTGGTGGGTTAGAGCAGGGGGGGCTGGGAGCCAGGACTCCTGGGTTCTCTCCCCGGCTCTGGGAGGGGAGTGGGGTCCGGTGGTTAGCGCAGGGGGGCTGGGTAACCTCTGTACCAGTGTCTCCCCCTCTCTCCCCCCCCAGCCTGCCGGGCTACGAGTTCCTGGGGCCCCCCAAACTGCTGACGGGCGCCTGGGGCGAGTACGGGCGCCTGCCGGAGAACTTCCTCAAGGGCTGCAAGTGGTAGGATGCTGGGCCGGGCCCTCGGAGGGGGGTGGGGTGTAGATATTTGGGGTCACGTCCCGGGACTCCCCCCCTTCCCCCCCGGGGTGCTGGGTGTCACACAGAGCCCCCTTGAGGAGCTCGGATACACCCCCCCCCCCCGGCTGGACAACGGGATCAGGTACTGGGGGTGGGGGTGGGGCTGGGAGCCCGGACACCTGGGTTCTCTCTCCAGCCCCAGGCCAGGACACGCTTCATAGTCGGTGCTGCATGGACATTGCTGCCCGGGATTAAGGGGACCCCAAGTTGGAAGGGGGGGGGCTCCCCACAATGGGGTGGGTGCTCAGGGCAGTTCTTTCCCCACAGGGCCTTCAGCCTCAATACGTGTGGGTAGGAGGGGAAACTGAGGCATGGGGGATTTTGTAGTTCCGGGGGGGGGGGGGAGTGGGGTCTAGTGGTTAGAGCAGGGGACGGCGGCAGGACGTCTGGGTTCCCTCCCCGGCTCTGGGAGGGGAGTGGGGACTGGTGGTTAAAGCGGGGGAGCAGGACGCCTGGGTTCTCTCCCCCAGGGCTGGGGGCATCCTGACGGCCTGGCTCTGCCCCCCCCGTCTCCGCAGGGCCCCCGACGGCTCCTGTCTCCTGACCAACAGCGCCGACAACACCCTGCGAATTTACAACCTGCCCCCCGAGCTGTACGGCCAGGAGTGGGGGGCCGTGGCCGAGATGGTAGGAGGGAAGGGGGGGAGGGGAAGTGCTCTTAAAGGGACAGTCACCTCCCACCCCCACCCCCCGTGTGGGGCGGAACTGTGCTGGTGCAGTGGGTGTGTGGGTGGGGGGCCGTTTTTCCCCCACTGCCCTCCCAGAGCCGGGGAGAGAACCCAGGAGTCCTGGCTCCCAGCGCCCCCTGCTTTAACCCACCAGCCCCCACTCCCCTCCCAGAGCCGGGGAGAGAACCCAGGAGTCCTGGCTCCCAGCCCCCTGCTCTAACCCACCAGCCCCACTCCTCCCAGAGCTGGGAGAGAACCCAGGAGTCCTGGCTCCCAGCGCCCCTGCTCTGACCCATTAGCCCCACTCCTCCCAGAGCCGGGGAGAGAACCCAGGAGTCCTGGCTCCCAGCCCCCCCTGCTCTAACCCACCAGCCCCCACTCCCCTCCCAGAGCCAGGGGAGAACCCAGGCGTCCTGGCTCCCAGCCCCCCTGCTCTAACCATTAGCCCCCACTCCCCTCCCAGAGCCGGGGAGAGAACCCAGGAGTCCTGGCTCCCAGCCCCCCTGCTCTAACCCACCAGCCCCCACTCCCCTCCCAGCGCCGGGGAGAGAACCCAGGAGTCCTGCCCCCCTGACCGTCCGTGGGTCTGTCTCCCCGCAGAGCCCCGTGCTGCGAATGGCCGAGGGAGACACAGTCTACGACTACTGCTGGTTCCCGCTGATGAGCTCCGCCGAGCCGCCCACCTGCTTGTAAATGCCGCGGCCCGCGAGGGCGCCCCCTGCTGGCCCACGGGGAGTGGGGTGGAGCCCTTTCCTACCTGGCCCCAGGGCGGGGACTGGCTGGCTCAGGGGGGCAGGGAATGGGGCAGGGGCCTGTCCCCTCTAGGGGGCGCCGGCTCCCACCCGGCCCCAGGGCAGGGACTGGCTGGCTCAGGGGGGCGGGGAATGGGGCAGGGGCCTGTCCCCTCTAGGGGGCGCCGGCTCCCACCCGGCCCCAGGACAGGGACTGGCTGGCTCAGGGGGGCGGGGAATGGGGCAGGGGCCTGTCCCCTCTCGGGGGCGCCGGCTCCCCCCTGTCCTGCACTCCCCCCTGACCCCGCCCTTCACATTTCGGCCCCTCTCGTGGTCCCACAGCTTTGCCAGCAGCAGCCGGGACAACCCCGTCCACGTGTGGGACGCTTTCTGCGGGGACCTGCGAGCCACCTTCCGTAGCTACAACCACCTGGTGCGTACAGAGCCTGGCGCCCGGCCCCGCCCACACCCAGAGCCGGGGAGAGAACCCAGGAGTCCTGGCTCCCAGCCCCCCCTGCTCTGACCCACCAGCCCCCACTCCCCTCCCAGAGCCGGGGAGAGAACCCAGGAGTCCTGGCTCCCAGCCCCCCCTGCTCTAACCACCAGCCCCCACTCCCCTCGCAGAGCCAGGGAGAGAACCCAGGAGTCCTGGCTCCCAGCCCCCCCTGCTCTAACCACCAGCCCCACTCCTGCCAGAGCCGGGAGAGAACCCAGGAGTCCTGGCTCCCAGCCCCCTGCTCTAACCACCAGCCCCCACTCCTGCCAGAGCCGGGAGAGAACCCAGGAGTCCTGGCTCCCAGCCCCTGCTCTAACCACCAGCCCCACTCCCTCCCCGAGCCGGGGAGAGAACCCAGGAGTCCTGGCTGGCAGCCCCCCTGCTCTGACCCCAGCCCCACTCCTCCCAGAGCCGGGAGAGAACCCAGGAGTCCTGGCTCCCAGCCCCCTGCTCTAACCCACCAGCCCCACTCCTCCCTCCCAGAGCCGGGGAGAGAACCCAGGAGTCCTGGCTCCCAGCCCCCCTGCTCTAACCCACCAGCCCCCACTCCCTTCCCAGAGCCGGGGAGAGAACCCAGGAGTCCTGGCTCCCAGCCCCCCTGCTCTAACCCACCAGCCCCCACTCCCCTCCCAGAGCCGGGGAGAGAACCCAGGCGTCCTGACGCCCCTCTCTGTGGGTCTGTCCCCAGGACGAGCTGACGGCTGCTCACTCCCTCTGCTTCACCCCCGACGGCTCCCAGCTGTTCTGCGGGTTTGATAAGACCGTGCGGGTGTTCGAGACGGAGCGCCCGGGCCGGGTATGCGAGAGCCGCCCCACCTTTGGTGAGCCCCCCCGCTCCCTGGCAGCACTGCGGCTGATGGCACCTCGGCCCTGGCTTTGTAAAAAAAATAAATAAATAAAAAACCCATTAGGTTTCAGAGTTAACGCTCCCATGGCAGGGAAAGGAGGGGCCCGTGGAGGTCAGGGGAGGCGGATTTGGGCTGATGCTTGGGCTCCTGGAGAGAAAGAGGGAATTATCTGCCGCCATTGTTAGGTTCCAGAGGGAATCTTTAGTAATCGGTCAGTTGGCCATCACTAGGTTCCAGAGTTAACGGACCACTGGGGTTTTTGTGTGTGTGTGTGTCAACCCCAGCTACTGCCCTTCTTCCAGTGAAACAGGCATCAGGCATCTCACTGCCATCATTGGGCTCCAGAGTTAACAAGCCACTGGGGTTTGTGTGGGGGTGGAGTGTGTGTGTGTGGACCCCATCTACTCCCCTTCTTCCAGTGAATCAGGCATCTCACTGCCATCATTGGGCTCCAGAGTTAACAAGCCACTGGGGTTTGTGTGGGGGTGGAGTGAGTGTGTGTGTCGACCCCAGCTACTCCCCTTCTTCCAGTGAAACAGGCATCAGGCATCTCACTGCCATCATTGGGCTCCAGAGTTAACATGCCCCCCAAGATTTGAAGTTACCCTTTCAGCTCACGGGAGGCTGTGGAGGAATGGCCCCTCCTGCTCTGTGCGGTGAAACGGAGCTGGCAGTTTACCATCATCATTAGGGTCCAGAGTTAACACCCTGGCCAGGTTTCGGGGGCGGGGAGGCAGGGTATGTGGAGGGAGTGCGTTGGGTCAAACCCACCCCAGGGAATTAGGTCTCGGGATGGGAGCGCGTTGGGTCAAACCCACCCCAGGGAATTAGGACTCAGTGCCGGGTCATTCACTCTGGAACCTAATGATTGCAGCCTGCTATCATTAGGTTCCAGAGTGAACGACCCGGCACTGAGTGGAGGGGATGGGAGGGCTGTTCCGGGGGGGGGTTGTTTGGGGGTTTTTAACATGTCCTCCCGCCCCCCATGCAGTGAAGAAACAGGGGCAGAGCGGCATCATCTCCTGCATCGCCTTCAGCCCGGCCCAGCCCCTCTACGCCTGCGCCTCCTACTCCCGGACGGTGGGGCTGTACTCGCGGGCCGAGGGCACGGCCCTGGCCATGCTGCAGGGCCACCGGGGCGGCGTCACCCACGCCCTCTTCTCCCCCGACGGCACCCGGCTCTTCACCGGCGGGCGCAAGGTGGGCAGGGCCTGAGAAGCGGCGGCTGGGGGGCCGGGGCTGGGGGGGGTTCTCCAGTGGGGGCTGCTGGGCTCACGGCATCTCCTGCCCCACAGGACCCCGAGATCCTGTGCTGGGACCTGCGGCAGCCGGGCCGGGTGCTGTTCTCCATGCGCCGCTCCGTAGCCACCAACCAGCGCCTCTACTTCGACCTCGAGCCGTGAGTGTCGTTCTCCCCCCCCCGTCCCTGCCCGGCGGGGGCTGGGGGCCCGGACTCCTGGGTTCTCTCCCCCAGCTCTGGCACACGCTCTCGGTACGAGAGCAGGCGACTCGCTTTGCGGTTGCCTGCCTCAGTTTCCCTGCCTGCCTCAGTTTCCCTATCTGGTAGAAGAGGGGTAAGGCTCCTTCAATTGCCCGGGGGGCGGGGGGCGGCGCTCACCGTGGGGCCGGGCGGCTCTCGGAGCGACGGGGCCACCCCCTCCTCGTCACACGGGAGGGGTCTCGCTGCTACCGTAACACCCCTAATAACGCGCCTTCAGATAAGTATCGGGGTCTGGGGATGGAACCCAGGCATCCTGGCACCCAGCTGCTGCCGGTGTGGGAGCCCAAGGACCCCTGGGAGCCATACCCCCCCCTCCCCCCCATGCTGCAGCCTCTAAGCGCCAGATGGGGGGGGTTGTGTCACCCCCCCCCGCCCCCCCCCAGGAGCGGCCGGTTCCTGCTGAGCGGTACCACGGAGGGGCTGCTCTCGGTGTGGGACACGGCTCAGCCCCCGACCGGAGACCCCGAGCCGGTGCTGGACCCCCTGCTGCAATTCCAGGCCCTGCGGGACTGCGTCAACGGGATCAGGTACTGGGGGGAGCCCGGACGCCTGGGTTCTCTCCCTGGCTCTGGGAGGGGAGTGGGGGCTGGTGGTTAGAGCAGGGGGGGCTGGGAGCCAGGACTCCTGGGTTCTCTCCCTGGCTCTGGGAGGGGAGTGGGGGCTGGTGGGTTAGACAGTGGGGGCTGGGAGCCAGGACTCCTGGGTTCTCTCCCTGGCTCTGGAAGGGGAGTGGGTCCTGGTGGTTAGAGCAGGGAGGCGGGGAGCCAGGCCTCCTGGGTTCTCTCCCGGCTCTGGGAGGAGTGGGGGCTGGTGGGTTAGAGGAGGGGGGGCTGGGGGCCAGGACTCCTGGGTTCTCCCCCTGGCTCTGGGAGGGGAGTGGGGGCTGATGGGTTAGAGCAGGGGGGGCTGGGAGCCAGGACTCCTGGGTTCTCTCCCTGGCTGTGGTCGGGGAGTGGGGCTCACTGGTTAGAGCGGGGGGGGGGGCGGCTGTGGGTCAGGGAGGAGCCGGTGGCCCCCTCTTGACCCTGTCTCCCCTCTGTCCAGCCTGCACCCCAGCCTGCCCTTGCTGGCCAGCGCCTCCGGCCAGCGCGAGTTCCCAGCGCCCTGGGACAGCGGCGAGGAGGACGAGGAAGGGGGGCCCGGGCCCCCCCCGCGCCCGGCCCGCGGCCAGAACTGCCTGCAGCTGTGGTGGTGTGGGGAGAGCGGGGGGCACCCCCCCGCCCCGTGACGCCGCTGCCCGCCCGAACTGGGTGGCCACCGGGGGGGGGGCTGGGCTGGAGATTTGGGAGTGGCTGAGGTTGGGGGGCGATGGGGGGGCACTGCTTGGCGGGGGGGATCTGTACATAACGCTCCCGGCTTTGTCTCTATTCACCGGCTCATTCAAAGCTATAAACTATTTTGTTTTTGTTTTTTTAATCTGTCCGTTTTTGGGGGGCGGGTGACGGACGGGGGCTGGGTCCGATACCCCGACCAGGGGCACTTCACCCCCATCCTGCTCTAACCACTAGCCCCTACGTCCCTCGCACGCCTGGACTCCGGGTTCCCTGGGTTTCATCCTATTGGTAGGCCCTACCATAACAACCAGCCAGGAGACCCTACGATAACAAACCGCCGGAAGGAAGCCGGTGTCATTGGGAATTGACCAAGTCCCGGAGGAAAAAGAAAAGGGCGACGGAGGAGGGGGCCCGATCTATCCCACCCCAGTCGTCCCAGTAACGGGGGGCAGGCACGTCTGCCCCCCCACCCCAGGCGTGTGAACCCCCCCCCCCCCGACACACAGATGCTGTCTGGGGTTGGTTTGCCTTGGCAGCGGCTGGCCAAACACAGCTGGCGACGGGTAAATAGCCCTCTCCCCGGGGGAGGGGAGGCTGGCAGGGGGCCGGGAGTTGGCACGAGTGTCCGTCGAAAGGTTACTGGGGCGGGGGGCTGAGAGTCGGGACTCTTGCGTGCGGGGGGTGGGCTCTGGGGGTCCAATGCGGGGAGGAGGGATCCTTGTGTAGACAGCTGACCCCCGCCCCAGAGGTGGCCGCATCTCGGCGCCGGGCGAGGGGTCCCTGGGTAACCGGCCGCCCCGCCCCAGAGGTGGCCGCATCTCGGCGCCGGGCGAGGGGTCCCTGGGTAACCGGCCGCCCCGCCCCAGAGGTGGCCGCATCTCAGCGCCGGGCGAGGGGTCCCTGGGTAACCGGCCGCCCCGCCCCAGAGGTGGCGGCATCTCCGCGCCGGGCGAGTCCCTGGGCCGCATCTCGGAGGGGTCCCTTAAGAGCTCACCGGCCGCCTCTCTCCCCACCTGAGTCTCCTATTTCCAGCGGCATCCAGTTGCCACAGCAACCTCCTGTGATGTCACAAAGACAGGATCAGGGGCAACAGGAGCTGCCCTGCCTCCTTAAAGGGACCCTGCCTCCCGGACTCCTGGGTTCCCTTTCCAGCCTGGGAGTCAGGACTCCTGGGTTCTGTCCTGGCTCTGGGAGGGGGCCCCCTTGGTCTAACCACCAGCCCCCACTCCCATCCCAGAGCCAGGGAGAGAACCCAGGAGTCCTGGCTCCAAGCCCCTCTGCTCTAACCCACCAGCCCCCACTCCCCTCCCAGAGCCAGGGAGAGAACCCAAGAGTCCTGGCTCCCAGCCCCCCTGCTCTAACCCACCAGCCCCCACTCCCCTCCCCTCCCAGAGCCGGGGAGAGAACCCAGGAGTCCTGGCTCCCAGCCCCCCCTGCTCTAACCACCAGCCCCCACTCCCCTCCCAGAGCCGGGGAGAGAACCCAGGAGTCCTGGCTCCCAGCCCCCCTCTGCTCTAACCACCAGCCCTCACTCCCCTCCCAGAGGCGTTGCGGGGAGGTGGGGGGAGAGACCTGGCCAGCCGGGCCCCTCAGCGTGATCTGGGCCAGCGGGGAGCAGGTGGGTACCGGCTTAGATTTGGCTGCTGGGTCTGATCCTGGCAGGGGCTGGGATGCTGGGGCTGCCCCTATGGGGGGGATGGGGGCGGCCACCTGTGCCGCTGGCAGACCCTACAATAACGAAGTCACATTTGGGCCCAGTGTTCCGAAAAGGCCCTACGATAACAAAGTGACAGCTGCTGCCGGTGCTCATAAGACCCTATGCAGGATGCTCAAAACATCTAATGATTTATTATTGTAGGGTCTCTGCCAACAGGTTCTGTTTTTTTTTTTCCCAGGGTGGGGGAGGGTGTTTGTTGATTGTGCTAGACTAATTAACATGGGGGTGTTGGGATGGGGCAGATCTCCGCATGGGGGGCTGGGGGATAGGCAGTGAGGAATCTCCCTGGTCTCTTAGCAGTATAGGGGCTATGACACACACTAGCCCGGGCTCTCACGTCCATAATGGGATTTAATTCCCCCTTTTTCCTCTGGCGCGCGGCATCTCTGTCCCGTTCCCTCCCGGCGCCGGTCGCTGCTTGTCTCAATATCACACCTTCCCCTGCCGGAGCCGGACGTGCCCGGCTGCCCCGGCAGGGGGTGGGTGGAGGTGGGGGGCGAAATGGCCTCTTCCCCGGCCAGTGGGTGATGAGAGCGGGGCGGGTGCGCTGCCCCCAGGTGGGGGTGGGGGAGCTCCTGGCTGCCAGCAGGGGGTGCTGTGGGGAGTGGGGGGGACGTGTGGGGGCAGCTCTGGGTACCCCAGTCCCAGCTGCTGGTGCAGACTCGCTGCAATAACGCGTTAGGCCACCCGAGGGTGCCAGCAGCCTCTGTTTGCATTGGGCAAATATCCCCCCCCCGACCCCTCTTGTGGGTCAACCCCCCCCACACCCAACCCCTGCCCTTTAGCGCCCCTCTGGGGCACTGGGGCCAGCCCCCTGCTGAGCCCCCCGCCCTGCTTCCTAGCGCCCCATGGGACCAGCCCTGCCTGCCAGGGGAGAGCGCCCCCTGCTGAGCCCCCGCCCCGCTCCCTGCCCCATAGCGCCCCCTAGCGCTGCCCTGCTCCCTGCCCCACAGCGCCCCCAGGCGAGTCCCCCGCCCCGCTCCCTGCCCCACAGCGCCCCCTGCTGCCCCTGCCCTGCTCCCTGCCCCACAGCGCCCCCTGGCGAGTCCCCCGCCCTGCTCCCTGCCCCACAGCGCCCCTGGCGCCCACTGCTGCCCCATCCTGCACCCTGCCCCACAGCGCCCCCTAGCCCCCCATGGGACTGGCCCTGCCTGCCAGGGGAGATCGCCCCCTGCTGCCCCTGCCCTGCTCCCTGCCCCACAGCGCCCCCTAGCGCCGCCCTGGGGCCAGCCTTGCCTGCCAGGGGAGAGCGCCCCCTGCTGAGCCCCGCCCGCTCCCTGCCCCACAGCGCCCCCTAGCGCCCACTGCTGCCCCCATCCTGCCCCCGGCCCCACCGCGCCCCCTAGCCCCCATGGGACTGGCCCTGCCTGCCAGGAGATCACCCCTGCTGCCCCTGCCCTGCTCCCTGCCCCACAGCGCCCCCTAGCGCCGCCCTGGGGCCAGCCTTGCCTGCCAGGGGAGAGCGCCCCCTGCTGAGCCCCCGCCCCGCTCCCTGCCCCACAGAGCCCCCTAGCGCCCCCTGCTGCCCCCATCCTGCACCCTGCCCCACAGCGCCCCCTAGCCCCCCATGGGACTGGCCCTGCCTGCCAGGGGAGAGCGCCCCCTGCTGGCCCTGCCCTGCTCCCTGCCCCACAGCGCCCCCTAGCGCCGCCCGGGGGCCAGCCTTGCCTGCCAGGGGAGAGCGCCCCCTGCTGAGCCCCCCAGCCCCGCTCCCTGCCCCACAGCACCCCTGCTGCCCCTGCCCTGCTCCCTGCCCCACAGCGCCCCCTAGCGTCCCATGGGACCAGCCCCGCCTGCCAGGGGAGAGCGCCCCCTGCTGAGCCCCCGCCCCGCTCCCTGCCCCACAGCGCCCCCGAGTGCCGCCCTGGGGCCAGCCCCCTGCCAGGAGAGCGCCCTGCTGAGCCCCCGCCCGCTCCCTGCCCCACAGCGCCCCCTGCTGCCCCTGCCCTGCTCCCTGCCCCACAGCGCCCCCTGGCGAGTCCCCCGCCCCCCGCCCAGCCCCCCAGTGCCCCCTGCTGCCCCCATCCTGCACTCTGCCCCACAGCGCCCCCTGGGGCCAGCCTTGCCTGCCAGGGGAGAGCGCCCCCTGCTGAGCCCCCCAGCCCCGCTCCCCGGTCTCCCCTCCAAATCCTGCCCCAGCCCAGCGCTGCTTCGCATGACATCAGTGGGGCCAGGACCTGTATTACCCATGAAGTCCCATCAGGCGGCTCCTGGCCCGTGGGGGGTGCTGGACGGCACAAGAGGGGGCAGGCGGCTTCATGCAGCTACCGGAGAGTCACATGCTGCCAAGATTTGCATCCAAATCACCCCCTCCCTGCTCCTGCCACCACAATCACACCCCCCGTTGCCCCAGGCCCGTCTGGGAACCCCCAAAACACCTGCTAAGCCTGGTTCACTCCCCGCCTCGGCCTCCGGATCCCGCCCGGCCCATTCGACCCCTCCCCACGAACATCGAAACCCTGGGAGCCCGACGGACCAAGCCAAAGATCCCAATCCGGGCAACTCCTGTCTTGAGAAAGACCCTCGGCCGCGAGGATCCGCCCGCGTGTAGGACCCTCCGCTGCCTTTCGCACGCGCGAACCCCGGAGATCCCGGCTTGGCTTTTTAATGACAGGGGTTCCCGGCCGGTGGGGCAGCCGCAAACGTTGGTCTCGGCGAGGGGACGTCCCCTTCTCTTCGACGGGAGCGGCGGCTCGGAAACGGCCTTCGAAGCCGCGCCGGGGTTGCGAAGGCCACTGGCTTCATCTCCGACCGGATTTGGCCACCGAGTGGGGTTCTCGTTTGGTTAATCGACCCCCCGCCCCCGATTCTCACGGAGAAATCCCACCTCCCAGGCCCCCAAACGTTCCCGGACTCTCCGGCCTAGGAGCCCCAACGAAAACCCATCCCGCCCGATCCGAAGGCCGAAATCCTACGATTTGTTTCTCGAGTCCCTTTCCGATCCCAACGCCACATCTGCCCCCCGCTCCCCCCAAAAAAACCCAGTCTCTCCCCACCGGATGAAAAGTGACTTTCTAACCCGAATCCACCTTGCCCTCCGCACAGGCACACGGAGAAGCCGGCTGGGGCATTTGAGGAATACGTCGAGGCCTGGCGACGGGTCTCCGTTTCGTCGCGGCGGCTCGGGAAAAGGACCCTGATGTCTCGCTCGTGTTTTTTTTGGTGGGTCAAGAAGCGACTGTGTCTCTGATTAGTCCTGACAGGGCCGAGCGAACTGAGCTGCGAAATATTCCTGTTATTCAAGCAACCTCGCTGGCTCTGCTGTTTTACTGGGAGACTTTTATACCTGGATCCGGACTCCACATCTTCCTTAAAGTCCAGACTCCAGATCCCAGTGTCTGTGTGTGTGTGTGTGTGTGTGTGTGTGTGTGTGTGTGTGTGTGTGTGTGTGTGTGTGTGTGTGTGTGTGAGAGAGCCCCTGCCTCTCTCTTTCCTCCAGTATTTCCCACTCACCACTTCTCCTCTGCTGCTCCTCCTCCTCTCTGCTCACTCCCATTCTCTGTCCTCATCTCTGGAGTTACTCAATGCCGAAGCTTCACACAAAAAAAAAGAGAGAGAGAAAAGAAGAAGAAGGAGGGGAAAAAAAAATCTCACCAAAGACAAGGACTCCAGGAGGGGCTTTCAAATGAATTCCTCCCCCCCCTCCCTCCTTTCCTTGTGTTTTACAACACTGTGTCTTCCCTGCTCAGGAGATCACACCAGAAAGCCACACACAGGAGAAGGGGAAGCGAATTTTCTCTGTGTCTAGATGTATTTTTCTCCCAGGCTGCAGATGGCATTAGGATCTTGAAGGAAAAAAAAACAACACACAAAACAACCAACTTTCCAGCCCTGGCATGAAAAATCCAGGCAGGGAGGGGGAAAAAATCCATACAACTTTTTCTAGCCTAGGGGGGCAAAGGCTCTGGGCGCCTCTTGATTTGTGTGTGTGAATCTCCAGGAGGAAAACACAGAGAAGGGGTGGAAAAAAAAAATCCCTTTTCCTTTGCAATCATGGCATTGAGGACTTCATTGCTTGCACTCTGTATGGGGTTACTGGTTTCCTGGCTGGAACTGTGGATTATATCAGCTGTTAGCCTGGAGCCAATATACTGGAACACAGCAAATAAAAAGTAAGTGGGGAAAGGGAGGGTTTCTTGCTGGGTTTTGGGCTATGAAAAGGGGAAGGGTTGGGGGGGGGGGAGAAGAGGGAAGGCACCCCCCAAGTTTTAAATCGCTGGCTGTGTTTGGGGTTCATTTGGGGGCTGCAAATCCCAGAGGAGAAGGGGGCGGGGAGGAAACGTGAAGGGAAAAAGAAATGGCAAGGTGGGGGGTTGGTTCATTTCCCCCAATCTAGTCAATTTCAAGTGTCACTGACTAGGATTTTACATTTCCCCCCAAATCTAGTCAATTTCAAGTGTCACTGACTAGGATTTTACATTTCCCCCAATCTAGTCAATTTCAAGTGTCACTGACTAGGATTTTACATTTCCCCCCCAATCTAGTCCATTTCAAGTGTAAACTGACTAGGATTTTATGAGGACCCGGGTGAGTTTCACCCTCAAAAGTCTGCCACTGAATCCTTGTCAAACTTTTCTTTCTTCCCCTTGATCCCTCTTCAGTCAACCCATTTCTTGGAAAGTGTGTTGGGAGTGGGACCTCCTCCCCCCCCTCCACAAAAATCAAGGGGGATGTTTTATTTAACAAAATCAGCCTCTGAAAGAGGGGGGGAAAGGGGGGATTGTTGTGTTTGCTCTTTATAATCATCATATTTTTTTTTTTTAATTCTGGACAAATCGGTGTTTTCAGTGCAAAGGTGAGAGGTTTTTAGGGGGCAGAAATATCTGATGGCCTTTTGACGCTGTCCAGCGCCGGAGAGCGACTGTGTGTGTGTATCGAACGGGGAGGGGAGATTCCCTTCAAATTAGTTATTGTGTTTGTGTTTCTTTAGCTATATACTGGCAGCTTCTTAAAGTTGTGTGTAGTTTGACATCCCCTTGAAACAACTGACTGTGTGTATCAGAAGATCAGGGCTGGAAGAGACCTCAGGAGATCATCTAGTCCAGACCTCTGGGGCTTGGCTTGCGTTGTGGAGATTTTAGTTTCGCACCCGGGCCTCTGTCTGCTGGCCTGCGCTTTATAGGGGTGCATAGGTCAAAGCAGGCGTTTCTCTCTGCCCGGGAAGATCTGGAAGCGACGTTTTTCTCCCCTCCTGGCTGCATCATTCCAGACCCGAGAGCCATCGAAACCACCCGCGTGTTGCATCTGCTCCGGGCTCAATCAAAACCCCACCCGGAGAAAAGGACAAAGTTTTAGGGGGGGGGTCCGACGGGCTGGCGAGGGACGGGCGCCCGGTGGCCAGAAATATGGAGCACTCGTCAACGCGCCAGTTCCTCCCATCCGCGTGTGTCAGCGCTTCCTAGCAACAAATACACGGTCGAGCTAACGGATCTATTTGTCGAAATCTTTTCCACCGGCCCCCAGGCCCGAAAAAGGGGTTCGCTGTCTCCCGGCGGCCTCTCCTTGCAGATCTAGGGAGAAAGGTGTTTTTCGGCAGCGTCCCGGGGTGGGTATTTCCCCTCCCGCTCCATCCCCAAAGGGGTGTGTGGATCTTAAAACGGCATAAAAAGAAAGGCCACTTTATTTAAAAAATGTATTTATTTCCCGGCGCAGAATGAACATATCGGACCAGATCAGCCGCGGGCGACACTGGGAGCTGGCAGTGTGTGTGTGTCTGGGAACACATCGTGTCATTTTTTCACACCACTTTCTTTTTAAAGCAAAGCATTGGTTTGGTTTTGGACACGGGCGCCAGCTTCGATCTCTGACACTCCTATACATAGATCCATAGACACCCCCCCAAATCGCCCGGCCGGCCCAAGGCTCGAAAATTGCTGACCGGCTTTAAAAAATCCCCGAACGCCGAGTCCCGTTTTCAAAGGTCACTCGGGCCCAGTGCAGAGCCCCGGCACTTCTACGTCAGTGGCGAATGTAAAAAAAAAAATCACTTCAGCTTCTTTTGTGACAAATTAAGCACTGCTTGGGGCCGTTCGGCTAAATCAATGGGAACAAGGTGCCTAAACCCCTTGGGGAAACTGGACCCTAGCGGCCTGAGACTCAGGGGAAGGCTTCTAAATCTCCTGGGCCCACAAGCTGTGTTTCTGTGTGTGCGTGGTAGGGGATTGGGACACTAGCGATCGGGCCGGTCCCGAGGTTGGAGGGAACGGGCTCCCCGCAACCCGGTTTCTCTCTTGCGTTTCCTTGGGCACCAGTTTTTTCTCCTCTCTTGTGCTCAGGCCTGGGAGTTTCCGCAGCCCAGCCAGAAACTATCCAATAGTCTCATTTTTTCCGGGGGGGATCCCATGAAGATTTTCGGCGTCCAATCCGGCGGGATCCATCGACCGATTTTTTGGAACGATCTTCAAACCGGACCTTTGCTAAAAGCGGAAAAATCTGGGCCTCCCTTTTCCCGGCCAGAGCTCAGATTTATCCCGCAAACCCCCTGCCCCCGAATCCTGGGATTGGAAGCCACTCGGACAATTTCGAGCGGAAGGACACAGGGGAGAGATTCGGGCGGCCCGTCTCGGTCACCGCCGTCGGGTTTTATGAAGCTGGCCAGAAGTTTGCCGCCGGCTTGTAACAGTCCCTCCAACGCCGGTGGAGTTATTCCGCACGAATGCCGTCGTTTGCTTAAAATTAAGAAGGCAAAATGCCACGCCCGACGGCCGGGCCGAGCTGCTGAAAATGAGTTTCAATATAGGCAGGGCCCATCTGAGTCGGCCTGATCGCGAACGAATATTTTAACATCCGGGTCGGACTTTAGCAGCCAGGAACCGACGCCGATCCGTGTGCCTTCTGCTGAAAACCTTTAACGCTCCCCTGCCGGGAGATGCAGCTGGCTCTGGGGCGGGGATGCAGCGACTGGGGCGGTTTCAAAGCGACCCCCGCCTGGGTTCGATCGGCCTCATAACAGCGCCAGCGTCCCTTCAAATCACTCGCCCTTACTCAAGGGAGAGGTGCCGGCGGGGCAGACGAAGGGTTCGCGCCCCCAGCTTGGCAGCCGACTGAAACACTCAGGGGCCTCTCGCGTCTTCGCACCCGGCCGAGGATTTACCCCCAGAGTCGAGAGGGGCCCCTGGGCCTCCGCGGGATTCGTGGGGGGGGGGCGAGAGATCAGAGGCCGCCGGGCGTGGCGGGGTATTTCCAGAGCTTGCTTTGCGGTGGCGGGGTGAGGGCGGGATCTGCTCCGGCCCGTACGGATATGTGCAGACTCCGGGGGCGGGGGGGGGGGCGTTACGGGGCTCGGACGGGGCCTCCGGAGCCCGGGCCGGCCGAGGAAACGCAGGGGAAATTCCCTGGAACCGCGAAATCAGGCCGCCGGCCCTGGAGAGAATAGGCAGTAGAGGCTCCTCTGCTACGCTCCAGAGGTTCGATCCCACCCCCCGGCGGCCAGGGGCTGTTGGCGTCAGGACGCCTGGGTTCTAACCCTGACTCTGGCATCGATAAGGAATAGAACCCAGGAGTCCTGGCTCCCAGCCCCCAACCTTCCCGCTCTAACTACTAGACTCCCCTCCCCTCCCAGAGCCAGGGAGAGAATTCAGGAGTCCTGGCTCCCAGCCCCCCTGCTCTGACCCCCCAGCCCCCACTCCCCTCCCAGAGCCAGGGAGAGAACCCAGGAGTCCTGGCTCCCAGCCCCTGATCTAACCCACCAGCCCCTACTCCTCCCAGAGCCGGGAGAGAACCCAGGAGTCCTGGCTCCCAGCCCCCTGCTCTAACCCCCAGCCCCTACTCCTCTCCCGGAGCCAGGAGAGAACCCAGGAGTCCTGGCTCCCAGCCCCCTGCTCTAACCCACCAGCCCCACTCCTCCCAGAGCCGGGAGAGAACCCAGGAGTCCTGGCTCCCAGCCCCCCTGCTCTAACCCACTAGCCCCCACTCCCCTCCCAGAGCCGGGGAGAGAACCCAGGAGTCCTGGCTCCCAGACCCCCTGCTCTGACCCACCAGCCCCCACTACCCTCCCAGAGCCGGGGAGAGAACCCAGGAGTCCTGGTTCCCAGGCCCGCACCCCCAACCCGTTAGAGTAGTAGCTGCGCCCCGCCCCAGAGGTGGCTGCATCTCCACGCCAGGTCCCTCGGGCACCAGAGGCAGCTGATTGGGGTCTTTCACCCAACTCTGGGCGGGGGTGGGTCTGGATGGCCGGGGACTGGCTGGCTCCGGGGGGGGGGGGGGGCGCGGGTTGGGGTCCCCTCTCTGACTCCCCGTCTCCGGCAGGTTCCAGGCGGCGGGCGGCTACGTCCTGTACCCGCAGATCGGCGACCGGCTGGACCTGATCTGCCCGCGGTCCCGGCCCCCGGGCCCCTTCTCGGCGGAGGAGTACGAGTATTACAAGCTGTACCTGGTGCCGGGCGATCAGGCCCGGGCGTGCGAGATCCTGCAGGCCCCCAACCTGCTGCTGACGTGCGACCGGCCCGAGCACGACGTGCGATTCACCATCAAGTTCCAGGAGTTCAGCCCCAACCTGTGGGGGAGACCCAAAGCAAACAACCCAGGACTACTACATCATCAGTGGTGCCCCGGACTGGGGTTCTCCCAGCGCGGGGCTGGGAGCCACGACTCCTGGATTGAGTCTGATACATTTCCCTGCTGCAGCTCGGCGCCGGGCGAGGGGTCCCTGGGTCACCGGCCGCCCCGCCCCAGAGGTGGCCGCATCTCAGCGCCGGGCGAGGGGTCCCTGGGTCACCGGCCGCCCCGCCCCAGAGGTGGCCGCATCTCAGCGCCGGGCGAGGGGTCCCCGGGTCACCGGCCGCCCCGCCCCAGAGGTGGCCGCATCGCAGCGCCGGGCGAGGTCCTGGGTCACCGGCCGCCCGCCCAGAGGTGGCCGCATCTCAGCGCCGGGCGAGGTCCCGGGTCACCGGCCGCCCGCCCCAGAGGTGGCCGCATCTCAGCGCCGGGCGAGGTCCCTGGGTCACCAGCCACCCCGCCCCAGAGGTGGCTGCATCTCAGCGCCGGGCGAGGGTCCCTGTGCAACCGGCCGCCCCGCCCCAGAGGTTGACGCCTCTCAGCGCCGGGCGAGTGGTCCCTGGGTAACCGGCCGCCCCTCCCCATAGGTGGCCGCATCTCCGCGCCGGGCGAGGGGTCCCTGGGTAACCGGCCGCCCCGCCCCAGAGGTGGCAGCATCTCAGCGCCGGGCGAGGGATCCCTGGGTAACCGGCCGCCCCGCCCCAGAGGTGGCTGCATCTCAGCGCCAGGTGAGGGGGCCCTGGGTAACCGGCCGCCCCGCCCCAGAGGTGGGCGCATCTTGGCACCGGGCGAGGGGTCCCTGGGTAACCGGCCGCCCCGCCCCAGAGGTGGCCGCATCTCCGCGCCGGGTGAGGGGTCCCTGGGTAACCGGCCACCCCGCCCCAGAGGTGGGCGCATCTCAGCGCCAGGCGAGGGGTCCCTGGGTAACCGGCCGCCCCGCCCCAGAGGTGGCCGCATCTCAGCGCCGGGCGAGGGGTCCCTGGGTAACCGGCCGGCCCGCTCCAGAGGTGGCTGCATCTCAGTGCTGGGTGAGGGGTCCCTGGGTAACCGGCCGCCCGCCCCAGAGGTGGCCGCATCTCAGCGCCGGGCGAGGTCCCGGGTCACCGGCCGCCCGCCCCAGAGGTGGCCGCAGCTCAGCGCTGGCGAGGTCCTGGGTAACCGGCCGCCCGCCCCAGAGGTGGGCGCATCTCAGCGCCGGGCGAGGGGTCCCCAGGTAACCGGCCGCCCCGCCCCAGAGGTGGCCGCATCTCAGTGCCGGGCGAGGGGTCCCTGGGTAACCGGCCGCCCTGCCCCAGAGGTGGCCGCATCTCAGCGCCGGGCGACAGATGTGGCCGGTGGGGGTCCGTGGCTGGGATCTGGGGGGCGGCTCCTGTCTCTTAGGCTCTGTGGTGTGAAATCCAGCTCCCCCCCCCCAACACAATCTGTCCGTCTGTCTGTCTCCTGCCCTCCTACGCTGTGTATTCCTGAGTCAGTCGCTCGCCGCCCACCAGCCGCTGGCATCTGTCGGCTTCTCCCCCCCCCACCTCACCCTCATCTCTGCCGGGGCCCCTCACTCCCGACCCGCAGCCCCCCCAGCTCTGCCGGTGCCCCTCACTCCCGACCCACAGCCCCTGCTGGCCCGGCTCTGGGCTCCCCTCCCCCGACTCCTAAGGCCGTGCCTGGGGTGACAGTGGCAGGCTCCCATCCGGGTCTGAGAAGTTGGGGGGCAGAGTTGGAGCCGTGGGGTGACCCCCCCCCCGAGTCCAGTGTTGTGTCCTAGGGGTGGGGGGTGGTTTGCATGGGACGGAGACTCTCAACAGGAAGCATTTGCACGTTGCGGGTGAGCGTGCGAGAGACCGAGGCAGCTTGCACGGGGGGGATGTGCACATGGACTGGTGTGAGTGTGGAACAGGGGTGGGCGTGCAAGGGGGTAGCTCCGTGCTGGCACACTCCGACTGTCCCCTCCCACCCCCCCCAAAATGGTCCTCATACACACAGACCCTCACGTGAATTTGCACACACACACCGTCCTTGCACGACCCTAATTCTTTGCACACTCACTTCCCTGCACACGCCCAGGGGACCTATCACCTTTGCGCGCCAACCCTCTGGGCACAGCCTCTGTCGCACACTCGTAGCCATTTGGTCCTTTGCACACCCATTTGCACACCCTGTGGCTCACCCCCCCCTCATACTAGGGCCTGCACACAACTCCTGGCCCGCTCGCTCAACCTGGCATGCACACGTACCCCGGTGTGGCCGTTTGGTTTCTTGCACATGTGGCCTGTTGCACACTCACACCGCTGCACCCTCCCTTTCTTGCACGTAGAGCTGTTCAGCCCCTCGCACGCTCGACTGGTCCCTTGCACACTCACTCCCTCTCTTGCACACACACGTGCAGCCTCTTGCACGCTCCCTTCCACGCACACTCACATGCCCAGGGCCCCGCCCCCTCCTCTGCCACCCACAGGCTCTCGCACGCCCGCTGGTCTGTGCACACTCACCCCCCCCCCCAGACGGCACAAGGCCTCATCCCCTGGCGGCTGCTGCACGTGCTTGTGCATGCGTGTGCGAGACAGAGCGTGTGCGAGACGGGGGGGGGCTGGCCTGAGCAGTCCACCCCCCCACAACCCGGAGCCTGGCGGCTGCTCCGGAATATTTTCCCTTTTGAAATCCAGGCGCTGACGCTTCCTGACAGCTGGGTCACGGGGCGGGGGCGGGGAGCAGCACGGAGGGGATAGGACGGGGAGGAAGGAAGAGGGGAGGGCCGGTTGAAGCAGCAGGGCCCCACGTGGGGGCAATCGTTGCCCCTGGGGGAGGAGGGCTGCACGTCCATTTCCGCCCCGTGGTTCCCATCACAGGCCCTGGTGGTCTTTCCCCCATCGCTATGGCAACTGCCTCCCGACAAACCAGGGCCTTCCGGGCATCCTGGCAACCACGCCACGGCAACCGCCCCCCCCCGACCCCACCCCAGAGAGGCTCCCCCCACACACCCGGGGGAAGGGGGGGCTCAGCGGGGGGGCAGGGTGTAACCTGGGGAAGGGACGGTCAAACCCTCAGGCCCCACCCCCATTCCCACCCCTCCCCCTCCTCGCTGCCCCTCCCCACCCCATTCCCACCCCTCCCCTCCTCGCTGCCCCTCCCCACCCCCATTCCCACCCCTCCCCTCCCTCGCTGCCCCTCCCCACCCCCATTCCCACCCCTCCCCTCCTCCTCGCTGCCCCTCCCACCCCCATTCCCACCCCTCCCCTCCCTCCCTGCCCTCCCTCCTCCCTTTGCTGCCCCAGCATCTTCTGGGGGTGTTGGGGTTTCCTGGGGTGGGTGTGGGGGAAGGTGCTTGGAAGGGATCCTGGGGTGGCCCTGGGGGGGAGAGAGGCCAGGAGAAGCAGGGAAGGGAGATGGTGGGGACATGGAGGGGAGGGGGCAGGAGCATGGGGGGGAGGAGCTGACCCAGATTCTTGTCAGATGATTGTTCTGCCCAACCAGACACGAGGCGGGGGAGGGGGGGGGGGGTCAGGTGCCAAGTAGGGCAGGAAGTGACAGAACCGGAAACACCCCCCAGTAAAAAATCCCCGGGTAACCGGCCGCTCCGCCCCAGAGGTGGCGGCATCTCAGCGCCGGGCGAGGGGTCCCTGGGTAACCAGCCGCCCCGCCCCAGAGGTGGCTGCATCTCAGCGCTGGGCGAGGGGTCCCTGGGTAACCGGCCGCCCCGCCCCAGATGTGGCTGCATCTCGGCGCCGGGCGAGGGGTCCCTGGGTAACCAACCGCCCCGCCCCAGAGGTGGCTGCATCTCAGCGCCGGGCGAGGGGTCCCTGGGTCACCGGCCGCCCCGCCCCAGAGGTGGCTGCATCTCAGCGCCGGGCGAGGGGTCCCTGGATCACCGGCCGCCCCGCCCCAGAGGTGACTGCATCTCAGCGCCGGGCGAGGGGTCCCTGGGTAACCACCCGCCCCGCCCCAGAGGTGGCTGCATCTCAGCGCCGGGCGAGGGGTCCCCGGGGAACCGGCCGCCCCTCCCCAGAGGTGGCCGCATCTCGGCACCGGGCGAGGGGTCCCTGGGTAACGGCCGCCCGCCCCAGAGGTGGCTGCATCTCAGCGCCGGGCGAGGGGTCCCTGGGTCACCGGCCGCCCCGCCCCAGAGGTGGCTGCATCTAATACACAAATGTTTGTTCCAGCTCTTTAAACGCACCAGGACTCCTGGGTCCAGAGCAGGGTGGTGGGGACAGACCAGACCAGGGCCAGTGGCTGGGGGCTGGTGGTTTTGAGGTGGGGCACGGAGCAGTGCGGGAAGTGGGGGGGGGTTGTTGGGCTGCGGCTCTGTGTGTGCCAGGAGCCGATGTGTTGGGGGGCTGAATGTGTGTGGGTGGGACAGGTGATGGGGGGCCTGTCTCTGCCCTGGGGGGAGCTGTGTAGGAGGGGCCTGGGGGCAGGGAGCCATGGAGGGGATGTGGGGGGGGCATGGGGAAGGCTGGCTGGGGGGGGGCTGGCCCGGGGAGCCGGCAGCTTTGAGCCCGGACCCCCCCATGTTGGGCGGTGAAAGGACCCGGCCATGCACAGCTAATGCGATGTGACAGCCCGGCCTGCCGGCACCCCCAGCACCTGCTGCCACCGCACGCATGCAAACCCCCCCGACACACACTGCTCCCTCGGGGACCCCGGCGTCCGGGCCACCCGCTCCCCCCCGCTCGGCTTCAGCACCGACCTCCCAATGGGCTCCCAGCCCCTCTGCTCTAACCCCCCAGCCCCCACTCCCCTCCCAGAGCCGGGGAGAGAACCCAGGAGTCCTGGCTCCCAGCCCCCCCTGCTCTAACCCCAAGCCCCACTGCCCTCCCAGAGCCGGGAGAGAACCCAGGAGTCCTGGCTCCCAGCCCCCTGCTCTAACCACCAGCCCCACTGCCCTCCCAGAGCCAGGAGAGAACCCAGGAGTCCTGGCTCCCAGCCCCTGCTCTGACCCATCAGCCCCACTCCTCCCAGAGCCAGGAGAGAACCCAGGAATCCTGGCTCCCAGCCCCCCTGCTCTAACCCCCCAGCCCCCACTGCCCTCCCAGAGCCGGTGAGAGAACCCAGGAGTCCTGGCTCCCAGCTCCCCCTGCTCTAACCCACCAGCCCCCACTCCCCTCCCAGAGCCGGGCAGAGAACCCAGGAGTCCTGGCTCCCAGCACCCCCTGCTCTGACCCACCAGCCCCCACTCCCCGCCGAGAGCCGGGCAGAGAACCCAGGAGTCCTGGCTCCCAGCTCCCCCTGCTCTAACCCACCAGCCCCCACTCCCCTCCCAGAGCCGGGGAGAGAACCCAGGAGTCCTGGCTCCCAGCCCCCCCTTCTGTAACCCACCAGCCCCCACTCCCCTCCCAGAGCCATGCCGGGAGCCCGGACTCCTGGGTCCAGAGGGGGATTTTCCAGGCTGGAGGCTGCACTGTCCCTGCGGGTCGAGAGGCAAATTGCTGAGAGCAGCACAATAGTGACCTAGTAACACAGCCCGGTGTGTGTGTGTGTGAGAGAGAGAGAGCTAGGCCTGTCTCTGTGTGTGTGTGTGTGTGTGTGTGTGTGTCTCACACAGCCTCCCCCCACACGCACCCAACACACGCCGCGGTCAGAGACCCACATGCACACGGCCGGCGCGACCGGGAGATCACACACACACGGCACCAGCCAACACACGTCACATACAGCGTCCGTCCGCAGAACCATCCTGCCCCCCAACCGCCCCTGCTGAGCCCCCCCACCCCGCTCCCTGCCCCACACTGCCCCCTAGCGCCAGCCCCCGCCCCGTTCCCTGCCCCACAACGCCCCACAGCGCCCCCTAGTGCCGCCCTGGGGCCAGCCCCCTGCCAGGGGAGAGCGCCCCCTGCTGAGCCCCCGCCCCGCTCCCTGCCCCACAGCGCCCCTAGTGCCGCCTGGGGCCAGCCCCTGCCAGGAGAGCGCCCCTGCTGAGCCCCGCCCTGCTCCCTGCCCCTGGCGCCCCTAATGCCACCTGGGGCCAGCCCCTGCCAGGAGAGCGCCCGCTGCTGAGCCCCCGCCCGCTCCCTGCCCCACAGCGCCCCTAGTGCTGCCTGGGGCCAGCCCTGCCTGCCAGGGAGAGCGCCCCTGCTGAGCCCCTGCCCCGCTCCCTGCCCCTGGCGCCCCTAGCGCCGCCTGGGGCCAGCCCCCTGCCAGGGGAGAGCGCCCCCTGCTGCCCCCGCCCCCTGCCCCACAGCGCCCCCTAGTGCTGCCCTGGGGCCAGCCCTGCCTGCCAGGGGAGAGCGCCCCCTGCTGAGCCCCTGCCCGCTCCTGCCCACAGCGCCCCTGCTGCCCCTGCCCCGCTCCCTGCCCCTGGCGCCCCTAGCGCGCCCTGGGGCCAGCCCCTGCCCACAGCGCCCCTAGCGCCGCCCTGGGGCCAGCCCCTGCCAGGGAGGCGCCCCTGCTGCCCCCGCCCGCTCTGATGTCCCTGTGTCTCCCCACAGCCACGTCGGACGGCACCAAGGAGGGGCTGGAGAACCTGAGGGGCGGCGCCTGCCTCTCGAAGGGGATGAAAGTCGTCTTGAAAGTGGGGCAGCGTAAGTCACCAACGTGCTGTGGGGGGGGGGGGAATTCAGTGTCGGGGGGGCAGCAGGGGGCGCTCTCCCCTGGCAGGCGGGGCTGGCCCCAGCGTGGCGCTAGGGGGCGCCGTGGGGCAGGGAGCATGAATTGGAGGACTGGGAGCCAGGACTCCTGGGTTCTCTCCCCGGCTCTGGGAGGGGAGTGGGGGCTGGTGTGTTAGAGAAGGGGGGGCTGGGAGCCAGGACTCCTGGGTTCTCTCCCCGGCTCTGGGAGGAGTGGGGGCTGGTGGGTTAGAGCAGGGGGCTGAGCCAGGACTCCTGGGTTCTCTCCTGGCTCTGGGAGGAGTGGGGGCTGGTGTGTTAGAGCAGGGGGCTGGGAGCCAGGACTCCTGGGTTCTCTCCTGGCTCTGGGAGGAGTGGGGGCTGGTGGGTTAGAGCAGGGGCTGGGAGCCAGGACTCCTGGGTTCTCCCCGGCTCTGGGAGCGGAGTGGGGGCTGGTGGGTTAGAGCAGGGGGTCCTGGGAGCCAGGACTCCTGGGTTCTCTCCCTGGCTCTGGGACGGGAGCAGGGGCTGGAGCGATACTGAAGGCGGGCACGGAGCCCGGACTCCTGGGTTCTCTCCCCGGCTCTGGGAGGAGTGGGGCTGGTGTGTTAGAGCAGGGGGCTGGGAGCCAGGAAACCTGGGTTCTCTCCCGGCTCTGGGAGGGGAGTGGGGTCTGGTGGGTTAGAGCAGGGGGCCTGGGAGCCAGGACTCCTGGGTTCTCTCCCCGGCTCTGGGAGGGGAGTGGGGGCTGGTGGGTTAGAGCAGGGGGGGCTGGGAGCCAGGACTCCTGGGTTCTCTCCCTGGCTCTGGGAGGGGAGTGGGGGCTGGTGGTTAGAGCAGGGGGGCTGGGAGCCAGGACTCCTGGGTTCTCTCCCCGGCTCTGGGAGGGGAGTGGGGGCCGGTGGGTCGGAGCAGGGGGCGCTGGGAGCCAGGACTCCTGGGCTGCCTTTCTCCCATCTGGGTTGATCTGGCTGATTGCCAGGGAGCCCCTCCAACGAGCTAATTAGCGCTGTGTGATTGCAGCGCGGGGTGGGAAGAGGAGGGGAAGTAGCGAGTGGGGGAGGGGAAAGGGGGAGGAGCTTTCTCTGTGATTGACAGCATCTAAAAGTGGCTCCAGCTCCCCGACCCCGAACTGGGGTGAATGACCCACACCCTCTGCTCAACTCCCTACCACCCCCACGCAAGGCAGAGCTGGGGGGGCAGGGCTGGGCTGGCAGGGGCTGCGGGTCGGGAGTGAGGGGCACCGGCAGTGCTGTGGGGGGCCAGGGCCGGGCTGGCAGGGGGCTGCGGGTCGGGAGTGAGGGGCACCGGCAGAGCTGGGGGGTGAGGGGGTTGGTCCTGTGTTCCAGAGACGCCAATGGTGAATGACGCCCCCTGCTGGCCAGGCCAGGTACTGCAGCACGCAGAGGGGAAGGGGGCTGGGGGAAGTGGGGTACTGGGGACACCTTGCACCCACCCAGGGGGAAGTGTGTGTTGGGGACCCTGGTCTGTGAGCCCCTGTCACTGCCCCCCGCCCACGTCTCTCTCTCTGCCCCCCCAGATCCCAGCACGGGCTCCAAGTCCCAGAAATCGAGGCCGGAGACGCCGCCCGAGAAGGAGCGCGGGACGCCGGGCGGGGCGGACGCTGGCCAGGAAAGCGCCGCAGGTACGGAGCTGCCCCCCCCTTCCTGTCCCGTTCCCCACCCAGCACTGGGGGTCCCTGCCCCTCCCCCAGCCTGCTCTGTCTGCCCCGTCAGCACCAGATCCCTGCCCTCGACTCCGCGTGTCCGGAGACTGGGGGTGGGGCGAGGTGGGGTGGGGTGTTTCCCCTTGAGGGGGCGTGGTTAGGTCAGGCCCCAGATTGGAGATAGGGTGGGGAGTGACTTGGAACAGAACCCAGGTGTCCTGGGTCCCCCCCCCCCAACCACCAGCCCCCACTTCCCTCCCAGCGCCGGGGAGAGAACCCAGGAGTCCTGGCTCCCAGCCCCCCCTGCTCTAACCCACCAGCCCCCACTGCCTTCCCGGAGCCGGGGAGAGAACCCAGGAGTCCTGGCTCCCAGCCCCCCCTGCTCTAACCCACCAGTCCCCGCTCCCCTCCCAGAGCCGGGGAGAGAACCCAGGAGTCCTGGCTCCCAGCCCCCTCTGCTCCGACCCACCAGCCCCCACTCCCCTCCCAGAGCCGGGGCGAGAACCCAGGCGTCCTGGCTCCCCGCCCCCGCTCTAACCCACCAGCCCCACTCCTCCCAGAGCCGGGGAGAGAACCCAGGAGTCCTGGCTCCCAGCCCCCCCCTGCTCTAACCCACCAGCCCCCACTGCCTTCCCGGAGCCGGGGAGAGAACCCAGGAGTCCTGGCTCCCGGCCCCCCCTGCTCTAACCCACCAGCCCCCACTGCCCTCCCGGAGCCGGGGAGAGAACCCAGGAGTCCTGGCTCCCGGCCCCCCCTGCTCTGACCCACCAGCCCCCACTCCCCTCCCAGAGCCGGGGCGGGAACCCAGGCGTCCTGGCTCGTGGTGGCAGCTGGCTGACTGGCTGAGCCCAGGGGGGTTGCTGAGCCCTTCCTGTCTGTCAACCCCGGTTAAGGAAGCTAATTGTCTCTGTGACGGGTCCCCCAGCCCAGGACACCTGGGTCCTCTACAGGCATCAGCATCCACCAGCCTCTCCCTCCCCCGCCGAGAGCGACAGGCCATTAACCCCTTCACACCCAGCAAGGGGGGGCGCGGGCTGGTGGGTTAGAGCAGAGGCGGGTGGGAGCCAGGACTCCTGGGTTCTCTCCCCGGCTCTGGGAGGGGAGTGGGGGCTGGTGGTTAGAGCAGCGGGGGCTGGGAGCCAGGACTCCTGGGTTCTCTCCCTGGCTCTGGGAGGGGAGTGGGGGCTGGTGGGTTAGAGCAGGGGGGGCTGGGAGCCCGGACTCCTGGGTTCTCTCCCCGGCTCTGGGAGGGGAGTGGGGGCTGGTGGTTAGAGCAGGGGGGGCTGGGAGCCAGGACTCCTGGGTTCTCTCCCCGGCTCTGGGAGGGGAGTGGGGGCTGGTGGGTTGGAGCAGGGGGGGCTGGGAGCCAGGACTCCTGGGTTCTCTCCCCGGCTCTGGGAGGGGAGTGGGGGCTGGTGGGTCAGAGCAGGGGGCGCGGGGAGCCAGGACTCCTGGGTTCTCTCCTGGCTCTGGGACGGAGTGGGGGCTGGTGGTTAGAGCTGAAGGGGGCTGGGAGCCAGGACTCCTGGGTTCTCTCCCTGGCTCTGGGAGGAGTGGGGGCTGGTGGGTTAGAGCAGGGGGCTGGGAGCCAGGACTCCTGGGTTCTCTCCCGGCTCTGGGAGGAGTGGGGCTGGTGGTTAGAGCAGGGGGCTGGGAGCCAGGACTCCTGGGTTCTCTGCCCTGCTCTGGGAGGGGAGCGGGGGCTGGTGGGTTAGAGCAGTGGGGGCGGGGAGCCCGGACTCCTGGGTTCTCTCCCCTGAGCCCTTTCTCTCTCTCTCTCCCCCCCCCCGCAGGCACTGGGAACGCCACTGGCCCGGCCGGGGGCGCGAACGGGCCCCTGCCCCAGCCCAACGTGCCCGCGGTGGCCGGGGCGGCCGGGGGCGCCGCCTTCGTGGCTTTGGTGGCGGCGGGCGTGACGGGGGCCGTGTGCTGGCGCCGGCGCCGGGCCAAGCAGAGCGACACCCACCTGCCGCCCCTCTCGCTCGGCGGCCTGGCGAGCCCCAAGCGGGGCGGGGCCGGCGGGGGGGGGAACAACAACGGGTCGGAGCCCAGCGACATCATCGTCCCGCTCCGGACGTCGGACGGGCCCTTCTGCCCCCACTACGAGAAAGTGAGCGGGGACTACGGGCACCCCGTCTACATCGTCCAGGAGATGCCCCCCCAGAGCCCCGCCAACATCTACTCCCCCGGGTGAGGGGCGGGAAGGGGGGCCCGGGCCCACCCCGGCACCGGCTACGGACTCGTGCCTCTCCCCCCCCCGAGACGGACGCCCCCTCCCGGCGCCGACGGGGTTCACGCGGAGCCAGGATGGAGACCCCCCAAATACAGACGCCCCCCCCGGTGCTGACGGGGTTCACGCGGAGCCAGGACGGTGACCCCCCCTGAGACGGACGCCCCCTCCCGGCGCTGAAGGGGTTCACGTGGAGCCAGGACGGCGACCCCCCCTAATACGGACGCCCCCCCCGGTGCTGACGGGGTTGACGCGGAGCCAGGACGGCGACCCCCCCTAATATGGACAGCGCCCCCCCAGCGCTGACGGAGACGGACGCCCCCCGCTCCTGATTCTTCCTCATGTGAACGGCCCCCGGCACGGACAGGATTAAAGCAGAGATGGGGGGGCCTTGTACTCTGGCACTGATGTGGGGGAGGGCTCAGAGCGGGTCCCTTCCCCAGACCCCCCCCCTCCAGCTCCGCTCCTCCCAGGCCAGATCCTCCCGCCCCCCCAGCTCCACCAGGGATGGGGGTCTTTGGGGCCGGGGGGAGGCCAGGAGCAGCTGTGTTATGTCTCGGGGTGGGGTGAGGGGAGATCAGCCCTGTTCAGGAGATTTTCCCCCCTGTCCTAAGCACTGGTGGGGGCAGTTTTAAACGCCCCCCCCAGTCCCCGTTCACGTGGAGTGGGGGTGGGATTCGAGGGGGAGGCGAAAGGTTTGGTCATTTCAACCATTGGGACCTTTTCCGTGTCTCCGTTTTGAAAATGTGACAACAAAAATGGCCGCCAGCCGCACGCGCCCCCCCCTTTATCAGAGAGACGTTTTCACCGGGGGGGGGGGGGCCAGGCATGGAGGTATGGGAGTGGGCTTGTCGTTTTTCACACACACCCGCCCCCCCCATCGCCATTCAGCAAGACGCGAACTTTAAGCCACAGGAAGTGACATTTCGCCCGCCGGGAAATGCGGCGGAGGAAGAGACTCGGGCGAGGGCGGGACTTCCTCTTTTGGGACGGGGCCTTCCTGTTTTGGGCGGGACTTCCTGTTTCGGGCGGGACTTCCTGCTTCGGGCCCGGAAATGACTTCAAGGGGGCGGGGTGGTGGGGCGGATCTTTGCAGGCTTCAACGACGTTTTTTGACCTGGGAATTTCTTAGCGTTTGTTGGTGGAATTTACTGTCCGATCACGTGCATTATAGACGTTCTTGTGCAGCCGTCTGGACGCCGTTGGTTATTTCCTACCCGTCTCTCCCCCGCCTCCTTTTCCCTCGTGAGTTCACGAGGGAGCCCCGGGGTGTGGGTGTTACACTTGTGATCCTGCTCCCTGGCCTTGGTGGGGGATGCGTGAGAGAGATTTCACCGGAGGCCTCGTCTCCTGGGAAAGCAGCGTGATTGGGGGGGGCTGGGTCCGGTTCTGGCGATACTTTGCATCAGGCCGGGCCGTCGCGGGACCGATCTGCTGCCGTCCAGCCGGGGTTAGATGAGATGGTGACGGGGGCCCGGCGGTGGATCTATTTTCTTAAGAGTTCAGGGCCGATCCCCCGGCGTGTCCCACCTCTGGCATCTCCCGGCAGGCTGCGGGAAGTTTCTGGGGTTCGGGGGGTCTATGTGAACGCATCCCGCCCCCCCCAACACACACTTAATTTTGCGGCCTCCCATGTCATGCCTTGGAGAGGGGATGGCGGAGGGTCCGGCCACGCCCTGGCTGACAGCGGTCGCGAGCCTGGCGGAGCTCCAGCTGGAAACTGAAGCCGGACGCGTTCACACTGGAAAACAGGCGCAACGTTTCGACGGCGAAGCGGTGGAACCACGGCCGGGCCGGCTCGAGGGGACGTTGGCTCCGGGGGGGAGGGCAGGTGGGATGAACTGGCCTCGCCAGGAGCCGGTCCCCGGGATAACGTAAGGGGCCCTGCTGGGCTCCGTCTGCACCTCCGGAGAAGCCAGCAGGGAATCGAGAGGCATCTGCTGCAGAGACCAGGCACGGGGCAGCCCGGGGCACTTGGGTGGGGGGCGTTGGGGGGGCGAAGACGTGTTATATCGATCGACCCTGCACATAACTCGCCTGGGACCTGCTAAGCCTGGAATTTCACTCCTGGGAAATATATAAAAATACGTCCCTCCTGCTCGGTTATCGCCGTGTCTGTCTGTCGGTCAATTCCCGTTCGCACGCTCTGCCTGTCTGTCGGTCAATTCCTGTTCGCACGCTCTGCCTGTCTGTCGGTCAATTCCCGTTCGCACCCTCTGCCTGTCTGTCGGTCAATTCCCGTTCGCACGCTCTGCCTGTCTGTCTGCCTGTCTGCCTGTCAATTCCCGTTCGCACGCTCTGCCTGTCTGTCTGTCTGTCTGTCCGTCTATTCCCGTTCGCACGCTCTGCCTGTCTGTCTGTCTGTCTGCCTGTCAATTCCCGTTCGCACGCTCTGCCTGTCTGTCTGTCTGTCTGCCTGTCAATTCCCGTTCGCACCCTCTGTCCGTCAATTCCTGTTCGCACGCTCTGCCTGTCTGTCTGTCTGTCTGCCTGTCAATTCCCGTTCGCACGCTCTGCCTGTCTGTCCGTCTATTCCCGTTCGCACGCTCTGCCTGTCTGCCTGTCAATTCCCGTTCGCACCCTCTGTCTGTCCGTCAATTCCCGTTCGCACGCTCTGCCTGTCTGTCTGTCTGTCCGTCAATTCCTGTTCGCACGCTCTGCCTGTCTGCCTGTCTGTCTGCCTGTCAATTCCTGTTCGCACGCTCTGCCTGTCTGTCTGTCTGTCTGCCTGTCAATTCCCGTTCGCACGCTCTGCCTGTCTGTCCGTCTGTCTGCCTGTCAATTCCCGTTCGCACGCTCTGCCTGTCTGTCTGTCTGTCTGCCTGTCAATTCCCGTTCGCACCCTCTACCTGTCTCTCCGTCTATTCCCGATCACACCCTGCCTGTCTGTCTGTCTGTCCGTCTATTCCCGTTCACACCCTCTACCTGTCTCTCCGTCTATTCCCGATCACACCCTGTCTGTCTGTCTGCCTGTCTATCTATTCCCGTTCATATTCTGTCTGTCTATTCCTATAAGCACCCTCTATCTGTCTCCCTATCTATTCCCATTGCTCTCTCTCTCGATCCCCACACACTCCCCCCTTTCTCTCAGCGTGGGGGGAATATTCACGGGGGATTCAGATCCCTAGTTTGGGGGGCACCTGGGGCCGGATCACTGCTGGTGCCCCCGAGGGAGAAAAGTTCTCATGTCCCATTCCCTGCCCCCCCGCCCCCAAGCCAGCCAGTCCTCGCCGTGGGGCCGGGGGGGAGCCGGCGCCCCCCAGAGGGGACAGGCCCCTGCCCCACTTCCCACCTCACTCTGCTTTTCTTGGTGCATTTTTCCTGGTGTCTCTCTCCCCCGAAATAACCTCCCATGTCCCTGTCCCTGCCTCACCCTGACAAGGGCCCTGGATGTGACAGAGGGCGGGGGCTGTCTCTGTTCCCAGCTGATCTAAGCCAGGCCGAGCAGCAGCCGAAATCCAGGCCTTTGCCAACACCAGAGGGGCTGCATGCGGGGTGGGGGTGGGGTGAGAAGCCTCATTAGATCCATGGTGCATGGGACAGACTCTGCCCTGGGGGGGGTAGGAGGGGTGGGGGGGCCGCGCCGGCTGCTGTCAGATCCGTTCACATAACGGCCTCACGCTACATGGTTAGCGGCAGAAGCGACGGTGGGGGTGGGGGGCCGGGCAGCTCGTGGGGGTGGGCTGGGGTGGGGTGTTTCCCCTTGAGGGGGCGTGGTTAAGATCAGGCCTCAGGTCGGGGCTGGGGGGGGGTGGGGAGTAACTTGGAACAGAACCCAGGTGTCCTGGCTCCTGCCCCCAATCACCAGGCCCCATTCACCACCCAGAGCTGGGGAGAGAACCCAGGAGTCCGGGCTCCCAGCCCCCCACCTGCTCTAACCCACCAGCCCCC
This sequence comes from Mauremys reevesii, assembly GCF_016161935.1. Classification (NCBI taxonomy): domain Eukaryota; kingdom Metazoa; phylum Chordata; order Testudines; family Geoemydidae; genus Mauremys; species Mauremys reevesii. Next base: position 13,932,619 of record NC_052636.1, on the reverse strand, counting down.
ACTCCCCTCCCAGAGCTGAGGAGAGAACCCAGGAGTCCTGGCTCCCAGCCCCCACCCCTACTCTAACCCACCAGCCCCCACTCCCCTTCCAGAGCCGGGGAGAGAACCCAGGAGTCCTGGCACTTAGCTGTCCCTCCACATGTTCCCGCCCACCCCCTGCCAACCCTCACAGGAGCGATGTGGGGGGCCCAGAGTGGGGTGTGTGTGCAGCTAACGAGGGACGGACGGGAGGGGCTATTAGCTCATCAAGCCCCAGGGCCGCACTGCCAGCTGGGGGTCGCCTGGGGTCAGTCCCCAATTAGGTCATGTTTGTCTACTGCCAAGTAAAGCGGCCTGTGGGCACCATCCCCCCCGCTCTGTGCAGAGAGCCCGGACTCCTGGGTTCTCTCCCCGGCTCTGGGAGGGGAGTGGGGGCTGGTGGGTTAGAGCAGCGGGGGCTGGGAGCCAGGACTCCTGGGTTCTCTCCCCGGCTCTGGGAGGGGAGTGGGGGCTGCGGGGTTAGAACAGGGGGGGCTGAGAGCCAGGATTCCTGGGTTCTCTCCCCGGCTCTGGGAGGGGAGTGGGGGCTGGTGGTTAGAGCAGGGGGGCTGGGAGCCAGGACTCCTGGGTTCTCTCCCCGGCTCTGGGAGGGGAGTGGGGGCTGGTGGTTAGAGCAGGGGGGCTGGGAGCCAGGACTCCTGGGTTCTCTCCCCGGCTCTGGGAGGGGAGTGGGGGCTGGTGGTTAGAGCCGGGGGGCTGGGAGCCAGGACTCCTGGGTTCTCTCCCCGGCTCTGGGAGGGGCGTGTGGGGCTGCCCTGGGGCTGGCACTCGCTGCCGGGGGACAGCACCCCCCTGCCACTGGAGCTCCCCAGTGATTGGCTGCACGCTGGGCAAGGGGCTGGCCCCACTGGGGGGCTGGGGCCGGTTGTGTCCCGATGCTCAGTGGGGTGCAGTGGGTGGGGGGGGCAGGAGTGAGCTGTGATCTGCTGTGGGGCCTGGGGGGCAGCCAGGTGGGGAGCAGCGGCCGAGCCCTCGGCGTGGCCTGGGGGGACTAGAACTCATGGAGGTGGGGGTGAGCTCTGGGCTGCCCCAGGTGGGGGCGGGGGGACGAGGGTCTCACACTGGGGATGGGGGGAGGGGGGGGGTTTGGGACAGGGTTGGGGGAGGGGCTCGGGATCAGGGTTGAGGGTCAGAGGTTAGGGGTCAGGGGTTGGGGCAGGGTTAGAGGTCAGGGGTTATGGTTGGGGTCAGAGGTCAGGGTTAGAAATTGGGGGTCGGGTTGTGGCCCCACAGGTGGGGGCTGAACCCCTGGGACCTGATGGTGAATCGCACGTCGTGCTCGGGCCGGTCGCACGTCTCGCACGCCCGGGCCTGATCGCCCGGCACCAGGTGCAGCTTGTAATACTCGTACCCCTCCGAGAAGGGGCCCGGGGGCCGGGGGGAGCCGGCGCCCCCCAGAGGGGACAGGCCCCTGCCCCATTCCCGCCCCTGAGCCAGCCAGTCCCGCCCGGGGGCCGGGTGGGAGCCGGCGCCCCCTAGAGGGGACAGGCTCCTGCCCCATTCCCCGCCCCCCTGAGCCAGCCAGTCCCTGCCCTGGGGACGGGTGGGAGCCGGCGCCCCTAGGGGACAGGCCCTGCCCCATTCCCGCCCCTGAGCCAGCCAGTCCCCGCCCTGGGGCCGGGTGGGAGCCGGCGCCCCCTAGAGGGGACAGGCTCCTGCCCCATTCCCCGCCCCCCTGAGCCAGCCAGTCCCCGCCCTGGGGCCGGGTGGGAGCCGGCGCCCCCTAGAGGGGACAGGCCCCATGTGGTCTCTGTATCGTCCCAGCTGCAGCCGGGGCCGGGAGAGGGGGGGCGGGGGGGGACATTGGCCCCAGCTGTGCTCTCAGCAAACAGGGCGAGAGACGCCAGGCCCGGCTCTGTCAGACGGTGGGGGGGGGTGGGGGGGTTCCCTAGAAACAGACATTTAATAGAGGAGAGAAAATATCGAGTTTTAATTAAAAATCCCCATCAATCACGCGTGGGGGGCGGCGGGGGCTGGCTGCAAATGTCCCCGGCTTCCCACACTCCCAGGCCAGCCCGGCACCAGGGCGGGGGGCTGGGAGAGACGGGGATGGGGGTAGGAGGGGGCTGCGGGTCGGGAGTGAGGGGCACCGGCAGAGCTGGGGCAGGGCTGCGGTCGGGCGTGCGGGGCACCGGCAGGGCTGGGCTGGCAGGGGCTGCGGGTCGGGAGTGAGGGGCACCGGCAGGGCTGGGGGTCAGGGCTGGGCGGGCAGGGGCTGCGGGTCGGGAGTGAGGGGCACCGGCAGGGCTGGGGGGCAGGGCCGGGCTGGCAGGGGCTGCGGGTCGGGAGTGAGGGCACCGGCAGGGCTGGGGCAGGGCTGGGCTGGCAGGGGCTGCGGGTCGGGAGTGAGGGCACCGGCAGGGCTGGGGGGCGGGGCTGGGCTATCAGGGGCTGCGGGTCGGGAGTGAGGGGCACCGGCAGAGCTGGGGAGCAGGGCTGGGCTAGCAGGGGCTGCGGGTCGGGAGTGAGGGGCACCGGCAGAGCTGGGGGGCAGGGCTGGGCTGGCAGGGGCTGCGGGTCGGGAGTGAGGGGCACCGGCAGAGCTGCGGGGCAGGACTGGGCTGGCAGGGCTGCGGGTCGGGAGTGAGGGGCACCGGCAGAGCTGGGGGCAGGGGCTGGGGGTCGGGAGTGAGGGGCACCGGCAGGGCTGGGGCACCGGCAGGGCTGGGGATCCCGGGGTAAGGGGAAGGGGTGACTGCGCAGGGAGGGGGCAGTGGCGAGGGGCTGACTGAGAAGATGAGGGGTGGGGATATGGGGGCAGCAGGGGGTGGGGACGGGAGCAGGTGGAGGCGGGGGGCTGGGGGGGTGTCTCGGAAGGCGTCAGGAGAGGTGTCACAACGCGATGCAGAACCCAGCGAGTGTGAACAAGAGGCAGCCGGAGGGGCCTGGGGGGGCTGGCGGAGGAGGGGGAGGTTGGAGGGGCCTGGAGGGGGCCTGGGGGGGTCGCTCCTTGACAGCCCCCCCCCGCCGCCCCCCATCACGGTGAGATCCCAGGCGACGGCTGGAATCCGGCTTCATTAACAAGGGGATAAATCAACTGGAAACCAGAGACCGGCCCAACCCGCCCCCGCTACTGGGCCTGCCTGCGCTGGGAGCCAGGACTCCTGGGTTCCCTCCGTGCTGGTGGGAAAGGAGTGAGAGACAGCACCTCCCCGCCCCCCCCCCCCCGGCCCCAAACAGCCCCACAGACAGGCCCCCTCCTGTGAGCCAGCCAGTTCCAGCCACCCCGATATGTCCCAGCCGATCCTGAGCTGAACTGTGGGGGAGAGACAGAGCCATTCGGGGAGCCCAGGGCTGGGCTAGCAGGGGGCTGCGGGTCGGGAGTGAGGGGCACCGGCAGAGCTGGGGGGGGCAGGGGCTGCGGGTCGGGAGTGAGGGGCACCAGCAGATCGGGGGGGGCAGGGTTGAGGTGCACGGGGGCTGCGGGTCGGGAGTGAGGGGCACCGGCAGGGCTGGGGGGCAGGGTTGTGGTGCAGGGGCTGCAGGTCGGGAGTGAGGGGCACCGGCAGGGCTCGGGGGGACAGGGTTGAGGTGCAAGGGGGCTGCGGGTCGGGAGTGAGGGGGACCGGCAGGGCTCGGGGGGGCAGGGTTGAGGTGCAAGGGGGCTGCGGGTCGGGAGTGAGGGGCACCGGCAGGGCTGGGGGCAGGGGCTGCGGGTCGGGAGTGAGGGGCACCAGCAGATCGGGGGGCAGGGTTGAGGTGCACGGGGGCTGCGGGTCGGGAGTGAGGGGCACCGGCAGAGCTCGGGGCAGGGCTTGAGGTGCAAGGGGCTGCGGGTCGGGAGTGAGGGGCACCGGCAGGGCTGGGGGCAGGGGCTGCGGGTCGGGAGTGAGGGGGACCGGCAGGGCTCGGGGGGGGCAGGGTTGAGGTGCAAGGGGGCTGCGGGTCGGGAGTGAGGGGCACCGGCAGCCATTGGCACTGACCCCAGTGTTCAGTCTCAGGCAAGATGTGGGAGATTCATGCCTTTGCTGCCCCCCCCGCTGAGCCCCCCCCCCCACTCCCCGAGGGGGCGGGGGGCTGGGATGGGCCCTGGGCTGGCACAGGCCGGCTCCCAGGGCCCCCCCATGGCGCGTAGCCGGGCAGGGCCACCCTGGCATCTGCCCCCACGGGGACCTGACCTTTCCCAGCCGTCAATGTTTAACTTCTGCGCCGGGCCCTTCCCGGCCCCCCGCCTTGGCCAGACCCAGCCTCCCCCCCAGCCCCCGGCGGCCCCCCCGGGCCGCGTTGTTATAGTTACGGTGCCGGCGCTGGGGAAGGGATTTGGGGCAGGATTGGTTTGGGCAGGAGGGGGGTATGGGGGGGGATGGGTGCGTGTGGGGATAGAGACGGGGTGTCACCGGCCCCCCCATACTTAGCTGCGGCGGGAGGGGGGCTGGGCCTAGGGGAGGTGTCATTAGCGCTGGTTTAAATGGAAATGCAATCAAGGGCACTTCTCCTGCCGGGGCTTAATTACGGCCCCTGGAGAATCTGCTCAGCCCCTCCTCTCCCACCCCCATCAGCCCCCCCAGGAGTAAAGTGTCCCCTCCCCATCGGGGTAGAATGTGGTGGGGGCTGGGAGCCAGGACTCCTGGGTTCTGTCCCTGGCTCTGGGAGGGGAGTGGGGGCTGGTGGGTTGGAGCAGGGGGGGCTGGGAGCCAGGACTCCTGGGTTCTCTCCCCGGTGCCGGGAGGGGAGTGGGGGCTGGTGGGTTAGAGCAGGGGGGGCTGGGAGCCAGGACTCCTGGGTTCTCGCCCCGGCTCTGGGAGGGGAGTGGAGGCTGGTGGTTAGAGCAGGGGGGGGCTGGGAGCCAGGACTCCTGGGTTCTCTCCCCGGCTCTGGGAGGGGAGTGGGGGCTGGTGGTTAGAGCAGGGGGGAGCTGGGAGCCAGGACTCCTGGGTTCTCTCCCCGGCCCTCTCTAGTACCCTTTCTGTGCCTCAGTTTCCCCGTCTCTGACATGGAGCGGGTTCTGCCATATGTGCAGCGGTGGGGTGGACAAGCCGTGCTGGAAGACGCGACGGGGGAGGGGGCTGGCACGGTAGCTTGGGGACGCTCGGGCTCTGGCCGTTGGGCCCGCGGTGGATGCCCGCGTGGAGATCCTGGCCCAGCGGCACGGCCCGGGTCGTTGGGCTCCTGCGCTGCCGGCAGGACCAGCCCGTCTGGTGGGGGCTGCGGGGAGGCCGAGTGGAGTCACTGGGTCTGGAAACTGGAGTGAGAACCAGGTCCCTGCGCAGACAGTGAGGGGAGAGCGACCCTACACCTAATGCAGCGCTGGGGGCGCTGGGGGGCAGGGAGCAGGGCAGGGGGGCTCAGCAGGGGGCGCTCTCCCCTGGCAGGGGGCTGGCCCCAGGGGGCGCTGTGGGGCAGGGAGCGGGGCTGAGGGCTCAGCAGGGGGCGCTCTCCCCTGGCAGGCGGGGCTGGCCCCAGGGGGGCGCTAGGGGGCGCCGTGGGGCAGGGAGCGGGGCAGGGGGCTCAGCAGGGGGCGCTCTCCCCTGGCAGGGGGCTGGCCCCAGGGGGCGCTGTGGGGCAGGGAGCGGGGCAGGGGACTCAGCAGGGGGCGCTCTCCCCTGGCAGGGGGCTGGCCCCAGGGCGGCACTAGGGGGCGCTGTGGGGCAGGGAGCGGGGCGGGGGGCTCAGCAGGGGGCGCTCTCCTCTGGAAGGTACCAGGGGGTCTGTGCAGCACCCGGCGCGACGGGGAGGGGGAGGGCAGGACTGAGGGCGGAGTCTGCGTAACGCGGTGAGCAGCTGTTTATTGGGGTGCCAACGGGCGGGGGGGGGCAGGGCCGGCGGGGGCCCGTGTCCATGTGGCCGCGGGTCGCCAGCGGCTCACTCCAGGGCGTCGGGTTCCAGGTCCCAGTTGGGGTTCTCCCCCCGGACCCTGGGCCCCCCGCTCTTCTTGGCCACCAGGATGTGGCTGACGCCCAGCAGGGTGGTAGCCGTGTGGGCCGCCAGGCGGAGGACCCGCTCCTTCACCAGCAGGGAGTCCAGCACCCCCTCCCGGGCGGCGTCCATGGTGGGAGCCCCCCCCTCGCCCGGCCGGACGCCGGCGCTGGCCGTCCCCAGCTGGTGCAGGGCCTCCAGCGCCGCCATGGTCTCGCTGACCGGCAGCCCGGCGTTCTCGGCCAGCGCCGCCGGCAGGGTCTTCAGCGCCTGGGCGAACTCCAGGACGCCGTAGTGCTCCAGGCCGGGGAGGTAGGTGCCGAGCGTGGCCAGCCGCACGGCCAGGGCCATCTCCGTGGCCCCTGCCCCGGGCAGCAGCCGGCGGTCGCTCACCAGGGCCTTGTAGGTGTTCAGCCCGTCCGTCACCGCCTCCTCCAGGCTGCAGAGCAGCTCGTCGGTGGCCCCCCGCAGCAGGACGGTGGCCACGGGGCAGGCGCCGCCGTCCTGGCGGAAAACCACCACGGCCGTGCCCCCGATCTCGCTCAGGTAGACGCGCCGGCAGTGCCCCATGGCGCCGGGCGGCGGAGGCTCCAGGCTGGCCAGCGGGACGGCGCCCACGGCCCGGCACAGGCGCTGCAGCTCCAGCCGGGAGCCGAGCCGCACCACCATCAGCCCCAGCTGGTCGGCGTACTGCAGGGCCAGCGGGTCCACCCGCCCGCCCACCACCACCACGCCGGCCCCGCCTCGGCGATGGCCCGGACGCGCTGCCCCAGCAGCTCCTCCTCGGCGTCGCCGTACGCCCGCAGCTCCGCCGCCCCCTGGAACAGCGCCGTGCCCTTGGCCTCGCCGCGGGCCAGGGCGAAGGGGCAGCGGTAGACGGCGATCCGGGCCTCGTGCGCCTGGTGGGCCCGGCTCTCGGCCTCCGTGCAGAAGACCATCCCCTCCAGCAGGCGGGAGTCGGTGACGCCGCCCCCCGGCACCTTGCAGAGGCGCACGTTGTCGGGCTCGAAGGCGCCGTCCGGGCTCAGCGCGGCCACGCAGCACCGGGCCACCAGCCCGGCCAGGAAATCCTGGTAGCCGAAGAGCTTGCTGCCCACGGCGGCACGCAGGGCCCAGGCCACCCCGTCCGGGTCCCGGAGATCCGCCGGCGCGGGGCAGGCCAGGCCGGGCAGCAGCCGCACGGCTTCCTTGCAGGCCGCGTGGTAGCCGTCCCGCACGGCGGCCACGGGCAGGCCGGCGCGCAGCAGCTGCTCGGCGTTCTCCAGCAGCGCCCCGGCCAGCAGCACCACGGCGTTGGCCCCGTCGCCCGTCTCCTCCTCCTGGGCCTGGCTGGCCGCGCCCAGCAGCCGGGCCACCGGGTTCTCCAGCTCCAGCGCCCGCAGGATGGTGCCGGCGTGGGCCGTGCACAGGGTCTTGCCCAGGGGGGTGATCACCAGTTTGGTGCGGCCCTGGGGCCCGTAGGAGGTGCGCAGGCAGAGGGCCAGGGCCCGGCAGGCCGTGATGTGGCTGAAGAGCGACTCCTGCAGGCCGGAGAAGCACCTGGTGCCGGCTTTGAGCAGCTGGGGCAGGCCAGGGGGCAGGGGCACGTGGGCGGCCATGGCCTGAGGAGAGAGAGAGACACCCAACGGCCACGTTACGACTGGCTGGGGCAGGGAATGGGGCAGGGAATGGGGCAGGGGCCTGGCCCCTATAGGGGGCGCCGGCTCCCACCCGGCCCCAGGGCAGGGACTGGCTGGCTCAGGGGGGCGGGGAATGGGGCAGGGGCCTGTCCCCTCTGGGGGGCACCGGCTCCCACCCGGCCCCAGGGCAGGGACTGGCTGGCTCAGGGGGGCGGGGAATGGGGCAGGGGCCTGTCCCCTCTGGGGGGCGCCGGCTCCCACCCGGCCCCAGGGCGGGGACTGGCTGGCTCAGGGGGGCGGGGAATGGGGCAGGGGCCTGTCCCCTCTGGGGGGCGCCGGCTCCCACCCGGCCCCAGGGCGGGGACTGGCTGGCTCAGGGGGGCAGGGAATGGGGCAGGGGCCCGTCCCCTCTGGGGGGCGCTGGATCTGGGGTGGTTTCCCCACCCGACAGCCCCTATCGCCAGGGTTACCCCCGGCCAGGAGCGCCCCGCCCCCGCCCCCCGGCTCTGCTCACGGTGCGAGCGGGAGGGAGGGACCCGGACGCCGGGATCCTGTCGCCGGCACCGGGGGGGGGCCGGTAACCGACTGCTGCAAACCGTACGTAAACGGGCGATGTCACAGTGGCGCCTTCCGCGCAGGAGCTGTTCTGCCGCCCCATTGGCTGGAATGGGAGTGAGGTCAGCACTGGGGGGGAAAGCGGGGGGGACAAGGGTGGGAGCAGGATCACTGGAGTTGGGAGGGGGAGGGAGCTGGGAGAATCCAGGATGGATGGATGGATGGATGGTGTGTACGGGGATGGATGGATGGATGGATGGATGGATGGATGGATGGATAGCTGTGTACGGGGACAGATGGGTGGATAGATGGATGGATGGATAGCTGTGTACGGGGATGGATGGATGGATGGATGGATGGATAGCTGTGTATGGGGATGGAGGGATGGATGGTGTGTACGGGGACGGATGGGTGGGTGGATATATGGCGTGTATGGGTATGGATGGATGGATGGATGGATGGATGGATAGCTGTGTATGGGGATGGATGGATGGATGGATAGCTGTGTATGGGGATGGAGGGATGGATGGATGGATAGCTGTGTATGGGGATGGAGGGATGGATGGATAGCTGTGTATGGGGATGGAGGGATGGACGGATGGATAGTGTGTACGGGGACGGATGGGTGGGTGGATATATGGCGTGTATGGGTATGGATGGATGGATGGATGGATGGATGGATAGCTGTGTACGGGGATGGATGGATGGACGGATGGATAGCTGTGTATGGGGATGGATGGATGGATGGATGGATGGATGGATGGATGGATGGCTAGCTGTGTATGGGGATGGATGGATGGACGGATGGATAGCTGTGTATGGGGATGGATGGATGGATGGATGGATAGCTGTGTATGGGGATGGATGGATGGATGGATGGATGGATAGCTGTGTATGGGGATGGATGGATGGATGGATGGATAGCTGTGTATGGGGATGGATGGATGGATGGATGGATGGATAGCTGTGTACGGGGATGGATGGATGGAAGGATGGATGGCTGGCTGGGTGGCTGGCTGGATGGATGGATGGATGGATGGATGGATGGATAGCTGTGTATGGGGATGGAGGGATGGATGGATGGATGGATGGCGTATACGGGGATGGAGGGATGGATGGATAGCTGTGTATGGGGATGGATGGATGGATGGATGGATGGATGGATGGATAGCTGTGTATGGGGATGGAGGGATGGATGGATGGATGGATAGCTGTGTACGGGGATGGATGGATGGATGGATGGATAGCTGTGTACGGGGATGGATGGATGGATGGATGGATGGATAGCTGTGTACGGGGATGGATGGATGGATGGATGGATGGATAGCTGTGTATGAGGATGGATGGATGGACGGATGGATAGCTGTGTATGGGGATGGAGGGATGGATGGTGTGTGATGGATGGATGGGTGGATGGATGGATAGTATGGATGGAGGGATGGATGGATGGATGGATAGCTGTGTATGGGGATGGAGGGATGGATGGATAGCTGTGTATGGGGATGGAGGGATGGATGGTGTGTACGGGGATGGATGGGTGGGTGGATATATGGCGTGTATGGGTATGGATGGATGGATGGATGGATGGATGGATGGATGGATGGATAGCTGTGTATGGGGATGGATGGATGGATGGATGGATAGCTGTGTATGGGGATGGATGGATAGCTGTGTATGGGGATGGATGGATGGATGGATGGATAGCTGTGTATGGGGATGGATGGATGGATGGATGGATAGCTGTGTATGGGGATGGAGGGATGGATGGATGGATAGCTGTGTATGGGGATGGAGGGATGGATGGATGGATAGCTGTGTATGGGGATGGAGGGATGGATGGTGTGTACGGGGATGGATGGGTGGGTGGATAGATGGCGTGTATGGGGATGGATGGATGGATGGATAGCTGTGTATGGGGATGGAGGGATGGATGGATGGAAATGGATGGCCGGACAGACGGATGGATGGCTGTGTATGGGGATGGAGGGATGGATGGATGGATAGTGTGTACAGGGATGAATGGGTGGATAGATGGCGTGTATGGGGACGGACGGATGGATGGATGGATAGCTGTGTATGGGGATGGGTGGGTGGATGGCGTGTACGGGGACAGATGGGTGGGTGGATAGATGGCGTGTATGGGGATGGAGGGATGGATGGATGGCGTATACGGGGATGGAGGGATGGATGGTTGGCGTGTATGGGGATGGAGGGATGGATGGATGGCGTATATGGGAATGGATGGGTGGATGGATGGCATGTATGGGGATGGATAGTTGTGTATGAGTGTGATAGAGTAGGAAGTACAGACTGTCTGTGCGGGGGAGGGGAGAGCCAGAGGTTTAGGTGAGTGTCAGGATGGATGGATAGCTGTGTATGGGGATGGGGGATGGAGGTGACACCTCTGGCCAGGGAGACAAAGGAAGGAGGCGGAGGATGGAGAGGAGGGATGGATGGATGGATGGGAGTCGAACGTGGGATGAAGAAGAGAGGAGCAGGATGGATGAGCTCTGATCCCGGGATGGAGGGATGGAGGCCCCAAGATGGACCTGGGGGATCTGGTTATCTGGGCCTGCAAGACCTGTGATGGACTGTGTTCCTGTCGTCTAAATAAACCTTCTGCTTTACTGGCTGGATGAGAGTCCTGGTGGATGTAGGATGGATGGATGGATGGTGTGTATGGGGATGGATGGATGGATGGATGGATGGATGGATGGATAGCTGTGTATGGGGGTGGATGGATGGATGGATGGATGGATAGCTGTGTATGGGGATGGATGGATGGATGGATGGCTGTGTATGAGGATGGATGGATAGCTGTGTATGGGGATGGATGGATGGATGGATGGATGGATAGCTGTGTATGGGGATGGATGGATGGATGGCGTATACGGGGATGGAGGGATGGATGATTGGCGTGTATGGGGATGGAGGGATGGATGGATGGCGTATACGGGGATGGATGGGTGGATAGATGGCATGTATGGGGATGGATAGCTGAGTATGAGGATGGATGGATGGATGGATGGATAGCTGTGTATGGGGATGGATGGATAGCTGTGTATGGGGATGGAGGGATGGATGGATGGATGGATGGATGTGTATGAGGATGGATGGATGGATGGATGGAGAGCTGTGTATGGGGATGGATGGATGGATGGATGGAGAGCTGTGTATGGGGATGGATGGATGGATGGATGGATAGCTGTGTATGGCGATGGATGGATGGTGTATACGGGTATGGAGGGAGGGATGGATGGTGTGTATGGGGATGGAGGGATGGATGGATGGATGGATGGATAGCTGTGTATGGCGATGGATGGATGGATGGCGTATACGGGGATGGAGGGATGGATGGTTGGTGTGTATGGGGATGGAGGGATGGATGGATGGCGTATACAGGGATGGATGGGTGGATGGATGGCGTGTACGGGGATGGAGGGATGGATGGTTGGCGTGTATGGGGATGGAGGGATGGATGGTTGGCGTGTATGGGGATGGAGGGATGGATGGATGGCGTATACAGGGATGGAGGGATGGATGGATGGCGTATACAGGGATGGATGGGTGGATGGATGGCGTGTACGGGGATGGTGTGACAAAGTGGGAATATTCTCAATGTTTTCTCTGAATACTGTGTGGGTGCCTCAGTTTCCCCTATGCAGTTCTTAGGTATCTAGGTGGTGGGATAAGGTGGTGTGATTGGTGCAGAGCCTTAGAGGGCCAGTGCAATTGTGTCTGCACAGAGAATGGCCAACGCCCTGTCTCCTGATGGCCTGGGCCCCTCCCCTGCAAGGTGCCAACTGAAGGTGTTGGAGAACAAAGAGATCAGGTGGCCTCCTGGCCTGGGAAAGAGACAAAGGCAGAGGAGGGGCTGGAGAGTTTCAGTTTGGAGCTGGCTGGGGAAATGGAGGGAGGGCAGAGGGTCTCTGGCCTCCGTGCCCCAAGATGGACCTGACTGAGGGGTCCTGTTGTCTGTACCTACAAGCTGTTTTAGACCATGCTCCTGTTGTCTAATAAACCTTCTGTTTTACCGGCTGGCTGAGAGTCACGTCTGGCTGCGGAGTTTGGGGGCAGGGACTCACTGCGAGAAGTGCATGGTGGGGCAGGGGATGCTGGATGCTCCGAGGTCAGACCCAGGAAGGTGGAAGCCGTTGAAGCTTCTTGCCCTGGTGACGTTATGCTGACAGAGAGGAGGCTCCCCCAGAGTCCTGCCTGGCTTCGTAGGGAGCAGTGCCAGAGCATCGCCCGGGGACTCCATGACAACTGGTGGCAGCGGTGGGATGTACTGCACCCCGTGAATGGCACTTCTTGCAGTAAGTGACTGGGGAGCAATAAAACAGAAGGGAAAGGCCCTTTATTCCCCCATCCTCCTGGCTCTGCTATCGTGGGACTTTTCCTCGTCCACTCCCACCAATCAGGCACGAGCGGGTGCCGTCGGCAGCCAGGGGAGGGGCTGGGGTTTCATACCAAGGCTTGTCGGGAACAGGACTGCCGTGGGCTCCCCAGGCTGACCAGAGAGCAGCAGACGTCAGCATGCCGGGAAAGGCACCGTCGTCCGCTGCGCACCTTGGAAGCCAGGGGTGTCGCCAGCTGGGCTCTGCTCCAGGACTGAAGAAGGTGACATCTCATAGGCCAAGCAGGTGCCGGCTAGTGTTCCTGGGGGGAGCCCACCAGCCTCCAGCAAGCACCATCCCCTTAGGAGGGTTTGCATCTGTCCGGGAGGAGGGTGGGGAGGCGGCTGTCCCACTGCCACCCCAGTCCCCCAGCTAGCTTCTGGCACAAAGAGCGTCTGACTCTGTGGGGTGGGGACCAGACACAGCTAGGGAACGAGTGATTGCTGGGGCTAGGTCCAATCGGGGAACCAGCTGGCTCCAGGATCTCGAGAAATGAGGAACATAAAGTGTTCTCATTCCATGGGTCTGCGGCTCGTAGGGTGTGCAGCAATGCATTCTGGGACCTTTGCTCTGGGTCTGCGGCTCGTAGGGTGTGCAGCAATGCATTCTGGGACCTTTGCTCCGGGTCTGCGGCTCGTAGGGTGTGCAGCAATGCATTCTGGGACCTTTGCTCCGGGTCTGCGGCTCGTAGGGTGTGGAGCAATGCATTCTGGGACCTTTGCTCCGGGTCTGCGGCTTGTAGGGTGTGCAGCAATGCATTCTGGGACCTCCGCTCAGGGCCTGCAGCTCATAGTGTGTGGAGCAATGAATTCTGGGACCTTTGCTCTGGGTCTGCGGCTTGTAGGGTGTGCAGCAATGCATTCTGGGACCTTTGCTCCGGGTCTGCGGCTCGTAGGGTGTGCAGCAATGCATTCTGGGACCTTTGCTCTGGGTCTGCGGCTCGTAGGGTGTGCAGCAATGCATTCTGGGACCTTTGCTCTGGGTCTGTGGCTCATAGTGTGTGTAGCAATGCATTCTGGGAGCTCCACTCCAGGCTGGCAGCTCATAGTGCGTGTGTAGCAATGCATTCTGGGAGCTCCGCTCCGGGCCTGTGGCTCATACTGGGTGGAGCAATGCATTCTGGGAGCTCCGCTCCAGGCCTATGGTTCATAGTGTGTGGAGCAATGCATTCTGGGAGCTCCGTTCAGGGCCTGCGGCTCATAGCGGGTGCAGCAATGCATTCTGGGACCTTTGCTCACATCGGGTACAGCTATGTACTGTGGGAGCTCTGCTCCTGTTTGGTCGGTGCAATGCATTCTGGGACTGATGCTAAGCTCTCATAGGCACCCCCCTCCCGCTGCATGATGGGAACTGTTATCCAGACCTTGCGGGGCCGCGGGGGGGAGGATTGAATTCCTCCTCAGGGAATTTGAGGGGGACACTCTCCTTCTTCCCACCCCTTTCCCGCCATCCTCCAATCAGCTTCCTCCCTGGGCAAGATTGACAGTTTTTCCTAGTCCCACCCATCCCTTCTGCTCCCGCCGGTTCTCCAATCAGGCGCCTCTCTCGGTAGGATTGACAGGGCGGCCTCCCATCCCAGCCGCTCCTCCTCCCCAACCGCCAGTCAAGCGGCGCGCGCTCCTCCCCCCAGGCCCTCTCCTGATTGGCTCCCGCCCCGGCTCGCGCTCCTCCCCGCAGCGTCCGTTGCTCGGTTGCCCGGGGAGACGCTGCGGGTGGGCGGGGCCGGAGGGGCGAGTTGGAGCAGCGCGTGCGGGGCAGGGGTGAGGTGGGGTAGGAGTCAGGTGTGGGGGCAGGAGGGGAGGGGAGGGGAAGTGAGTGGGGAGGGGCAGGTTGACGGAGGGGTTGCTGGGGAGGGGGCAGGTGAGGGGAGAGGCAGATGTGAAGGGGAGGGAAGTGTGTGGGGAGGGGCAGGAGCAGGGGAGGAGGGGCAGGTTGGAAGGAAGCTGTGGGGAGGGGCAGGAGGGGCAGATGTGAAGGGGAGGGGGAAGTGTGTGAGGGAGGGGCAGGTTGAAGGAGGGGGTAGCTGTGGGGAGGGGCAGGTGAGGTGAGGGGCAGATTTGAAGGGAGGGGAAGTGTGGGGAGGGGGCAGGTTGAAGGAGGGGATGGCTGTCGGGAGGGGCAGGTGAGGGGAGGGGAAGTGTGTGAGGAGGGGCAGGTTGAAGGAGGGGTAGCTGTGGGGAGGGGCAGGTGAGGGGAGGGCAGGTGGGAGGGGAAGCTGTGGGGACAGCTGTGAAGGGGTGGGAGAAGTGTGGGGAGTGAGGGGCAGAGGCAGGTTGGGGAGGGGCAGATGTGAAGAGGAGGGGAAGTGTGGGGGAGGGGGCAGGTTGAAGGAAGGGGCAGCTGGGGGAGGGATAGCTGTGGGGGAGAGGGCAGGTGAGGGCAGGAACTGATGTGAAGGGGTGGGGAGGCCTAGCGGAGGAGTGAGGGGAGGGGCAGGTTGAAGGAGGGGATAGCTGTGGGGAGGGGCAGGTGAGGAGGGGGACAGCTGTGAAGGGGTGGGAGAAGTGTGTGGGAGTGAGGGAGAGGAGGGGAAGTGTGTGGGGAGGGCAGGTTGAAGGAAGGGGCAGCTGGGGAGGGATCGCTGGGGGGGAGAGGGCAGGTGAGGGCAGGAACTGATGTGAAGGGGTGGGGAGGCCTAGCGGAGGAGTGAGGGGAGGGCAGGTTGAAGGAGGGCGTACCTGGAGGAGGGAGCAGGTGGGAGGGGAAGCTGTAGGGGAGGGGGCAAGTGAGGGAAGGGACAGATGTGAAAGGGTGGGAGAGGCATGGTGGAGGAGTGAGGGGAGGGGCAGGTTGAAGGAGGGGGTAGCTGGGGGAGAGGGCAGGGGAAGGAAGGGGCAGGTGGGAAGTGGGAGAGGTAGGTGTGAGGGAGAGGGCAAGTGAGGGGAGGCGGTAGGCTGCAGAGGGAGGGAGTAGGTGGGGGAAGGGACAGGTGGAAAGGGCAGCTGGGGGAGAGGTGGGCAGGTGAGGGGAGGGGCAGAGAAGTGGGAGGAGGCAGGTGGGAAGGGCAGCTGTGGGGGAGGGGAACCCCACTCCTCTCCTAGAATCAGGGAGAGAACCCAGGAGTCCTGGCTCCCAGCTCCCCCTGCTCTAACCCACCAGCCCCCACTCCCCTCCCAGAACCGGGGAGAGAACTCAGGAGTCCTGGCTCCCAGCTCCCCCTGCTCTAACCCACCAGCCCCCACTCCCCTCCCAGAACCGGGGAGAGAACCCAGGAGTCCTGGCTCCCAGCTCCCCCTGCTCTAACCCACCAGCCCCCACTCCCCTCCGAGAATCAGGGAGAGAACCCAGGAGTCCTGGCTCCCAGCCCCCCACCCCTGCTCTAACCCCCTAGATCCCACTCTCCTCCCAGAGCTGGGAATAGGACCTCGACTGTCCCACCTGCTCTGTGAGCCTGTTTTTCCTTCCGGTTGTGCGGTCGGTTTCCTAAATACAGGTTTGGTTTTTCCACAGAGCCGGTGGTGAACAATGAGTGCTCGCCGCCGCGGCACGCCCGGGGACAAAAAGCAGCGCAAAAGTGCTGCGCGGGGACCCTCCTCGGTATCGGATAGTGAAGTGGGTCTGCCGGCACCGCCCCCGGAGGAGACTGGTATTTCCCCAAACCCTTCGCTAGCGCTGCCTGCTGCGCACGTGATCCAACCCTCTGGGCGCCCCGCAGCTTCCTGGGGGTCACAAGTGCGCAGCACCTCGGCAAATCCGGCCACTAGCTCTGTACACCCTATTTTGGGCCAAACCCGGGTGCAAAGGCCATGTCAGTAACTAGCCATCTGGCCTCTTGGGCCTCGTCTACACTACTCTCTTAGGGCCTGGTTTTCAAGTGGTGAGAGCTGCAGGCCCTTCAAATTCCCCGCCGTTGTTTTGACTGTTGCAGCTCCACCATTGTACACAGGACTGACAAGGTCCTCCTGGGTCATGGAGTCCAGTCCCAGGTCACCCTGTCACAGCCCGTTTAAACGTATCAGCTTCAAACTACTTCTTGGCCCCACTATTCCTATTGCGGGGCTGGTCCAGAACCTCTCTCTAAACCTCCCGGCACCGTGAGAACCTCAGACCTGGGTTGGGCTAAGCCCAGGCGAGACCCCGCTAGGAGACAGATCTTTCCAGATGAGAAAACCACGGGAGGAAGGTCGGGTTAGAGTTAGAAACCTCATTTCCAGCCTAGATTTCTTTCTTGCTCCCTTTTATTCTTGTGCCAACATTGTCCTGGACACGGTTTGGGCATTTTAGTCACCATAAAATTCATCTAACCCAGTGGTTTTCAACCTGTGGTGCACGGATCCCGGGGGGTCCGCAGACTATATCTAAGGGGTCTGCGAAAGGTGGGTGTTCCCATAGAACAATGGTTTTCAACCTGTGGTGCACGGATCCCTGGGGGTCCGCAGACTATATCTAAGGGGTCTGCGAAAGGTGGGTGTTCCCATAGAACAATGGTTTTCAACCTGTGGTCCGTGGGGGGTCTGCAGACTGTCTCTCATTTCCAAAGGGGGCTGCACCTCCATACCAAAATGTTCAGGGGCCCACAAATGAAAAAAGGTGGCAAACGGCTGATCTGACCTGCTCTCAGCAAGTCTATTCTGATGCCAGTAGCACCTGCAGGGCTGCGTCGTACAAACACCCGGTGAGGGATAGTCTCTGTCGCAGCGCTCACAGTCTCGCTAGACAAAGGGTGAGAATGAAACACAGGCACGGGAGCTCGCCCGCGGCGATGCAGCGCATCTCGGGCAGAGCCAGGAATAGACGCCGGGTCTCGCGGGTCCTAGTGCAGGGGGGGTAACGACAGATCCACAGGGGATGCTGGCTAAACCCCAGGCAGCAATCTGGGTCCTGTCTCCACTGCTGGAGCTGTGAGGATGGGATGTTACACCGGACAGGAAAATGTCCGGCGTAGGCCTCACCTTGTTAAATCAAACCCCGTGTTACCTTCATGGCCTCCTGGTATAGGGAGTGAAGTGCAGCCCCACCCTTCACCCTATTCCAGATACAGGCGAGCTGAAGCCATCTGCTAGTCTTGTCATTATGGGCACCCTCAGGCCCCAGCTGCCATACAATAGTTTTAATATTTGGGGGTGGGGTTGGTAAAAAAGCCATCAACCTGGGGCTGGATTACAACTGCGGTTGTAGCCGTGGAAGGCTCTTCATCCCACTCCCGAAACCGACCGATCATCTCGGACGTGGTCCCAGATGCGGCCACTGCTCTAGAGGTGAAAGGCCCCGTGTCCCACTCCCTGCCTCCCAAGAGCCAGCCAGCGCTGCCCGTGTGGGGCTGGATCAGAACCAGTGGCCTAGAGGTGAAAGGCCCTCTATCCCATTCCTTGCCCCCCCAATCCAGCTGGTCCCCCCCCGTGAGAGACAATACTGGAACTGATGAGCCCTGTCTCTCAGTGTCGGACCCCCGATCTATGCTGTCTTTTCAATCATTCCCTTCTTCAGACTTATCATTTAAAAACTCCTAGCGGGAGATGTTTATCTTAACCAGGTCTGTGAGCCCCCCCCCCCCGCTCCCCCTCAAATTGTTTCCCTTCAGTGTGTTACCACAGTAACCCACCCGGATTTCCAGCAGCAGCTCTTCAGAGCTCACGCTAGCTCTTACGTTCCAGTGATCATCGCTGCCTAATGTAACGTGCACGAAGCCGGCTCCGCTCAGAGCTTCTGCCCCAATCCAGTCTGCCGCGACAGACAGTGAAATGACATCCCCTGTCAGGCAGCTGAACGCCGGCTGAATTGGGAAGCGCTTCCACGGGCGGGCTCCCTGGGAGATGAAGCCGCAGGAGGGTTTTAGTCAGCCGGTGCAGAGGGTTTGATTAGGGACAAGGGAGCGTGAAACAGAAGACAAGAGGAAAGGGAGCAAAGATTAGGTCTGTAACACCAGCACCCAGGCATGGCCTGACCGCCTGCTGGTCCCCCTTGACATACCCTGAGTCATCAGACCTCCCCTGTGGGCAGCTGTCTCCCCTGGCCTGTCTGTCTCCCTGGCCGTTTTTGTAGCCAGGTCTGTCCCCGGTCGCTCCCACCTACGGAAGTTGGTCCGGTATTGCCTCACCCACCTTGTCTAGTTAGCCGTTCACGGTAACAAATCCCTTTAGAGGTGGCCTCTCGGTTTTTTGGGTTCTTATATTGGAACACCCTGGGCCTGATTTTCCGAGCCGCAGAGCACCCCCAGCGCCCGCTGGTGCCGTTAGGAGCTGGGGATTCTCAGCCCCTCTGAAGATCGGGGTCCAATTTCTAAAATGGGAGCGCGAGTATTAGTGGCAGCCAGGCGGTCCTGCGCTGGGCACGGTGGTGGCTCAGAGCCGCACAGCAGAGGCAGCTCTGGAACTCGAGGTATTGTGTGCACAGCTGTCAGGAGGGGCGCTGGCGGCACGTGGTGGCATATCCAAGCTAGCTTTAGGTGAGCTGGCCTGCGAAGAGTAGCAGTGTAGTTGCAGCAGGATGGGCCAGCTGGCGGCGGACAATCCCGCCCTGGCTCATAGTTCCTCCTGCTCCAGACGCCGCAGTAGGAAGTCTCTCTGTCTCAGTCTCTCCTCCTGTGTCACTTCTCTCTAGCTTGGAACCGTGTCTCCCGGTTTCCACATTTAGTTTGTGGTCACCGATTCTGTATTTGGTGAGAACCAGCCTCAGCTTTGCACGTGTTACGGTAGTGAAGTATCTGCTAGTGTGTTAGTCTAACTCATTGTTTTGGCTCTCTCCAGGGGTGTTTTCAGGTTTCCTCTAGTCTTGGCTTTTTTCTGCGCTGGGTGGGGTAGTTATGCCCCTGGAAGTTGTTAATTAGCACTGGGAGTGATGATGTCTCGGTGTGGCTCTTGCTCCCCTCTGGATTTAATTTCACCCGTGAAATGCAGTCACTTAAGTAGAGCGCAGCAGAGAAGAGTGGGAGGAAAGGACGTTTTAGCTGAGGATACCAGAGCAAATCCTGACAAAAAGCACCCCACAGGCTCTTCCATGGGAAGCAAACAAGACCTTGCCTGGACTCAGAAATGTGGAAGGAGCAAACAGCATTCCTAGGATTTGTGTCTCTAGAGATTTCAGACCTGATATGTAGATGATTACAGGGAGGTTTGCTACAGGGACACCTGGTGTGGGGGTCTCCTAGACGAGACCTGAAATGCCCGAGTTTTGGGGTGCTCTATGCTGAACCTGGGCAAGATAAATTTCCATCTCTCCCTTCCCTGATTCTGTGACTAGGGCTCATGCTCTAGAAATGCAGAACCTCAGGTGGGTCTGTTTGAGTGAGCAGATTGCAACGTCGCTCGGTGAGATTCTAGCCTGCTGGTTGTTTAGCCGTGAATTCAGATTGAGAGAAATTCCAAAGCAGCTTTTAAACATGATCGCAGAATGCTAAAGGGTGGGGATCGCTAGCTCATGGCGGGACCGAGATGGAGATTGGTCTCTTCCACCTCTGGGTCACGGGTGTAGAACTGGCATGGGTCAGGAGTGGCTGCAATTCATACCCACCTGATGCCATTCGATTGCCACTTGTGAAATGAATTCAGGCCAGTTCCACATTACGATTATCACCACTGTCTGCTCCGGTGCTGGCAGCCTCGGCGGAGATGCAAAGGCCAAATGGGCTATAGGCACCGATTTTAAATCAGTGGGAGTTAGGCACCTAAATACCTTTAAAATCTAGCCCAGGTAGACTAAACTCTTGTCTTCCCCTACAAGGGATTCCCCCAGCTGCGGCATACTGATGTGGACAGTGTACGAACGGGGGTGGGGGGGGAGTTTACTCTGCTGGTGCCCAGCTGTACCCGCTTTGGTGATAAATGAAGGACTCCATGTCTGGGGAAGGCCAAGCTGGCACCTTTCACCAACCCATCAATTTGCTTGTTAACAGTTTCATATTAAGGAAAAGTATTTGTGGCCAGTCAGAAGGCGACTGTTCTTCAGTCCCTCGCTATGAGCTGAGGGTGCCTCACTCTGGATTCTGGTGTAATTGAAACACAAGTGATGGCTCGTTATGGGCAGTGGAGTGTCCCACTGCATTTGATTTGAGGAGCAAGGGGTGGGGGACAGGTAATTTAAAGAGTTGATATTAGAAAGTTTCTGTTTCAGCTTGACGGTTAATTTGTCACGCTTCGTGACAACATTGTAAGTGTCCCCGAGGTCCCTCTCTGCTGGGTTTACAGGGTGTTGCGTTTGTAGTGCCGACATTCAGGAACAGAAACATTTAGCTGTACGTCACGCTTCCGTAACCTAATGTGTTAGAAAGGCTCATGAGGCGGCCTTGTCACTCGGCTCGAGGGAGGCTCACGGTGCTTTAGGAACCTGCATCACTAAGTGCTCCAAAATCCATGAGCCTTCATCTCTTCTTACAGCCCCGTTTCCTTTTCCTCGGCTCTCTTTCCATGTGCCGCGACAATGGAATAGTCGGTTACTAATGAAGCTGTTTTGTTGTACTCAGGGTTTACTGTTCGCTCGAGGGTTTGGGGAATGGGATAATGGGGACTTTCATATCCAGTTCCAGTTTGGCTTCAGGTTGATGGGGACTGGCTGGCTGGCTCAGGGAATGGGACACTGGGCCTTTCGTATCGAGGGCACTGGGTCCAGTTTGGCCTCAGGTCAGGGCGGATGGGTTGCTTCACAAAATCGGGGAATAGGATATAGAGGCTTTCAGCTCAAAGGCACCACTTCCAAGGTGGCTCAGTGGTGACTGAATGCTCCTGTCTGGCAGCCATTCTGGATCTAGATCTGGATCTAGGCTGTTCTCAGTGGTACCAGATGACAGAACAAGAAGCAATGGTCTCAAGTTGCAGTCGGGGAGGTTTAGGTTGGATATTAGGAAAATCTTTTTCACGAGGAGGGTGGTGAAGCACTGGAATGGGTTATCTAGGGAGGTGGTGGAGTCAGCCAGGTAACGCTGTTGCAAAAAAAAAGCAAACCTCATTCTGGGCTGTATTAGCAGGAGTATTGTAAGCAAGGGGTGAGAAGTAATTCTGCCACGGCAGTCAGCACTGATAAGGCCTCAGCTGTAGTTCGGTGTCCAGACTTCGGGAAAGATGTGGACAGATTGGAGAAAGTCCAGAGGAGAGCAACAAAAATGATGAAAGGTCTAGAAAACATTACCTATGAGGAAAGAGTGAAAAAATTGGGTTTGTTTAGTCTGGAGAAGAGAAGACTGAGAGGGGTCTTCACCTACGTCAAGGGTGGTTATAAAGACGAGGGTGATAAATTGTTCTTATCCACTGAGGACAGGACAAGAAGTAATGGGCTTAAATTGTAGCAAGGGAAATTACCCTTCCAGCTAGGAAATTTTTCCTAATTAAGCACTGAAACAAATTGCCTAGGGAGGTTGTGGAATCTCTGTCACTGGAGGTTTTTAAGGACAGGTTAGACAACCACCTGTCAGGGTGGTCTAGAATAATGCACAGGACTGGACTTAGATGACCTACTGAGGTCTCTTCCAGTCCTACATTTCTATGATTCATTCTCCAGGGGCTGTCGAGCTGACACCTTCCACCCGTGCTAAACTCACTAGTCGTTAAAGGAGGGGGAAAATGTCAAGGCTCAGAGCCCCTTATTTTTTGTGTCTTTACATTTTGTCTTCTCCAAGGAGTCAGTCCTCTCGGACCTTGCGATGGCGAGGGAGAAGGTGAGGCAGACGTGGGTGCAGTCACCATCCCAGAGGAAAAAGAGGTGGATCTGGTAGGTCAGAGGGCCCCGATGTCCTTTGTGGGCCATTGTGTCACCCATGCTGTGCTTGAGGATATGACATTCCCTTTACGTAATATCACGAAAGGATGACACAGCCTCCATGACGAGGCTGGGGTGAGAAAGGACAGCCATCAAATACAAGACTTTCCTATACATGGAATGACTAATATGTTATCTCGATGTCCTGGCCAGCTTCCAGCTCGGATGATCCCATTTTACCTCTCTAAATTCCCCGCTGCCACTGCAGTTGGATGTGGAATCCACCTTCATTTTCTGTCTTAAACTCCCTGTGGAACGGTGAAATGGCTGCCTCGTTCCCCCTTCTGAGGGTTGCATTTCACGCTGCAAAGCACTTGCAGATTCGATGGCACTGTAAGTGATTCTGATGATGATTACTGGCAATGAACATTAATCCATCCTTCCCTCTCCGATCAGTCACACGGAGGGGATGGGATGCCGTGTCTGAACTGTGTTCTAACCTGCCATCAGGCGCCTCCTCGCTCAGAGCCTCGACCAGAAAGGAGAGAAGGAAGGAGGGTGCTTGCATGGCACAGTGTCAAGTTTTGTCACATTAATGCAGGTAACATCTGGCTCTAAACTTTATGCCAGACGTTACCTTAATTTGATCCTAATTCCCAGGTTTTCTTTAGACGCTCCTGAGAATGAGAAATGGAGACAAAGCTTAATGTCTGTTCTAAAAAACCCTTCCAAACCCAAACAGCTGCTCTGCCCAGCTCAGAATTTGCTTCTTTCATTCCTTACATTTCGTCTCTTTATCGTCTCTTACCTTCTCCTCCCCAACAGGGATCAGGTTGCCTAACAGCCTGGCCCAGAAAGCTATGGAAGCTTTGATTGTCTTTCAACTACTTTGACAAATTAGCCTCTCCTATACATTCCTGAGGGGCCTCGGGGACAGCGATTGGCTAACGAGGATTTGCAATGAGATCAGGAGGCTTTCACTTTCTGCTATCCAATCCCAGTGCAGTGCAGGTTGGTGCGGAGGAAAATCCACTCCCATTTGATGGCCATTCTCAGGCCCGCTCTGTGAAATGGGAAGGCCGTGCCTGTATGTTTCAGTCCAGTTCGGAGAGAAGCAGGTGTCCACCTCACAGAAACCACTGCCCCATCTCGCCTTGGCTTTGCTAAAGCTGTCACTGTCCTGTCCTCTTTCCCCAGAAACCCTGCCTCCGAAGCCGGGTGGTCCTGAGTGGCCTAAGGGATGACATGTGGACAGAAGAGCACGCTGCAACCCTGGATCTCTTTCTGAAGGACGTCAGCAAGCAATTGCTCGTCGTCTACATAGATGAGTTTGCCGGACTGAAGGTTGAGCAGACCATGCCACATCAGGTTTGTTTGGCAAGATCCTACAAAAGTTCCCGTGGCGGGGCTGCAGTCGTATCAGTTTGTGCTGCCATCCTATTGGCCTCGTGAGCTAACCAGGTTTGGGACTAGTTGGTGCTTGGGGACATTCTCCCCTATGAGTTATTGCTGATCCTAATGCCCCAGCACTAGGGGGCGCTGTGCTGCAGGGGATGTTGAGGGGGAAGGGACCCTGGTGGTTCAGCATGGTGCCTTCCATGGCAGGCTCATTACATTCATAAAATTAAGCACGCGCATAAATGTTTGCAGGCTCCGGGCCTTAGTTTCCTTAAAAGCCTTTTGGGACGGATTTTGCCTAAAGCTTTTTGAAATGCTAAATACATGATGTCAGCCCGTTCTCCTTTATTCACTCTTTGGCCGAGATGCTCAGGGAGTTCTAACCGGTAAGAGAGGTGCAGAAGCCAGGCCAGCTCATCCCGGTCGTATCTTGTTCATGACTATCATTTCGTTGTTCTGATTAAGTTTCACACGTGTGGCCCATTGCTTTAACTCTCGCGTGTTGGGTGTGGGGACAAGACACATTCCCCATAGATACAATGCGGGAGTAAAGCCCACTGCTAATTAACCTCCCCCCTGTCATTGGCGGTCCCTCGCAGGAGCAGAAACAGCTCGCGTACTTCATCCGCCATGAGAATGCCGAGATCACCGCTGAGAATTTCCAGAAGACAGTGCAGTTTGGCACCGTCCGGAGACCCTACATTGATTCCCTCACGCGAATTCTCAATAGCGTCTTCCTCCCCCGCCTCTTCCACAACACCAGTTGGCCCGAGAGCATCAAGAATGAATTCTTCTTGGAAATATACCACTTCATGACGTCTCTCACAGGTAGAGTGAGCGATGCCCTCTCCCTCTGAGCTGCCTCGCAGTGCTGCCCTCATCTGGTTCTCTCCACCAGGTACCTGGCCAGTTTCTTGTTACACACTCGTTGGCCTGCTCTGGGCTCTCCTATTCCGGAGACTCCGACGATGTCCCCAGTACAAAACGGGATGCGCGGCTGGATTTTGCGCAGCGCCATTAATGATTTAGTTGGGGATTGGTCTTGCTTTGAGCAGGGGGTTGGACTAGATACCTCCTGAGGTCCCTTCCAACTCTGATTCTGTGATTTCCGGCCTTCAGAGGAGAATGAGTTTGGCACCACTGTTGTTTGCAGGGTGTGTTGGTCCCAGCATAGGAGAGACAAAGGTGGGTGAAGTAATATCTTTTGTTGGGGAAAGAGAGAAGCCTTTGAGCTCCACAGAGCCGAAGGTACCACCTCACCCGCTTCGTCTTTGTCACCACTGACCGAGGGCCAGGGTGGAATTGGTCCTCAGTGGTGAAAGGCTTCGTATCCCAGTCACTGACTCTCTTTGGGCCAGCCAGTGTTCCCTGATTGGAGCTGGTCCCTAGAGGTGAAAGGCCCCGTGTGCCAGTCTCCGATTCCTCTGAGAAAATAAAACCAGGGAAAAAAGACGCCTCTTCTGCCCCCCAGCCCCAAAGCCAGTGCAGGAGAGAGGACCCGGAGAGAGGGTTTGATTGTGGCCCAGCAGCTCCATCTGTCTCTCCCTTCTCCAGATACACGTTCGAAAATGAAGGGCCGCACGGTTCTCTACATCCCCATCGAAGCCCTGAGCATGAAGCCGGAAGTGGTAGTGAAGGACAAAGCGCTGGTTCAGAGGCTGGAAAGTGAGTAACTCCAGAGCCTGGCTCTCGGGGGGCCGTCATGGGATAAACTCGACAGAGGAGCTGGTGAGAACCGCAGTGCGCGGAGTCTAAGTGAATTAACCTCCAGCAGCATATGAGCTGCATCCATCATTCCCAATCTCTGAGCGGCTTGGCGGAGCACAGAGGATCCTTTGGCAGGGTTATTGCTTTCACTTTAGATATCCTTCAAGGAGCCAGGCAGTAAAAACTTTGAAGCAGAGGCAAGACCAGCTGGGGCGGCTCAGTGGCGGGACTCTGCATTCCCCAGAACCTGGGGACAGACTCCCTGCACTGTCTGCGGGTGCCTCTCCGGGGGATCAGGGCCGTGATTTCATGACCTTGGAGGATGTGAGGCTGGGCAGGGTCAGTCCAGGCCCTGCCATGCGGGAGAGACGGGTTCCGAGCGGGAGGGGAAAGCGCTCTGTTTCTTCACAACCTGGGGGGTTAAAATAACTTTGCTGGTATTGACTTGTGGCAAAGGGATGCCTGCCTAGTCCCCAGCCAGAACTTTGTGGAGGGGAAGGGTTAGTAAAGCTAGAAAAATTGGGGAGCACTCAAAAGAGATCACCCAAAGAGAGCAGGAGACAGGCCATCAAATGCCTTTGCTCTCCCACCTTCTGGGCCCCCGCCGGCCTCGCTCTCTCCGCACAGCTTAGCAGTAGGCGCACGGGAGCCGAGCGTCCCCGTGGAGTGCCCAGCACCCGCTCACCGAACGCTCACCGAGCTCTCAGGTGTGCTACGCCTAAGACCAGTCTGGGAGATTCAACGTCGGATCGCCAACCGCTTCAGGTACCCCACGTCGATATGGTTCTAGTGAAAGCAAGAATGAGTTTACGATCAAAGAACAGAGATGCAAACGAGAGAAAGTAAGAATGCTGGAAACAAATGGTTACATATACAGCAAAGCCATAACACAGGTTTTAGTGCATACCTTTAACTCCCAAGATATTCCTGCCAAGAAGTGTGGGGGAGACAAGACCCTGCCCCCCGGCTTCCTGCGATTCACCAGGACTCTCAGCCAGCCAGTAAGGCAGAAGGTTTATTAGCTGACAGGAACACAGTCCAAACCAGAGCTTGCAGGTACAGACAACAGGACCCCTCGGTCAGGTCCATCTTGGGGACCAGGGGTCCCAGTCTGGGCTTCCCTCCCCTTCCCCAGCCAGCTCCAAACTGAAACTCTCCAGCCCCTCCTCTGCCTTGGTCTCTTTCCCGGGCCAGGAGGTCACCTGGTCTCTTTGTTCTCCAGCACCTTCAGTTGGCACCTTTGCAGAGGAGGGGCCCAGGCCAGCAGTGGCCAGGAGACAGGGTATCGGCCATTCTCTGTGCAGACACCATCACACTGGCCCTCTCGGGCTCTGAACAGAACCCCCCCCTTAGTCTCCTCTTTTCCAAGCTGAAAAGTCCCAGCCTCTTTAATCTCTCCTCACGTGGGACCCGTTCCAAACCCCTAATCATTTTAGTTGCCCTTCTGTGAACCTTTTCTAGGGCCAGTATATCTTTTTTGTGATGAGTATTCAAGATGTGGGTGTACCATCGATTTATATAAACAATCACACCCCCTTATCCCACCACCTAGATACTTAAGAACTGCATAGGGGAAACTGAGGGCTGGTCTACACTGAGGCGGGGGTATCGATCTAAGATACGCAACTTCAGCTATGTGAATAGCGTAGCTGAAGTCGAAGTATCTTAGATCGATTTACCTCGGGTCCTCACAGCGCGGGATTGACGTCCGCGGCTCCCCGTGTCGACTCCGCTACCGCTGCTCGCTCCGGTGGAGTTCCGGAGTCGACAGGAGCGTGTTCGGGGATCGGTATATCGCGTCTAGATGAGACGCGATATATCGATCCCCGCAAAATCGATCGCTTCCCGCCGATACGGCGGGTAGTCTGGACGTACCCTGAGGCACCCACATAGTATTCAGAGAGAACGTTAAGAACAGTCCCACTTTATCACAATTCCCGTGTTTCCTAGAGGGTGGCTTACCCCAAGCCCTCTTCCTAGGGAAATGACAGTCTAAGCCCCCAGTCCATGGGTGTTCAGTTTGACACGCGTCACTTCATTCACACGCATGGTCCATTTATTTAGTTCGGATATTTACTTCCCGTGTGAATACTTGCAGGCTCGAGTGCTGCACCCGACACAAAGAAAATACAGCAGCTGGGACAATGGAACCCTGATCCCCAGTGGGGGCCTGTAGGCACTACTCTAATTGAAATAATTAATAATAATTAATAACTTCAGGTTAATTAGAATGGTGCAGCTGCTGCATAAAGCGAGCACATCCACCCTCTATCCCACACAAAACCCGTTCTCTCTCAGCACTGGCTGCTCGACTGCGTATCCCACCAATGCAAACTGTAGAAAGCAGTTAAATGAGTCAGCTCCCCATCTGCGTGGCTCTCACCTCGCCCTGATCTCCCTCCCTCCCACAGCCCACGTCCCTCCACCCTTATCCCGAGCAACACGCATGACCCGTAACGCCAGCCAGGCTCGTTTATTCTATAGCTACGTGTGTTTTGATGCTCAATCTAGGGTGGGTGTAGCTTTCCTCAAGTACATCGTCTGTAGTGCTTTACCTGGCCTGTGTCACGTATCTGTAGCCTTGCGGCACTGTAGTGCTGAGGGACAAGACGTCCAGTGACACTGAGCAGTAACCCATTGGGCACTGGACGTCCACAACGTGTAATTCAACTGTGGAACTCACGGCCCCAGGCTCAAGCAACTCCTTATGGAGGCGGCCCTTAGCTCGGATCCTCTATCGGCCCGCCAAGTTCCAGCCCGGAGCGCGTCGGTGCGCAGTGCCCCGGCGGCGGCTTCAGGTACAGCACCGTGGGGAGACTCAGATAGAGGCCCGCGGCACCAGACCTCTCCAGCACCGTGTCCAGTGCAAGTGGCTCCAGGACAGAAGAGATTGTGCAAGCCGGAGGTGACTGTTTTGCAGCAACAGGCGCTGGCACCTCCTTTGCTAACCTCGGAGTTGTGTCCGGCACTGGAGCGACCGAGGGTACAAGCGCCGATATCGGCACTGTTGACTCCAGCACCGAGGGAGGAGCCATTGAGTCCAGTGCACACTGGCTCCCCGACCCGGACCATGGTTGAGCCCCGGCTTCCGTCGACACTGGAGACATTCACGACAGTGAGAGACCTCATTGCCGTCACAGAGCCGGCACCGGCACAGATTGTGGCACCGCCTCCAACTTCTGTTATGCAGTCTAGGAGCAAGCCTACCCTAATACGTTCACCATCTCCTAGCGTGGAGACACGGCACCACTCCCAATCCCGGTGCCGTTTGCAATCCCGACGCCGTTCCCTCTCACGGCGCCGGTCGTACTCGCGGCACTGGTGCACCTCTCGGCATGACTCCGGGCCGTGGTACCGTTTGGACTCCCGTCGCTCCTGGCACCGATCGCAGCACCGATCACCTTCCCGGAGTCAGTCCTGGCACCGCTCCCGCAGACGTTCATCGTCGCGATCCAGGTCTGGATCCTGGTACCGGGTCGGTCATCAACATTGATCTCGATCCCGGTACCGCTTCCTGACGCCTCGCCGGCACCACTCTCCAGTGACCTGGTACCGATTTGCACCGCGCCCCAGAGAGTCTACACAGACATGCTCCGCGCCGCCTTGGCCCTCGCGCTCCGCCTCGCGGTCATCGCAGTCTGAGGGTGCCTTGCGCTCGGCCTACCCAGCTTCAGGCCAGGGCGAAGGTAATGTGGGTCAATGGCATGACGAAGGCCAAGACCCTAATCAGGATCCTGCACAATGGTGCTTCTGGACACCGTGGGCGTACCACCAAGCCCAAGGGGTTCCGTCAGGGGCCTCCCGCTGAGCCCATTCAGAACCCTAGGTACCAGAAGCCATCATAAGTCGTGCCCCTCCGGGGGGTATGGAAGCGGCTGCACCTACCCCAACGCAGGCCCCAGGCCCTGGTGTAACGGATCCTGGGCAACAGGACTCCTCGCTACACGATCCACCACAGGACCCCCTGGATCCTGTGGCATCTTCGTCATCTTCTCCAGACGAGGCAGTGGCGGGGACAGCAGCCTCGGGTCCTCCCCCGATAGACCTTCGTGCCCACCAAGACCTTTTACGTAGGGTGGCACATAATATGGACCTCCAAACAGAGGAGGTAGTGGAGTTGGAGGACCCAGTGGTGGACATCTTTTTGGCGGAGGCCCCATCCCGATTAGCATTGCCCATCATCCGCACCATCCAGACCAATGCCAAGACAATATGGCAGACCCCTGCTTCTATCTCACCGACGGCCAGAGGAGTGGAGAGGAAATACTTTGTCCCCTCCAAGGAGTATGAGTACCTCACCCTCAGCCGTGTTCACTAGTGGTGTCCTCGGTGAACACAAGGGAATGGCACGGTCAACAGGCCCCGGCGCCCACATCAAAAGACGCCAGGCATCTAGATCTGTTTGGGCGCAAAATTTATTCAGCGGGAGGTCTTCAGCTCAGGGTCGCAAATCAACCGGCGCTCCTGAGCCGGTATTGCTATAACTCGTGGAACTCCATGGGGAAATTTCAGGAGTTAGGGGCCTTAGTGGAGGAGGGCAAAAAGGTGGCTAGGACCTCCTTACAGGCCTCCTTAGATGCAGCAGACTCTGCGGTTAGGACCCTGGCATCGGGCATAGCCATGCGACGCATCTCCTGGTTGCAGGTATCTAGCCTGCCACCAGAGCTGCAACAGACCCTGCAGGACCTGCCATTTGACAGGCAGGGCCTGTTCTCAGACAAGACGGACTCTAGATTACAGAGCCTGAAAGATTCCAGGGCTATCATGCGCTCCCTGGGTACTCACACCCCGGTGACATAAGAACCGAACATAAGAACGGCCATACCAGGTCAGACCAAAGGTCCATCTAGCGCAAGCCTTTTAAGCCGCAGCCTCAAAGGTTTTACCCTCCCCCTCGTCCGAGGCAGGACTTCTATAGAAGACGTGGACGAGGTGGTAGAAAGAAATCCAACGGCCACCAGCCTGGTCAGAACCAAGGCCCTCCCAAACCATCGGTGGGACCTAAGCAAAACGTTTGAAGGTGCGCCCGAGGACGGCGTATCGGTGGGACCTAAGCAAAACGTTTGAAGGTGCGCCCGAGGACGGCGTATCAGTCACCGCCCAGGATCCTTTCCCTCCATTTCAAGACCGTCTCTCCTGTATAACTTCAGACCGGTGGGTTCTTCGCACGGTGGAAAAGGGATATTCTCTCCAGTTTTTTTTCTCCCCTCCCTCCCATCCTCCCTCCCCGTCCCTCTTCAGGGACCCCTCTCACGAGTTACTCCTTATACAGGAAGTCCAAATGCTCCTGTCCGTGGGAGAGATCGAGGAGGTTCCCAGGGAGCTAAGGGGCAGGGGTTTTACTCCCGCTACTTCCTAATCCCCAAGGCCAAGGGTGGGCTTCGACCCACCCTAGATCTGCGCTGACTCAACAAATTCATGGTAAAGTTGGAAGTTCCGCATGGTTTCACAGGGGACCATTAGTCCTTCCCTGGATCCTGGGGACTGGTACGCCGTCCTCGACATGAAGGACGCGTACTTCCACATAGCGATTTACCCGCCGCACAGGCGCTTCCTTCGCTTTGTGGTCAATCACGAACACTACCAATTCGCTGTCCTTCCCTTCGGCCTGTCCGCGGCTCCCAGGGTGTTCACCAAGTGTATGGCTGTCGTGGCAGCCTACCTTCATCGTCAACGGATCCAGGTGTTTCCGTATCTCGACGACTGGCTCATTCGAGGGACCAAGTTCAATCCCATGTTCGATTTGCCCTAAGCACGTTCTGCTGGCTGGGTCTCCTGCTCAACAACGGGAAATCGACTCTGGAACCAACCCAGAGAATAGAGTTTATCGGGGCACTCCTGGACTCCAGACTCGCCCGCGCTCTCCTGCTGTACGCACGCTTTCAGTTGATGGCGAGCATCATCGGCAGCCTCCTAAACTTTCCGACTTCCACCGTAAAGATGTGCCTCAGCCTTCTGGGGCACATGGCTTCGTGCACGTACGTAACCTGGCATGCCAGACTTTGGCTTCACACGCTTCAGGCCTGGTTATCAACAGTATCGACCAGGTCGAGACAGCCTGAGCATGGTGGTCAGTGTCCTGGAATCAGTTTTGACTTCCCTCCATTTCACACCCCACAACCCTCCTTGTACCTGGTCACAGGCACATCATCTCTGGGATATGGGGTGCCCACCTCGGGGAGCTCCAAACAGAGGGCCTGTGGACCACGTCTGATCTGACTCTGCACGTCAATGTACAAGCACCGATGGCAGTACGCCTAGTATGTCAAGCATTTTGCGAGCACCTACATGGCCGTTGTGTGGCAGTCCTCACAGACAACACCGCGGCCATGTTCTACATCAACAAGCAAGGGGGAGTCCGATCGTCCCCCCTGTGCCAGGAGGCCATTCGCCTGTGGGAATTCTGCATAGTCCATTCGATACATCTGATGGCGTCGTTTCTCCCAGGAGTCCAGAACACGCTGGCAGACCGCCTCAGCCTCACGAGAGGTCCATTTGTCCAGATATCATCCACTCCATCTTCCTGAGGTGGGGGTTTCCCCAGGTCGACCTGTTCGCCTCGTGCATCAGTTGGAAGTGCCAAGTGTTCTGTTCTCTCTAGGGGCGCTCACAGGGTTCCCCATCAGACGCTTTCCTACTTCTGTGGAAAGACCAGCTGTTCTACGGCTTCCCTCCATCCCCGCTGGTCCACAGGGTTCTACTCAAGCTGCGCAGGGACAAGGCACGCATGATTCTGGTCGCTCCGGCATGGCCCAGGCAGCCCTGGTACACCACACTCCTGGAGTTCTCGGTAGAGCCTCGGCTCACGCGCCCACTGTGGCCGAACCTGATCTCACAGGACCATGGACGACTCTGTCACCCCGACCTGCAATCGCTCCACCTTACAGTGTGGATGCTGCACGGCTAACTCGGTCGGAGTTACTCTGCTCACAATCGGTGCAGCAGGAAACCCTCGACTCGAGCCATGTTCCTTGACTAAATGGAGGCGTTTCTCCTGTCGGTGCGAGCAGCATGACAGGCGTCAATACCTCTCATCTTAGACTATCTCCTGTCCCTAAAGCAGCAGGGCCTGGCGATATCTGTCAGGGCGCACCTGGCAGCCATCTCCGCTTTCCATCCAGGAGAACGTGCTTCCTCTGTCTTCTCCAACCCGATGGTCGTTAGATTTCCGAAGGGTTTAGATCGCCTCTGCCCACAAGTGCGACAACCGGTTCCGGCGTGGGACCTTAACCTAGTCCTTTCCAGGCTCACGGGGCCCTGTTCGAGCCAATGGCCGCCTGCTCACTCCTTTGCCTATCTTGGAAGACAGCCTTCCTTGTAGCCATCACTCCAGCGAGACGCGTATCTGAAATCGGAGCCCTCACGTTGGAGCCACCGTATACGGTTTTCCATAAAGACGAGGTGCAGCTTCACCCCACCCTGCCTTTCTCCCCAAGGTGGTATCAGCTTTTCATGTGAACCAGGACATTTTCCTCCCGGTCTTTCATCCGAAGCCACACGCTATGCAGCAGGATCAACGTATGCACTCTCTGGACGTTCGTAGGGCCCTCGTATTCTATGTTGAGCGTACGAAGCCATTTAGGAAAACGACCCAGCTCTTCGTTGCAGTGGCCGACCGGATGAAAGACCTGCCGGTCTCCTCGCAACGCATCTCCTCTTGGATCACGGCCCGTATCCGTGCTTGCTACGACTTGGCCGGTGTCCCGGCCCACGCCTCACCGCCCACTCCACGAGGGCTCAAGCCTCATTGGCCGCTTTCCTGGCCCAGGTTCCAGTTCACGAGATCGGTAGAGCTGCGGTTTGGTCATCGGTACATACCTTTGCCGCTCACCACGCGTTAGTTCAGCAGTCTAGAGACGATGCCGCATTTGGTTCAGCGGTTCTGCACTCAGCGATGTATCACCCCGACCCCACCGCCTACGTAAGGCTTGGGAGTCACCTAACTGGAATCGATACGAGCAAGCGCTCGCAGAAGAAAAAACGGTTGCTCACCTTTGTAACTGTTGTTCTTTGAGATGCGTTGTTTATATCCATTCCAAACCCGCCCTCCTTCCCCTCTGTTGGAGTAGCCGGCAAGAAGGAACTGAGCGGGCGCTGGGTCGGCTGGGGTATAGATCCAGCGCCATTAAGGCGCCACACAGCCGACCCACCGGGTGTTACTGGGGTAAAAATTCTCCGACGATCGTGCACGCGGCACTGGAATGGATATGAGCAACACATCTCGAAGGACAACAGTTACAGAGGTGAGCAACCGTTTTTTTCTGTGGCTAACGAGACCCTCTACAGTTACACTAAATAGCATAAAAAATGTAGAAGAGCTGTACAGTCTCCTGTTTCAGGACACCGAACCGTCCTCTGCGGGGAGATTATTCCATAATTGCCCATTTAGAGGGATTTTTGCACCTTCCTTTGCAGCGTCCGATCTTGGCCACTTGTCAGAGACAGGATACCGGGCTCGAGGGACTTGGTGTGATTCTTCGGTTACCGTATACGCAAATTCAGTTGACTGGATCGCTCAGGACAAGTAAAAAGCTGTAGATTGAATTATTTATGCAATATGTCTTGATAATAAGTAGCAAAGCGAAAACCATGCCAGGATTTGGCTCGTCAGTGGCTAAATTCCCCCATTGTTCCTAATGCGAGTGGTGCCAGTGACGTGAAAAAGGACTGCTTGTCTGGAGAGGGTGGGCCCCGTTTGCAGATACGTGCGCCCCGAGATACGCCGCGTGTTTCTTTCAGTCCAAAGAATTGAGTTCGGGGAGAGGGAGCCGGTTTCGCGTTGTTTCCATCTCAGTGCTGATGTTAGTAAACCCAAGAAAACGTTTGACCTGCGATTGTACAGAACCTTTCACAAGAGTTAAATATGTCCCTGAAAAGTGTCCCCTGCCCGTGTTGCTTTTCAACCATGAACAGACTCCCGCTGCTGAGGAGGCGCAGCGGGTGTGCGGTGGACATGAATGGCCCGTAACGAGAAGGACTGTGTGTGCCACAAAAACCCAGCGCTGTCCCCACTAAAATCCTTGCAGGGCCAGCGGTTATGCCTGGCAGTATGTGTCTGGGTGAAACATCCAATTGGACACCTTGGGGCGATTTCCATTATGACTGCGGCTTAGCTGTTCCCAAGCACTTAGGGATGCCTGGCTATTCTAATGGCCGGGCTGCACGATCGTCTTACCCCTATAATTTGGTGCCGAGATTGCTGCTCTCACGCTGGGCTCCTAACTCGTAGATTGGCGCGCTGGGACTATTAGCAGCTTCCACTCTGGAACGGGGGGGGGAGCCGCAAGCGTAGTTCATTGAGTTCAAATAAACGTTTTCCTTCTGCCGCCATCCGGTCAGTTACTTGGGTTACTTCCTAGTTCAGTGCACTCGGGTATCCGGCAAGTTGCGGCTCTGTGCCCGGGGTGCGGCGAGTCTCCTCTAGGGGTCCCCTCGTCTTTGCGATGGCCCGGACCACGCTTTGCCGTGATGTACTCGGGTAGTAACAGACGCAGGTAACAACGTCGTTAAAAAGCCAAAGTCTCCTTGGAAAGAGCAGGGATGGGGAGGCATCGAGGAGCCAGCAGAGCAGCACCTTACAAAGGGAAATTTGGGACCAACCGGAGTGCAAACCGCTCCGCTCAGCTTTCCGCAGCTGCACCAGGGGTGAAGAGGAGCTCGTCGGGGCAGCTTCTATCTGTCTTACAGTGTGTGTTTGATCACAACAGAGATACTAGAATAGCACCCCGTCCCCCCACCCCCCAGCTTTGCTCCCTGGGCTGGGAGCCAGGACTCCTGGGTTCTCTCCCCGGCTCTGGGAGGAGAGTGGGGGCTGGTGGGTTAGAGCAGGGGCGGCTGGGAGCCAGGACTCCTGGGTTCTCTCCCCGGCTCTGGGAGGGGAGTGGGGGCTGGTGGTTAGAGCAGGGGGGGCTGGGAGCCAGGACTCCTGGGTTCTCTCCCCGGCTCTGGGAGGGGAGTGGGGGCTGGTGGGTTAGAGCAAGGGGGGCTGGGAGCCAGGACTCCTGGGTTCTCTCCCGGCTCTGGGAGGAGTGGGGCTGGTGGTTAGAGCAGGGGCTGGGAGCCAGGACTCCTGGGTTCTCTCCCGGCTCTGGGAGGAGTGGGGCTGGTGGGTTAGAGCAAGGGGGCTGGGAGCCAGTAGAGCAGGGGGGCTGGAGCCAGGACTCCTGGTTCTCTCCCCAGCTCTGGGAGGAGGGGAGAGCAGGAGGGGCTGGGAGCCAGGACTCCTGGGTTCTCTCCCCAGCTCTGGGAGGGGAGTGGGGGCTGGTGGGTTAGAGCAGGGGGGCTGGGAGCCAGGACTCCTGGGTTCTATCCCCGGCTCTGAGAGGGGAGTGGGGGCTGGTGGGTTAGAGCAGGAGGGGCTGGGAGCCAGGACTCCTGGGTTCTATCCCCGGCTCTGAGAGGGGAGTGGAGGTTGGTGGGTTAGAGCAGGAGGGGCTGGGAGCCAGGACTCCTGGGTTCTATTCCCGGCTCTGGGAGGGAAGTGGGGGCTGGTGGGTTAGAGCAGGGGGGCTGGGAGCCAGGACTCCTGGGTTCTCTCCCCAGCTCTGGGAGGGGAGTTAGGTTTAGTGGTTAGAGCAGGGATGCGATAGAGCCCACCCTAGGGACGATTCTTAGTCTCATCTGGCTGAACTTTACCACATTCTTGACACTAATGGAAAATGTAGCTTCCCACCCCGCCTCTGAAGTAGGGCGATCTCAGCGCCTGCAGTTCGCAGAGCGGGAAGCAGGAGGCCGGAGAGCTGACGCGGATTAGAACGCAGTCGTCCTGAATTTTAGCCCCCGTTTCTAATCGCCAGGCCGCGTTCCCCTCCCAGACCCCGGCGTCCAGACGCCCCGTTCCTTTGCTCAAACCACATCCCACCGGGGTCCATTATTCAGCACCACAAGCTCTGCCGCGGAATGTCCCTGTCATGCCGGGGCAGCCGGTAACCTGAACGCTCCTCACACCCTGTCAGGCAGGACTGGGTGCCGAAGCCCAGAGCCTGGAAGGTATTTGGCGCCCATTAAAATCAGCGCCGTCTAAACCCCTAACGCCTTCGGCCTCGTCTGACTTTTTGTTGCAGCTTCCATGATCCACTGGACTCGGCAGATCAAGGAGGTGCTGAGAGCGCAGGAGGCGGTGGAGAGCAGGGAGAGCACGGGGCCGCTGGAGGAGATCGAGTTCTGGAGGAACCGCTGCACCGACCTGTCTGAGATCAGCAAACAGCTCTGCCGGCAGGGAGTGACCCACATCGAGTCCATCCTGATGCTCTCCAAGTCCTCCTACGTGGCCCCCTTCCAAAGGCTCGCCAGACAGATCCAGGTGGGTTTGGAGACGGGGAGGAGTGCACCAGAGCCGGGTCCCGCTTTGGCCACCTTGGTGTAGACCCATGTGCCAACCGTTGGCTCCTGAAAGGGAGGGGATCCCTACAGTACCCCAGTCTGTACATGCACCGCTACCGGTCCAGTCCAGGGCTCTGCGTGCGCACAGCTGGAGAGGCAATGCGGGTTTACTGCGGCGCAGGAGCCGAAAAGGCCTCGAGAGTCTGACCTGGGCCTTGGAGCCCTGCAGGCAGAGCGTCCTGCTTTCCCTCGGAGCCTACACGACCTTGGGCTAGAAACCCGGATGGGGTGAGCCCTTGGCTTTTCACTCTGGCCTCTGAGTTTTTCCTCTCCCCCCCGGTGATTGCTTTGCAGGACGGCTCTGAGCAAGCGCAGTCGAACCTCCGCTTCCTTTCCATCCTGAAAGAGCCGTTCCAGGAGCTGTCCGCGCTACGGCCCAGAGACATCCCCGACAAGCTTCCCCACCTCATCAGCCTCGTCCGCATCATATGGGTCAACTCCCCGTACTACAACACCAGAGAGAGAATCACCGCCCTCTTCCGAAAGGTGGGGGGCTAGTGGGTTAGAGCCGGGGGGGGCTGGGAGCCAGGACTCCTGGGTTCTCTCCCCAGCTCTGGGAGGGCAGTGGGGGCTGGTCGGTTAGAGCTGGGGGGCTGGGAGCCAGGACTCCTGGGTTCTCTCCCCGGCTCTGGGAGAGGAGTGGGGGCTGGTGGGTTAGAGCAGGGGGAGCTGGGAGCCAGGACTCCTGAGTTCTCTCCCCGGCTCTGGGAGGAGAGTGGGGTTTAGTGGTTAGAGCGGGGATGCGATAGATCCCACCTAGAGACTCTTCTTAGTCTCATCTGGCTTTGAACTTTACCAAGCTTCCTGCCTCGGTTCTATCTGGTGACAGCGCGTTCCTCAGGTTAATTATCCTCTGCCCCAAATCATTTCCTCCTGTCGCTCTGAGGTGTGTTGCCACTGAACTTCGTGGAGCGCTGGGCTCTTGGTTGCTGAGAGTTACTGCCCGGGAAGAGTCTTTGTTTACGCTAAGAGGCCGAGGCAGAGCTGTGCTGACCCTTGAATCGTTTCTCCTTAGATGAGCAATAAAATTATCCTGATGTGTTGCCAAGACATTTCCCTGGACCGGATTTTTGAGGGTTACGTGGTATCCAGCAGACAGTCGCTCCACGACTGTATCTCGTGTATGAACTCCTGGAAGGATTGTTACCTGTACGCAGCTCAGATGCACAACAGGTGGGCAGCGGGAGGATGGAAGGGGAATGCCGCAGCTGGTGAAAGAGCCCAGATTAGCTGCGCCTCTGGATGTCCCCCGAGCGGGGACGGCCTGGGCATTGGCAGGACGATCGTCCCCCTCCCCGCTGCAGCCCTGCTGTCAGACCCCTCTGTGTGGCCTGTGCAGTTCTTGGTACCTTGCCCAGGCTGCCAAAAGGTGGCCAGAGACATGCAGCCCACGAGGGACAAACTGAAACCCGCTGGGTGGCTGGGAGATGGGGATGAGCGGAACCAGCGAGCCGTGTCCCAGTCCCCAGCCTCCCTCCCCAGGTTCTCCTGAGCGGCAGAAACCAGAATCTATCATTATGATTAGAGATGTCGGGTTTAAGTGGGCGCCTGGCCCTTGACAATTAAATCTAAGCGTGACTGGTCGGCTTCAGCTTCGTCAAGCTGGATCAATTATTTTATAAGATCAAAGATGTTAACGACGAGCCAGGCAAATACAGCGGAGTGGGGATTAGGCACTTGAGCTTTGCTCTCGGGGGCTGTGATCTGGGTAGGATAATCCCCCTGGGTTTTCCTACAGCCCTGTCTGTGGGGAGAGATCCTGGGGCATCTCCATTCTTTCCTGGGGTGCTCTTGAGAGGGTCTGCTGGCTTGATGTGCCCTTGGGGGGTGGATTCTCCATTCAAATAAGATGCATTTCATAGACAATTAGGGTTGGAAGGGACCTCCTCTAGTCCAACCCCCTGCTCGAAGCAGGACCAGTCCCCCACCAAATCCCCAAATCGCCCCCTCAAGGACTGAACTCACCACCCTGGGTTTAGCAGGCCAATGCTCAAACCACTGAGCTATCTCCCCCCACCCCCCTTTGCAAAATCCTGCCCTGGGATTCGCATGCCAGGTCTGTGAGCGAGGAAACTCTTGGGTGCACGAGCGCCAACTTTCTCCGGCGCTGGTGGGTGCCTGCGCCCCCCACCCCAACTCCACCCTTTCCCCGCCCCCTTTCCAACCCCATCCCCAAAGGCCCCATCTCGGTGCCTGCCTCCGAGGCGGCCGTTGGGCACGACAAACCTTTTCTCCTTCCGCACTTCTAACAGGCTTTCCGGGAAAGGCTGGGTCCTGGACCAGACTAGCATCTTTGCCCAAGTGGACGCCTTCGTTCAGCGCTGCAAAGACCTCCTGGAGGTACGTGGCCGTGGCACGTGATTCCCCGCCCCCGCGGCGACAGGACTAGGGCCGTGGCCTGGCGTTGCCGTGCGGGATGAGAGTCTCACGGCAGCATTGGCACCCTGAGAGGCGTTGTGCATCTCAGCCTGACAATTACCGGGGTTCCATTTACTCGGAGCCAGCGGCTGCTCTCCGGTGCAGCAGGACAAACCCATCTGTTTCCATGACAGAGCAGTTTGGCGCTCAGCGTTTCGTACAGTGCCTGAGACAAGTAGCAGGTGCCGGGGAGTGATTGCTCTGGCATCAAGCACTCCCCACACCGAAAGCACAAGAGCATTCAGCCCGACGGGATGTGGGGAGCTGCGCGGGGGGTACCCAGCCATGTGTCACAGTGGGGAGCCCCACCCAGGAGGTAGCCAGCCCCGGGTGGTGGTGGGAACGCAGCCTTCTGCATCAGCTGGAGTTTGCAGAGTGTCCGATCCTCCCTGCCACTCCAGGTAGATTTCATGACAGTGAAGACGCTACCTATGCCGATGGGAAGGGTTCTCCAGTTGGTAGCTGGACTTCTGTCTACATGGGGGTTAGGTCGGTCTAATTCCGGTGCTCAGCGGTGTGGATTTTTCATTGCTTTGCCCCAGCCCCCCTGAATCCTCTGGGCGGTAGGACTGGAAGGGACCTGGAGAGGTCGTTTAGTCCGGTCCCCTGCACTCAAGGCGGGACTACATATAACTAGACCTTCTCTGGCAGATGTTTGGTTGATACCACGGACTCTGGGCATGGCAGATACGCGCCTTGCTTTGCACGGGTGTCGTTCGTAAAGTCACAATAGCTGGGACCTTAAAAACTGGGCGGGAGCAGCCGGCAACACCCGGTGATGGTTGAACCTGGTGATATTCTGAACCGAAGGAGCTCCCAAGCAGGCCTGTAGGTGTTTCCCTCCCTCCTCGCTGACTCAACAGACATTCAAGGCTCCAGAGTGACACACGGACGGGTGACAACCCTGGAGTCCTCGTCTATAGCTAACGATGATAACATCAGGGTGGGTGGCTGCCCTGCCAAGATGGGGTGGGGTTGGACTACATCTGCCAGCAGCCACTAGGTGCTCCCACTGCGTGGCAATGTGTCCAGCCGGTCAACGAGGGTGAGGGTGGGATTCCTGCCGAGCAATGGGACGGCAAACCCGATGACGCCGCGGCGCGCTTGCCGACAGGTGTGCGACTGCCAGCAGCACTTTGCCCGCTGGGAGGACGGGAAGCAGACCCCACTGCCCTGTTTCTTTGGGCACCGGGGTCCCCAGATGACCCGCAACCTGCTGGAGATAGAGGAGACCTTTCAGAAGCACCTGCACACCCTGCGGAACATGAAGGGTGGGATCCTGGACGTGAAGAACACCTTCTGGCACGAGGATTTTAACCGGTGAGAGGGGGCCCTCGGCTCGCAGTCTGACAGCTCTCGCAGCGGGTATGGGGGTCAGCCCAGCGTGCTCCCCTCCTCTGCCGAGCCTGCGTGGGTCAGGCCTGGGCTAAGAGCGCCGGCAGGGACCTGAGCTGGCAGGGAGGGATTGGCCCCATTCCCTACCCCCGTGGCCAGCAGTGGAAGAGCGGGGCCGTGCAGTGTCGGCTAGAGGAGGTTACCGACACAGAGCAAGGGATGGTGAACGAGTGGCGAGGTCGCCGACTCCTGGGTGGGGGCGAGCCGGTGAGTGGGAGGCATGCTGGGAAAAGCGGAGACGCGGCCCGTGGAGGCGGGGGTGTTGTCCCCGCGAGGTGGTGCTGAATGTGTGTCCTCTGTTTGCTGTGTCCCTTCCCGCTGCGGATCCCCCCCCCGCCCTGACACGCTAGGTTCCGCTCCGGCGTCAAAGACCTGGAGGTGATGACCCAAAACCTGATCACCTCGGCCTTCGAGACGGTGCGGGACGTGGAGCACGGCGTGGAGATCCAGGACATCTTCCACCACCTCTCCGCCCGAGAGGTACGGGGCCGGGGCCGGGGCGGCGGGGCGGGACCCTGGCAGAGCACTGTGTCCCGAAGACAAGGAACCTTTCCAGACGCAGAGGCCAGACTCCTAGGCAGCGGTTGACCGGCTAGCTGGGAAGTTTGGAAGCTCCTGGAATGGGGGAGATCGGGGTGTCCGTGGAGAACACCCTCTGGAGCTGGTGGTTCTGAGTGGGGGAGTTCTCAGACATGGCAGCCAGGGGG
Source organism: Mauremys reevesii (assembly GCF_016161935.1). Lineage (NCBI taxonomy): Eukaryota > Metazoa > Chordata > Testudines > Geoemydidae > Mauremys > Mauremys reevesii. Next base: position 13,891,519 of record NC_052636.1, on the reverse strand, counting down.
TGCCGGCTGTGGGAGGGCTGCTCCCAGACGGGAGTACGGGGGTATTGACAGGCGATGTCAACGAGAGCATCTTCCAGAGGAGGTGGGGGGACCAGCCCCCTGGATGGGGAGTGGGGTGCGGCATTGCGTGGGCTTCGGCCCGGTGCCTCACACCCCTCTGGGGCTCCATCGCAGGCCATCAAGCGCACCTTCGACAAGAAAGCCGTGGACGTCTACATGCTGTTCAACCGAGAGCTCGCCCTGGTCAACCGGGAGCTGAGCAAGAAGCTGCCGTTCCTGCCGCCGCACATGTGCCACTATTCGGGCCTGGCGCACTGGCTGCGGGCGCTGCGCCGGCGCATCGACAGACCCCTGAAGGTGAGTATCCCACGGCCATGGCCAGACCCCTGTTCCAGCGGCCGTCTCTCCCCGTCTCCTGCCCCCGTCACACCCCAATCACCCCAATTACAACCCAATCACACCCAGTCACCCCGATCACACCCCGTCACACCCCAATCACACCCTTTCACATCCCAATCACACCCTGTCACACCCCAATCACACCCTTTCACATCCCAATCACACCCCGTCACACCCCAATCACCCCCTGTCACATCCCAATCACATCCCTTCGCACCCCAATCACACCCAGTCACCCCAATCACACCCGAATCACACCCCGTCACAGCAGAATTACACCCCCATCACACCCCACACACTCCCCTGCCTTCACACAGCACCGACCCAGATGGATGGTTCATCTCGCCTGACATCCCTGCCTCCGATCGGGGCCAACCCCACTGCTTCCAGGTGTCCCATGCCACCCCGTTCCAGGCCAGGCAGCGTATGTATGTCTGAAGCCTCCTGCCGCTCAGCCGGGGACCCCCTTCCTCCCTGTATCTTGAAAGCTTGGAATTTCCGCCCAAGCCCTTGCCATGGCAGATGTTGTTTTTATTCATCGAACTACCTCATCTGTTTTTGACTATTTGCCTCAATAACATTCTCTGGCAGCGAGTTCCTTTGACAGGTTTAATTATACGTTGTGTAACAACGGAACCGCATTTCCAGCATCCGTCACAAACCCTCCGGTACGCGCAGGCTTGAGACGGCCAGATCTGGGTGTGAAAATCACCTCTGCCTCTCCTACCTGCCCAGCGCAGGGCTCGGCCTCGTGGGGCTCACCTCTCCTCTGTCTGGCAACCGCCTCGGGGCTCATGGTTCTCTGCGCGGCAGGAGGCGTTAGTCAGACAGTCGTGGGCTGCGTCAGCCCCGGAACTTAGCTCTCGTTGGAACGCAGGAGCCGATTGCCGAAATACCTCCTGCTCCTAGTTCTCAGCGTGAGGGATCTCAAAGCGCTTTGCGATCGCTTAACACGCCGTGGGGTGGAGCTTGGCAGGAGTTTGCCGGCCACCCGCCAGGGTTGCCCCGGGGTCGCTAACCCGGCCCTGAAATGCAGCTGCCTCTGGTGCGGGACACAGCTGCTGTTTAACAGGGTTGCTGCTCAGCGGTTCAAAACAGGACGCAAAGGAGAAGCCTGTGGCCGGCTGGAGGAGTCGCCCAAGTTGGCCAGGGCACCACTTTTCCACCCGGTGCCCTCTGCATATTCCCTAGTTATATAGGGGGTCATGGAGCCTCCACCTTCCTCAGTTTCTCCTGTTACCCCTTGAGAGTCCAGGGCTGGAGAGGGGGGCGGGCTGAGAGAGGGAGCGCGCCGGGAGGCTCGACGCAGCCTTGCCGCTCGCTCGTCAGTGGCTCTAACGCCGTTGGCAGGACCGCGCGGCTCCGTGCGCGCGCGCGTTGGTTTCTTTATCGCGCTGAACGTCCGGTGGGAATCGGACCTTCGGATTTCGCTCGTTCGCCGAGCAGTCAGCTGACGCCCTAGCCGGGTTTGGGGCGTGCGGGGCTGGGGACGGAGGGGCGTCGGCAGAGGGAGGTGTGTGCGTCTGTGTGTGTGTTGCCACAGCCGGGACATCAGCAGAGCTGAGTGGGTTTCAGGGCTGGAATAGCCGGGGGGAGGAGTCAGGATCGCGGGGCAGGACCTGCCCCCCATTCACCCGCTTCCTAGCTAATGTCCTGGGTCCCTCCCGTGCCGAAGCTGCCCCCCCCCAGTGGAAGTCAAACCACTGGCTGGGGTTCTCCGTCTGCCTCGCAGTGTCTCTCCAACGCCCACTTCTTGCCCCACATCGGGACCGGGGAGGAGAGCTTTCAGGCCTATCAGCTGCTCGTCCAGGCCATGGACGAGATTGAGAGGAAAACCTTCCAGGAGTGGACGCAGACCCTGGACAAAGACAGCCTGAAGCGCCTGGACACCCCACTCCTGATCCCCAGCGCCGAGAAGAGCGGCATGCTGGACATCAACTTCGACAAGTAAGCGGGACCGGGCGGGGCAGGCTCGGCGGCGGCCGGGACAGGCCGTTCGCGACACCTGGCCCTGCCTGTGCTTCCTTCTGCAGGGACTTGCTGAAATTGTTTGTGGAAATCCATTCCTGGGAGCGGCTGCTCTTCGAGATCCCCCACTACGTGGTGGAAGTGTACGACCGGAAGGAGGATCTGCGCAACCTCCGGGAGAACCTGCTCCTGGTTGCCCGGGACTATAACAGGTTTGCCGCCCCTGCCCTTCCGCTGCCCGGGCGGATCCCTCTCGGCTTTCCTGAGCCCTGGAGGGCACCGGCGCTTGGGGGTGGGACGCAGACCCTGGCGCCTGCCTGTTGTTCTGGGCACCAGGGGGCAGGACCCCACTGATTTCAGCTTTCACTCAAATCCCTGTTGGGTGACTCAAGATACAAGGGTGAGGGGAGCAGAGTCATTCTGGATACAGGAGCGAGGCAGTGACCTCAGGGTGAGGGTTAGTGGGCGGTTCACCCCACTCTGGCTAGCCCTGCCTCAGCCGGGCCCCTCGTCCCCACAGCTCCAGCCAGCCCCCCACTCTGTTCACAATTGCCCTGGATTTGGGGAGAATGGGGAAACCAGAGAAGCCTGATTTCCAGAGGTGGGCGGACCACATCTGGTCCGCAGGACCCTCCTGCCTGGCCCCTGAGCTCGTGGCCCGGGAGGCTCACCCCCCGGCTGCTCCCCTGCTGGTGCAAGGCTGTGGGCGGCGGGGTGGCAAGCTCCTGCCGGGCAGCGCAGCCGCAGAGCCGCAGCCTGACCCGGGGCTCTGTGCTGCGCGGTGGCGGGGCAGGGGTTCTGGGGGTGGTGAGGGAGAAGGGGGGGTTGGATGGGGCCGGGGCCCCCGGGGGGCAGTCAGGAATGAGAGGAGGGGTTGGATGGGGCGGTGGGGGCAGTCAGGGGCAGGGGTTCTGGGGTGGTGAGGGAGAAGGGGGTTGGATGGGGCAGGGGTTCCCGGGGGCAGTCAGGAATGAGTGGAGGGGTTGGATGGGGCGGTGGGGGCAGTCAGGGGCAGGGGTTCTGGGGGTGGTGAGGAGAAGGGGGTTGGATGGGGCAGGGGTCCCCGGGGGGCAGTCAGGAATGAGAGGAGGGGTTGGATGGGGCGGTGGGGGCAGTCAGGGGCGGGAGTTCGGGGGCAGTCAGGGGACAGGGAGGGGTGGATGGGACAGGAGTCCCAGGGGGGCCGTCAGGGGGCGAGAAGCAGGGGGGGCCGGATGGGGCGGGGGCCGGGCACAGCCTCCCCTAACCTGCCCTCCATACATTTTCGGAAACCCGATGTGGCCCTCAGGCCTCTGCTCTAGTCTCTATTTCAGCAGTGGCTGAACGTCGTCCCCACGCGATGCCCATTTGCTGGTCCCCGTGTAAATGAATTGCAGGGGGATGGGATCTGAAGCCGGTTCTTAGCAGAACAGATGTCCCCATCGCAACCCCCCCAGGATAATTGACGCTGATTGGCCCCCGTGTTGGCAGCCAGAACTCCCTCTCCCTGCTGGAGAAGAGCCGAGGCCCATCGGTTGGGGGAGTGGGTGTGTGTTGGGGGGAGGTTGCGTGGGGGTCGCACCGTGAGTCAGGCTTCACCGCTACCGGTCTGGTACCCCCATCCGTTGGGAGCTGCCTCATGACTAAACGGTCGGGGGGTGGGGGTAGGGGGAGGGTTTCGATTTGCTTTGCTCCGGTATTTTTTAAAGTGTGACATGGGGGTGTTTCTCTGCGGAGAAAGTGTTGCTTGAAACAGGTTCGTGTTGGCAAGTGTATTTTTAACATGACCAGAGAGGGAGTGTTTGTGGCACGCAGCCGGCTTGGAACAGATGTGACTGGGTGATCCACTGGGACGGCGGTAGGGGAATCCCCCCCCCCCCAAACCGTCCTGGTCAGCTTGGCATCTGGTCTCAGCCCGGCCCGATCCGACTTTCCGATCGCCTGGCCTGGCCCTAGTGACTGAGGAGAGCGACGGCCCCGTTGGAGCCTCCTGTCAGCAGACCTGTAACGATACTAATCCCTAGCGCTTTTCACCGGTGCTTTCCAAAGGGGGGCCAGTCCTGTTTTACAGACGGGGAAACCGAGGCCCGGCAAGGGCGAGTGGCTTGCCCAAGGTCACCCGGCCAGGCCAGGAAGTTAACAAGCTCCAAGATGCAGCCGGCCCGGTCTGGGAGGCGGTCGGAAAGACAGGGGGACTCACCAGGGACCCGTCTGGAGCCAGGCCTGTTCGGTGGGCTGGGGGGAGGACTGCCCTCCATAGCTCTGCCTTGCTGATGGGGCTGGATCCCCCGTAGGATCATCGCCATGCTGTCCCCGGAGGAGCGGGCCTTGTTCAAGGAGCGGATCCGCTACCTGGACAAGAAGATCCAGCCCGGCTTGAAGAAGCTGCACTGGTCGCTGAAAGGGGCCAGCGCGGCCTTCATCAGCGAGTGCCGACTGCACGCCAGCAAGGTGAGCTCTCCCCTGGCCCCCCCAAAGCGCCATCCTTCCTCCACCGAGATCTGCTTCAGGGGCCTCCGGCGGGCGGCATCCCAGTGCTCCGTGCTCTGCTCAGCCTGCCTAGGAGTGGGAGAAACGCAGAACGCGGGTGGTAGGGAGCAGGGGACCCAGCATGGCTGAAGCGGGCCAGGTGCGCCCTGCCCTGAGCCCGCCTTGCCGCCGCTGGCCCTCAGGTGCAGACCATTGTCAACGAGTACAAGGCAGCCACCCTGACCATCGCGCGCAGTGCCCAGCAGATCAGCGAGGCGCTGCTGGTGCGGATCACCGGCAGGCGGGTCTACAACGACCTGGAGTTCGAGGAGGACCAGAAGGAGCACCGGGCCTGGGTGCAGCAGAAGCTGATGGGGATCCACGAGGAGGTCGTCAACATCATGCGGCAAACCTACCAAGTCTTCAAACACGACAGCGCCGAGGTAAGGCCGGGCCCGGGCCAGGCAGCTCCCAGCGGGCAGTGCGCTGGGCGCAGCTCCCAGCATGCCGTGCTTCGTTTCGATTCCGTCAGGAGATCTCTGTGTAAGGACCCTGTGGCAGAGACCTTCTGCCTTGTCTCCAACGGCTGTCCCTGCCCACCCACCTACCTGCCCGACTCCCTCCAGCACCCCCCCCCCAAGGGTCAGGCCCAGGTTATCGAGGTTACTCTGGGTTCTTCCTCCGAAGCGTCCGAGCTCAACCACTGCCAGAGCTGGGACACCGGACAGGATGGGTCCAGAGAATCCTCTCTCTAGCTGCCTGGCCAGTGGGTCTAACTCACGTGCTCAGTGTCCAACCAGTCACCAGATTTGCGGTCAGGAAGGAATTCCCCCCACCCCAGGTCAGATTGGCACGGACCATGGCGTTTTTAGCGTCCTCTGCAGGATGGGGCACGGATTGCCTGCTGAGATCATCTGGGCCTGCCTCACCTAGTCAGGTCCCTGTTGTCGCGGGGGCTTTGGACACGGCTGGCTCGTCGGTCTTGCCCGTTTTCTCCCTGTGTCACGGAGTCCCCGGGCGATGCTCTGGCACTGCTCCCTACGGAGCCAGGCAGGACTCTGGGGGAGCCTCCTCTCTGAGCCGACTGGCTCCAGGCCAAGGAGCTTCCCCAGCTTCCACCTACCTGGGTCTGACCTCGGGGCATCCAGCATCTCCTTCCACACCGTGTGCTTCCTGCAGCGAGTCTGCCCAGGCGGGGTCCTGGGGGAGCCAGAGGGCCCTGCCCCCCAACTCCGCAGCCAGACGTGACTCTCAGCCAGCCAGTAACACAGAAGGTTTATTAGACGACAGGAACACAGTCCAAAACAGAGCTTGTAGGTACAGAAACTGGACCCCTAAGTCAGGTCCATCTTGGGGTCAGGGAGGCGACATTAGATTAGGGAGGAGGAGGTTGAGTTGCCCCCAGCAAATCGTGCCAGCATCCGGCTGCTCCATTTTACCCTGCCCCCGTGCCCCAGCATCTGGCACTACTTCCGACAACAGAGCAGGACATTCCCTGGTTGCGTCTACCCAGTGAAGTAGTTCAGTCTCTCCAAGGTGGGCAGACCGAGGAGCTCCTTGGGTCGCACGGCGAAGGTCACCTTCGCTACCAGAGCCGGGAGCCCAGTTCTGCAGCCCTGGCTGTCTTTCACCCGGGCTGCCCCTCCTCGCTCTGGTGGCCATGTCTACGCCGCCTTTCTCAGCCGGCTTGTGTCTCCCCTCAGGTGCAGCAGTACTGGGTGGCCTACACCGTCAAGATGAACAGAATGATGGAAGAGGCCTTCAGGCTCAACGTCAAATGGTCCCTGCTGGAACTCTCCAAGGCCATCAATGGAGATGGCAAGACCACGCCTAACCCCCTGTTCAGGGTCAAGGTGATCCTTCAGGACAACTACCCGGCACCGTCCGCACAGGTGAGCCCACCCAGCTGAGCCCCGCCCCAAGGTCCCTGCCGGGGGGGGGGAGTTCAGTCCTGAATTAGTGTCCCCGCACGAGCACCGCTCGACCAAGGGCCGGTGAGCGAGCGAAGACCCAATATTACGCAGAAACGAATGCTGGGAGGCTGGGATTCCCGGCTGCTCGCTCGTGCCAGGATAACACATTCACTTCAAGCCTTGTCCAGGCATAAGATACGTGACCTTAAAATCACGGCTGTCCGATTACCCTCTTGCTTCTCTTTCTCCCTCGACGGGCAGCTAATCCCACCCGCCCCGGCCCCTGGGTACATCCACAGGCGCCAGCTGCCCGTGCCGTCACAGCTTCACTGCTGTTACCAGGGCTAACTAGAGCGGGATTTTCAGGTCCGGAATCTGCAGGGCCTTGTGCGGCCGTGGGAATGGAATAGATCCCGTGGGTCGCCTTGGGTTCGCTGAGCCGCCGCTGCCTCTCTTCCTCTCTCCGCCGGACCTGCTGCTTTGTCTTTCCAGGTGGAGTTTTCCCCAACTCTGGCCCAGCTCGCGACTATGGTGAATGACATCAGCAGCCACCTCATCGCCAGCATCTCTGTCTTCCGCCACCTGCCAGAGATCCTGACCAAACGCAGATTCCACCGCGATCCCATCTCGGTCCTCGTGGGTAAGGAGCACTCGCGCGCTGCCTTGCCGAACTGGCTTGTTCCCGTGTTCAGGCACCGAGACTCGCCGCTGTGGGTTTGAAAAGCCCTCTGGGTTCAGCTCCCACCCTGTCCCTGGAGGAGACGGTTCCCCAGCCGGACATTTCCCCTTAGCTCCGTTTCCTTGCCGCTAACACTTGATTTTGATTTATTTTCTCTCCGTGGCACGTGGTAGCAGCTCCTGAGAGTCACAGGTTGAGTCTAGACAGACATTGCCATCTGTCACGGAACCAGTTCCTGCCTGCGCACACCCAGTCCCCTAGGAGTCATTTCTGTGCCTCAGTTTCCCCCCCTTCTAACATAGGGACAGCATTTCCCAAGGGCCGGTGAGGCTTGGCAGAACTAGCGTGGAAGAGAAGCAAGGGGTTCTGATGGACCAGGACTGGCTGTTTGGGCACGGAAACAGCTGGTCACTGGCCTGTTTGTCCTCCCTCCGCACTCAGAGCGTGATGAGGATATCAAGAAAATCCAGGCCCTGATCAGTGGGGGCATGCAAGTGAACGCCACGCACCTCCAGGCCTACCTGAAGACCTGGGACGTGTACCGGGAGATCTGGGAGGTCAACAAGGACTCCTTCATTAACCGCTACCGGCACCTCAACCCGCTCGTGTCTTCCTTCGATGCAGACACTGCTCGGTAAGGGGGGGACCTGTGTCCGTGGATGCCCCCCGTTGACCAGACGGGTTTCTTGTACCAGTACCGATGAGGGCCCAGGCCCTTCAGATTCAGGGAAGTCCACCCTCCTACCCTTCTGAAATGGACATAGTGCCCAAGCTAAGCCGGGCCTGCCCTGGTCAATAGTGAATGTGACACCCCAAGGAAAATCAGAGTCCTGGTGAGCAGCGTGGGTGGGTCAGTAGGGGGCGCTCTCCCTGCAGACGGCGCCGATCCCCAGGTGTTGGGGAGCAGCGTGGGTGGGTCGGTAGGGGGCGCTCTCCCCGCAGACGGCGCCGATCCCCGGGAGGTGCCGGAGAGCAGCGTGGGTGGGTCGGTAGGGGGCGCTCTCCCTGCAGACGGCGCCGATCCCCGGGAGGTGCCGGAGAGCAGCGTGGGTGGGTCAGTAGGGGGCGCTCTCCCTGCAGACGGCGCCGATCCCCAGGTGTCGGGGAGCAGCGTGGGTGGGTCGGTAGGGGGCGCTCTCCCCGCAGACGGCCCCGATCCCCAGGAGGTGCCGGGGAGCAGCGTGGGTGGGTCGATAAGGGGCGCTCTTCCCGCAGACAGCGCCGATCCCCGGGAAGTGCCGGGGAGCGGTGTGGGTGGGTCGGTAGGGGGCGCTCTCCCCGCAGACGGCGCCGATCCCCAGGTGTTGGGGAGCAGCGTGGGTGGGTCGGTAGGGGGCGCTCTCCCTGCAGACGGCGCCGATCCCCGGGAAGTGCCGGGGAGCAGCGTGGGTGGGTCGGTAGGGGGCGCTCTCCCCGCAGACGGCGCCGATCCCCGGGAGGTGCCGGGGAGCAGCGTGGGTGGGTCGATAGGGGGCGCTCTCCCCGCAGACGGCGCTGATCCCCGGGAGGTGCCAGGGGTGCTGTGTTGCAGGGAGCAGCGTGGGTGGGTCGATAGGGGGCGCTCTCCCCACAGACAGCGCTGATCCCTGGGAGGTGCCAGGGAGCAGCGTGGGTGGGTCAGTAGGGGGCGCTCTCCCCACAGACTCCGCTGATCCCCGGAAGGTGCCGGGGGTGCAGTGTTGCAGGGAGCAGCGTGGGTGGGTCAGTAGGGGGCGCTCTCCCCACAGACCCCGCTGATCCCCGGGAGGTGCCGGGGGTGCAGTGTTGCAGGGAGCAGCGTGGGTGGGTCGATAGGGGGCACTCTTCCCGCAGACAGCGCTGATCTCCGGGAGGTGCCGGGGGTGCAGTGTTGCAGGGAGCAGTGTGGGCCCCCTACAAATCTGCACTGCCCCCAGTGCCCCCGCCCAGTGCTAGGGCCGCGTGGTGCGGGAGGTGCGATCTCAGCTCAGCTCTAATGCTCTGACGGCTCGTGGCCATTACAGATTCCCTGGTCCCGTTCCCAGCAGTGAGCGCATGGCCGGATCCCAGCTCCAGCGGCTCTCTCCTGCCTCCCTAACTCGCTCCTGCTGCTTCAATCGCCGCGGCATTGCCTGCGCTTCCTGTTGGAAAGTGCTGCGGCCCACCGCGGTGTGTGCCGGTGCAGCGGGGCCGGCCCCACCCCGGCAGGGGCTCGCTTTCCGCGCGGCGTGGAGAGGAAGCAGCAGGAGCAGCTGAATCCTTAAGAAAGCAAAATTCTGTTTACATGCAAATGTCGCAAGCAATTTTGTTTTTTTTTGGTTAAGAGTCAGAGAAACGCAGACAATCAGCTCCTTTTTATAGCTTCCCTGCAGGCGGCGCGGTGAGGGCTCTGTTAGCGACAAGTGGCTGGCTTAGAAGCCTTTCTTCTCTGGCGCCTAGCGCACCGGCTTGGCACTCACCAGACCCGGGGGCTAGCCTTCTGGGGGCCCTTAGGCAAGTCCGGGCACCTCTCTGCCTCGGTTTCCCCATCTGGAAAATGAGGCTAAAGGAAAAGCGCTGATGGTGTGCGGGTGGGGAGCCGTTCCAGCCGTGAGATCAGGCCCTTCCGCAGATCTGGTTGGCTTTCCTCGGTCTCCGAAGGAAGAGAACGGACGACTAGCAATGGAGTCGTGCCGTAAGCAGGTCAGGAGGGAGCCGTGCTGTGAGCCGGGCCCTGGAGTCGGTTGTTATTACAGTGCAACCGCTCCCTAAACCAATTGCAGTTTTGCCCGTGGGATACTTTAGTTTACAAGGCCACTTATGGGCTTTCTATCCTCCACTTCCTCAACTGCGTTTCAACGGCGCGGAGAAAAACTCCCCATTAAAGCCCCGAAAGCCTTTTGAGGGCTGTTTATAGCAGCACCAGGAGGAGCGATTCCACAGCGGGAGCCGAGCCTCCCGCCTCGGCATGGCCCAGTTGTGAGCCGGAAGGTGGAACAAAGCCCCCGAACGCGGCACACTTGAAAACCAGCTGCTCAAAGGAGGGATGCAGGATACGTTGCGTCAGCACAAGCAGCATTTTCCCGGCCCGGGTGCTGTGCTGACTCAGCGTTTGACACGCACAGTTTTCAGGCCGGAGGTAAATTTGGATCCGTGACTAGCGAGAGGTGGGAGGGACGCTGCCTCCCCACCCATCTCTGCCTGTTCTCCACAGCCGGGTGCCCCTCTCTGCCGCTGCCCCTCGGCTGTCTCTTCTGGGGCCGTTTTTGGTTTCCTTGTTTACTAAAGTTCGGCCTCGTGTTTCCAGTGACCTGGAGACAGGGAATTAATTAATGGAATAGTCGGGGAGATTTCATACGATCCCTCGGGGCTGGAAGTGTCCTCCACCTGCTGGCCTCGCTTGGCTGAGTCAGGAGCAAAGCCATCAAAACACGTTTCAATTAACAAATCGTTAGGAGGGAGCGGATTTCTCCTTCCTAACAGCGGCTGCTCCTGTTGCATGGCCATGAGACACTCCCTGCTCCTTTATGAAATGCTCCTTTTGCCCGACCGAGGCAACGTCAGAATCCCACCCGGAGTCCCAGGGGGCCGCTCTCGGTGGCATTTAGGCTTTCTCCATCCAGACGTTCTCTCTCCCACATCTGGATGCTGGCTGAGATTATCATCCATTCATCGCTCACCAAGGCTAAAATCTAATCTAGTCAGTAACTCTAGTGGTCAGGGCATCAACGGCTCCCGGCAGGAGGCCGGCCGGGTGGGATGGCGTTGCACAATTGGTCAGATGCATTCTGGGTCGTCGCCTTCCCCGGCACGGCCACAGCTCCGCTTGGGTTTGGCCAGGCCACGGTCGGGTGCCCGCTCCGTGGCCTAGGCTGACGCAGGCGGTCCTGGGTAAGGTAGCTGAGTTTTGGAGTTTGGCGTCGACGGGTGCCGCTTCATGCGGGAGACGACATTCCTTCAGGAGGCGGGAGGATTTGGGGTGCGAACCGGAGGCCCCTTGGCGTATCAGGAGACTGGGACACCTTGCGGCGGGGCGTGGAGCTGTGCTGGTGAAACCCCCACATGGCAGCTGTAAACCTCACGGTGCCCCCCCCAACCAGCGCCCTGGCCCCACCCTGCTCACTCAGGAGCTACCAAGGCTATTGATTTCTCAATAAGCCCGGGTGGTCTTTAATGTATCATGGGCAGGAGTTTGGGGGGTGAGGTGCGTACTGACTGAAAACAAACTTGGCTGCTGGGTTAACTACACTGCTGCCTGCAGCACAGCGCCCCCTAGTGCCCTGCTGGGGCACTGGCCTCAGCACTGCCTCTGAGGGAACAGCACCCCCTAGGGGCCCAGTCAACCTGCTCCCTCCAGCACAGCGCCCCCTAGTGCCCTGCTGGTTTCCACAAGGCACCCGTAGCTCAGGTGAGAAGGATCTGACGATCTCTCCTCTGATCCATTCTGTGTGAATTCCAGTGTCTCCAGTGAAGGAACTAATCCCACCCAGTCACCTCCATGCAGAGAGTCCCCCCCGGGCTTCTCCTCCGTTGCCACGTGGAGGTGTGCGCCGGAGAGCTCGGCCCCCCGGGCTTCTCCTCCGTTGCCACGTGGAGGTGTGCGCCGGAGAGCTCGGCCCCCCGGGCTTCTCCTCCGTTGCCACGTGGAGGTGTGCGCCGGAGAGCTCGGCCCCCCGGGCTTCTCCTCCGTTGCCACGTGGAGGCGTGCGCCGGAGGGCTCGGACCCCCGGGCTTCTCCATTGCCACGTGGAGGTGTGCGCCGGAGAGCTCGGCCCCCCGGGCTTCTCCTCCGTTGCCACGTGGAGGTGTGCGCCGGAGAGCTCGGCCCCCCGGGCTTCTCCTCCGTTGCCACGTGGAGGCGTGCGCCGGAGAGCTCGGCCCCCCGGGGTTCTCCTCCGTTGCCACGTGGAGGTGTGCGCCGGAGAGCTCGGCCCCCCGGGCTTCTCCTCCGTTGCCACGTGGAGGCGTGCGCCGGAGAGCTCGGCCCCCCGGGCTTCTCCTCCGTTGCCACGTGGAGGTGTGCGCCGGAGAGCTCGGCCCCCCGGGATTCTCCTCCGTTGCCACGTGGAGGTGTGCGCCGGAGAGCTCGGCCCCCCCGGGCTTCTCCGTTGCCACGTGGAGGTGTGCGCCGAAGCCGTTGCCACGTGGAGGTGTGCGCCGGAGAGCTCGGCCCCCCGGGCTTCTCCTCCGTTGCCACGTGGAGGTGTGCGCCGGAGAGCTCGGCCCCCCGGGCTTCTCCTCCGTTGCCACGTGGAGGTGTGCGCCGGAGAGCTCGGCCCCCCGGGCTTCTCCTCCGTTGCCACGTGGAGGTGTGCGCCGGAGAGCTCGGCCCCCCGGGGTTCTCCTCCGTTGCCACGTGGAGGTGTGCGCCGGAGAGCTCGGCCCCCCGGGCTTCTCCGTTGCCACGTGGAGGTGTGCGCCGAAGCCGTTGCCACGTGGAGGTGTGCGCCGGAGAGCTCGACTCCCCGGGATTCTCCGTTGCCACGTGGAGGTGTGCGCCGGAGAGCTCGGCCCCCCGGGGTTCTCCTCCGTTGCCACGTGGAGGTGTGCGCCGGAGAGCTCGGCCCCCCGGGGTTCTCCGTTGCCACGTGGAGGTGTGCGCCGGAGAGCTCGGCCCTCCCGCTCTGCCCCGAGCAGCCGGCTGAAGGGCGGCTCTGTGTCTGTGCATGGCAGGTACATGGAGGTGGCCAACAACGTGCAGAAGGAGGAGACGGTGCTGAACATCCAGTTCGTGTTGCTCGACTGCTCCCACCTCAAGTTCTCCGTGGTCCAGCACTGCAACGAGTGGCAGAACAAGCTCACCAACCTGCTGAACGAGATGGCCAGCACCCGGCTGCAGGAGCTGTACGCCTACCTCCAGGAGAACGCCGAGAAGTGAGGCCCCTTCCTTCCTGCCCCATTGCCTGCCCCCCATGCCCCTGCTGGCGGGGGCAGAGACAGCCCAGGCCCTCCTCTCTGGCCTTCCCTTCTCCCCACCGAGGCGAGTTCTCCAGTTCCAAACCGGCCCGTCACCGTCTCTGGGTCCTTCCATGCCAGCTGGGTCCGGGTCGAGTCTAGTCACTGTTTCTAGCTCTGGGATTCGGGGGGCCCTGGCTGATGCTCTTCCCTGGGACCTGGCCGAGCCCCCCAGTCCTGCGAAGCCCCCTCTAGGCGGCCCTCTGGGCTTCTAGCTTAACCCCGGCAGGAAAGCGAGGGACCCAGGCCCAGCGGCAGTGGTGGGGAGTGCGGCACGCCCGGCTGCACGGGCACAAGAGGCCTGGCTCACTCCCCGCTCTGGCCCCCAGGGTCAGCCGGCCTCCGCAGACGCTGGAGGAGCTGGGCCGGAGCCTGCAGCTCCTGGACACCCTGCAGCACGAGCTGCCGAAGCTGGAGGGGCAGATCCCACCCATCCACGAGCAGTTTGCCATCCTGGAGAAATACGAAGTGGCCGTGGACGAGGGGGTGAGTGTGGACGCAGACCCTGCGTGGCCCCTGCCGCGCCGGCCCAGACCCCAAAGGGATTTAGGCGGCTCTGCACTGCCCCCGTCCTGCCCTGAGCGCTGGCTCCGCCGCTCCCATTGGCCGGGAACTGCAGCCAATAGGAGCTGTAGGTGGAGACAGTGCGCCGGGCCGCCCGCTGCACCGCCGCCGCCTAGGAGCAGCTGGGACAGGTCATTGCTTGCGGGGAGCTGCCCGGGGTGAGCGCCCCCTGGATTTGGCACCCTGAAACTCCTCCCACACCCAAACCCCATCCCAAGCCCCCTCCCGCACCCAGACTCCCTCCCAGAGCCTGTGACCTGCACCCCCTCCTGTGCCCCACCCCGAGGCCCCTCCCGCACCCAGACTCCTTCCCAGAGCCTGTGACCTGCACCCCCTCCTGTGCCCCACCCCGAGCCCCCTCCCGCACCCAGACTCCCTCCCAGAGCCTGTGACCTGCACCCCCTCCAGTGCCCCACCCCCAGCCCCCTCCCGCACCCAGACTCCCTCCCAGAGCCTGTGACCTGCACCCCCTCCTGTGCCCCACCCCGAGCTCCCTCCCGCACCCAGACTCCCTCCCAGAGCCTGTGACCTGCACCCCCTCCTGTGCCCCACCCCGAGCCGTGGGGGTGGAGGAGGTTCCTATTTATCCCAGCCACGTTTCTGGAAGCTGCCATGCCCAGCCGTCTCCTCAGAGCCGCGGTAATCTTGGCGGGAGAACACGTCTCTCATCCTTCTCCCTCGCCCGTGTCCCAGGTGCTGCAGACGCTGGGAGTGCTCAACTCGGAGTGGCTGTCCTTCCAGCAGTGCATCCTGGAGAGCGACGTCATGCTAAAGAAACACAAGGAGAAATTCAAGACGGGCCTGATCCACTCTGCGGACGACTTCAAGAAAAAGGCCCAGGTCCTGCTGCAGGATTTTGGCACCAAAGGTGAGTGGTGGTGCCACACACAGAACAGAGGCCTCGGTGAACTCAAAAATTGCTCCTGCTAGAAACGCCATATTTGGCTTGTTGTCTAGATCTCAGTGCGACCTAAAGAACAAGTCAGGTTTGAAGAAACTGGTTCAGTAGATTGAGCTATTTGCAGTTAGGGAGTTTGAATCTCACGTCCCTCCCTACTAGTAAATCCCTTCATTTTTCCAGTTCTCTTGTAAATCACTGTCCTGTATCTCCTCACCCTCCTGCACCGAACAACCCTTCAGGAAACTGAGCACTGCTGAGCTTTCACCATGCTCTGTAGGCTTGGGAATAAAATCCAGGAGTCCTGGCTCCCAGCCCCCCTGCTCTAACCCTCTGACCCCGCTCCCCTCCCAGAGCCGGGGAGAGAACCCAGGAGTCCTGGCTCCCAGCCCCCCGCTGCTGTAACCACCTGACCCCGCTCCCCTCCCAGAGCCGGGGAGAGAACCCAGGAGTCCTGGCTCCCAGCCCCCCCCTGCTGTAACCACCTGACCCCGCTCCCCTCCCAGAGCTGGGGATAGAACCCAGGAGTCCTGGCTCCCAGCCCCCCCCTGCTGTAACCACCTGACCCCGCTCCCCTCCTAGAGCTGGGGATAGAACCCAGGAGTCCTGGCTCCCAGCCCCCCTGCTCTAACCCACCAGCCCCCACTCCCCTCCCAGAGCCAGGGAGAGAACCCAGGAGTCCTGGCTCCCAGCCCCCCCTGCTCTAACCCACCAGCCCCCACTCCCCTCCCAGAGCCGGGGAGAGAACCCGGGAGTCCTGGCTCCCAGCCCCCCCGGCTAGCTCACCAGCCCCCACTCCCCTCCCAGAGCTGGGGAGAGAACCCGGGAGTCCTGGCTCCCAGCCCCCCTGCTCTAACCACCTGACCCCGCTCCCCTCCTAGAGCCGGGGAGAGAACCCAGGAGTCCTGGCTCCCAGCCCCCCTGCTCTAACCCTCTGACCCTGCTCCTCTCCCAGAGCCGGGGAGAGAACCCAGGAGTCCTGGCTCCCAGCTCCTCCTGCTCTAACCACCTGACCCCACTCCCCTCCCAGAGCCGGGGAGAGAACCCAGGAGTCCTGGCTCCCAGCTCCTCCTGCTCTAACCACCTGACCCCGCTCCCCTCCCAGAGCCGGTGCTGGAACCCAGGAGTCCTGGCTCCCACTTCCATGCTGTAATCGCGTCCTCGTTCCGCCTCCCTTGACCTCTCCAAGCGCGGGAAAAGGGTCCCTGGCCGATGGCCCAGCCATCCAGCGTGGGCAGAGGCTGCTGAGCTCTTTGTTGCGTAGGTCCATTCACCTGCGCTGTGAGCTGCGAGGCGGCCCTGGAGCAGATCGCGGCGATGCGGCAGCTGCTGGCCACCATGAAGGATGAGGAGAGCACCCTGCGCTCCAACCTGGGCATCTTCAAAATCGAGCAGCCTGCTTCCAAAGACCTGCAGAAGCTCGAGAAGGTGGGAACCCCCCAGGCCTGAGCTCCCCTCTCCTCCTTGGGGGGCAGTGAGAGGCTCAGTCCGGGGGCAGCTTGGAGGGACCATGCTCGCGTTGCTGCTGCCCGCGAGCAAACCCACATCCAGCCCCCCCGGGTCGGCGCAGTGGGGGGCGGAGCCAGCTGGACGGGCAGGAAGGTGGGCCCGGGTCTCTCTCCAGCGGTGGCTCAGCTCTCTGTGCGGTGCCCTGCAGGAGCTGGACTACCTGCAGCAGGTGTGGGAGATCGCCAAGGAGTGGGAGGACCACTGGAACGAGTGGAAGACAGGAAGCTTCAAGACCCTGCAGACGGAGGTGATGGAGACCACGGCTTACGGGCTCTTCCGCAAGCTCAACAAGCTGAGCCGGGAGCTCAAGGTAAGAGAGCGGCTCCCCTGGCCCGGCGCTGCCAGCCGGTCCCCTTGTGGCGTACGGGACGGGCTCTTGGGGGACAGCAGACAAGGGGGCCTTCCCTAGTGCTCTGCTTCCTTTCCAACCACAGGATCGGAACTGGGAAATCATCGAGACTTCCAAGGTGAAGGTGGAGCAGTTTAAGAGGACGATGCCCCTGATCTCAGACCTCAGGAACCCGGCCTTGCGGGAGAGGTAGGTATGGCTCGTCCGAGGGCACCGTTTGCTGGCCCGCCGGAGAGCGGCTGAAAGCTGCTCCTCCGGGGAGGAATATACGGGAGACTGTGCCCCTGGATCTGTCTGTGGTGGGGCGGGAGCCCGCTGAGGGAATGGATCGTCCTCTGGCCGAGGAGCTCCTGTCGTCCGAGGAGCTCGCGCGCCTTAGCCTGCCTTTAAGAAAGAAGTTTCCCAACCCCTCTGTGGCCTGAGTAAATTCACTGTTCCCGGGAGGCCCAGAGACAAGAAGGGATGTGCCCAGGGTCACAGAGAGTGAGTGGTAGGGTTGGGGAGTCCTGAGAGCACCCCCCTCTCCACGACTACACTCCCCTGCTCCAATAGGAAAGAGAACCCAGGAGTCCTAACCTGCTGCTTTAACCACCAGACCCCACGCCTGTCCCAGAGCTGGGGGAGAAGCCGGGAGTCCTGGCTCCCAGTCCCCATGCTCTAACCCACCAGACCCCACTCCCCTCCCAGAGCCGGGGAGAGAACCCAGGAGTCCTGGCTCCCAGCCCCCCCTGCTCTAACCCACCAACCCCCACTGCCCTCCCAGAGCCAGGGAGAGAACCCAGGAGTCCTGGCTCCCAGCCCCCCCTGCTCTAACCACCAGCCCCCGCTCCCCTCCCGGAGCCAGGGAGAGAACCCAGGAGTCCTGGCTCCCAGCCCTCCCTGCTGTGACCCACCAGACCCCGCTCCCCTCCCAGAGCCGGGGGGAGAACCCAGGAGTCCTGGCTCCCAGTCCCCATGCTCTAACCCCCCAGACCCCACTCCCCTCCCAGAGCCGGGGGGAGAACCCAGGAGTCCTGGCTCCCAGCCCCCCCTGCTCTAATCCCCCAGCCCCCGCTCCCCTCCCGGAGCCAGGGAGAGAACCCAGGAGTCCTGGCTCCCAGCCCCTCCTGCTCTAACCACTAGCCCCCACTCCCCTCCCAGAGCCAGGGAGAGAACCCAGGAGTCCTGGCTCCCGGCCCCCCTGCTCTAACCCACCAGCCCCTGCTCCCCTCCCAGAGCCGGGGAGAGAACCCAGGAGTCCTGGCTCCCGGCCCCCCTGCTCTCACCCCCCAGCCCCCACTCCCCTCCCAGAGCCGGGGAGGGAACCCAGGAGTCCTGGCTTCCAGCCCCGCTGCTCTAACCACTAGCCTCCACTCCCCTCCCAGAGTGGGATTCGAACCCCGGAGCTCTAGCTGTTAGACTGCGAATGACTGTGCCTGGAGTCCTAGCCCCGTGCTCGGCTCCGGGTGTGGTGCGGCTCACACATGAGTCTGTTCCCTTGGAGGACTCGGCCGGCACAGCTGGTTTGTAACCACGTGGTTCTTGCACCTCCTCGGGGAGTTAAACGCAAAGGGGCTCGACTCTGACCTCGTTCGTCAGCCCCGCACGAACATATGCTCGTTAGCGAGCTGGCGGGGGAGAATTCCTCTGGTGATTCACTGCCCGACACCACGTCTGCGCCCAGTGGGAGGTGTGGGGCGGTGGGAAAGAGGCCGCAATTGCTTGGGAAGGAGGAAGAGCTTATTTTTTCCAGTGTCCTGCCGTGCGGCGCCCTTCAAACAAGCCCACGCATGAGCGCTGGTTAATAACCCATTGGCCGCTGCATCGCCTTCAGCCCAGCCCTCGGCGCGGTGCTCCAGACACCTGCAGGCAGCGCAGCCCGCTGCGTTCTCTTCTGGTGCCCAGAGATCGCCCCGTCCCTCCCAGCCTCGCTCCCCAGGGCTGGGTCTGTCGCTCCGCCTGGACTTGCCTCTCGGTGTGCTGCTGAAGCACCTAGAAACGTATGGTCCAGCCCCACTGTCGCCTCACTGTGCTTGGGGGGGGGGTGTTCCCTGCATGCTCTGGGAACAGATCTCTGGGGTTGAAGGGTATCGAATTCTTCTTCCTTCCTCCTTGCCACTTCCCTGTTCAGGGCTGGCGACATTTACAGCCTTCTTCCAACGCGGGTGATCATACATCGGAGCAGACTGATCTTCTGAGGTCTTCTGATACCCGGGCCATGCGCCAAGGCTTCGCTTTCCCCCTTGCTTTTCTTCCATCCACAGTCACTGAAAGAGCCGTCCCAGTGATATCGCTCCCCGGGCTCCGCTGAATATGCCCATATCAGCGTCGCCTCGACTCCCTCAACTTCTCTCCAGTTGGAGCAACCCACATCAGGCCCCTTCCAACCTCGTTTCATTTCCCGTCCCGGAGCGTCCGGCCATTGGACCATCTCAACATCTCCATTGCCGTGCTGGGGAGCGTACGGATTTCCCTTCTTGGGGCTGGCCAAGTCTCTGTCCTGAAGGGGTTAGAACTGATCCTGGTGTATCAGCATTCCCCGGTTTAATGCTGTCGGTGGCTTCCCTGCAGGCATTGGGATCAGGTGAAGGACTTGGTCCTCAGGACGTTTGACCAGGACGCTGAAGATTTCAGGCTGGAGAATATTGTGGAGCTCGGCCTGGATCAACACGTGGAGAAAATCAGTGAGATCTCTGCGTCGGCCTCCAAGGAGCTGTCTATCGAGCTGGTAGAGTCTGTCTGTCTGTCCCTCTTCCCTCAGTCATCTTTTTGAGCAGACGTTGAATGTCTCTGCCCAGATCTTAGCAGGACAGGAGTCCACATCGCAAAACCCACTGTCATATTTGGCACCGATTTGCCAACTATCATGTGGAGCCAGGAGTCCTGACTCCCAGTCACTGTTAGATATGTTCCTGCTCGGAGCTTGGAGTAGAATCCAGGAGTCTCAGCTCCCCTCCTCCTCTCTTAACTTCCCATCTCAGATCTGGGAATGGAACCCAGGAATCCTGACCCCCCCCACCTCCTGGCTCTAACCCACTACCCCCCCGCCTGAACCAGGAATAGATCCCAGGCCTCCTGACTCCCAGGCTCAGTTCTGACGTTAGACACATGGCCTCTCCTTTCTGACCTTAGCCCCAGTCAGTCGTGGAATCATAGAATCTCAGGGTCGGAAGGGACCTCAGGAGGCATCTAGTCCAGCCCCCTGCTCAAAGCAGGACCTACCCCAGCTAAATCATCCAAATGTGGTGAGGTTCCCCTGTGTATTTCATGCTGTCCGTCCCTGTCTTTCTCCCAGGCCCTGCAAGCCATCGCCAAGACCTGGGATGTGGTGCTGCTGGATATTGTGCCGTACAAGGACAAGGGACACCACCGACTCAGGTAGGGCTTCCGAAGACCTGCCTTGCAGCACCGCCAGGAGAGATGGGGCAGGGGCAGGGGTCCTGGGTAGACAAGCCGCTGAGCATGGCGGGGTGTGGTCTCCTGCTCGTTAACGAGGCGCCACGGTGGCCATGGGGGAAAAGCTGGTTTATTTAATTGTTTCTCTGTCTGTCTGAGTACAGGTAGATAGACCCTCCCTTGACCACCTCCTCCCTTCCCAAAGCTGAGACTAGAACCCTGGGCTCCTGACTCCCAGCTCCCGTTCTGACCACCAGACCAGGCTCCCCTGGTCCTCACAGAGCCCAAGTGTCCTATTCCCAGCCCCCTTGCTCTGACTGCTAGTCTCCACTCCCTTTCCACCGCCAGGAATAGTCCTGAGTCCCAGCACTAGCCACGAAGCCTGGTTTCCGTTCGTTACCGAAGATCAGAACAGCAGGGCAGGCCGTGGCCTTTGGATTTCCCCGCCGTCTTTCTCACTGACCCGGTTTTATTAGCAGGGAGGGAGTTTGCTGAGGGCGGCCTGACCTCTGCAGTCGCTGGCTGCAGCAGGGGTGTCCCTCCGTGATTGGGTTGAGACCTGGCAGCTGCAGGGCTCGCGTGTGGCTGGCTTGCTCAGCTCGGAGAGAGAAACCGGTGCTACTCTAGGGGGACTAGGGAGGGAGCTGGATTGCTGGCAAACAGTGAGTGTTTTAACACAGCCAGATGTCAACTCGGCCGGCTAGGACGAAAGAGCCCAGGCCAGACCTCCAGGCTGGGGGACTCTCCTGGGAAGCAGGGACTCTGTAAAAGAGGTGGGGGCAGGGAATGGGACATGGGGCCTTTCCCCACTAGGGGGCGCTGGCTCCCACCTGGCCCCGGGGCGGGGGGACTGGCTGGCTCAGGGAGTGGGACACGGGGCCTTTCCCCACTAGGGGGCGCTGGCTCCCACCTGGCCCCGGGGCAGGGACTGGCTGGCTCAGGGAATGGGACATGGGGCCTTTCCCCACTAGGGGGCGCTGGCTCCCACCTGGCCCTGGGGTTGGGGGACTGGCTGGCTCAGGGAACGGGACACGGGGCCTTTCTCCACCAGGGAGCTAACTCCAATCCAGCCCCAGCTCACTAGTGGGTGAAAGTTCTTCCTATCTGGGATGAGTTTGGGGCATCATTTGAGGACAGGTGCCCATAGCGCAGAACTGCCATGCTAACGGGCCCCATTGTGGGCAGGCTTTGCAGAGAGGCCCTGGGCAGACCGGGCCACGGGCGGTGTGCCCCCAAAGGCCCATTGGTGGGAGCGCCCCGTAGCCGCTCTGCTCGTTGTATGCCCAGGCCTGTCAGCCTCCCACCGATCTCTCCCTCCCGGCTCCCGCAGGGGGACGGACGAGGTGTTCCAGGCGCTGGAGGATAACCAGGTCTCCCTCTCCACCATGAAGGCCTCGCGCTTCGTCAAGCCCTTTGAGAAGGAGGTGGACCGCTGGGAGCGCTGCCTCTCGCTCATCCTGGAGGTGATCGAGATGGTGCTGACCGTGCAGCGGCAGTGGATGTACCTGGAGGTGAGGAGCCCCCTGCCCAGCGTCCCTGAGGGGCCCGCACGCAGGGCCGGGTTCCCCCTCTAATGACGGGCAGGGCCATTCTCTCTCTCTGGTGCCAACCCCCCACAGAACATCTTCCTGGGAGAAGACATCCGGAAGCAGCTGCCCCAGGAGTCGGCCTCCTTCGACCAGATCAACGCCAGCTGGAAGACGATCATGGACAGACTGAACAAGGATAACAACGCGCTGCGCGGGACGCATTACCCAGGTAGCTGCTGCTCCCCCTCCCTCCGGACCCCAGCCACAAGCCAGCTGCTTCTTCCCACTCTGCACCAGGCCCTGTTTCCTGCCACCGGGCCGCCTCCGAGAGCAGTGATCTCCTCTCGTCTCTGGCTCCCCAGGGGAGTCTGCTCACTATAAGGTGGATAGAAAACTGGCTAGATCGTCGGGCTCAACGGGTAGCGATCAACAGCTCCATGTCTGGTTGGCAGCCGGTTTCAAGCCAAGTGCCCCAAGGGTCGGTCCTGGGGCCGGTTTTGTTCAATATCTTCATTAATGATCTGGAGGACGGTGTGGACTGCACCCTCAGCAAGTTTGCAGGTGACACGAAGCTGGGGGCAGAGGTAGATACGCTGGAGGGTAGGAACAGGGTCCAGAGTGACCTAGATAAATTAGAGGATTGGGCCAAAAGAAACCTGATGAGGTTCAACAAGAACAAGTGCAGAGTCCTGCACTTAGGACGGAAGAATCCCAGGCACTGCTACAGACTAGGGACCGAATGGCTGGGCAGCAGTTCTGCAGAAAAGGACCCGGGGGTTACAGTGGATGAGAAGCTGGATATGAGTCAGCAGGGCGCCCTTGTCGCCAAGAAGGCTAGCGGCATTTTGGGCTGCATTAGTAGGAGCATTGCCAGCAGATCGAGGGACGTGATCGTTCCCCTCTATTCGGCACTGGTGAGGCCTCATCTGGAGTATTGAGTCCAGTTTTGGTCCCCCCACTACAGAAGGGATGTGGACAAATTGGAGAGAGTCCAGCGGAGGGCAACGAAAATGATGAGGGGGCTGGAGCACATGACTTATGAGGAGAGGCTGAGGGAACTGGGCTTGTTTAGCCTGCAGAAGAGAAGAATGAGGGGGGATTTGATAGCAGCCTTCAGCTACCCAAAGGGGTTTTCCAAAGAGGATGGAGCTCGGCTGTTCTCAGTGGTGGCAGATGACAGAACAAGGAGCAATGGTCTCAAGTTGCAGTGGGGCAGGTCTAGGTTGGATATTAGGAAACACTATTTCCCTAGGAGGGTGGTGAAGCACTGGAGTGAGTTCCCTAGGGAGGTGGTGGAATTTCCTTCCTTAGAGGTTTTGAAGGCCTGGCTTGACAAAGCCCTGGCTGGGATGATTTAGTTGGGGTGGGTCCTGCTTTGAGCAGAGGGTTGGACTAGATACCTCCTGAGGTCCCTTCCAACCCTGATCTGCTGTGATTCTCTGAGTAACTGGCTCGGAGGCCTCCAAAGGAGATTCGGTGCTGCATGGTGGTGGCTCAGTAGGGGGCGCTCTCCCCTCTCAGCCAGCGCTGACCCCAGCGGGGTGCTAGGGCTCTAGGCCCCGGGGAGAGAGGGTGGAGGTTCAGTCGGGGGCGCTCAGTCAGCGCCGCCCCAAAGCCACAGCGCAGGGTCATTCTCCTCTGAGTCAGGGCTGAGCCCAGCTCCCTAGCGTGGGGCTTGGCCTGTGCTGCAGGAGCAGGGTGTGGGGCTCAGGAGGGGCCGTGGCCGGTGAAACCGGAGAGCGCCTGGCGGAAGCAGCCCCCTTGAAAGGCTCGATCTTGCCTGTGGCCCCGTTTCTCGTTCAAACGGGAAGCGAGGCCACTGTTTGCAGGATGAAAGATGGCAGCACCTCGGGGCCCGGGGCTGGGGCTGAGCAAACTCACTGCACCTAGAGCTGACGCCGGGAGGCAACAGGGCTCCCACCCTGAGGATCTGCCAGGGCGACTCAGAGCCGCACGGGGGCGGGGGGCGGGGAGCAGGCATGGAAGGGAGTGGGCTCAGGGGAACGGGGGCGGGGAGAGGGAGGCCCCGGACTTGACCTCGCTGCTGAAGGCCAGGGGGGGGAGCTTTGTGACCTGGCTGGAGTCAGGGGGCCCGTGGTCCGTTCCCCCCAGGCCTCCTGGACAAGCTGGTGGAGATGAACAGCGCCCTGGAGGAGATCCAGAAATCCCTGGATATGTACCTGGAGACCAAGCGCCACATCTTCCCCCGCTTCTACTTCCTGTCCAACGACGATCTGCTGGAGATCCTGGGCCAGTCCCGCAACCCCGAGGCCGTCCAGCCCCACCTCAAGAAGTGCTTCGACAACATCAAGTGCCTCAAAATCCAGAAGGTCCAGAGCCAGCCCCGGGCGTAGCCTCCTCCTGCTTTGGGCCGAGGCCCTGGGCCTTCTCCCCATTCAACCCTGGGGTCTTGGCTAAATCCCAGCCTGGGTGGTGCCATCCGGCTTCCCCAAAGCCCCCGGACCTTTCAGCCGGAGAGGAGATTCTCCTTGGGGGCGCTGGTAGCAGTCGCCACCCGCCTCCGCGCTGAGCGAGGGACCCCTGCAGAAACAGCTACCCCCAGTCCCCCGGAGGTGGGAACCCCTCTAAACGGAGGGTGACCTTGTGGTTACAGCAGAAGGGGACAGCTTCTGCCCCGGTGCAGCCGGCTGTCAGCCCCTCTGAATCTGAGCCCCCAAGCCCCTTCCCCCCCTTTGGCCCACCCTCGGGCCCTGATCTTCACACCCACCTCCCCCGGAGCACCCGGAGGTGGGCGGAGCACGAGTCTTCTCCTCATGTCTCAGGTGGGAATGGGCAACAAGTCGGAAGCCGTGGGCATGTTCTCCTTGGACGGGGAGTACGTGGAGTTCGCCCACTCCGTGCTGCTGGAAGGGCCCGTGGAGGTGAGGGGGCCCAGCTGTGGGCGGGGGGAGCTGGGGCGTTGGGTAGCCCAATCCTGGTTCCTCTGACCCCCCCCTCGGGCACCTCCGCTGGCTCCCCAGCTCCGGGCCGATCCAATTCCCAATCACTCCCGCTCCTTCCCGCTGCAGGCGCCCGCCCCTCTCCCCGTTCAGCCCCCCTCTGCCCCCCGGCGCCGGGCCCGGGCTGGGTGTCGCCCGCGTTGCGCTGTGCTGAAGAGGGGGCCGGGGGAACCCCCCGAGAGGTCCCCTCAGCCCCCCGTCTGCCTGCCGCCCAGGAGTGGCTGTGTGACGTGGAGCGCGCCATGCGCTGGACCCTGAAGGAGCTGCTGAGGAACTGCCGCCTGGCCCTGAAGAAGATGCTGACGAAAAGGGACAAGTGGGTGAAGGAGTGGGCCGGACAGGTGAGTACTGCGCCCCCAGGGCACGGGGGGGCCGCGGCTCGGCCAGCGGGGACTGGCCTTACAGCCTGGTCCGGCTCCACTGAAGCCAGTGGGAGTCTTGCTATTGCCGTGGGTTGGAGCAGCCTTGGGTACGCTCAGGGCATACGTGGAATGAGTTTGGTGAGCCTCAGCCCAGCCACTCCGTGGAGAACGGGGAGGAGGGCTCAGAATTTAGAGCAGAGGATTGAGTGTCAGGACTCCTGGGTTCTCTCCCCGGCTCTGGGAGGGGAGTGGGGGCTGGTGGGTTAGAGCAGGGGGGCTGGGAGCCAGGACTCCTGGGTTCTTGTCCTGGCTCCAGGAGGGGAGTTCGGGCTGGTGGTTAGAGCAGGGGGAGCTGGGAGCCAGGACTCCTGGGTTCTTGTCCTGACTCCAGGAGGGGAGTCGGGGCTGGTGGTTAGAGCAGGGGGGGCTGGGAGCCAGGACTCCTGGGTTCTCTCCCCGGCTCTGGGAGGGGAGTGGAGGCTGGTGGTTAGAGCGGGGGGGGGGGCTGGGAGCCAGGACTCCTGGGTTCTCTCCCCGGCTCTGGGGAGTGGGCTCTAGGCACTAGGGAATTAGAACTCGGGGCTCCGTACCCTGGATTTCATTCTGCCAGAGCCGGGAAAGTCACTTTCCGGGCGTGGGCCTCGGTGTTCCCCCGCGTAAAAGGGACCCAGTGCCCCTGACCCCCCTGGGTAAAGTGCTCAGAGCCCCTAGGCTGGAGGGACGACGCTCCTAAGTGCAGAAGGGATCAGGCCGGGCGGAGGAAGAGGGACGTGGGGCCCAGGACGAATGGTCATTTCTCGGATTAGGGTGTTGGAGGTCTGTGGGCAGGGGGCTCCCCAGAACTGAGCTCGGGGGGGCTGGGGAAGAGGGGATTTGCCAGTGCCCCTCCCTCCACCCCACTCCTCGTCCCTTGCAGATGGTGATCACTGCCAGCCAGATCCAGTGGACGACGGACGTCACCAAGTGCCTGGCCAACTGCAAGGAGCGAGGGGACAAGAAATTCCTCAAGGTCATGAAGAAGAAGCAGGTGAAGGGGAGAGCGCAGCGCAGCCGTGCACGCTGGCACTGGCCCGCCCACGTGCTCGCACACGTGCGCACACCGCTCACTATGACACGCCCTCGCGTGCGTCTGACCACCGGCTGTTTCCTCGCTAGGTGTCCCTGCTGAACAAGTACTCGGAGGCCATCCGGGGCAGCCTGACCAAGATCATGCGCCTGAAGATCGTCGCGCTGGTGACGGTGGAAATCCACGCACGGGACGTCATAGAAAAACTCTACAAGACCAGCCTGATGGACGTGACGTCCTTCGAGTGGCTGAGTCAGCTCCGCCTCTACTGGGACAAGGTGAGGATGGACCGGCCTCTGGGCGCGTGAGGCCCGCGCTGCCCCCTGCTGGCTGGATTTCCGCCTGCTGGGGAGAGTGGGTGTATGTGGGGCTAGTTCTGCCGCCCCCTGTGGGGCAGAATCAGTCCTAGCTACAGGCCTGCGTCCGCATCGCTGCCCCCTGCTGTTCAGCCTCACCAGCCGCGCTGAGCAGAGGGGAAGATGTTGCCTCCAGCGTACCTGTAATTCCCTGCAGTTTGCCGTCCTGCTTGGGCCGTTAGCCACCTCTCTCCTCCTTGCTCTCACCAGCTGCCTCAGCCACCCGGCTCTGTTTCACCCCCTCCCTTCCCCTATGGGCTGCCCCCGGTGTCCATTGCCAGGGACAGGGTCCAATATACAATCATAGGAACAGAGAAGATTAGGGTTGGAAGAGACCTCAGGAGGTATCTCCTAGTCCAACCTTCTGCTCAGAGCAGGACCAACCCCAACTGAATCATCCCAGCCAGGGCTTTGTCAAGCCGGGCCTGAAAAACCTCTAAGGAAGGAGACTCCACCTCCCTAGGGAACCCATTCCAGTGATTCACCACCCTCCTAGGGAAATAGTGTTTCCGAATATCCAGCCTAGACCTCCCCCACGGCAACGTGAGACCATTGCTCCTTGTTCTGTCATCTGCCACCACTGAGAACAGCCGAGCTCCATCCTCTTTGGAACCCCCTTCAGGTAGCTGAAGGCTGCTATCAAATCCCCCCTCATTCTTCTCTTCTGCAGGCTAAACAAGCCCAGTTCCCTCAGCCTCTCCTCGTAAGTCATGTGCTCCAGCCCCCTCATCATTTTTGTTTTCCTCCACTGGACTCTCTCCAATTTGTCCACATCCTTCTTGTAGTGGGGGGCCCAAAACTGGACACAGCACTCCAGGTGTGGCCTCACCAGTGCCGAATAGAGGGGAACGATCACGTCCCTCGATCTGCTGGCAATGCTCCTACTAATACAGCCCAATATGTGGTTGGCCTTCTTGGCAACAAGGGCCCACTGCTGACTCCTATCCAGCTTCTCATCCACTGTAACCCCCGGGTCCTTTTCTGCAGAACTGCTGCCCAGCCAGTTGGTCCCCAGCCTGTGTCAGTGCCTGGGTTTCTTCCTTCCTAAGTGCAGGACTCTGCACTTGTCCTTGTTGAACCTCATCAGGTTTCTTTTGGCCCAATCCTCCAATTTGTCTAGTATCCTATCCCTACCCTCCAGCATATCTACCACTCCTCCCAGTTTAGTGTCATCTGCAAACTTGCTGAGGGTACAATTAATCTCATCATCCAGATTATTAATGAAGATGTTGAACAAAACCGGCCCCAGCACCGACCCTTGGGGCACTCTGCTTGATACCAGCTGCCAACTAGACATGGAGCCGTTGGTCACTACCCGTTGAGCCTGACGAACTAGCCAGCTTTCTATCCACCTTATAGTCCATTCATCCCGCCCATACTTCTTTAACTTGCTGGCAAGAATACTGTGGGAGACCATATCAAAAGCTTTGCTAAAGTCAAGAAATAACACAGCCACTGCTTTCCCCTCATCCACAGAGCCAGTTATCTCCTCATAGAAGGCAATTAGGTTAGTCAGGCACGACTTGCCCTTGGTGAATCCATGCTGACTGTTCCTGATCACCTTCCTCTCCTTCAGGTGCTTCAAAATGGATTCCTTGAGTTCCTGCTCCATGATTTTTCCGGGGACTGAGGTGAAGCTGACTGGCCTGTAGTTCCCTGGATCCTCCTTCTTCCCTTTTTTAAACATGGGCACCACATTAGCCTTTTTCCAGTATCTGGGACCTCCCCCGATCGCCAGGAGTTTTCAAAGTTAATGGCCAGTGGCTCTGCAATCACATCGGCCAACTCCCTCAGCACCGTCGGATGCAGCGCATCCGGCCCCATGCACTTGTGCACGTCCAGCTTTTCTAAATAGTCCTTAACCTGGTCTTTCACCGCCGAGGGCTGCTCACCTCCTCCCCATACTGTGCTGCCCAGTGCAGCTGTCTGGGAGCTGCCCTGGTCTGTAAAGACCGAGGCCAAAAGAGCATTGAGGACTTCAGCTTTTTCCACATCTTCTGTCACTAGGTGGCCTCCCCCATTCGGAAAGGGGCCCACACTTTCCCTGATCACCTTCTTGTTGCTAACGTACCTGTAGAAACCCTTCTTGTTACCCTTCACATCCCTTGTTGGCTGCAACTCCAGATGTGCTTTGGCCTTCCTGATGCTCGAGCAATATTTTTATACTCCTCCCTAGTCATGTGTCCAAGTTTCCACTTCTTGTGAGCTTCCTTTTTTGTGTTTAAGCTCACCAAGATTTCACTATTAAGCCAAGCTGGTCGCCTGCCATATTTGCTGTTCTTTCTGCACATCGGCATGGTTTGTTCCTGCGTCCTCGATAAGGCTTCTTTCAAATACAGCCAGCTCTCCCGGACTCCTTTCCCCCTCCTGTTATTCTCCCAGGGGATCCTGCCCATCAGCTCCCTGAGGGAGTCAAAATCTGCTTTTCTGAAGTCCAGGGTCCGGATTCTGCTGCTTTTGTCAGGATCCTGAACTTGACCATCTCATGGTCACTGCTGCCCAGGTTGCCACCCACTTCTACTCCCCCTACCCATTCTTCCCTGTTTGTGAGCAGCAGGTCAAGAGGAGCACGGCCCATGGTTGGTTCCTCCAGCACTTGCACCAGGAAATTGTCCCCAACACCCTCCAAAAACTTCCTGGATTGTCTGTGCGCTGCTGTATTGCTCTCCCAGCAGATGTCAGGGAGATTGAAGTCTCCCAGGAGAACCAGGGCCTGTGATCTGGAAACTTCAGTTAGTTGTCCAAAGAAAGCCTGGTCCACCTCCTCCTCCTGGTCTGGTGGTCTACAGCAAACGCCCGCCACGACATCACCCTTGATGCTCTCGCCTCTAAACTGAACCCAAAGACTCTCAACAGGGTTTTCTCCAGTTTCACACTGGAGCTCTGAGCAATCCTTGTCCTTCCTGAACAGTTCATACCCATCCCTGACAGTGCTCCAGTCCTGTGAGTGACCCCACCAAGTCTGTTATTCCAGTCACAGCAGAGTTCCTTGACTGTGCCGGGACGTCCAATTCTTCTTGTTTCCCAGGCCTCTTGCGCCCGTGAACAGGCACCTAAGATA
This sequence comes from Mauremys reevesii, assembly GCF_016161935.1. Classification (NCBI taxonomy): domain Eukaryota; kingdom Metazoa; phylum Chordata; order Testudines; family Geoemydidae; genus Mauremys; species Mauremys reevesii. The sequence continues at coordinate 13,862,191 of NC_052636.1, read as the reverse complement.
ACTAGCCGATTGTCCCGCTTTCTCGGTATGAATCAGGAGGCCTCCCTTGTTGCACCCTCCTCCTGGTATCCCACTTCCCTCCGGGCTTAGGTCACCATCCCTGGTGAACCGAGTTGAAAGCCCTGCTCACTAGGTTAGATGCTCTGCGTTAGGTGGAGCCCATCTCTTCCTAGCAGTCCTTCTTCCTGGGACAGCATCCCGTGGTCGGAGACTCCAAAGCCCTCTCTCCGGCACCACCTGCAGAGCCGCGCATTTACCTCCACGATTCCATGGGCCTACTTGGGCCTTTTTCTTCACCGGGCAGGACTGGGGGGAGCTCCGTGGCTTGAGACCGAGTCCCCGGGACTAGATTGTATGGGACAGGACTTTCCTGGGGGGCTGGAGGAGCCAGGCCTGCTCCGGGTCTCGATGCCCGGGGTCCCTGCAGAGCTCTCCGCCAGTGGGCTCAGCACGGGATGTGGAGCTGGGAACTCTGCAGCTCCACCTCCACTTGCCGCATGGCTCTGTTTGCCCCGGCAGGATCTGGACGACTGTGTCATCAGGCAGACCAACACCCAGTTCCCCTACGGCTACGAGTACCTGGGGAACTCCGGCCGCTTGGTCATCACGCCGCTCACCGACAGGTACAGCGCGGTGCGCCCAGGCCCTGCCGCCCCGGTGCGGTGCGGTCGGCAGCCCCCCCGGGGCGCGCTGGGAGGTCGTAGCACCTAGAGCTCATTGGCTACGTTAAGGTGATCGCTTGATCCCTGACAGTGAAACCGCTCCTGAGGAAAGTGCCACAGGAGCTTATCATAGATCAGGGTGGGAAGGGGCCTCAGGAGGGATCTAGTCCCACCCCCTGCTCAAAGCAGGACCAATCCCCACACAGATTTTTGCCCCAGATCCCTAAGTGGCCCCCTCAGGGATTGAACTCACCACCCTGGGTTTAGCCGGCCAATGCTCAAACCACCGAGCCATCCCTGCCCCCTTGCTTGGACGTCAGCTGAGGTCTGTTCCCAGAGGCAGAGCAGCTGGGTGGGCAGAAGAGCCGAGTGGACATCGGAGGGATGGAGAGAGGAGACCCCAGAGAGGACGGCCCGGGGGCGGGCTGGGGAACGCAGGGAGGTTGATGCCTGCTCCCCCGCCTCTTTCCAGGTGCTACATAACCCTGACCACCGCCCTGCACCTCCACCGGGGAGGGTCTCCCAAGGGCCCTGCCGGCACGGGGAAAACGGAGACCGTGAAAGACCTGGGCAAGGCCCTGGGCATGTATGTGATTGTCGTGAACTGCTCCGAAGGCCTGGACTATAAATCCATGGGGCGCATGTACTCGGGCCTGGCTCAGGTAAGGGGTCAGGCCACTGCGCTGGCTCCAGAGCTGGGACTCCCAGACCCACTCCCCTCCCAGAGCTGGGGATGGAACCTGGGAGCCCTGGCTGCTGGCCCCCCACGTTCTAACCACTAGATCCCACTCCCTCTCCGAGGCGGTTGGGTGTGAATGGGAGGAACCTGCCGGTGGCAGCCCCAATCCCCCCCTTTTCTGCTCTCACCCCGCAGACAGGCGCCTGGGGCTGCTTTGACGAGTTCAACCGCATCAACATCGAGGTGCTGTCGGTGGTGGCCCAGCAGATCCTCTCCATCCTCTCGGCCTTGGCCGCCAACATGACCTCCTTCATCTTTGAGGGCCATAAGATCAAGCTGGTGTGGTCCTGCGGCATCTTCATCACCATGAACCCAGGTGGGAGCCCCGGCCGTGCCCACGGAACGGTCCCTCCCGCTGGCGGAGCGGCTGGCTCGGGCGTGGCAGGAGCTCCGATGGGCACCGCGTGGCCGCTAGGGAAGAACCCAAGGCCAGCCCGTCCCTATGCAGGGGCCTCGGCTCAGGGTCCCAGGCCCGGGGTTGGGGTAAAGGGAGCAGGGCGGAGATGGCAGGGGGCCAGGCCTAACGTGCTGCTGGGTGCCCTGGGGCAGGTTACGCCGGACGGACGGAGCTGCCCGACAACCTCAAGTCCATGTTCCGCCCCATCTCCATGGTGGTGCCGGACTCCACGCTCATCGCAGAGATCATCCTCTTTGGAGAAGGGTTCAGCAACTGTAAGGTACTCGCGGGCCTGGGGCCGCGGGGCTCAGAGAGTCGCCCTGGCTGGGAGCGCTCGTGGCCTGGGCCGTGGGTCCAGGCCCAGCGGGCTCAGGGAACGGGACACGGGGCCTTTCCCCACTAGGGGGCGCTGGCTCCCACCTGGCCCCGGGGCGGGGGGACTGGCTGGCTCAGGGAATGGGACGCGGGGCCTTTCCCCACTAGGGGGCGCTGGCTCCCACCTGGCCCCGGGGTTGGGGGACTGGCTGGCTCAGGGAATGGGACACGGGGCCTTTCCCCACTAGGGGGCGCTGGCTCCCACCTGGCCCCGGGGCAGGGGGACTGGCTGGCTCAGGGAATGGGACACGGGGCCTTTCCCCACTAGGGGGCGCTGGCTCCCATCCGGCCCCAGACTGGGGGACCAGCTGGCCAGGGTGAGGGGGTTTCTGCTCTTGGGGGTGCTGGCTGTGGCATGGCTCCAGGGGTCAGGGGACGGCAGGCGGGGGGAGCTGGGGGTTCTCCGAAGCCTGCTGCCCTGGCCCCCCGCAATGGCGCCCCTGGCTGCCGCGCCGCGCCCCGCCCCGCCCCGCCCCGCCCCGCGCTGATGGGCTCCCTCCGTCCCAGCTCCTGGCGAAGAAGGTCTACACGCTCTACTCGCTGGCCGTGCAGCAGCTCTCCAAGCAGGACCACTACGACTTCGGGCTGCGGGCGCTGACCTCGCTGCTCCGCTACGCCGGGAGGAAGCGCCGGGTGCACCCCGACATCACCGACGAAGAGGTGAGGGGCCCCCGGGCGGGGGGCGATGCCGTCGGGGTGCCCGCCGGATCCCCAGCACTCCGAGGGGCCCGGCTCACCCGGCTCTCCTGGTGGCTTTCAGATCCTGCTCATGGCCATGAAGGACATGAATATCGCCAAGCTCGCCTCCGTCGACGTGCCCCTGTTCAACGGCATCGTCCAGGACCTCTTCCCGGGCATCGAGTCGCCCGTCATTGACTACGGGAAGGTCAGCGAGCCGGCCCGGCCCTCCGCTGGGCGCCTTCCCCCGGGGCTGGAGCCACACGCCCTCTAGTGCCGAGGGGCTGCACTGCCGAGGGGACGGGAGCAGGGGGTAGTGGTTAGAGCGGGGGGGCTGGGAGCCAGGACTCCTGGGTTCTCTCCCTGGCGCTGGGAGGGGAGTGGAGGCTGGTGGGTCAGAGCAGGGGGTGCTGGGAGCCAGGACTCCTGGGTTCTCTCCCTGGTGTTGGGAGGGGAGTGGGGGCTGGTGGGTTAGAGCCGGGGGGTGGGGGGCCAGGACTCCGGGGTTCGCGCCCCGGCTCGGGGATGGGTGTGGGGGCTGGTGGGTCAGAGCAGGGGGGGCTGGGAGCCAGGACTCTTGGGTTCTCTCCCTGGCTCTGGGAGGAGCGGGGCTGGTGGGTTAGAGTGGGGGCTGGGGCCAGGACTCCTGGGTTCTCTCCCCGGCTCTGGGAGGGAAGTGGGGGCTGGTGGGTCAGAGCAAGGGGGGTGGGAGCCAGGACTCCTGGGTTCTCTCCCTGGCTCTGGGAGGAGTGGGGCTGGTGGGTTAGAGGGGGCTGGGGCCAGGACTCCTGGGTTCTCTCCCGGCTCTGGGAGGAAGTGGGGGCTGGTGGGTTGGGGGCTGGGAGCCAGGACTCCTGGGTTCTCTCCCTGGCTCTGGGAGGGGAGCAGGGGCTAGGGGTTAGAGCAGGCGGGCTGGGGGCCAGGACTCCTGGGTTCTCTCCCCGGCTCTGGGAGGGGAGCGGGGGCTAGGGGTTAGAGCAGGCGGGCTGGGGGCCAGGACTCCTGGGTTCTCTCCTGGTCTGGGCGGGGAGCGGGGTCCTGGTGGGCCGCTCCCTGCTCCGTGCCCGGGGCCCGTCACCCCAGGCCGGGCCCTGTCTGTGCAGCTGAAGGACGCCATCGAGGTGGAGCTGAAGGCGATGGGGCTGCAGGTGACGCCCTTCACCATCACCAAGGTCATGCAGCTGTACGAGACCAAGAACTCCCGGCACTCCACCATGATCGTGGGCACCACGGGCAGCGGCAAGACGGTCACCTGGCGCACCCTGCAGGCCACCATGGCCGCCCTGTGCCGGAGCGGGGACGCCGCCTACAACCTTGTCCGGGTCAGTGGGTGGGCACCGGGGGGGGCAGCAGGGGGCTGGGAGCCGGGGTGGGGCTGGGCAGGGGTCCCTGGCTTCCCACCCCCTCTGACTGGTTCTCTCCTCTGCCCTCCGGCTGGCGCTGGGCCCGGCAGGAGTTCCCCCTGAACCCCAAGGCCGTGTCCCTGGGCGAGCTGTATGGCGAGTACGACCTCAGCACCGGCGAGTGGACGGACGGCATCCTGTCCAGCGTCATGCGGGCGGCCTGCGCAGGTACCCGCGGGCGCCAGCCAGAGAGGGGGCAGGGCACAGCCCATAGGACTGGGCAGAGGCGGGCAGTGCCCAGGGGCAGGGCAGGGCCCATAGGACTGGGCAGAGGGGGGCCGTGCCCGGGGCAGGGCAGAGCCGATAGGACTGGGCAGAGGGGGGCAGTGCCCGGGGGCAGGGCAGGGCCCATAAGACTGGGCAGAGGGGGGCCGTGCCCAGGGCAGGGCAGAGCCGATAGGACTGGGCAGAGGGGGGCCGTGCCCGGGGGCAGGGCACGGCCCATAGGACTGGGCAGAGGGGGGCCGTGCCTGGGGGCAGGGCAGGGCCCATAGGCCTGGGCAGAGGGGGGCAGTGCCAGGGGGCAGGGCACGACCCATAGGACTGGGCAGAGGCGGGCCGTGCCCAGGGGCAGGGCAGGGCCCATAGGACTGGGCAGAGGGGGGCCGTGCCCGGGGCAGGGCAGGGCCCATAGGACTGGGCAGAGGGGGGCAGTGCCCGGGGGCAGGGCAGGGCCCATAGGACTGGGCAGAGGGGGGCCGTGCCCGGGGGCAGGGCAGGGCCCATAGGACTGGGCAGAGGGGGGCAGTGCCCGGGGCAGGGCAGGGCCCATAGGACTGGGCAGAGGGGGGCTGTGCCCAGGGCAGGGCAGAGCCGATAGGACTGGGCCGCGGGGGGCAGTGCCCGGGGGCAGGGCAGGGCCCATAGGACTGGGCAGAGGGGGGCTGTGCCCAGGGCAGGGCAGGGCCCATAGGACTGGGCAGAGGGGGGCTGTGCCCAGGGCAGGGCAGGGCCCCTAGGACTGGGCAGAGGGGGGCAGTGCCTGGGGCAGGGCACGCCCATAGGACTGGGCAGAGGGGGCTGTGCCCGGGCAGGGCAGGGCCCATAGGACTGGGCAGAGGGGGCAGTGCCCAAGGGCAGGGCCCATAGGACTGGGCAGAGGGGGCAGTGCCCGGGGGCAGGGCAGGGCCCAGAGGACTGGGCAGAGGGGGGCCGTGCCTGGGGGCAGGGCAGGGCCCATAGGACTGGGCAGAGGGGGGCCGTGCCTGGGGGCAGGGCAGGGGCCCATAGGACTGGGCAGAGGGGGGCAGTGCCCGGGGCAGGGCAGGGCCCATAGGACTGGGCAGAGGGGGGCCGTGCCCGGGCAGGGCAGGGCCCATAGGACTGGGCAGAGGGGGCAGCGCCTGGGGCAGGGCAGGGCCCATCGGACTGGGCAGAGGGGGGCAGTGCCCGGGGCAGGGCAGGGCCCATAGGACTGGGCAGAGGGGGGCCGTGCCCGGGGCAGGGCAGGGCCCATAGGACTGGGCAGAGGGGGGCAGTGCCCGGGGGCCGGGCAGGGCCCAGAGGACTGGGCAGAGGGGGCGTGCCGGGGCAGGGCAGGGCCCATAGGACTGGGCAGAGGGGTGCAGTGCCCGGGGCAGGGCAGGGCCCATAGGACTGGTCAGATGGGGGACGTGCCCGGGGCAGGGCAGCGCCCAGAGGACAGGGGAGAGGGGGCAGTGCCGGGGCAGGGCAGGGCCCATAGGACTGGGCAGAGGGGGCAGTGCCCGGGCAGGGCAGGGCCCATAGGACTGGGCAGAGGGGGCCGTGCCCGGGCAGGGCAGGGCCCATAGGACTGGGCAGAGGGGGGGCTGTGCCCGGGGGCAGGGCAGGGCCCATCGGCCTGGGCAGCGGGGCGCAGTGCCCGGGGGCAGGGCAGGGCCCATAGGACTGGGCAGAGGGGGGCAGTGCCCAAGGGCAGGGCCCATAGGACTGGGCAGAGGGGGGCAGTGCCCGGGGGCAGGGCAGGGCCCATAGGACTGGGCAGAGGGGGGCTGTGCCCGGAGGCAGGGCAGGGCCCATAGGACTGGGCAGAGGGGGGCTGTGCCCGGGGCAGGGCAGGGCCCATAGGACTGGGCAGAGGGGGGCAGTGCCAGGGGCAGGGCAGGGCCCATAGGACTGGGCAGAGGGGGGCAGTGCCCGGGGGCAGGGCAGAGCCGATAAGACTGGGCAGAGGGGAGCAGTGCCCGGGGGCAGGGCAGGGCCCATAGGACTGGGCAGAGGGGGGCAGTGCCCGGGGCAGGGCAGGGCCCATAGGACTGGGCAGAGGGGGGCAGTGCCCGGGGGCAGGGCGGGGCCCATAGGACTGGGCAGAGGGGGGGCTGTGCCCGCGGGCAGGTCAGGGCCCATAGGACTGGGCAGAGGGGGGCTGTGCCCGGGGCAGGGCAGGGCCCATAGGACTGGGCAGAGGGGGGCAGTGCCCGGGGGCAGGGCAGGGCCCATAGGACTGGGCAGAGGGGAGCAGTGCCCGGGGGCAGGGCAGGGCCCATAGGACTGGGCAGAGGGGGGCAGTGCCCGGGGCAGGGCAGGGCCCATAGGACTGGGCAGAGGGGGGCAGTGCCCGGGGCAGGGCAGGGCCCATAGGACTGGGCAGAGGGGGGCAGTGCCCGGGGGCAGGGCAGGGCCCATAGGACTGGGCAGAGGGGGGCTGTGCCCGGGGGCAGGGCAGGGCCCATAGGACCTGGCAGAGGGGCCGTGCCCGGGGCAGGGCAGGGCCCATAGGACTGGGCAGAGGGGGGCAGTGCCCGGGCAGGGCAGGGCCCATAGGACTGGGCAGAGGGGCAGTGCCCGGGCAGGGCAGGGCCCATTGGACTGGGCATAGGGGGGCAGTGCCCGGGGCAGGGCAGAGCCCATAGGACTGGGCAGAGGGGGGCCGTGCCCGGGCAGGGCAGGGCCCATAGGACTGGGCAGAGGGGGCAGTGCCTGGGGCAGGGCAGGGCCCATAGGACTGGGCAGAGGGGGGCAGTGCCCGGGGCAGGGCAGGGCCCATAGGACTGGGCAGAGGGGGGCAGTGCCCGGGGCAGGGCAGGGCCCATAGGACTGGGCAGAGGGGGGCAGTGCCCGGGGGCAGGGCAGGGCCCATAGGACTGGGCAGAGGGGGGCAGTGCCTGGGGGCAGGGCAGGGCCCATAGGACTGGGCAGAGGGGGGCAGTGCCCATGTGCTGGTTTCTGCTCCTCACTCTGGCATGTCTGTTCCACTCTCCGCTGGCCGGCCCCTCTCTGGGAGACTGGCCCGTGCCTGGGCGCCGGGTGCCCCCGGAGCGTGCCGGCCGGTTGGCACCAGCATTCCGCAAACAGCGCGGGGCGGGGAGGTGCTCTCAGCCGTGCCCCGTGGGGAGCTGTGCTCCGGGCCCGGCATGCCGCTCTGCGTGGGCACTAGATGCCAGGCCGTACCCACCGGCGCCGCGTAGGGGGTGCCTCTGCCATGCGCGGCTGCTCGGCGACCCACGGTCCGATGGCTTGTAGTTGGGTCTCCCCGCGGGAGCCCGGGAGATTCGGTTTGCCCGCCGGAGCGGGTGGCGGGGGTGGCGTGTGCGTGCCAGGCTGCGGTGGCATGTGAGAGAGCTCTGCCGTTACTAGGAGATGGGGGGGCGCGGCCTGACCCCAATATCACTGGTAATTGAGGATGACAGCGAGGTGACAGGTGGCGGGAGCGCAGCCGCGGGCACTGGCTGGCTCAGCGCCGGGGAAGGGGGATGGGCCGGTGCCCGCCAGGGCTCTGGTGCCAATTGACATGTGATGCCCAGGCGAGGTGCCACTGAGTCTCAGTTGGTGTGGCAGTGTGTGTGCCCCTCCTGACCCACAGTCCCTGCCCCCCAGCCCTGCTGGTGCCCCTCACTCCCCACCCGCAGCCCCTGCCAGCCCGGCCCTGCCCCCCCAGCCCTGCCGGTGCCCCTCACTCCCGACCCGCAGCCCCTGCCCCCCAGCCCTGCCGGTGCCCCTCACTCCCGACCCGCAGCCCCTGCCAGCCCGGCCCTGCCCCCCAGCTCTGCCGGTGCCCCTCACTCCCGACCCGCAGCCCCTGCCCCCCAGCCCTGCCGGTGCCCCTCACTCCCGACCCGCAGCCCCCGTTCTGTCCCTGGATGGCACATGCCCATCTCCTCTCCCAGCACCGGGCGCTGCTGTCGGAGGCCCGAGGGCACCCTGAGGGCAGTGGGCGCGGATCGGGGGGGGGGCAGAGAGGGCTGGAAGGCCGAGCTTTGGGGCACGGGTGGGGAGCTCCCCGAGCGCTGAGGGGGCTTCCCGTGCTCTCCCGGTCCCGCCAGACGAGAAGCCCGATGAGAAGTGGATCCTGTTTGACGGGCCGGTGGACACCCTGTGGATCGAGAGCATGAACTCGGTCATGGACGACAACAAAGTTCTGACCCTGATCAACGGGGAGCGGATCTCCATGCCCGAGCAGGCAAGTCGCCCCCCCGGGGGCTGCTCCGAGCACCTGGGCCGGCCGGGGGCTGCCCCGAGCCACCCCCACTGATCCTGTCCCTTCTCCAGGTCTCGCTGCTCTTCGAGGTGGAGAACCTAGCGGTGGCCTCGCCCGCCACCGTCTCCCGCTGCGGGATGGTCTACACGGACTACAGCGACCTGGGCTGGAAACCCTACGTCCACTCCTGGATCGAGAAGCGCCCCAAGGTCCCCGGGCGGGCGGAGGGAATGGGGCAGGGGCTCAGCAGGGGGCGCTCTCCCCTGTGCTGCAGGGAGGAGAGGTGGCGGATTTGGGCCGAGGGGCATCGGCAGAGCCCAGCGCTGGAGCTGCGGGTTGGCAGAGCCGGGGGGAGCCCAGGGCTGGAGCTGGGGGAGGGCGTGAGGGGCACCGGCTGAGCCGGGGGGAACCCAGGGCTGGAGCTGCAGGTTGGCAGAGCCGGGGGGAGCCCAGGGCTGGAGCTGGGGGAGGGCGTGCGGGGCACCGGCTGAGCCGGGGGGAGCCCAGGGCTGGAGCTGGGGAGGGCGTGGGGGGCGCCGGCAGAGCCATGGGGGGAGCCCAGGAGCGGAATAGCCCAGCCCTGCCTCGCGGGAGCTTTGCTCTTGGTCCCTCACTCCTCAGGGGGAGGCGGAAACCCTGCAGCGAATGTTCGACAAGTTCGTCGACAAGATGCTGACGTTCAAGAAGGAGAACTGCGAGGAGCTGGTCCCCATCCCCGAGTACAGCGGCATCGTGTCGCTCTGCCGGCTCTTCTCTGCTCTGGCCACCCCAGAGAACGGGGTAGGTGGCGGGCGGGAGCCCGCCCTCGCGCTCTCATTGGCTGCCTTTCCGCCCATCGCTCAGAGCAGGGGGCTTTCACGCCTAGCGCCCCTCTGTGTCTGGGCGTGGTCATCAGCCGGAGCTCCACCCCGTGACTGTGACCCCACCGGCATAAACCAGGGGTCACTCCGCGTAAGTGGGGGACTGGGACGCCGACCCTCGGAATCCAGAGCAGGGGGTTCCGGTAGCAAATCGTCCCTAGTAGCCAGCGCTCTGGCACCCCCTTGTTTCTCAGCCTCTCCGTGTTCTCGTCACGCCTGACTGCCAGGGCAAGACGTCCATGGAGGTTAGGTCCATATTAGCCAGGCTGGGTAAGGAATGGTGTCCCCAGCCTCTGTTTGTCAGAGGGTGGAGATGGATGGCAGGAGAGAGATCACGTGATCATGACCTGTTAGGTTCACTCCCTCTGGGGCACCTGGCATTGGCCGCTGTTGGAAGACAGGACACTGGGCTGGATGGACCTTTGGCCTGACCCGGTACGGCCGTTCTGATGTTCTAGTCTTACGTTCTGGCACCATTGGCCAGCAAAGCCTCCTGAGCTTGGAGGAGACCCAAGTACCATGTAGGGAGAGAAGAAATTCACAGAGCTTAAAGGTTCTGGGTGTATCAACCTACAACTCACCCATCATAGCTCCTGATTTAAGGGTTCGGGGTATGGGTATGCCAACCTAGAACACTCATCATGCAGCCTTACATTCCAGCTGAATCAGCCCAGAACACTCCCACCATGCAGGCTGATGTTCCCGGTATGACAGCCTAGAACACTCCCATGGTGCAGCTTGATGTTCTGGTTAAATCAGTCTAGAACGCTCCCACTGCAGCCTGATGTTCTGGGTATGTCAGCCTAGAGCACTCCCATCATGGAGGCCGATGTTCCAGGTACATCAACAGAATGTGCCCATTGTATAGCCTGACGTTCTGGTTACGTCAACCTAGAACGCTCCCATTGTGCAGCCTGATGTTCTGGTTACGTCAACCTAGAACGCTCCCATTGTGCAGCCTGATGTTCTGGGTATGTCAGCCTAGAGCACTCCCATCATGGAGGCTGATGTTCCAGGTACATCAACATAGAATGTGCCCAAAGGTACAACCTGACGTTCTGGTTTTGTCAACCTAGAACACTCCCATTGTGCAGCCTGATGTTCCAGATACATCAACCTAGAACACTCCCATTGTGCAGCCTGATGTTCCGGATACATCAACCTAGAACACTCCCATTGTGCAGCCTGATGTTCCAGATACATCAACCTAGAACGCTGCCATTGTGTAGCCTGATGTTCCGGATACATCAACCTAGAACGCTCCCATTGTCCAGCATGATGTTCTGGGTACATCACTATAGAACACTTCTTGCCGTGTCACCCTGTGTTCCGGGTGTGTCAATGCGTGTTGGTGGGGAATGCTCTGGTAGCCTGGGGTAAGGTTAGAAAGCCAGCTCAGCGCGAGGTCCCCATCTCTTGCTCTCCAGGTGAACCCAGCAGACGGCGAGAACTACACGACGGTGGTGGAAATGTACTTCATCTTCAGCATGATCTGGTCCGTGTGCGCGGCGGTGGACGAGGAGGGCAGGAAGAAGATTGACAGCTACCTGCGAGAGATGGAAGGCTCCTTCCCCAACAAGGTCCCTGGCGCGTCTCCCTCTCTGTGGGCCCGGGGGAGCCCAGAGGGACGGGGGTGCTGTGACCAGGGCAGAGCCAAGGGGGTGATGGGAGGGGAATGGCCAACAGGGGAAGGGAAGAGGGGGTGAGCAGCTCCATGTCATTTCCTCCCATTCCTGCCCCGCTCCCGTCTCTCTTCACGGCATTGACACCTCAAGCCCTCCGTAGTCCTGATCCCCTTGATGGGCCACAGCTCCGGCTCCTGTCCCGGGCCCCTCACGGGCTCTCCCTGCTCCCTCCAGGACACCGTCTACGAGTATTTCGTCGACCCCAAGAGGAAGAACTGGGCCTCGTTTGAGGACAAGCTGCCCAAAATGTGGAGGTACCCATCCAAGTGAGTAACTGGCCGCCGGGGGCCGAGATGGGGGGCTGGGGGCTGAGCAGGAGAAGTGGGGGTCCGAAGCTGGGGGGGAGAAGCGCACGCTGGGGGTCTCCACAAATGAGAGATTGTAAGTGATGCTAAGGGATAGCAAACAGCTCAGTGTCAGCCGCTGAGGGTCCCCTCATCCGGATCGTTAATAAAGTGTGGAACAAAACCGGCCCCAGGACCGACCCGTGCGGCACCCGGCTGACACCGGCTGGAGCTAGACCTGGAGCCGCTGGTCACTGCCCGTCGATCTAGCCAGCTTTCCGTCCCCTCCGAGCGTTCACGGGACGGGAGATAAGCGTCTCCTAAGGCCTGTTGGTTTTCCGAATGGCCTATTCCCCGCCCGGTGTCCAGAGGGACAGTACCTTGGCTAGTGGGCGTCCCACGGGTGTCACCTCGCCGGCAGTGCACAGACATGGGCAATATTCCCAACTTCAGACACAACAATCCTACTCGCTGCAAACAGGATAATGCTACTCGGCAGCTCAGCGCCTTCCCAGTGGCCTCTCGCATGACGATGTCATCATGGGAGCACTGGGAAGAATATGGGGGCAGTGTCACCGGGGCGGGATCCAGGGCTGATGCAGGGGACGGGCTGTGGGGCTGGATGGGGCTGTTGGCCTGACGCAAGGGACGGGCTGTGGGGCTGGAAGTTGGCCTGATGCAGGGGACGGGCTATGGGGCTGGAAGGGCCCGTTGGCCTGATGCAGGGGACGGGCTGTGGGGCTGGAAGGGCCCATTGGCCTGATGCAGGGGACGGGCCGTGGGGCTGGATGGGCCCATTGGCCTGACACAGGGGACGGGCTGTGGGGCTGGAAGTTGGCCCGATGCAGGGGACGGGCTGTGGGGCTGGAAGTTGGCCCGATGCAGGGGATGGGCTGTGGGGCTGGAAGGGGCCGTTGGCCTGACACAGGGGACTGGCTGTGGGGCTGGAAGTTGGCCTGATGCAGGGGACGGGCTGTGGGGCTGGAAGTTGGCCCGATGCAGGGGACGGGCTGTGGGGCTGGATGGGGCCGTTGGCCTGACGCAGGGGACGGGCTGTGGGGCTGGATGGGGCTGTTGGCCTGACGCAAGGGACGGGCTGTGGGGCTGGATGGGGCCGTTGGCCTGATGCAGGGGACGGGCTGTGGGGCTGGATGGGGCCGTTGGCCTGACGCAGGGGACGGGCTGTGGGGCTGGATGGGGCCGTTGGCCTGACGCAGGGGACGGGCTGTGGGGCTGGAAGGGGCCATTGGCCTGACACAGGGGACGGGCTGTGGGGCTGGAAGTTGGCCCGATGCAGGGGACGGGCTGTGGGGCCATTGGTCTGGTCCAGCGCGATGATCCCTCGGGCTGACGCCCCCGTCTGCCCCCCCCCAGCGCCCCCTTCTATAAGATCATCGTCCCCACGGTGGACACGGTGCGCTACAACTACCTGGTCAACGCCCTGGTGGCCCATCAGAACCCGGTGCTGCTCGTGGGCCCGGTCGGCACCGGGAAGACGTCCATCGCCCAGAGCGTGCTGCAGTCCCTGGACAACACCAAGTGGGCCGTGCTGACCGTCAACATGTCGGCGCAGGTAACGGGCCACGGAGATCCCCCGGTGCCGGGCCAGGGGGACAGGGCCACGGAGATCCCCCCGGTGCCGGGCCAGGGGGGCAGGGCCACGGAGATCCCGCCGGTGCCGGGCCAGGGGGCAGGGCCACGGAGATCCCGCCGGTGCCGGGCCAGGGGGGCAGGGCCACGGAGATCCCCCCGGTGCCGGGCCAGGGGGGCAGGGCCACGGAGATCCCGCCGGTGCCAGGCCAGGGGGCAGGGCCACGGAGATCCCCCCAGTGCCGGGCCAGGGGGGCAGGGCCACGGAGATCCCCCGGTGCCGGGCCAGGGGGGCAGGGCCACGGAGATCCCCCGGTGCCGGGCCAGGGGGGCAGGGCCACGGAGATCCCCCGGTGCGGGTGCCGGGCAGTCATTGGCTGGCAGGGGGAGGCTGGGTGGGTGCCGGGCAGTCATTGGTGGCTGGGCGGGTGCCGGGCGGTTGCTGGGCGGGTGCCGGGCAGTTGCCGGCCGGCAGGGGGAGGCTGGGAGGGTGCCGGGCGGTCGCTGGGTGGGTGCCAGGCGGTTGCTGGCCGGCAGGGGGAGGCGGGACTGGTGCCGGGCAGTCATTGGTGGCTGGGCGGGTGCCGGGCGGTTGCTGGGCGGGTGCGGGCAGTTGCCGCCGGCAGGGGAGGCTGGGCGGTGCTGGGCGGTCGCTGGGTGGGTGCCAGGCGGTTGCCGGCCGGCAGGGGAGCTGGGCGGGTGCCGGGCAGTCATTGGTGGCTGGGCGGGTGCTGGGCGGTCGCTGGGCGGGTGCCGGGCAGTTGCTGGCCGGCAGGGGAGCTGGGCGGGTGCCGGGGGGTCGCCGGCCAGCAGGGGGAGGCGGGGCAGGTGCCGGGTGGTCGCCGGCTGGCAGGGGGAGCTGGGCGGGTGCTGGGCGGTCGCCGGCCGGCAGGGGGAGCTGGGCGGGTGCCGGGCCGTCTTTGGTGGCTGGGCGGGTGCCGGGCAGTCACCGCCGGCAGGGGAGCTGGGCGGTGCCAGGCAGTCATTGGTGGCTGGGCGGGTGCCGGGCCGTCGCCGGCCGGCCGGGGGCGGCGGGGCGGGTGCCGGGCAGTCATCGGTGGCTGGGCGGGTGCCGGGCGGTCGCTGGGCGGGTGCCGGACGGTCGCCGGCCGGCAGGGGAGCTGGGCGGTGCCGGGCGGTTGCCGGCCGGCAGGGGAGCTGGGCGGGTGCCGGGCAGTCATCGGTGGCTGGGCGGGTGCCGGGCGGTCGCTGGGCGGGTGCCAGGGAGTCGCCGGCCGGGAGGGGGAGAGGGGCGGGTGTCGGGGGGTCGCCGCCAGCAGGGGAGGCGGGCAGGTGCCGGGCGGTCGCCGGCCGGCAGGGGGAGCTGGGCGGTTGCTGGGCGGGTGCCGGGCAGTCGCCGGCCGGCAGGGGGAGCTGGGCGGTGCCGGGCGGTCGCTGGGCGGGTGCCGGGCAGTCGCCGGCCGGCAGGGGAGCTGGGCGGGTGCCGGGCGGTCGCTGGGGGGGGGCCGGGCAGTCGCCGGCCGGCAGGGGGAGCTGGGCGGTTGCTGGGGGGGTGCCGGGCCGTCGCCGGCCGGCGGGGGGAGGCTGGGCTGGTGCCGGGCGGTCGCTGGGCGGGTGCCAGGTGGTCGCCGGCTGGCGGGAGGCTGGGCGGGTGCCGGGTGGTTGCCGGCTGGCAGGGGGAGGCTGGGCGGGTGCCAGGCGGTCGCCGGCCGGCGGGGGGAGCTGGGCGGGTGCTGGGCGGTTGCTGGGTGGGTGCCGGGCAGTTGCTGGCCGGCAGGGGGAGCTGGGCGGGTGCCGGGTGGTCGCCGGCTGGCAGGGGGAGCTGGGCGGTTACTGGGCGGGTGCCGGGCAGTCGCCGGCCGGCAGGGGGAGGCTGGGCGGGTGCCGGGTGGTCGCCGGCTGGCAGGGGGAGCTGGGCGGGTGCCGGGCGGTTGCCAGCCGGCAGGGGGAGCTGGGCGGGTGGCCCGCGGCGAAGGGCTGAGCCCTGGGTGGGGCTGGGCCCTGGGCCCGTCCCGTGGAGCCGCCAGCCCCGGCCCCGGACTCAACCCCCCGCCCCCCCAGACCACCTCCAACAACGTGCAGAACATCATCGAGAGCCGCGTGGAGAAGCGCACCAAGGGCGTCTATGTGCCCGTGGGCGGCAAGAGCATGATCACCTTCATGGACGACCTCAACATGCCGGCCAAGGACGCCTTCGGCTCCCAGCCCCCGCTGGAGCTGCTGCGCCTCTGGATCGACTACGGCTTCTGGTACGACCGCGAGAAGCAAACCATCAAGTACGTCAAGGTGAGGAGCCCGCCCGGCCGCGGCGCTGCCCGCCTGGCTCCCCCCCGGGGCTCGCGCCTGCCGCGGCTCGGGGGGCGCCGGCGGGGTGGGCAGGTTCCCCTGGCTGGCTCCGAGGGGTCTCTGCAGAGTCTCATGGTGGGGGCTCCCCCTGCCGCCCCCGGCGCTGGGGAGCCTTCCGGAAAAGGAGCGGTGCCAACCCCAGGCCCCTCGGTGCCCCCTCTGTGCCGGGAGCTGCGGGGCTCAGCGGTGTCACCCGCTTGGCCTGCCCCCTTTCTTCAGCGCGTCCCCCCTTCAGGCCTGCGGAGCTCGGCGCAGGCGGGGTCCCTGCCGGCCGGGGGGGAGCCGGCAGTGCTGGGGTGGCGGCCGCACCGCGGCCCCGGGGAGCTCGATCCGACAGTTCGTGCGGGCGGGGCACCTGCTGAGGCGGGCGTCTGTGCCCGGAGTCTAGTCGGCGTGTGCCACAGCTGACATCGGCTGGGAGGCCATAAGGATGCGGCAGCCGCACCGCGGGCCCCTCCGGACGCTCGGCGTTGGTGTGAGCAGCAGCTCTCTCCCCTCAGGACATGTTCCTGATGGCAGCCATGGGCCCCCCGGGAGGCGGCCGCACCGTCATATCCGGCCGGCTTCAGAGCAGATTCAACCTCGTCAACATGACCTTCCCCACGGTAAGGGCGGCTGCGGCACATGCCACGCGGCTGCCTCCCCGGCACACTCAGAGCAGCCGCGGGCAGCCCCTCCCCCGGCGCCATTCGCCCCCGGCACCCCTTCCTCAGAGCAGGTGGGTGCCAGGCCGCCATCTCCCAGCCCCCGGGATGCCCACAGCCCAGGCAGGCGCCATTCGCCCCCGGGCACCCCTTCCTCAGAGCAGGTGGGTGCCAGGCCGCCATCTCCCAGCCCCCGGGATGCCCACAGCCCAGGCAGGCGCCATTCGCCCCCGGGCACCCCTTCCTCAGAGCAGGTGGGTGCCAGGCTGCCATCTCCCAGCCCCCGGGATGCCCACAGCCCAGGCAGGCGCCATTCGCCCCCGGCACCCCTTCCTCAGAGCAGGTGGGTGCCAGGCTGCCATGTCTCAGCCCCCGGGATGCCCACAGCCCAGGCAGCCGCATCCCCTCTCTCCTGCCCTGGGAACGGGCGGGGTGACCCTGCGAGGGGAGAGCGGCTGGCGCTAGGTGCCGCTCCGGCTGCCCCGCAGGAGGCGCAGATCCGGCGCATCTTCGGCACCATGCTCAACCAGAAGCTGCAGAACTTCGAGGAGGCGGTGAAGCCGCTCGGGAACGTCGCCACCGAGGCCACGGTCGAGCTGTACCACGCCGTGGTGCAGAAATTCCTGCCCACGCCCGCCAAGATCCACTACCTCTTCAACCTGCGCGACATCTCCAAGGTACCCAGCTAGTGCCCCACGCGCCCCATGGCTCGGAGCCGAGCCCGGAGCCCAGCGTGGAGCCAGGGGCCCCGCCCACCCTCTGGGTCAGAGCCCAGCCCGGAGCCAGGGGCCCCGCCCACCCTCTGGGTCAGAGCCGAGCCCAGAGCCAGGGGCCCCGCCCACCCTCTGGGTCAGAGCCGAGCCCGGAGCCAGGGGCCCCGCCCACCCTCTGGGTCAGAGCCGAGCCCAGAGCCCAGTGTGGAGCCAGGGGCCCCGCCCACCCCCTGGGTCAGAGCCGAGCCCAGAGCCCAGCGTGGAGCCAGGGGCCCCGCCCACCCTCTGGGTCAGAGCCGAGCCCGGAGCCAGGGGCCCCGCCCACCCTCTGGGTCAGAGCCGAGCCCGGAGCCCAGCCCGGAGCCAGGGGCCCCGCCCACCCCCTGGGTCAGAGCCGAGCCCAGAGCCCAGCGTGGAGCCAGGGGCCCCGCCCACCCCCTGGGTCAGAGCCGAGCCCAGCCCGGAGCCAGGGGCCCCGCCCACCCTCTGGGTGCCAGCATGGCACTAGGAGCCCTGCTCACAGTATCTGTTGGCCCCACACGTTGGGGTTGGGGGGACAGAAGGCTCCTGGCATGAGTGGGGCTGGCGTAGGGAGGAATCCAGCAGAGGTTCGGTGTTGGTGCCCAGTGCCAGCCCCTCAGTATGTCCTGCCTATTGGGTCTCCGTCCTGCCCGTCATGGCAACAGCCACACGCAGATGGGATCTGGGCCAGAGGCTTCCAGGAACAGCTGGCTCAGGGGGGCAGGGAATGGGGCAGGGGCCTGTCCCCTCTGGGGGGCGCCGGCTCCCACCCGGCCCCAGGGCAGGGACTGCCAGGCTCAGGGGGGTGGGGAATGGGGCGGGGGCCTGTCCTCTGGGGCGCCGGCTCCCCGGCCCCAGGGCGGGACTGGCTGGCCCAGGGGCGGGAATGGGGCAGGGGCCTGTCCTCTAGGGGCGCCGGCTCCCACCCGGCCCCAGGGCAGGGACTGGCTGGCTCAGGGGGGCGGGGAATGGGGCAGGGGCCGAGCTGGTGGGGTATCTCGGCAGGGGGGTCCCAGCTGGCGGCTCAGGCTCCGCCCCTGGCACAGGTGTTCCAGGGGATGCTGCGGGCGCACAAGGATTTCCACGATACCAAGCCCAGCCTCACCCGCCTGTGGATTCACGAGTGCTTCAGGTACAGTTGCCCCCCCGCACCTCCCCTCCCCCGGCGCCCGGCCCCGCTGCGCCCCCTCCAGCCCCTGGGCACTGCCGGCCCGGTGCCGGCGGGCACCTTCCTCCCCGCGCCCGGCCCCGCTGCGCCTCCAGCCCCTGGGCACTGCCGCCCGGTGCCGGTGGGCACCTTCCTCCCCGCGCCCGCCCCGCTGCGCCTCCAGCCCCTGGGCACTGCCGCCCGGTGCCGGTGGGCACCTTCCTCCCGCGCCCGGCCCCGCTGCGCCCCCTCCCGCCCCACGGGCCCTGCCGGCCCGGTGCCGGTGGGCCCCTTCCTCCCCGCGCCCGGCCCGCTGCGCCTCCAGCCCCTGGGCACTGCCAGCCCGGTGCCGGCGGGCACCTTCCTCCCCGCGCCGGCCCCACTGCGCCCCCTCCAGCCCCACGGGCACTGCCGGCCCGGTGCCGGCGGGCACCTTCCCTCCCCCCGCGCCCGGCCCCGCTGCGCCCCCTCCAGCCCCACGGGCACTGCCGGCCCGGTGCCGGTGGGCACCTTCCTTCCCCCCACACCTGGCCACGCTGCTCCCCTTACCTCCCACGTGGGGCCCGGCCCCTCCCAGCTCCTGGGGGGGGGCGACCCCCGGCGCCTGAGCCCAGCCCCCTCTCCCGGCAGGGTCTTCTCCGACCGCCTGGTGGACGCGGCCGACAAGGACGCCTTCCTCGGCCTCCTGAGCGAGAAGCTGGGCTCCTTCTTCGACCTGACCTTCCACAACCTCTGCCCCAGCAAGCGCCCGCCCATCTTCGGTGGGTGCCACGTGCCACGCGCTCTGAGTGGCACTGCCCAGCCCCCTCCTGGGCTAGTGCTACAGCGCGGGGCCTGGCAGCCCGGACTCCTGAGTTCTCTGCCCGGCTCTGGGAGGGGAGTGGGGGCTGGTGGGTTAGAGCAGGGGGGGCTGGGAGCCAGGACTCCTGGGTTCTCTCCCAGCTCAGGGAGGAGTGGGGCTGGTGGTTAGAGCAGGGGGCGGGGTGCCCGGACTCGTGGGTTCTCTGCCCGGCTCTGGGAGGGGAGTGGGGGCTGGTGGGTTAGAGCAGGGGGGGCTGGGAGCCAGGACTCCTGGGTTCTCTCCCCAGCTCTGGGAGGGGAGTGGGGGCTGGTGGTTAGAGCAGGGGGGCTGGGAGCCAGGACTCCTGGGTTCTCTCCCCGGCTCTGGGAGGGGAGTGGGGGCTGGTGGTTAGCGCACGGGGGCTGGGAGCCAGGACTTCTGGGTTCTCTCCCGGCTCTGGGAGGAGTGGGGCTGGTGGTTAGAGCAGGGGGCTGGGAGCCAGGACTCCTGGGTTCTCTCCCGGCTCTGGGAGGAGTGGGGCTGGTGGGTTAGAGCAGGGGGCTGGGAGCCAGGACTCCTGGGTTCTCTCCCAGCTCTGGGAGGAGTGGGGCTGGTGGTTAGAGCAGGGGCTGGGAGCCAGGACTCCTGGGTTCTCTCCCCGGCTCTGGGAGGGGAGTGGGGGCTGGTGGGTTAGAGCAGTGTGGGCTTGGAGCCAGGACTCCTGGGTTCTCTCCTGGCTCTGGGAGGGGAGTGGGGGCTGGTGGTTAGAGCAGGGGGGGCTGGGTGCCCGGACTCCTGGGTTCTCTGCCCAGCTCGGGGAGGGCAGGGGGGTAGTGGGCGGAGCCGGGGCCACGCCGGCCGGTGACCCTCTCGCCCGCCGGCCAGGGGACTTCATGCGGGAGCCGCGGGTGTACGAGGACCTGGTGGACCTGGCGGCGCTGAAGCTGGAGATGGAGCGGGCGCTGGACGAGTACAACCAGACGCCCGGCGTGGTGCAGATGCAGCTCGTGCTCTTCCGCGACGCCATCGAGCACAGTGAGCGGCGCCTCCACGGCTCCCCTCTGCCCCTGACCGAGCCCCACGTGGCCGAGCAGGCCTCCCCTCCCCCCTCCCAAACTGGGGAAACCGAGGCGCGCCGCCCAGGGCAGCAGTGGAACCCGGCGTCCTGGCCCCCTGATCTTCGAGTTAAATCTTCATCCCACCTTGGGCGCCATGGAGGGAGCTGACGGCAGCCTCCGCTTTTGGTGGGGGGAAACTCCCAGCATGCAACGCGAGCCTTTTGCTCTCCTTGGGGTTACCTGGGCGGCCCCGGGGTGCCCCCTTCTGAGCGGTGCGCCCCCCCCCGCAGTTACCCGGATCGTGCGGGTGATCGGCCAGCCGCGCGGGAACATGCTGCTGGTGGGCATCGGCGGCAGCGGGCGCCAGAGCCTGGCCCGCCTGGCCTCCTCCATCTGCGAGGACCAGACCTTCCAGATCGAGGTGACCAAGCACTACCGCAAGCAGGAGTTCAGAGACGGTGAGTCCCCCCCCGCCCCCGCCCCCCCCGCCCAGCCAGCCCCCCCGGGCGCTGACGGCCCCCCGGCCGCGCCCCCCCGACCTCAAGAAGCTGGACCGGCAGGCGGGCGTGGAGCTGAGACCCACCACCTTCCTCTTCGTGGACACGCAGATCATGGACGACTCCTTCCTGGAGGACATCAACAACGTCCTGAGCTCCGGGGAGGTGCCCAACCTCTACAAGGCCGACGAGTTCGAGGAGGTGCAGGCGCCGGCGCCGGGCCGGGGGGCACCCAGGGGTGCCCTGCAACAGCTGGGCTGAAGGGGTGCTGCCGGTGCCCCTCACTCCCGACCCGCAGCCCCCTGGCCCCCCAGCCCTGCCGGTGCCCCTCACTCCCGACCCGCAGCCCCCTGGCCCCCCAGCCCTGCTGGTGCCCCTCACTCCCGACCCGCAGCCCCCTGCCCGCCCCAGCCCTGCCGGTGCCCCTCACTCCCGACCCGCAGCCCCCTGCCCCTCCAGCGCCGCCGGTGCCCCTCACTCCCGACCCGCAGCCCCCTGCCCCTCCAGCACCGCCGGTGCCCCTCACTCCTGACCCGCAGCCCCCTGCCCGCCCCAGCGCCGCCGGTGCCCCTCACTCCCGACCCGCAGCCCCCTGCCCGCCCCAGCGCCGCCGGTGCCCCTCACTCCCGACCCGCAGCCCCTGCCCGCCCCAGCCCTGCCGGGTGCCCTCACTCCCGACGAGCCCCTGGCCCCCAGCTCTGCCGGTGCCCCTCACTCCCAACCCGCAGCCCCCTGCCCCCCCCAGCGCCGCTGGTGCCCCTCACTCCCGACCCGCAGCCCCTGCCAGCCCAGCCCCGGGCTGCTACACAGCTGTGGCTGATGTGAAGTGTCCCAATCCCCCCCACCCTCCGGCAGCCAGCGCGTGGGTGCCGCTCACGGTGGCTGGGGGGGGGCCGGGCCCCTTGGCGGGGGCAGAGCCCGGGACCCCGTGCCCAGCCGCAGACACGTCCCTTGTGCTCAGATCCAGTCCCTGATCCTGGACGCGGCCCGAGCCGACGGGATCCCCGAGACGGCCGACAGCCTCTTCGGCTACCTGATCGAGCGGGTGCGGAACAACCTGCACGTGGTGCTGTGCCTCAGCCCCATCGGGGACCCCTTCCGGTGAGCAGCAGCGCCCCCTGGTGGGCAGCTCGGGCCTCGCCGGCAGCCGGGTGCTCACGGCTGTGTGGGGGCGGGGGCTGGGGTGGGAGATGGTGGGGTGGGAGCGGGGCAGAGATGGGGGTCAGGGCAGGAGTAGGGCAGAGATGGGGGAGGGAGCGGGGCAGGGGTGGGGACGGGGTGGGAGCAGGGCAGGGGTAGGAGTGGGGCAAGGATGGGGATGGGGTGGGGGCAGGGATGGGGCGGGATGGGAGAGGGGTGGGAGCAGGGCAGGCATGGGGGGCCTGACGGGAGGGGCAGAGGTGCGGGACGTGCTCAGCGTGGCGGCCCCCTCCCGTGCCCCCAGGAACTGGATCCGCCAGTACCCGGCGCTGGTGAACTGCACGACCATCGACTGGTTCTCCGAGTGGCCGCGCCAGGCGCTGCTGGAGGTGGCAGAGAAATACCTCGAGGGCGTGGACCTGGGGGCCCTGCCGGAGGTGAGAGCCGCACGCGGGGCCGGGGAGCCGGGGCAGGCCGGGAGCCGGGGCCCTGCTGGAGGTGAGAGCCGCACATGGGGGGTGCCGGGGGGCAGGCCGGGGGAGCCGGGGGCCCTGCTGGAGGTGAGAGCCGCACCCGGGGGGCAGGCTGGGGGAGCCGGGGCCCTGCCGGAGGGGAGAGCGGCACGTGGGGGTGACGGGGCAGGCCGGGAGCCGGGGCCCTGCCGGAGGTGAGAGCCGCACCCGGGGGGCAGGCTGGGGGAGCCGGGGCCCTGCCGGAGGTGAGAGCTGCACGTGGGGGTGACGGGGCAGGCCGGGAGCCGGGCCCTGCCGGAGGTGAGAGCTGCACGCGGGGGCAGGCTGGGAAGCCGGGGCCCTGCCGGAGGTGAGAGCTGCACGCGGGGGGCAGGCCGGGGGAGCCGGGGGCCCTGCCGGAGGTGAGAGCCGCGTGCTGGGGAGCCGGGGCCCTGCCGGAGGTGAGCCGCACCCGGGGCAGGCTGGGGAGCCGGGCCCTGCCGGAGGTGAGAGCTGCACGTGGGGGGCAGGCCGGGGGAGCCGGGGGCCCAGCTGGAGGTGAGAGCCGCACCCGGGGCAGGCTGGGAGCCGGGCCCTGCCGGAGGTGAGAGCTGCACCCGGGGCAGGCCGGGAGCCGGGGCCCTGCCGGCGGGGAGAGCCGCACCCGGGGGGCACGCCGGGGGAGCCGGGGGCCCTGCCGGAGGTGAGAGCCGCACCCGGGGGGCAGGCCGGGAGCCGGGCCCTGCCGGAGGTGAGTGCTGCACGCGGGGGAGCCGGGCCCTGCCGGAGGTGAGCTGCACGCTGGGGCAGGCCGGGGAGCCGGGGCCCTGCCGGAGGTGAGCGCCGCACGCGGGCGGTGCCAGGGGGGCAGGCTGGGGGAGCCGGGGCCCTGCCGGAGGTGAGTGCTGCATGCGGGGGAGCCGGGGGCCCTGCCGGAGGTGAGAGCCGCACGCGGGGGGTGCCAGGGGGCAGGCTGGGGGAGCCGGGGGCCCTGCCGGAGGTGAGAGCTGCACGCGGGGGGCCCCCGGGAGATCAGAGTCAGAGTCCCGGCTGCAGCCTGGCCCCGGGTTCCCGTTCTGCCTCCCAGCCTCCCCTGGGCTTGGAACTGGACCCAGGATTCTCCGGCTGGGCGCCCCCCCCCACCCCGTCTGACCCAGCCCCGCCTGCCCCCCAGATCCACAAGAAGGTGGCCAGGATCTTTGTGACCATGCACTGGTCCGTGGCCTCCTACTCGCAGAAGATGCTCCTGGAGCTCAGGCGCCATAACTACGTCACCCCCACCAACTACCTGGAGCTGGTCTCGGGCTACAAGAAGTGAGTCCCGCGGGCCGGCCACCGCGGTGCGGGCTGGGGAGCCGAGGGCCCGACCCTGCCCCGGGGGGGGGGGGATGGGAGCCGAGGGGTCTGCCCGGACGCGGGGGGGGGTCTCCCTAGGGGGGATGGGAGCCGAGGGGATCTGCCCGGACGCGGGGGTCTCCTAGGGGATGGGAGCCGAGGATCTGCCCGGACGCTGGGACTCCCGGGTGGGGCGGGGAGCCGAGGGGATCTGCCCGACGCGGGTCTCCGGGGTGGGGCGGGGGAGCCGAGGGGATCTGCCCGGACGTGGGGGGGTCTCCCCGGGGGTGGGCCGGTGGGAGCCAAGGGGATCTGCCCGGACACAGGGGGGGTCTCCCTAGGGGGGATGGGAGCCGAGGGGTCTGCCCAGACGCGGGGGGGTCTCCCTAGGGGGGATGGGAGCCGAGGGATCTGCCCGGACTGGGGGGGTCTCCCGGGGGGGGCGGTGGGATCCCATGGGATCTGCCTGGATGCGGGGGGGGTCTCCCCGGGGGGGATGGGAGCCAAGGGGATCTGCCCAGACGTGGAGAGGTCTCCCCGGGGGTGGGCCGGTGGGAGCCAAGGGATCTGCCCCAATGCAGAGGGTCTCCCGGGGGCCGGAGTGAGCCGAGGGGATCTGCCCGGACACGGAGGGGTCTCCCGGGGGATGGGAGCCGAGGGGTCTGCCCGGACGTGGGGTCTCCCGGGGATGGGAGCCGAGGGGTTCTGGGTCTCCCCGGGGGTGGGCTGAGGAGCCGAGGATCTGCCCGGATGTGGGGGATCTCCCGGGGGATGGGAGCCGAGGATCTGCCCGAACGTGGTGGGGTCTCCCGGGGATGGGAGCCGAGGATCTGCCCGGACATGGGGTCTCCCGGGGATGGGAGCCGAGGTCTGCCCGGACGTGGGGGCTCCCGGGGATGGGAGCCGAGGGGTTCTGGGTCTCCCCGGGGGTGGGCTGAGGGGAGCTGAGGGGATCTGCCCGGAGGTGGGGATCTCCCGGGGATGGGAGCTGAGGATCTGCCCGAATGTGGGGAGTCTCCCGGGGATGGGAGCCGAGGATCTGCCCGGACATGGGGTCTCCTGGGGATGGGAGCCGAGGATCTGCCCGGACGTGGGGTCTCCTAGGGGATGGGAGCCGAGGGGATCTGCCCGGATTCGGAGGGATCTCCCGGGGGGGGCGGTGGGATCCCAAGAGATCTGCGTGGACGTCGGGGGGTCTCCCCGGGGGTGGGGCGGGGGGATCCCAGGGGATCTGCCTGGACGCGGGGGGGGACTCCCTGGGGGTGGGGCGGGGGGAGCGGAGGGGATCTGCCCGGACGCGGAGGGGTCTCCCCGGGGGTGGGCCGGGGGGATCCCAGGGGATCTGCTGGGCTCTGGTAGCCCCATCCCCCATGCTGAGGCCCAGAACTGGTGGGAAAAAGGTGGGCGGGTTTCCCATGGCAACTGTCCTGTCAGCCTGAGACTGAAATATTTCACTGGCAGTGGGCACCGCGGTGGCTCATGGGAGCTGTAGTTTGGGAGCCTCGTGCTCCCATCCCCCTCTCTAGGCCTGGCGCCCCAGCCAGACTCCATCTCCCATGAGCCATTGCTGTGTCCCTTCCCGGGGATGCAGCAGCGGAGTCCCTGGTGCATCATGGGGGCTGTAGTCCGGCAGAGAGCTCTGCCCGGCGCTGCAGGCGTGGCTCAGGCCGGGGGTCCCCCGGGGCCGTCTCCCCGCAGGCTCCTGGCGGAGAAGCGCACGGAGCTCTGGGACCAGGCCAACAAGCTGCGCAACGGGCTCTCCAAGATCGACGAGACGCGCAGCAAGGTGGAGGTGATGTCGCTGGAGCTGGAGGAGGCCAAGAAGAAGGTGGCGGAGTTCCAGAAGCAGTGCGAGGAGTATCTGGTCATCATCGTGCGCCAGAAGAGGGAGGCCGACGAGCAGCAGAAGGTGAGGGGGGAAGGGGGGCCCGGGCCTCCTCTGGCCCCTCTGCTCCGGTCACCGGGGTCCTCTCGCCGCAGCCCGGTGTCCTCCCACTGGCCGGAACCGGCTGCGACTCCTGCGCTGGGTCTCTGGGCCGTCGGGTCACCAGTCGCTGGGGTCTCCATCCTCCAGGCCATCGGCCGGGGTCCCACGTTCCCTCTCCCGTCCTGTGTCCCAACGAACTCCCTCTCCCCTCCCCTCGTTAAACCAGTAACGCCCGGGGACACTGAGTCCCACCCCCTCTGCATGCAACCCCCTGGGAAAACAAGACGATCCCCCACTTCCTCACAGCGGGCTGATGGGCGCGGGGGCCGGGCTCGGATCCGGGCACAGGCTGACGGGCACGGGGGGGTCCCAGATCCGGGCACGGGCTGACGGGCACGGGGGTCCTGGATCCGGGCCTGGGCTGCCGGGCGCGGGGGGCCTGGATCCGGGCGAGGGCTGAGGGGGCGCAGGGGTCCCAGATCCGGCGCGGGCTGACGGGCTGATGGGCGCGGGGGCCGGGCTCGGATCCGGGCACAGGCTGACGGGCTGATGGGCGCGGGGGTCCCAGATCCGGGCACGGGCTGTCGGACGCGGGGGTCCTGGATCCGGGCGCGGGCTGCCGGGCGCGGGGGGCCCGGATCCGGGCGCGGGCTGCCGGGCGCAGGGGGTCCGTATCCGGGCGCGGGCTGCCGGGCGCGGGGGGCCCGGATCCGGGCGCGGGCTGCCGGGCGCGGGGGGCCCGGATCCGGCGCGGGTCCCGGATCGGGCGCGGCTGCTGAGCACAGGGTCCCGGATCCGGCGCGGGCTGCTGAGCACAGGGTCCCGGATCGGGCGCAGGCTGCTGAGCGCAGGGTCCCGGATCGGGCGAGGGTTGCCGGGCGCGGGGCCCGGATCCGGCGCGGGCTGCCGGCGCGGGGCCCGGATCGGCGCGGGCTGCCGCGCAGGGTCCCGGATCCGGGCGCGGGCTGACGGGCGCGGGGGGCCCGGATCCGGGCACGGGCTGCCGGGCGCGGGGGTCCCGGATCCGGGCGCGGGCTGCTGAGCGCAGGGGTCCCGGATCCGGGCGCGGGCTGCCGGGCGCGGGGTCCCGCTCCGCCGGGCTGACGGGCCGGCCTGCCTGGCTCTCCCCAGACGGTGGGCGCTAACAGCGAGAAGATCGCCGCGGAGGAGATCAAGTGCAAGACGCTGGCTGACAACGCCCAGAAGGACCTGGAGGAGGCGCTGCCCGCGCTGGAGGAGGCCATGAAGGTAACGGGCAAAGGGGCTGGCACCCGGCTGCTCCGGCTCTGGGGTCCGTCCGGCGGGTGCTGCCCCAGAGCCCCTCCCCGACCAGCCTCCTCCCCCCCCAGGCCCTGGAGTCGCTCAACAAGAAGGACATGACGGAGATCAAGTCGTACGGGCGCCCGCCCACGCTGGTGGAGACGGTGATGCAGGCCGTCATGATCCTGCGCGGCAACGAGCCCACCTGGGCCGAAGCCAAGCGGCAGCTGGGTGAGGAGTGGGGAGGGGCCGGGGCAGATGGGGGACCGAGGGGGGAGGAGCCTGGGGTTGGGGGGAGAACTAAGGGGTGGAGCCTAAATCAAGAGGGCAGCGGGTGGGGCGCAGGAGGGGGCGCAGGGGGAGCTGCCGGCCGGGCGCTGGGCTGGGGGGCAGCGGGTGAGGTGGGCAGCGGGTGGGGCGCAGGAGGGGCGCAGGGGCTGCCGGCCGGGTGCTGGGCTGGGGGCAGCGGCTGAAGAGGGCAGTGGGTGCGGTGGGCAGCGGGTGGGGCGCAGGAGGCGCAGGGGAGCTGCCGGCCGGGCACTGGGCTGGGGGGCAGCGGCTGAAGAGGGCAGTGGGTGCGGTGGGCAGCGGGTGGGGCACAGGAGGGGTTGCAGGGGCTGCCGGCCGGGCGCTGGGCTGGGGGCAGCGGCTGAAGAGGGCAGTGGGTGCGGTGGGCAGCGGGTGGGGCGCAGGAGGCGCAGGGAGCTGCCGGCCGGGTGCTGGGCTGGGGGGCAGCGGCTGAAGAGGGCAGTGGGTGCGGTGGGCAGCGGGTGGGGCACAGGAGGGGTTGCAGGGGGAGCTGCCGGCCGGGCGCTGGGCTGGGGGGCAGCGGCTGAAGAGGGCAGTGGGTGCGGTCGGCAGCGGGTGAGGTGGGCAGCGGGTGGGGCACAGGAGGGGTTGCAGGGGGAGCTGCCGGCCGGGCACTGGGCTGGGGGGCAGCGGGTGCGGTGGGCACCGTGGGCACCCTCCCCTGCTGCTCCGTGTGCAAGGGGATCCCAGCGGCAGCCCGGAGGGGCAGGCAGGGCCCTGCCGGGCCCCTCGCGGGTCAGTGCCAGGCCGGCCATGCCCAGCGCGTGCCAGTCCCCTTGGTGCCCCCCCAGGCGAGGCCACGTTCATCAAGCAGCTGATCAACTTTGACAAGGACAACATCTCGGACAAGGTGCTGAAGAAGATCAGCGGGTACTGCTCCCAGCCCGACTTCCAGCCCGACATCATCGGGCGCGTCTCGCTCGCCGCCAAGTCCCTCTGCATGTGGGTGCGCGCCATGGAGGTGAGGGGCCGGCCACGGGCACGGGAGGGCCACGGGCACAGGGAGGAGGGGCCGGGATGGGGAGGGCCGGGCGCGGCCACGGGCACAGGGAGGAGGGGACGGGGGCGGGAGGGCGGGCGCCGGCCATGGGCACAGGGAGGAGGGGCCGGGCATGGGGACAGGAGGGGCCGGGCACCAGCCACGGGCACGGGGTGGGGAGGGGCCGGGCACGGGGACGGGGAGGGGCCGGGCACCGGCCACGGGCACGGGGTGGGGAGGGGCCGGGCATGGGGACAGGGAGGGCCGGGCACGGCACCAGCCACAAGCAGGGGGAGGGATTTGGGAAGGGGCGGGGCCAGCCACAGGCAGGGGAGGGAGCTGGGGAGGGAGGGGAGGGGCCAGGCACCAGCCACGAGGGGAGGGGAGGGGAGGGGAGGGGCCGGCCACGGGCAGGGGGCGGGATTTGGGAATGGGAAGGGCCAGCCACAGGCACGGGGAGGGAGTTGGGGAGGGGAGGGCAGGGGAGGGGCTGGCCAGGACTCCTGGGTTCTCTCCCCGGCTCTGGGAGGGGAGTGGGGGCTGGTGGGTTAGAGCAGGGGCTGGGAGCCAGGACTCCTGGGTTCTCTCCCGGCTCTGGGAGGAGTGGGGCTGGTGGGTTAGAGCTGGGGGGCTGGGAGCCAGGACTCCTGGGTTCTCTCCTTGGCTCTGGGAGGGGAGTGGGGGCTGGTGGTTAGAGCAGGGGGCTGGGAGCCAGGACTCCTGGGTTCTCTCCTGGCTCTGGGAGGAGTGGGGCTGGCGGTTAGAGCGGGGTCGGGGGCAGGACTCCTGGGTTCTCTCCCGGCTCTGGGAGAGGAGTGGGGGCTGGCGGTTAGAGCGGGGGTCGGGGGCCAGGACTCCTGGGTTCTCTCCCGGCTCTGGGAGGGCAGTGGAGGCTGGTGGGTTAGAGCGAGGGAGGCGGGGGGCAGGACTCCTGGGTTCTCTCCCGGCTCGGGGAGGGCAGAGGGGGCTGGCGGTTCGAGCAGGGGTTCAGGGGCCCGGACTCCTGGGTTCTCTCCTGGCTCTGGGAGGGCAGTGGGGGCTGGCGGTTAGAGCGGGGGGGGCTGGGAGCCAGGACTCCTGGGTTCTCTCCCCGGCTCTGGGAGGGCAGTGGGGGCTGGCGGTTAGAGCGGGGGGGGCTGGGAGCCAGGACTCCTGGGTTCTCTCCCGGCTCTGGGAGAGGAGTGGGGGCTGGCGGTTAGAGCGGGGGTCGGGGGCCAGGACTCCTGGGTTCTCTCCCGGCTCTGGGAGGGCAGTGGGGGCTGGCGGTTAGAGTGGGGGGCAGGACTCCGGGGTTCTCTCAGCCGTTTGCTCCCCCCCAGATGTACGGCCGGATTTACCGGGTGGTGGAGCCCAAGCGCGCCCGCATGAACGCCGCCATGGCCCAGCTGGCCGAGAAGCAGGCGTCCCAGGCCGAGGCGCAGGAGAAGCTGCGGGAGGTCGGTGTGCCGGGCGGGGAGGGGGGCGATGCCGGGCTGGGCGCAGCGCGGGGGGGCTCACGGCTCTGCCCCCCCAGGTGGCGGAGAAGCTGGAGCGGCTGAAGCAGGAGTACGAGGAGAAGCTGGCGCAGAAGGAGGATCTGCGCAAACGCTCCGAGGAGATGGAGATCAAGCTGGACCGCGCCGACAAGCTGGTCTCGGGGCTGGCGGGGGAGAAGGCGCGTTGGGAGGAGACGGTGCAGGTGGGTGAGCCCGGGGGGGGATCTGGGGGGCAGCGATGCCATAGCCAGGCGGGGGAGCAGGGATCCCAGCGGGGGGAGCAGGATCTGGAGGTAGGGGATCGGGCAGGGATCCCAGCAGGGGGAGGAGGATCTGGAGGTAGGGGATCGGGCAGGGGGCAGGGATCCCAGCTGGGGGAGGATGATCTGGAGTTAGGGGTTCGGGCAGGGATCCCAGCTGGGGGAGGAGGATCTGGAGGTAGGGGATCGGGCAGGGGACAGGGATCCCAGGGGGAGGAGGATCTGGAGGTAGGGGATCGGGCAGGGGGCAGGGATCCCAGCAGGGCAGGGGAAGGATCTGGAGGTAGGGGATTGGGCAGGGGGCAGGGATCCCGGGGGGGGGAGGAGGATCTGGAGGTAGGGGATCAGGCAGGGATCCCAGCAGGGGGAGGACGATCTGGAGGTAGGGGATCAGGCAGGGGCAGGGATCCCAGCGGGGAGGAGGATCTGGAGGTAGGGGATCGGGCAGGGGCAGGGATCCCAGCGGGGAGGAGGATCTGGAGGTAGGGGATCGGGCAGGGGGCAGGGATCCCAGCGGGGGGAGGAGGATCTGGCGGTAGGGGATTGGGCAGGGGGCAGGGATCCCAGCAGGGGGAGGAGGATCTGGAGGTAGGGGATCGGGCAGGGATCCCAGCGGGGGGAGGAGGATCTGGAGGTAGGGGATCAGGCAGGAGCAGGGATCCCAGTGGGGAGGAGGATCTGGAGGTAGGGATCGGGCAGGGG
This sequence comes from Mauremys reevesii, assembly GCF_016161935.1. Taxonomy (NCBI): domain Eukaryota; kingdom Metazoa; phylum Chordata; order Testudines; family Geoemydidae; genus Mauremys; species Mauremys reevesii. The sequence goes on along the minus strand of NC_052636.1, from coordinate 13,832,112 downwards.
CAGGGATCCCAGCAGGGGAGGAGGATCTGGCGGTTGGGGATCGGGCCGGGGGCAGGGATCCCCGCTGGGCAGGGTAAGGATCTGGAGGTAGGGTATTGGGCAGCGGGCAGGTATCCCGGGGGGGGGAGGAGGATCTGGAGGTAGGGGATCGGGCAGGGATCCCAGCGGGGAGGAGGATCTGGAGGTAGGGGATTGAGCAGGGGGCAGGGATCCCTGCAGGGGGAGGACGATCTGGAGGTAGGGGATCGGGCAGGGGGCAGGGATCCCAGCGGGGGGAGGAGGATCTGGAGGTAGGGGATCGGGCAGGGGGCAGGGATCCCAGCGGGGGGAGGAGGATCTGGAGGTAGGGGATCGGGCAGGGATCCCAGCAGGGGAAGGAGGAGCTGGGGGAAGGGGATCGGCCAGGGATCCCAGCGGGGGGAGGAGGCTCTGGAGGTAGGGGATCGGGCAGGGCTCAGGGCTCCCAGCAGGGGTAGGAGGATCTGGAGGTAGGGGATTAGGCAGGGGCAGGGATCCCAGCAGGGGAGGAGGATCTGGAGGTAGGGGATCGGGCAGGGATCCCAGCGGTGGGAGGAGGATCTGGAGGTAGGGGATCAGGCAGGGGCAGGGATCCCAGTGGGGAGGAGGATCTGGAGGTAGGGGATCGGGCAGGGATCCCAGCTGGGGGAGGAGGATCTGGAGGTAGGGGATCAGGCAGGGGGCAGGGATCCCAGCAGGGGGAGGAGGATCTGGAGGTAGGGGATCGGGCAGGGATCCCAGCGGGGGGAGGAGGATCTGGAGGTAGGGGATCGGGCAGGGGGCAGGGATCCCAGCAGGGGGAGGAGGATCTGGAGGTAGGGGATCGGGCAGGGGGCAGGGATCCCAGCAGGGGGAGGAGGATCTGGAGGTAGGGGATCGGGCAGGGATCCCAGCGGTGGGAGGAGGATCTGGAGGTAGGGGATCAGGCAGGGAGCAGGGATCCCAGTGGGGGAGGAGGATCTGGAGGTAGGGGATTGGGCAGGGATCCCAGCGGGGGGAGGAGGATCTGGAGGTAGGGGATCAGGCAGGGGGCAGGGATCCCAGCAGGGGGAGGAGGATCTGGAGGTAGGGGATTGGGCAGGGATCCCAGCGGGGGGAGGAGGATCTGGAGGTAGGGCATCGGGCAGGGGGCAGGGATCCCAGTGGGGCAGGGGAAGTATCCAGTGGAGGTAGGGGATCGGGCAGGGGGATCCCAGCAGGGGAGGAGGATCTGGAGGTAGGGGATCGGGCAGGGATCCCAGTGGGGAGGAGGATCTGGAGGCAGGGGATCGGGCAGGGGCAGGGATTCCAGCGGGGCAGGAGGATCTGGAGGGGGCAGGGATCGGGGCAGGGATCCCAGCGGGGGAGGTAGCGGATCGGGCAGTGGGATCCCAGCGGGGAGGAGGATCTGGAGGTAGCGCATCGGGCAGGGGGCAGGGATCCCAGTGGGGCAGGGGAAGGATCTGGAGGTAGGGGATTGGGCAGGGGGCAGGGATCCCAACGGGTAGGATCTGGGAGGTGGGGATCCCAGTGAGGGGGGAGCTGCAGGGATCCCAGCCGGGGGCAGTGGGGCAGGCATCCCGGAGGGCAGTGGGGGGGGTGGGAACCCAGCCGGGGGCAAGTGGGCGGGATCCCGGGGCGGAATGGGGCAGGGATCCCAGGGGGAGTGGGGATCCCAGGGGGGCAGTGGGGCAGGACCCGAGCTCGGGCCGGGGATCCCAGGGGCAGTGGGGATCCCAGGGGGCAGTGGGCGGGACCCGGGGCTCGGGGCGTGGTTCCCAGGGGCAGCGGGGATCCCGGGGGGCAGCGGGGCGGGACCCGGGGTTCGGGGCGGGGATCCCAGGGGCAGTGGGAATCCCGGGGGGCAGTGGGGCGGGACCCGGCGGCTCGGGGCGTGGTTCCCAGGGGCAGTGGGGATCCGGGGGGCAGTGGGGTGGGACCCGGGGCTCGGGGCGGGGCTCCCAGGGGGCAGTGGGGCGGGAGCCGGGGCTCGGGGCGGGATCCCAGGGGCAGTGGGGATCCGGGGGCAGCGGGCGGAGCCGGCGCCTCGGGGCGGGATCCCAGGGGCAGTGGGCGGGATCCCAGGGGCAGTGGGGATCCGGGGGGCAGTGGGGATCCCGGGGGGCAGCGGGGCGGGACGGCGCTCGGCGCTCAGCCGCGCTCTCTCCGCAGGGGCTGGAGCAGGACCTCGGCTCCGTGGTGGGCGACTGCCTGCTGGCCGCCGCCTTCCTGTCCTACATGGGGCCCTTCCTGTCCGGCTACCGCGACGAGATCGTCTCCAGCATCTGGATGAAGCAGGTGCCTGGCACCCGGGGCCGCCCCCTCCGGCCCCACACGCCCCCGGGCTCTGGGCGCTTCCCCCGTGAGCCCAGCGCCATGGGGCAGCCGGGGGGCGGGCAGCCCCGGTGACCCTGTGCTCTGTGCCCGCAGATCCGGGAGCTGCAGGTGCCCTGCTCGCCCCGCTTCACCTTCGACAGCTTCCTGTGTAACCCCACGATTGTGCGCACCTGGAACCGGCAGGGGCTGCCCTCCGACGCCTTCTCCACCGAGAACGGGCTCCTCGTCACCCGCGGCAACCGGTGCGGGGCGGCCGGGGACCCGGGGACCCCTCGCCCGGCGCTGACGTGCGCCCAGCTCTGGGGCGGGGCGGCCGGGGACCCGGGGACCCCTCGCCCGGCGCTGACGTGCGCCCAGCTCTGGGGCGGGGCGGCCGGTTACCCAGGGACCCCTCGCCCGGCGCTGAGATGCGCCCACCTCTGGGGTGGGGCGGCCGGTGACCTGGGGACCCCTCGCCCGGCGCTGAGATGCAGCCACCTCTGGGGCGGGGCGGCCGGTGACCCAGGGACCCCTCGCCCGGCGCTGAGATGCGGCCACCTCTGGGGCGGGGCGGCCGGTAACCCGGGGACCCCTCACCCGGCGCTGACATGCGCCCAGCTCTGGGGCGGGTCGGCCGATAACCCAGGGACCCCTCGCCCGGCGCCGAGATGCAGCCACCTCTGGGGCGGGGCGGCCGGTTACCCAGGGACCCCTCGCCCGGCGCTGAGATGCAGCCACCTCTGGGGCGGGGCGGCCGGTTACCCAGGGACCCCTCACCCAGCGCTGAGATGCAGCCACCTCTGGGGCGGGGTGGCTGGTGACCCAGGGACCCCTCACCCAGCGCTGAGATGCAGCCACCTCTGGGGCGGGGCGGCTGGTGACCCAGGGACCCCTCGCCCGGCGCTGAGATGCAGCCACCTCTGGGGCGGGGCGGCCGGTGACCCAGGGACCCCTCACCCAGCGCTGAGATGCAGCCACCTCTGGGGCGGGGCGGCCGGTGACCCAGGGACCCCTCGCCCGGCGCTGACGTGCGCCCAGCTCTGGGGCGGGTCGGCCGATAACCCAGGGACCCCTCGCCTGGCGCTGAGATGCAGCCACCTCTGGGGCAGGGCGGCCAGTTACCCAGGGACCCCTCGCCTGGCACTGAGATGCGCCCACCTCTGGGGCGGGGCGGCCGGTGACCCAGGGACCCCTCGCCCGGCGCTGAGATGCAGCCACCTCTGGGGCGGGGCGGCCGGTTACCCAGGGACCCCTCGCCCCGGGTGGCGCATGGCAGCTGTTTCCCAGCCGCGCTGGGGGGCAGAGGGGCAGGTGAGGCCGGGACGGGGGTCGGACGCTGGGTGCTGGCCGGCTCCGAGCCCCATTGATCCGCCCCGTCCCCGTTGCCAGGTGGCCGCTGATGATCGACCCGCAGTGCCAGGCCTCCAAGTGGATCAAGAACATGGAGGCTGCCAAGGTGAGCAGCAGGGGGCGGGCGCTGGGGTCCCCTCACCCTGGGGGGCGGGGCTGACCGGAGCCACGCCCCCTACTAGACCCCACCCCATCCCAGCTGGTGCCCTGCCATGTGCCCTCTGCACTCTCCTCCCGGCTCCGCTGCACCCCGTGCCCCCGGGGGCTGGGGGGAGCAGAGGGTCCGGGGGGGCTGGCAGCTGGGGGGGGCTTAGGGTCCGGGGGGGGCTGGCAGCTGGAGGGGCAGAGGGTCCAGGGGGTGGCTGGCAGCTGGGGGGGGGCAGAGGGTCCGGGGCGGCTGGCAGCTGGGGGGGCAGAGGGTCCGGGGCTGGCAGCTGGGGGCAGAGGGTCTGGGGGTGGCTGGCAGCTGGGGGCAGAGGTCCGGGCTGGCAGCTGGGGGCAGAGGGTCTGGCAGCTGGGGGCAGAGGGTCCGGGGTGGCTGGCAGCTGGGGGCAGAGGGTCCGGGGTGGCTGGCAGACGGGGGCGCAGAGGGTCTGGGAGGCTGGTGGCTGGCAGCTGGGGGCAGAGGGTCCGGGGTGGCAGCTGGGGGGGCAGAGGTCCGGGAGTGCCAGCTGGGGGCAGTGGGTCCGGGGCGGCTGGCAGCTGGGGGCACAGGGTCCGGGAGGCTGGCAGCTGGGGGCACAGGGTCCGGGGTGGCAGCTGGGGGCACAGGGTCCGGGAGGCTGGCAGCTGGGGGGCACAGGGTCCGGGGGGGGGCAGCTGGGGGGGGCAGAGGGTCCGGGGGTGGCTGCTCACCCCGGCGCCGGCGCCCCCCGCAGGGCCTGCAGATCATCGACCTGCAGATGGGCGACTACCTGCGGGTGCTGGAGCGCGCGGTGCAGTTCGGCTCCCCCGTGCTGCTGCAGAACGTGCGGGAGGAGCTGGACCCCTCGCTCGCCCCCATCCTCAACAAGGCCGTCACCAGAGTGGGTGAGCCGGGGGCGGGGGGGGCTGGGACTCCTGGGTTCTCTCCCCGGCGCTGGGCGGGGAGTGGGGGCTGGTGGGTTGGGGCGGTGGGCTGGGAGCCAGGACTCCTGGGTTCTCTCCTGGCTCTGGGAGGAGTGGGGCTGGTGGGTTAGGAGCAGGGGGCTGGGCGCCAGGACTCCTGGGTTCTCTGCCCGGCTCTGGGAGGGGAGTGGGGGCTGGTGGGTTAGAGCAGGGGGCTGGAGCCAGGACTCCTGGGTTCTCTCCCGGCTCTGGGAGGGGCGTGGAGGTTGGTGGGTTAGAGCAGGGGTGCTGGGAGCCAGGACTCCTGGGTTCTCTCCCCGGCGCTGGGAGGGGAGTGGGGGCTGGTGGGTTAGAGCAGGGGCAGCTGGGAGCCAGGACTCCTGGGTTCTCTCCCGGCTCTGGGAGGGGCGTGGAGGTTGGTGGGTTAGAGCAGGGGGGCTGGGAGCCAGGACTCCTGGGTTCTCTCCCGGCTCTGGGAGGGGCGTGGAGGTTGGTGGGTTAGAGCAGGGGGGGCTGGGAGCCAGGACTCCTGGGTTCTTTCCCCGGCTCTGGGAGGGGAGTGGGGGCTGGTGGGTTAGAGCAGGGGGGCTGGGAACCAGGACTCCTGGGTTCTCTCCCAGCTCAGGGAGGGGCGTGGGGGTGGCCCGGCTGCGTCCGGGGGCCCTGACTGCCCCGTGCCCATGCCAGGCGGGCGCCTGCTGCTGCGGCTGGCGGACAAGGAGGTGGAGTACAGCCCCGACTTCCGCTTCTACCTCACCACCAAGCTGTCGAACCCCCACTACACCCCGGAGACGTCCTCCCAGACCACCATCGTCAACTTCGCTGTCAAGGAGCAGGTGGGGCAGGGCCGGGAGGGCGGAGATGGGGGGCTCCTGGGGGCTGGCTTGCTCCGGGGGGGACGCCCGGCCAGGCCCTGACGCCCGTCGCCTCGGCAGGGCCTGGAGGCGCAGCTGCTGGGCATCGTGGTGCGCAAGGAGCGGCCCGAGCTGGAGGAGCAGAAGGACTCGCTGGTGCTCAACATCGCGGCCGGCAAGAGCAAACTGAAGGAGCTGGAGGACGAGATTCTGAGGTGGGGCTGGGGCGGGGCGGCCGGTGACCCAGGGACCCCTCGCCCGGCGCTGAGATGCAGCCACCTCTGGGGCGGGGCGGCCGGTTACCCAGGGACCCCTCACCCGGCGCTGAGATGCAGCCACCTCTGGGGCGGGGCGGCCGGTTACCCAGGGACCCCTCGCCCGGCGCTGAGATGCGGCCACCTCTGGGGCGGGGCGGCCGGTGACCCAGGGACCCCTCGCCCGGCGCTGAGATGCAGCCACCTCTGGGGCGGGGCGGCCGGTGACCCAGGGACCCCTCGCCCGGTGCCGAGATGTGCCCACCTGTGGGGCGGGGCGGCCGGTTACCCAGGGACCCCTCGCCCGGCGCTGAGATGCAGCCACCTCTGGGGCGGGCAGCCGGTGACCCAGGGACCGTGCCGAGACGCGCCCACCTCTGGGGCGGGGCGGACCCAGGGACCCTCGCCCGCGCTGAGATGCGGCCACCTCTGGGGCGGGCGGCCGGTTACCGGGACCTCGCCCGCGCCGAGATGCAGCCACCTCTGGGGCGGGCGGTGCCAGGGACCTCGCCCGCGCTGAGATGCAGCCACCTCTGGGGCGGGCGGCGGTTACCCAGGGACCCCTCGCGCTGAGATGCAGCCACCTCTGGGCGGGCGGGTAACCCAGCGACCCTCGCCCGGCGCTGAGATGCGCCCACCTCTGGGGCGGCGGCCGGTTACCCAGGGACTCCTCGCCCGGCGCTGAGATGCAGCCACCTCTGGGGCGGGCGGCCGGTGACCCAGGACCCCTCGCCGTGCCGAGATGTGCCCACCTGTGGACCAGGACCCCTCGCCCGGCGCTGAGATGCAGCCACCTCTGGGGCGGGCGGGATGTGCCCACCTCTGGGGCGGGCGGTTACCCAGGGACCCTCGCCCGGCGCTGAGATGCGGCCACCTCTGGGGCGGCGGCCGTTACCCAGGACCCCTCGCCCGGCGCCGAGATGCAGCCACCTCTGGGGCGGGCGGCCGTTACCCAGGGACCCCTCGCCCGGCGCTGAGATGCGCCCACCTGTGGGCGGCGGCGGTGCCAGGGACCCCTCGCCCGGCACTGAGATGCACCCACCTCTGGGGCGGGCGGCGGTGCAGGGACCCCTCGCCGGCACTGAGATGCACCCACCTCTGGGGCGGGCGGCGGTTACCCAGGGACCCCGCCGGCGCTGAGATGCAGCCACCTCTGGGCGGGCGGTCGGTTACCCAGCGACCCCTCGCCCGGCGCTGAGATGCGCCCACCTCTGGGGCGGGGCGGCCGGTTACCCAGCGACCCCTCGCCCGGCGCTGAGATGCGCCCACCTCTGGGGCGGGGCGGCCGGTTACCCAGCGACCCCTCGCCCGGCGCTGAGATGCGGCCCCGTGTCCCGTTCCCCGGTGAACAGATGGGGGGGTATCTTAGGGGGCACAGGGCAGGATTGCGCTGGCTGGGGGGCGGCGGGCGCCTGCTGACCCTTGCCCGCCGCCCGTCCCCCAGGCTGCTGAACGAAGCCACCGGCTCGCTGCTGGACGACGTGCAGCTGGTCAACACCCTGCAGACCTCCAAGGTGACGGCCAGCGAGGTGACGGAGCAGCTGGAGACCAGCGAGACCACGGAGATCAAGATCGACACCGCCCGCGAGGTGAGGGGGCCGGGGCTGCCTGGGGGGCTCTGCCCCACAGGTTTCAGCCTGGCTCCCTGGCTCGCCAGCCGTGGCCAGGGGGACCTAGCGTAGGGGGCTGGCCCGTGCCGGTGGAGCCGTGCCGAGCCGCAGGAGGGCGTGTGGGTGCGGGGTGGGCGCCCTCTGGGGGTCCCGCCCGGGGCTGACGGGCGCCGTGCTCCCCCCACTAGGCCTACAGGCCCTGCGCCCAGAGAGCCTCCATCCTCTTCTTCGTGCTGAACGACATGGGCCGCATCGACCCCATGTACCAGTTCTCCCTGGACGCCTACATCGACCTCTTCAACATGAGCATCCACAAGAGCCACCGCAGCGCCAAGCTGGAGGAGCGGATCCGCTACCTGAACGAGTACCACACCTACGCCGTGTACAGGTACGGGGTCGGGGAGCTCCCACACCGGGTACGGGGCTGCCCCCTACGCTGGGTACAGGTACCGGGCTCGGGGAGCTCCCACGCCGGGTACGGGGACCTCCCACGGCGGGTACGGGGACCTCCCACACCAGGTATAGGTACCGGGCTCGGGGAGCTCCCACGCCGGGTACGGGGCTGCCCCCTACGCCGGGTACAGGTACCGGGCTCGGGGAGCTCCCACGCCGGGTACGGGGCTGCCCCCTACGCTAGGTACAGGTACCGGGCTCGGAGAGCTCCCACGCCGGGTACGGGGCCGCCCCCTACGCTAGGTACAGGTACCGGGGTTGGGGAGTTACCACGCCGGGTACGGGGCCGCCCCCTACGCTAGGTACAGGTACCGGGCTCGGGGAGCTCCCACGCCGGGTACGGGGCCACCCCCTACGCTAGGTACAGGTACCAGGGTTGGGGACCTCCCACGCCAGGTACGGGGACCTCCCACGCCGGGTACGGGGCCGCCCCCTACGCTAGGTACAGGTACCGGGCTCGGGGAGCTCCCACGCCGGGTACGGGGACCTCCCACGCCGGGTACGGGGCCGCCCCCTACGCTAGGTACAGGTCCGGGGAGCTCCCATGCCGGGTACGGGGACCTCCCACGCCGGGTACGGGGCCGCCCCCTACGCTAGGTACAGGTACCGGGCTCGGGGAGCTCCCACGCCGGGTACGGGGCCGCCCCCTACGCTAGGTACAGGTACCGGGCTCGGGGAGCTCCCACGCCGGGTACGGGGCCGCCCCTACGCTAGGTACAGGTACCGGGCTCGGGGAGCTCCCACGCCGGGTACGGGGCCGCCCCCTACGCTAGGTACAGGTCCGGGGAGCTCCCACGGCGGGTACGGGGACCTCCCACGGCGGGTACGGGGCCGCCCCCTACGCTAGGTACAGGTACCAGGCTCGGGGAGCTCCCACGCCGGGTACAGGGACCTCCCACGGCGGGTACGGGGCCGCCCCCTACACTAGGTACAGGTACCGGGCTCGGGGAGCTCCCACGCCGGGTACAGGGACCTCCCACGGCGGGTACGGGGCCGCCCCCTACGCTAGGTACAGGTACCGGGCTCGGGGAGCTCCCACGCCGGGTACGGGGCCGCCCCCTACGCTAGGTACAGGTACCAGGCTCGGGGAGCTCCCACGCCGGGTACAGGGACCTCCCACGGCGGGTACGGGGCCGCCCCCTACGCTAGGTACAGGTACCAGGCTCGGGGAGCTCCCACGCCGGGTACAGGGACCTCCCACGCCGGGTACGGGGCCGCCCCCTACGCTAGGTACAGGTACCGGGCTCGGGGAGCTCCCACGCCGGGTACGGGGCCGCCCCCTACGCTAGGTACAGGTACCGGGCTCGGGGAGCTCCCCCGCCGCCCCCTACGCTAGGTACAGGTACCGGGCTCGGGGAGCTCCCACGCCGGTGCAGGGCCGCCTACACTGGGTACAGGTACCGGGCTCGGGAGCTCCCACGCCGGCAGGGCCGCCCCACGCTAGGTACAGGTACCGGGCTCGGGAGCTCCCACGCCGGGGGGCCGCCCCTCGCCGTGTACAGGTACCGGGCTCGGGGAGTTCCCACGCCGGGTACGGGCTGCCCCCTACGCTAGGTACAGGTACCGGGCTCGGGGAGCTCCCACGCCAGGTACGGGGCCGCCCCCTATGCTAGGTACAGGTCCGGGGAGCTCCCACGGCGGGTACGGGGACCTCCCACGGCGGGTACGGGGCCGCCCCCTACGCTAGGTACAGGTACCAGGCTCGGGGAGCTCCCACGCCGGGTACAGGGACCTCCCACGGCGGGTACGGGCCGCCCCTACACTAGGTACAGGTACCGGCTCGGGAGCTCCCACGCCGGGTACGGGGACCTCCCACGGCGGGTACGGGGCCGCCCCCTACGCTAGGTACAGGTACCGGGCTCGGGGAGCTCCCACGCCGGCGGGCCGCCCCCTACGCTAGGTACAGGTACCGGGCTCGGGGAGCTCCCACGCCGGGTACGGGGACCTCCCACGGCGGGTACGGGGCCGCCCCCTACGCTAGGTACAGGTACCAGGCTCGGGGAGCTCCCACGCCGGGTACAGGGTACTGCCACGGCGGGTACGGTGCCGCCCGGTCCGCTAGGTACAGGTACCGGGCTCGGGGAGCTCCCACGCCGGGTACGGGGCCGCCCCCTACGCTAGGTACAGGTACCGGGCTCGGGAGCTCCCACGCCGGGCCGCCCCTCGCTAGGTACATGTACCGGGCTCGGGAGCTCCCACGGCGGGTACGGGGCTGCCCCTACGCTAGGTACAGGTCCGGGGAGCTCCCACGGCGGGTACGGGGCCGCCCCCTACGCTAGGTACAGGTACCGGGCTCGGGGAGCTCCCACGCCGGGTACGGGGCTGCCCCCTACGCTAAGTACAGGTACCGGGCTCGGGAGTTCCCACGCCAGGTGCGGGCCGCCCACGCTTAGGTACAGGTCCCGGGCTCTGGGAGCTCCCACGCCGGGTACGGGGCCGCCCCCTACGCTAGGTACAGGTACCGGGTCGGGAGCTCCCACGCGGGTGCACGGGCTGCCCTCACGCTAGGTACAGGTACCAGGCTCCGGGAGCTCCCACGCCGGGTACGGGACCTCCCACGGCGGCACGGGCCGCCCCACACTAGGTACAGGTACCGGGAGGGAGCTCCGCCGGGTACAGGGACCTCCCATGCCGGGTACGGGCCGCCCCACGCTAGGTACAGGTACCGGGCTCTCGGGAGCTCCCACGCCGGCACGGGCCGCCCCACGCTAGGTACAGGTACCGGGCTCGGGGAGCTCCCACGCCGGTTACGGGGACCTCCCATGCCGGGTACGGGGCCGCCCCTTACGCTAGGTACAGGTACCAGGCTCGGGGAGCTCCCACGCCGGGTACGGGGACCTCCCACGCCGGGTACGGGGCCGCCCCCTACGCTAGGTACAGGTACCGGGCTCGGGGAGCTCCCACGCCGGGTACGGGGCCGCCCCCTACGCTAGGTACAGGTACCGGGCTCGGGGAGCTCCCACGCCGGGTACGGGGCCGCCCCCTACGCTAGGTACATGTACCGGGCTCGGGGAGCTCCCACGCCGGGTACGGGGCTGCCCCCTACGCTAGGTACAGGTCCGGGGAGCTCCCACGGCGGGTACGGGGCCGCCCCCTACGCTAGGTACAGGTACCGGGCTCGGGGAGCTCCCACGCCGGGTACGGGGCTGCCCCCTACGCTAAGTACAGGTACCGGGCTCGGGGAGTTCCCACGCCGGGTACGGGGCCGCCCCCTACGCTAGGTACAGGTACCGGGCTCGGGGAGCTCCCACGCCGGGTACGGGGCCGCCCCCTACGCTAGGTACAGGTACCGGGCTCGGGGAGCTCCCACGCCGGGTACGGGGCCGCCCCTACGCTAGGTACAGGTACCAGGCTCGGGGAGCTCCCACGCCGGGTACGGGGACCTCCCACGCCGGGTACGGGGCCGCCCCCTATGCTAGGTACAGGTACCAGGCTCGGGGAGCTCCCACGCCGGGTACGAGGACCTCCCATGCCGGGTACGGGGCTGCCCCCTACGCTAGGTACAGGTCCGGGGAGCTCCCACGCCGGGCGCGGGGAGCTCCCACGCTGGGTACGGGGCCACCCCCTCCGCTAGGTACAGGTCCGGGGAGCTCCCATGCCGGGTACGGGGCTGCCCCCTACGCTAGGTACAGGTCCGGGGAGCTCCCATGCCGGGTACGGGGCTGCCCCCTACGCTAGGTACAGGTACCGGGCTTGGGGAGCTCCCACGCCGCTTACGGGGACCTCCCACGCCGGGTACGGGGCTGCCCCCTACGCTAGGTACAGGTCCGGGCTCGGGGAGCTCCCACGCCGGGCTGCGGGAGCTCCCACGCCGGGTACGGGGCTGCCCCCTCCGCTTGTTACTGGTACCGGGCTCGGGGAGCTCCCACGCCGGGTACGGGGCCGCCCCCTACGCTAGGTACAGGTACCGGGCTCGGGGAGCTCCCACGCCGGGGGCCGCCTAGGTGCTGGTACAGGCGGGCTCGGGGAGCTCCCACGTCGGGTACGGGGTCGCCCCCTATGCTAGGTACAGGTCTGGGCTCGGGGAGCTCCCACGCTGGGTACGGGGACCTCCCATGCTGGGTACGGGGCTGCCCCCTACGCTAGGTACGGGTCCGGGGAGCTCCCATCCCGGGTATGGGGACCTCCCACGCCAGGTACATGGCCGCCCCCTACGCTAGGTACAGGTACCGGGGTCGGGGAGCTCCCACGCCGGGTACGGGGACCTTCCACGCCGGGTACGGGGCCGCCCCCTACGCTAGGTACAGGTCCGGGGAGCCCCCATGCCGGGTACGGGGCCGCCCCCTACGCTAGGTACAGGTACTGGGCTCGGGGAGCTCCCACGCCGGGTACGGGGCCGCCCCCTACGCTAGGTACAGGTACCGGGCTCGGGGAGCTCCCACGCCGGGTACGGGGCCGCCCCCTACGCTAGGTACAGGTCCGGGGAGCCCCCATGCCGGGTACGGGGCCGCCCCCTACGCTAGGTACAGGTACTGGGCTCGGGGAGCTCCCACGCCGGGTACGGGGAGCTCCCACACCGGGTACGGGGCCGCCCTCTACACTAGGTACAGGTCCGGGGAGCCCCCATGCCGGGTACGGGGACTGCCCACACGAGGTATGCTGGGTATGGGGAGCCCCCTACACCAGGTACAGGAACGGGGACCCCCCCATGCCGGGTACGGATACCCTACGCTGGGTACAGGTACGGGGACCCCCCCATGCCGGGTACGGATACCCTACGCTGGGTACGGGGAACCCCCCACACACCGGGTACGGGTATGGAGATCCCCCTTCCTACGCTGCGTACAGGTACCAGGGCCCAGGGAGCTGCATCCAGAGGTGTGGGGGGGAACGGCCCCCAGCCCGGCCCGGCCCGCCCCATAGCCAGTGCCCCCTGCTCCCCCCCGTGGCCAGCGCTCCCTGCTCCCCCCCGGCTAGCGCTCCCTGCTCCCCCCGTGGCCAGTGCCCCCTGCTCCCCCCATGGCCAGCGCCCCCTGCTCCCCGTGGCCAGCGCCCCTGCTCCCCGTGGCCAGCGCCCCTGCTCCCCCGGCGCCCCTGCTCCCCGTGGCCAGCCCCTGCTCCCCGTGGCCAGCGCCCTGCTCCCCCGGCCAGCGCCCCTGCTGTCCCCGTGGCCAGTGCCCCTGCTCCCCGTGGCCAGCGCCCCTGCTCCCCCGGCTAGCGCCTGCTCCCCGGCTAGCGCCCCTGCTCCCGGCTAGCGCCCCTGCTCCCCATGGCCAGCGCCTGCTCCCCGGCCAGCGCCCCTGCTCCCGGCTGGCGCCTGCTCCCAGCGCCCCTGCTCCCCATGGCGCCCCTGCTCCCCCGGCTAGCGCCCTGCTCCCCATGGCCAGCGCCCTGCTCCCCGGCCAGCGCCCCTGCTCCCCATGGCCAGCGCCCCTGCTCCCCTGGCCAGCGCCCCTGCTCCCCGGCCAGCGCCCCTGCTCCCCGGCCAGCGCCCCTGCTCCCCCGGCCAGCGCCCCTGCTCCCCGTGGCCAGCGCCTGCTCCCCGGCCAGCGCCCTGCTCCCCCTGCTCCCGGCTAGCGCCCCTGCTCCCCGGCCAGCGCCCCTGCTCCCCGGCCAGCGCCCCTGCTCCCCGGCCAGCGCCCCTGCTCCCCCGGCCAGCGCCCCTGCTCCCCCGGCTAGCGCCCCTGCTCCCCATGGCCAGCGCCCCTGCTCCCCAGCGCGCCTGCTCCCCGGCTAGCGCCCCTGCTCCCCGTGGCCAGCGCCCCTGCTCCCCCGGCCAGCGCCCCTGCTCCCGGCTCGGCCAGCGCCCCTGCTCCCCGGCCAGCGCCCCTGCTCCCCGTGGCCAGCGCCCCTGCTCCCCGGCCAGCGCCCCTGCTCCCCGGCTAGCGCCCCTGCTCCCCCGGCCAGCGCCCCTGCTCCCCCGGCCAGCGCCCCTGCTCCCCGGCTAGCGCCCCTGCTCCCCGGCCAGCGCCCTGCCCCAGTGGCGCGCCCTGCTCCCCCGGCCAGCGCCCCTGCTCCCCGGCCAGCGCCTGCTCCCCAGCGCCCCTGCTCCCCTGGCCAGCGCCCCTGCTCCCCCGGCCAGCGCCCTGCTCCCCCGGCCAGCGCCCCTGCTCCCGGCCAGCGCCCCTGCTCCCCGGCCAGCGCCCCTGCTCCCCCGGCCAGCGCCCTGCTCCCCGTGGCCAGCGCCCCTGCTCCCAGCCAGCGCCCTGCTCCCGGCCAGCGCCCCTGCTCCCCGCGCCTGCTCCTGGCCGTGCCCCTGCTCCCCCTGGCTAGCGCCTGCTCCCAGCGCCCCTGCTCCCCCGCCAGCGCCCCTGCCCCGGCGCCCCTGCTCCCGGCCAGCGCCCCTGCTCCCCGGCTAGCGCCTGCTCCCCATGGCCAGCGCCCCCTGCTCCCCCCGGCTAGCGCCCCCTGCTGTCCCCACAGGTTCACCTGCCGCGGCCTCTTTGAGCGCCACAAGCTGCTCTTCAGCTTCCAGATGTGCGCCAAGATCCTGGAGACCTCGGGCAACCTCAAGATGGACGAATACAACTTCTTCCTGCGGGGGGGCGTGGTGAGTGCGGGCGGCGGCTGCTCCCCACCAGGGGGCGCCCTCCTCTCCTCTCCTGCCCTACGGCCTGGGAGAGCGCCCCCCGCGCAGCGGCCGCCGTGCCCCAGGGGGCGCTAGGGGGCGCTCGGGGGCAGGGAGCGGGGCGGGGACTCAGCAGGGGTGCTCTCCCCTGGCAGGGGCTGGCAGGGGCTGGCCCAGGCAGCACTAGGGGCGCCAGGGGCAGGAGCGGGCAGGTGGCTCAGCAGGGGCTCTCCTGGCAGGGGACTGGCCCCATGGCGGCGCTAGGGGGCGCTGTGGGGCAGGGAGCAGGGCGGGGGGCTCGGCAGGGGGCGCACACCCCTGGCAGGCAGGGCTGGCCTCAGGCGGTGCTAGGGGCGCTGTGGGGCAGGGAGGGCGGGGCTCAGCAGGCGCTCCCTGGCAGGGGGCTGGCCCCAGAGTGGCACTAGGGGGCGCTGTGGGGCAGGGGCAGGGGCAGCAGGCGCTCTCCTGGCAGGGGCTGCTAGGGGCGCCAGGGGCAGGGGGCTCAGCAGGCGCGCCCCTGGCAGGGGCTGGCCCCAGGTGGCACTAGGGGCGCTGTGGGGCAGGGGCAGGGCAGCAGGGGCGCTCCCTGGCAGGGGCTGGCCCCAGGTGGCACTAGGGGCGCTGTGGGGCAGGGGCAGGGGCAGCAGGGGCGCTCTCCCTGGCAGGGGCTGGCCAGGCGGCACTAGGGCGCTGTGGGGCAGGGGCGGGGCAGCAGGCGCTCTCCTGGCAGGGGCTGGCCCCTCTCCTGGCAGGGGGCTGGCCCCAGGGCGGCACTAGGGGGCGCTGTGCTGCTGGAGGTGAGAGCAGCCCAGCGGTGCTGCCCCCCGGTGGTCAGTAGCTTCGCCAGGTGGGGCCGGCTTTGCCCTCTGGGGCAGGGCTGGCCCCAGGGCGGCACTAGGGGGCGCTGTGCTGCTGGAGGTGAGAGCAGCCCAGCGGTGCTGCCCCTCAGCTGACCCCAGGTGCTGGACCGGGAGGGGCAGATGGACAACCCCTGCGGCGGCTGGCTGGCCGACACCTACTGGGACAACGTGACCGAGCTGGACAAGCTCACCAACTTCCACGGCATCATGAACTCCTTCGAGCAGTACCCGCGGGACTGGCACCTCTGGTACACCAGCGCCAAGCCCGAGAGGGCCCCGCTGCCAGGTCAGCGCGGGCACGCAGCCCGGACGCCTGGGTCCTCGCCCCGGCCCTGGGAGGGGAGGGGGGCTGGGAGCCCGGACGCCTGGGTTCTCTCCCCAGCTCTGGGAGGGGAGGGGGGCTGGTGGGTTAGAGCGGGGGCTCTGGGAGGAGGGGGCTGGGGCTGGTGGGTTAGAGCGGGGCTGGGAGCCAGGACGCCTGGGTTCTCTCCCGGCTCTGGGAGGAGTGGGGCTGGTGGGTTAGAGTGGGGGGCTGGGAGCCAGGACTCCTGGGTTCTCTCCCAGGCTCTGGGAGGGGAGTGGGGGCTGGTGGGTTAGAGCAGGGGCCTGGGAGCCAGGACTCCTGGGTTCTCTCCCGGCTCTGGGAGGAGGGGGGCTGGGGGCCAGGACTCCTGGGTTCTCTCCCCGGCTCTGCGAGGGGAGTGGGGGCTGGGAGCCAGGACTCCTGGGTTCTCCCTGGCTCTGGGAGGGTAGTGGGGGCTGGTGGTTAGAGCAGGGGGGGCTGGGAGCCAGGACTCCTGGGTTCTCTCCCTGGCTCTGGGAGGGGAGTGGGGGCTGGTGGTTAGAACAGCGGGGGCTGGGAGCCAGGACTCCTGGGTTCTCTCCCCAGCTCTGGGAGGGGAGTCGGGGCTGGTGGGTTAGAGCAGGGGGGCTGGGGGCCAGGACTCCTGGGTTCTCTCCCCAGCTCTGGGAGGGGAGTGGGGGCTGGTGGGTTAGAGCAGGTGGGGCTGGGAGCCAGGACTCCTGGGTTCTCTCCCCGGCCCTGGGAGGGGAGTCGGGGCTGGTGGGTTAGAGCAGGGGGGCTGGGGGCCAGGACTCCTGGGTTCTCTCCCTGGCTCTGGGAGGGCAGTGGGGGCTGGTGGGTTGGAGCAGGGGAGCTGGAGCCAGTGTGGAGGGGGCACCACAGCTCTCTCCCCACTGCCTCCTGGCCCCCTCTGGCTCCTCGGGCCCCCCCCCCCAGCAGCCTGCTGCCCTGGGCAGACCCCTGAGCATGGGGCCGCCCCGCCAGCCACCTCCCGTCCCCGTGCCGCCCCCCGCAGGCGAGTGGGAGAACTCCTGCAACCAGATGCAGCGGATGCTGGTGGTGCGGTCGCTGCGGCCGGACCGCGTCGCCTTCTGCGTCACCTTCTTCATCGTCTCCAACCTGGGCTCCCAGTTCATCGAGCCGCCCGTGCTCAACATGAAGTCGGTGAGCGGGCGGGGGAGGCTGCGGAACTCCCCGCCGCTGGATGCCTCTCCACGGGGCCCCCGGGGCCCCCTTTCAGATGTGTGCTGGGGGCGGGGTAGTGAAACCATTGTCTCGGGGGGGCCGCCCGGCTCCCTGAGAGGACCCCTCCCCTACCCGCACCATGGCAGACGGGCCCGAGGGGCTGGTCCCGGGGGGCAGGGAGGAGGTGGGACGCCAGGGTAGATGGGCCCGTGGGGCTGGTCCCGGGGGGCAGGGAGGAGGTGGGACGCTGGGGCAGACGGGCCTGTGGGGCGGATCGAGGGGGGCAGGGAGGAGGTGGGACGCCGGGGTAGATGGGCCTGTGGGGCGGATCGAGGCGGGCAGGGAGGAGGTGGGACGCCGGGGCAGACGGGCCCATGGGGCGGTTGAGGGGGGCAGGGAGGCAGGACGCCGGGGTAGATGGGCCCGTGGGGCAGATCGAGGGGGGCAGGGAGGAGGCGGGACGCCGGGGCAGACGCACCCGTGGGGCGGATCGAGGGGGGACGCCGGGGTAGACGGGCCCGTGGGGCGGATCGAGGGGGGCAGGGAGGAGGCGGGACGCCGGGGCAGACGGGCCCGTGGGGCGGATCGAGGGGGGCAGGGAGGAGGCGGGACGCCGGGGCAGACGGGCCCGTGGGGCGGATCGAGGGGGGACGCCGGGGTAGACGGGCCCGTGGGGCGGATCGAGGGGGGCAGGGAGGAGGCAGGACGCCAGGGCAGACGGGCCCGTGGGGCGGATCGAGGGGGGCAGGGAGGAGGCGGGACGCCGGGGCAGACGGGCCCGTGGGGCTGATCCAAGGAGGCGGGATACCGGGGTAGATGGGCCTCTGTGCCTCCCCAAACCGGCCTCCCCCCCCACAACCTCCCCAGCACACGGGGCAGCCAGGATCCCTGCCCCCCTGCAGGTGGTGGAGGACTCCACGCCCCGCACCCCCCTGATCTTCGTGCTGTCCCCCGGCGTGGACCCCACCTCCTCGCTGCTGCAGCTGGCCGAGCAGTCGGCCATGGCCCAGCGCTTCCACGCCCTGTCACTGGGGCAGGGCCAGGCCCCCATCGCCACCCGCATGATCCAGGAGGGGGTCCGGGACGGTGAGTGTGTCATTGCCCCTCTACTGCCAGCAGCGCCCGGGGAGCCTCGCCTCCCCCAGGAGCCTCTGCTGCCATCCGACCCCCCCACGCCGCCTCGCCCGCGCTCCCCGCACCGCCTCCCACCGCAGGGCTGGCGCTGGGGGGCCGGCCCAATGCCGGGGGTCGCTGCCGAAGGCGACAGACCGGGGGACCCCCTGCCCCAGGCTCTGTCAGGCCCTGATGGTCCGTGTCGTTGGCTGGCCCCTAATGCCACGCGGCTCCCTGTGCCCCCGGGGCTGGGGGGCAGCGGGCGCAGGGGTGGGGGGCCAGCCAGTGCGTCCAAGCCAGAGCCCAGAGAAAGATCAACCCGCCAGGAGGACCCTGCCCCACGGGAGGCCGTGTCTCCAGTACAGCTGGGGGTGGGATCCGGGGAGGGGCTGGGCCCGGCTGGCGGGGACCCATGGCTGGGATCCAGTGAGGGGCTGGGCCCGGCCGGCCGGGGGGACCCATGGGTAGGATCCGTGGGTCGGATCTGGGGAGGGGTTGGGCCCAGCCAGCCGGGGGGACCCATGGGTGGGATCCAGGGAGGGGCTGGGCCCGGCCGGCTGGGGACCCGTGGGTGGGATCGGGAGGGCTGGGCCCAGCCAGCCGGGGACCCGTGGGTGGGATCGGGAGGGGCTGGGCCCGGCCGGCCGGGGGACCCGTGGGTGGGATCCGGGGAGGGGCTGGGCCCGGCCGGCCGGGGGACCCGTGGGTGGGATCGGGGAGGGGCTGGGCCCGGCCGGCCGGGGGACCCGTGGGTGGGATCGGGGAGGGGCTGGGCCCGGCCGGCCAGGGGGACCCGTGGGTGGGATCGGGGAGGGGCTGGGCCCGGCCGGCCGGCCGGGGGACCCGTGGGTGGGATCGGGGAGGGGCTGGGCCTGGCCGGCGCGAACCCCAGCGTCCGGGAGGCCCACTCATCGCTCCCCTGCGCTCGCCGACAGGGAACTGGGTGTTCCTGGCCAACTGCCACCTCTCGCTGTCCTGGATGCCGCAGCTGGACAAGCTGGTGGAGCAGCTGCAGGTGGAGGAGCCGCACCCGGCGTTTCGCCTCTGGCTCAGCTCCAGCCCCCACCCCGACTTCCCCATCTCCATCCTGCAGGCCAGCATCAAGATGACCACGGAGCCGCCCACGGTGAGAGGGGCCCCCGCCCCGCCCCGCCCTGCGCCCGGGGCCCGCGCTGAGCCCCTCTCCCTCTCCCTCTCCACGGCAGGGGCTGAAGGCCAACATGAAGCGGCTCTACCAGCTGGTGACGGAGCCGCAGTTCGGGCGCTGCACCAAGCCGGCCAAGTACAAGAAGCTGCTGTTCGCCCTCTGCTTCTTCCACAGCGTCCTGCTGGAGCGCAAGAAGTTCCTGCAGCTCGGCTGGAACGTGGTGTACGGCTTCAACGACTCCGACTTCGAGGTGCGCGGGGCGCCGGGGGCGGGGGGGCGGCCGCGGCCAGACCCCACGGGAACCACCCCCGAGCCAACGGTAACAACCCCCCGAGCCAACAGTAACCACCCCCCAGTACCCCCGGAGCCAACGGTAACCACCCAGCCAACGGTAACCACCTACCCCGAGCCAACGGTAACAACCCCGAGCCAACGGTAACAACCGTACCCCGGAGCCAACGGTAACAACCCCCGGAGCCAACGGTAACCACCCCCCGGTACCCCCGGAGCCAACGGTAACAACCCCCCGAGCCAACGGTAACAACCCTCCTAGCCAACAGTAACCACCCCCCGCCACCCCCGGAGCCAACGGTAACAACCCCCGGAGCCAACGGTAACAACCCCCCGGTACCCCCGGAGCCAACGGTAACCACCCCGAGCCAACGGTAACCACCCCGCCACCCCGAGCCAACGGTAACAACCCCCGGAGCCAACGGTAACCACCCCCCGGTACCCCCGGAGCCAACGGTAACAACCCCCGGAGCCAACGGTAACCACCCCCCGGTACCCCCGGAGCCAACGGTAACAACCCCCCGAGCCAACGGTAACCACCCCAGTACCCCGAGCCAACGGTAACAACCCCGGAGCCAACGGTAACCACCCCGGTACCCCCGGAGCCAACGGTAACAACCCCGAGCCAACGGTAACACCCCTGCCACCCCGAGCCATGGTAACAACCCCCAGTACCCCCGAGCCAACGGTTACAACCCACTGCCACCCCCGTGCCAAGGGTATCAACCCGCCAGTACCCCCGGAGTCAACGGTAACAACCCCCTGCCACCCCCGAGCCAACGGTAACAACCCCCAGTACCCCCGAGCCAACGGTAACAACCCCCTGCCACCCCGAGCCAACGGTAACAACCCCCAGTACCCCGAGCCAACGGTAACAACCCCTGCCACCCCGAGCCAACGGTAACAACCCCCAGTACCCCGGAGTCAACGGTAACAACCCCTGCCACCCCGAGCCAACGGTAACAACCCCTGCCACCCCGAGCCAACAGTAACAACCCCAGTACCCCGGAGTCAACGGTAACAACCCCTGCCACCCGCCGAGCCAACGGTAACAACCCCCGAGCCAACGGTAACAACCCCAGTACCCCGAGTCAACTATAACAACCCCTGCCACCCGGACCAACGGTAACAACCCCGAGCCAACAGTAACAACCCCAGTACCCCCAGAGTCAACTATAACAACCCCTGCCACCCGAGCCAACGGTAACAACCCCGAGCCAACAGTAACAACCCCCAGTACCCCGAGTCAACTATAACAACCCCTGCCACCCCCGGAGCCAACGGTAACAACCCCCCGAGTCAACGGTAACAACCCCAGTACCCCGAGTCAACTATAACAACCCCCTGCCACCCGCCGAGCCAACGGTAACAACCCCCCGAGCCAACAGTAACAACCCCCCAGTACCCCCGGAGTCAACTATAACAACTCCCTGCCACCCCCAGAGCCAACAGTAACAACCCCCTGGCACTCCCAGAGCAAACGGTAACAACCCCGCCAACAGTAACAACCCCCAGTACCCGAGTCAACTATAACAACTCCTGCCACCCCAGAGCCAACAGTAACAACCCCTGGAGCCAACAGTAACAACCCCTGGCACTCCCAGAGCAAGCGGTAACAACCCCCACCACAGCGAGAGCCAACGGTAACCACCCCTGCCACCCCGAGCCAACGGTAACAACCCCGGAGTCAACGGTAACAGCCCCAGTACCCCCGGAGTCAACTATAGCAACCCCCTGCCACCCCCCGAGCCCAGGGCCGCCCAGAGGGGGGGGGCAAAGGGGGCAATTTGCCCCGGGCCCCGGGTTCCGCAGGGGCCCCCAAGAGAAGAGCGGAGACTCCCGCCTCCGCCCCTCTCTTGGAGCCTCAGCCTCCGGCCGAGCCCCTGAGCCCCGCTCAGAGCGGCGTGGTGAGGGGGCGGGGCTGGGAGCTCCAACGGGGCCTGAGCCCCGCCCCACTCAGAACAGCGTGGGGAGGGGGCGGGGCAGCTGCCTCCGCTCGGCGTGGAGCTCACAGCCCCCCCCCCTCACCACGCGGCTCTGAGCGGGACGGAGCTCAAGCCCCGCCGGAGACGCGCTCGGGTAAGAGGCTGAGGCTGGGGCCGGGGGGGACCCGCCGCCGCCGCCGCCGCCGAAGCGCAGCCCGGTCTTCGGCGGCGGGGGGCCCCTTCTGTTCCGGGACCCGCCGCCAAAGTGCCCTGAAGGCCCGCGGTGGGAACCCCGCCGCGAATTACCGCCGAGACCGGGCTGCGCCGGCGGCGGGTCCCGCCGGCGGGGCACTTCGCGGCGGGTCCCAGAACGGAAGGGCCCCCGCCGAAGACCCCAGGCCCCGGAATCCTCTGGGCGGCCCTGCCCAAGCCAACGGTAACAACCCCGGAGTCAACGGTAACAACCCCCAGTACCCCGGAGTCAACTATAGCAACCCCTGCCACCCCGAGCCAACGGTAACAACCCCTGGAGTCAACGGTAGGAACCCACGGAGCCAACGGTAACAACCCCCCGGCACTCCCAGAGCAAACGGTAACAACCCCACCACAGCGAGAGCCAACAGTAACCACCCCCCGGCACCCCCGGAGCCAATGGTAACAACCCTCTGCCACCCCCAGAGCCAACGGTAACGAGCCAACAGTAACAACCCCCCGGCACTCCCAGAGCAAACGGTAACAACCCCCCACCACAGCGAGCCAACGGTAACAACCCCCTGCCACCCCCAGAGCCAACGGTAACAACCCCTGGAGCCAACAGTAACCACTCCCCGGCACCCCCAGAGCCAACGGTAACAACACCCCGCCACAGCTAGAGCGAACGGTAACAACCCCCCCGCACTCCCAGAACCAACGGTAACAACCCCTGGAGCCAATGGTAACAAGCCCCCGGCACTCCCAGAGCAAATGGTAACAACCCCTGCGGTAACAACCCCGGCACCCCCGGAGCCAATGGTAACAACCCCTGGAGCCAATGGTAACAACCCCCCGGAGCCAATGGTAACAACCCCCCGGCACTCCCAGAGCCAACGGTAACAACCCCCCACCACAGCAAGAGCCAACGGTAACAACCCCCCGGCACCCCCAGAGCCAAAGGTAACACCCCCCCCGCACGCCCAGAGCCAACGGTAACCACCCCCCCCCACCCCGAGAGCCAATGGTAACCACCCCCCGGCACCCCAGAGCAAACGGTAACAACCCCCCGCCACAGCAAGAGCCAACGGTAACAACCCCCCGGTACCCCCGGAGTCAATGGTAACAACCCCCCAGAGCCAACGGTAACCACCCCAGAGCCAACGGTAACCACCCCTGGCACTGCCAGAGCCAACGGTAACAACCCCCCAGTACTCCCGGAGCCAACGGTAACAACCCCTGGCACTGCCAGAGCCAACAGTAACAACCCCCCGGCGCCAACAATAACAACCCCAGCACCCCAGAGCCAATGATAACCACCCCTGCCACCACCGGAGCCAACGGTAACTACCCTCCGGCATCCCCAGAACCAACGGTAACAACCCCGGCACCCTCAGAGCCAACAGTAACAACCCCGGCACCCCTGGAGACAACGGTAACAACCCCCCCCCTCAGCGAGAGCCAACGGTAACCACTCCCGGCACCCCACAGCCAACGGTAACTACCTCCCAGCACCACCACCACCAGAGCCAACGATAGCCACCCTCCTGCCACCCCAGACCTTACAATAACAACCCCGCAGTGTTAGACCCTACAATAACAACCCCCCGCCGCCACCACCACCCACAGACCCTACAACAACAAACCCCTGTGTGTTCCCCCGTCAGACCCTACAACAACAAACCCCCGGGTGTCCCCTATCAGACCCTACAATCACAACCCCCCTCCCCTCCCAAGACCCTGCCATAACAACCCCCCACGAGGGCCCCGGGGCTCCCTGGCAATAGCGGCCCTGCGGGCCCGGTGCCATTGGCGTGGTGCCGCCTGCGCCCCCCAGGTGTCGGAGAACCTGCTGAGCCTCTACCTGGACGAGTATGAGGAGACGCCCTGGGACGCCCTCAAGTACCTGATCGCCGGCGTCAACTACGGGGGCCACGTGACGGACAGCTGGGACCGGCGCCTGCTCACCACCTACATCAACGACTACTTCTGCGAGCAGAGCCTGGCCGCGCCCTTCTACAAGTACGGGGGCCGGGGCGGGGCCGGCGCGGCGTCTACCCCCCGCCCGCCGGCGTCGGTGCCGCGATCCGCCCTCGGTTCCTGCCTGGCGTCCCAGCCCCCTTCCCGTGCCGGGGTCGGGGTAGCTCCGCTTGACTCTGGCTCTCCGGGATCCGGCTCCCCCTGGTCCTTCCCGGCTACCTCCGGGTCCCGGCTGCGACGGGTTCGGTCCCCGGGGCCCCCTTGGGACTGTCACCCGACGTGCCGACCCTGCCAGCCTGGGTCTCCAGAACCCTGCCCTGCCGAGCCAGACACGCCAGCCCGCTGTAGCGCGCCCCCAAAGCCGCAGGTCTCCTGTCTCCAGCACCCGGACCCCCAGCTCCCAGTGGGCTCCGACCCCCAAAGAAATCCGCTTCACTCTGTGTAAAGCAGGGACGCTGAAATCGCCGGGGGGGGGGGTCGTGGGGCACCCGAGGGACCCGGCTCAAAGGAGGCCAAGAGCAGTAACTGCGGTGCTTCGAGCTGTACCCCCCTCATGGGTGCTCCCCTGCCTGCTGGGGGGCCGGGGGAGAGGGTGGGGGCCGAGCAGTCGCGAGCCCTGACCCCCCCCCCGTGCCCCCAGGCTGTCGGTGCTCGACACGTACTACATCCCCAAGGACGGGAACCTGGCCTCCTACCGGGAGTTCATCAGCATGCTGCCCGGCATGGACCTGCCCGAGGCCTTCGGCCAGCACCCCAACGCCGACGTGGCCTCCCAGATCACCGAGGCCAGGACCCTCTTTGAGACCCTGCTGTCCCTGCAGCCCCAGATCACGCCCAGCGGGGCCGCCGGGCAGAGCCGCGAGGACAAGGTACCCGGCGCGCTAGACGGGCGGCTGCTGGGTGCTGCCAGCTGGGCCTGGGGGGCTGCTCCCAATCGGGCATCGCCACCGACTCTCCAGGCTGCCTGCAGACTCAGGGAGCCGCCCGCGGTTCTGGGGCGAGGGGGCTCCATCCCGCGGGGACGCCCCCCCGGTCCCCGCCCACCCGCGGTTCTGGGGCGAGGGGGCTCCATCCCGCGGGGACGGCCCCCCGGTCCCCGCCCACCCGCGGTTCTGGGGCGAGGGGGCTCCATCCCGTGGGGACGCCCCCCCGGTCCCCGCCCACCCGCGGTTCTGGGGCGAGGGGGCTCCATCCCGCGGGGACGCCCCCACTGTCCCCGCCCACCCGCAGTTCTGGGGCGAGGAGGCTCCATCCCCCGGCGCCCTCCCCCAGGCCCCGGCTCACGCCCCCCCACACCCGGCAGGTCCTGGAGCTGTCAGCCGACGTGCTGAGCAAGATCCCGCAGGAGCTGGACTACCGGGGCACCCAGAGGGTGCTGGCCGACGACCCGTCGCCCCTCAACGTGGTGCTGCTGCAGGAGATCCAGCGCTACAACGCCCTGCTGCAGGTCATCAGGTCGGTGCCGCCACCGCCGGGCCTGGGGGGCGCGAGGCTCAGCTGTTACCCCGCCCCCGGGACGGCCTTTCCGGGGGGCTGTGCAGTGCCCCGCCTCCAGCAACCCCCTGCCCAGCCCTCCTGGCCGCTCCGGCCCCCAGGCTCTGCCCGGGCCCGAGGGGGCTCCTGGTGGGGAGCGAGGAGGGGGGCAGCGTGTGGGGCCGGCCGGGGGGTGGGGGTCCCGCCTGAGCTGTGGCCTCCCCCTAGGTCCTCGCTGGTGGAGCTGGAGAGGGGCATCCAGGGGCTGGTCGTCATGTCCACCGCCTTGGAGGAGATCTTCCACTGCATCTACGACGCCCGCGTGCCCCCCATGTGGGAGAGGGTAAGGGGGCCCCCCGCCCTTCCTGGGGGCCCAGGGACTCCCCACTGCTGCCCTCCCAGGGGGGTCTGGCTTTGGGGCCACCGGTGGGTCCATTGGGACGGTTCCAGCCCCCCCCATCAGATCTTCAATTGCTGCCCGTGGGGCATGGGCGGGGATGGAGGAGCACCGCCCCCTTTATCGCCCCCACGCCCCCTCTGGAGAGGGTGGGGGAGCTCCCGCGAGATTGGTGCCTCAGTTTCCCTGGGTGTGAAAGTCTCCAAGCGCTGGGGGGTGAGTGATGCCGAGCTGGGCCGTGCGCCCCCCCCGCCCCCCACAGCCCCTGTGCTCTGCCCCCCACAGGCCTACCCCTCGCAGAAGCCGCTGGCCGCCTGGACCCGGGACCTGGGCCAGCGGGTGGAGCAGTTCGCCCGCTGGGCCGAGACGGCGCATCCCCCCGTGCTCTTCTGGCTCTCGGGGTTCACCTTCCCCACCGGGTTCCTGACGGCCGTGCTGCAGGCAGCCGCCCGCCAGAACAACGTGGGTACCGCCCGGACGCCTGGGTTCTCTCCCCGGCGCTGGGAGGGGAGCGGGGGCTGGTGGGTCAGAGCAGGGGGGGCTGGGAGCCAGGACTCCTGGGTTCTCCCCGGCTCTGGGAGGGGAGTGGGGGCTGGTGGGTTAGAGCAGGGGGGCTGGGAGCCAGGACTCCTGGGTTCTCTCCCGGCTCTGGGAGGGGAGTGGGGGCTGGTGGGTTAGAGCAGGGGGGCTGGGAGCCAGGACTCCTGGGTTCTCCCCGGCTCCGGGCGGGGAGTGGGGGCTGGTGGGTTAGAGCAGGGGGGGCTGGGAGCCAGGACTCCTGGGTTCCCTCCCAGGCTCTGGGAGGGGAGTAGGGGCTGGTGGGTCAGAGCAGGGGGGGCTGGGAGCCAGGACTCCTGGGTTCTCTCCCTGGCTCTGGGAAGGGAGGCTGGTAGGTTAGAGGGTGGGGGGCTGGGAGCCAGGACTCCTGGGTTCTCTCCCTGGCTCTGGGAGGGGAGTCTGGAGGCACCTGGGGCAGTTCCCAGCCCAGCTGGGGGGCGGGGGGACTCCTAGGATGGGGGGGCGGGTCCATCCCACCCGTCTCACTGCCCCCCAACCCCCCCCAGATCTCGGTGGACACCCTGTCCTGGGAGTTCATCGTCTCCACGGTGGATGACAACAACCTGGTGTATCCGCCCAAGGTGCGTGGCTGGGGCCAGAGCCCATGGGGGCGGGTGGGGTCCCCCCGGGATGGCATTGGGGGGGGGCTGTACCTGGGGTGATGCTCCCTGCCCCCAGGACGGCATGTGGGTCTGGGGGCCGTACCGGGGGGGCCGGCTGGGGGGGCGTACGGGGGTGACGCTTTCTGCCCCCCAGGACGGCGTGTGGGTCCGCAGGCTGTACCGGGGAGCCGTGCCAGGGTGACGCTCTCTGCCCCCCAGGACGGCGTGTGGGTCCGGGGGCTGTACAGGGGTCCGGCGGGTGGGCCGTGCCGGGGTGACGCTCTCTGCCCCCCAGGACGGCGTGTGGGGGCGGTACCGGGGGGCCGGTAGGAGGGTGGGCCATGCCTGGGTGACGCTCTCTGCCCCCCAGGACGGCGTGTGGGTCCGCGGGCCGTACCGGGGGGCCGGCGGGGGGGGGCCGTGCCGGGGTGACGCTCTCTGCCCCCCAGGACGGCGTGTGGGTCCGGGGGCCGTACCGGGGGGCCGGCGGGGCCGTGCCGGGTGGCGCTCTGCCCCCAGGACGGCGTGTGGGTCCGGGGGCCGTACCGGGGGGGCCGTGCGGGGGTGAGGCTCTCTGCGCCGCAGGACGGCGTGTGGGTCCGGGGGCCGTACCGGGGGGGCCGTGCGGGGGTGACGCTCTCTGCCCCCCAGGACGGCGTGTGGGTCCGGGGGCCGTACCGGGGCCGTGCCGGGGTGACGCTCTCTGCCCCCCAGGACGGCGTGTGGGTCCGGGGCCGTACCGGGGCCGTGCGGTGACGCTCTCTGCCCCCAGGACGGCGTGTGGGTCCGGGGCTGTACCGGGGCCGTGCGAGGTGACGCTCTCTGCCCCCCAGGAGGGCGTGTGGGTCCGGGGGCGGTACCGGGGGGGCCGGGCGGGGGTGAGGCTCTCTGCCCCCCAGGAGGGCGTGTGGGTCCGGGGGCTGTACCGGGGGGGCCGTGCCGGGGTGACGCTCTCTGCCCCCCAGGACGGCGTGTGGGGGCTGTACCGGGGGGCCGGTAGGAGGCAGGGCCATGCCCGGGTGACGCGCGCTGCCCCCCAGGACGGCGTGTGGGTCCGGGGCCGTGCCGGGGCCGTGCGGGGTGACGCTCTCTGCCCCCAGGACGGCGTGTGGGTCCGGGGCTGTACCGGGGCCGTGCAGGCTGACGCTCTCTGCCCCAGGAGGGCGTGTGGGTCCGGGGCTGTACCGGGGCCGTGCGCGGAGGTGACGCTCTCTGCCCCCCAGGACGGCGTGTGGGTCCGGGGGCCGTACCGGGGGGGCCGTGCGGGGGTGAGGCTCTCTGCGCCGCAGGACGGCGTGTGGGTCCGGGCCGTACCGGGGGCCGTGCGGGGTGACGCTCTCTGCCCCCAGAACGGCGTGTGGGTCCGGGGGCTGGCGGGGGCCGTGCCGGGTGACGCTCTCTGCCCCCAGGACGGCGTGTGGGTCCGGGGCTGGCGGGGCCGTGCCGGGTGACGCTCTCTGCCCCCCAGGAGGGCGTGTGGGTCCGGGGGCTGGCGGGGGCCGTGCGGGGTGACGCTCTCTGCCCCCAGAACGGCGTGTGGGTCCGGGGGCTGGCGGGGGCCGTGCCGGGTGACGCTCTCTGCCCCCCAGGCCGGCGGGTGGGCCCGGGGGCCGTACCGGGGGGGCCGTGCCGGGGTGACGCTCTCTGCCCCCCAGGACGGCGTGTGGGTCCGGGGGCCGTACCGGGGGGGCCGTGCGGGGTCGACGCTCTCTGCCCCCCAGGACGGCGTGTGGGTCCGGGGGCTGTACCGGGGGGGCCGTACGGGGCTGACGCTCTCTGCCCCCCAGGAGGGCGTGTGGGTCCGGGGGCTAGCGGGGGCCGTGCGGGGTGACGCTCTCTGCCCCCAGGACGGCGTGTGGGTCCGGGGGCTGTACCTGGAGGGCGCGGGCTGGGACAAGAAGAACTCGTGCCTGGTGGAAGCGGAGCCGATGCAGCTCGTCTGCCCCCTGCCCACGGTGCACTTCAAACCCGCCGAGAGCAAGAAGAAGAGCAGCAAAGGTGGGGGTGACGGGGAGGGCTGGGGTGGGGGCAGGTTTGGGGGCTGGGGTGACAGGGGTGGGGCTGGGGTGGGGGCGCTGAGGGGGTGGGGGCACTGCCCGTGAGGGGAGGGTCTGGGGTGGGCTGATGGGGAGAGGTCTCAGGGTGGGGGCATTGATGAGGAGGGGTATGGGGGCGTGGGGCTGAGGGGGGAGAGGTCTCAGGGTGGGGGCACGGATGGGGAGGGGTCAGGGGGGCGCGGGGCTGAGGGGGGAGAGGTCTCAGGGTGGGGGCACGGATGGGGGAGGGGTCAGGGGGGCGCGGGGCTGAGGGGGGAGAGGTCTCAGGGTGGGGGGGCAGCCTGGCTCCGCCCCTGACCCCTCTCCCGCAGGGACCTACGCCTGCCCCTGCTATTACTACCCGAACCGGGCGGGCTCCGCCGGGCGCCCCTCGTTCGTCATCGGGGTGGAGCTGCGGGCCGGCGCCGCCCCCCCCGACCACTGGATCAAGCGGGGCACCGCCCTGCTCATGAGCCTGGACAGCTGAGCCCCCCCCGCAATAAACCCGGCCGGGCCCGTGCCTCAGTTTCCCTGCTTGTCCCGGGTCCCCGCGTCGTGCTGCTGAGGCCAGACTCGAACCCAGCTCTGCCCCCCCCCCCGCGGGCCCGGCGTTCCCCGGTAGCCAGGGGCCGGGTCGGCTCGGGGCCCCCCCACCGGAGCGGCTGCTCGTCGTGTGGGGAAACTGAGGCCCGGCGCAATCCCAGCAGTTGCCGCCAGGGAGGGCTGGGGGAGCAGCTGCCCCATGGGGCCCTGGGCTAGTGGCCGTGGTACCCACCGGCAGAGCCGGGGCAGGGGGGCGGGGTAACCGCGGGGGGGGGCTCTGCCATGCTGGGGAGGGTGAGATCCCCCCACAACCCTGAACCCCCCATGTCAGCGCCCTGCCCCCTCCCCAGCCGCTATGACACCCCACTACACGTGGGGGGGTTTAGAGACGCTGTGACCCCCCCCACACACACACATGGGGGGTAGAGAGGGTGTGACACCCCATACACACGGGGGTAGAGAGGGTGTGACCCCCCCCACACACGGGGGGTAGAGGCGCTGACACACACACGGGGCTGTAGAGACGGTGTGACCCCGCACACACACACACACGCAGATGGGGGGGGGGTAAAGACGCTGTGACCCCACACACACGGGGCAAGTAGAGGTGCTATGAAACCCCCCTACACACATGGGAGTATAGAGATGGTGTGACCCCACACACACACACACAAACCGGGGGGTGTAGAGATGGTGAAACCCCCCCTCACACACACACACACACACACGGGGGTGTAGAGATGGTGTGACCCCCACACACACACAAACCGGGGGGTGTAGAGATGGTGAGACCCCCCCCTCACACACACATGGGGGTGTAGAGAGGGTGTGACACCCCATACACACGGGGGGTAGAGAGGGTGTGACCCCCCCCACACACAAACCGGGGGGTGTAGAGATGGTGTGACCCCCCCACACACACACACAAACCGGGGGGTGTAGAGATGGTGAGACCCCCCCTCACACACACGGGGGTGTAGAGATGGTGTGACCTCCCACACACACACCGGGGGGTGTAGAGATGGTGTGATCCCCCCTCACACACACACACACACGGGGGTGTAGAGATGGTGTGACACCCCCCCACACGCAGATGGGGGCGGTAAAAATGCTGTGACTCCCCCCCCCACACACACACGGGAGGGTAGAGGCGCTGACACACGACGGGGTAGACGGTGTGACCCGCCCCCCTGCACACACGGCGGGGGTAGAGATGGTGTGACACCCACACATGGGGCTGGAGAGACGGTGTGATCCGACACACACACAGCTGGGGGGTAAAGACGCTGTGACCCTCCCACACACGGGGGGGAGAGACGGTGTGACCCCCCACACACAGTTGGGGGGGTTAAAGACGCTGTGACCCTCCCACACACGGGGGGGGGAGAGACGGTGTGACCCCCCCCACACAGATGGGGGGTTAAAGACGCTGTGACCCTCCCACACACGGGGAGAGACGGTGTGACCCCCCCCACACAGATGGGGGGGTTAAAGACGCTGTGACCCTCCCACACACGGGGGGGGGAGAGACGGTGTGACCCCCACACACACAGATGGGGGGTTAAAGACGCTGTGACCCACGCACTGGGGTAGAGGCGCTGTGACACCCCCCCTACACACACGGGTGGGGGGAGGGGTAGAGCCGCTGTGACTCCCCCTCCGGCGGGGGGGGTGCAGGGGGCGGGGCGGTTTGACTCCGGTTTGGCTCCGGAGGAAGCACCAGCTTGAGCCGCAAGGCGAAGCCCGGAGCCGGGGCCCGAACTGCGCCACGGCCCGGCCCGGCCCCGCCCCGCCCCCAGCCGCCCGGGGATGGGGGGGCGCGGGCTGCGGGCCGCCCGGCTGTCAATCAAGGGGCGTCGGAGGGCGATGGGGGGGCGCCCCCGCCCCCGCCCCCGCCCGGCTGCAGCGGAGCGACCCGCGCGCAGGTAACGGGATGGGGGGGGCGGATGCACCTTTCGATGCGTCACATCGGCGGGGGGTGGGGGTGGGAGCGTGTGGGGGGCGGTCGGGGGGGAGCAGGCAGAGCCGTGCAGGCAGAGCCGGCGGGAGTGGGGTGCAGGGGCCCAGCCCCCCCCTCCAGCTCCCCCCACTGGTCCAGCCCGGAGCCCCCGCCTGGAGCTAGCCCAGACCCCCTCCCCGGGTCCAGCTATTCCCACCCCCAGCGCCCACCCACACCTGGCATCCGCCCCCCCCAGAACCCCGCATCCAGCCCGCACGCCCCGCCCCCCGGCTCTGGCCCCGCCCACAGGAACACCTGGAACCCGACCCCGCGCCTGGCAGTGCGAGTTTTCCAGCCATTTCTGATTGGGCAGCAGGGTGTCAATCTCGCCAGCTCAGCCAACCGGGCGTCAGGGACCTGGGGGGCGGGGCCTCACGCCTCACCGTGATTGGTCAGAAATCTAGCGCGGGCAGAGCCGTGAAGCCTGGGGCCGGGTGGGAGCTGTTCTCACATTTGCCCACCAGAGGGCGACAGGTGACCGCGCGACCGAGCCGCAGGGGAACGCCCCCCCCCCGAGCGGCCAGTCCCGGCCTGGGGGGGGTCCCCGCCCCCCCCCAGCCTGCGTCCTGCTGAGCTGCGACATCTCGAGCCAGAATCCACTTTCCTTCCACGCCGAGTCTGGGAGGGCAGTGGGGCCTGGTGGTTAGAGCAGGGGGGCCGGGAGCCCGGACTCCTGGGTTCTCTCCCTGGTGTTGGGAGAGGAGTGGGGTCTGGTGGGTTGGAGCCGGGGGGGGGCTGGGAGCCCGGACTCCTGGGTTCTCTCCCCGGCTCTGGGAGGGGAGCGGGGCCTGGTGGTTAGAGCCGGGGGGCCGGGAGCCCGGACTCCTGGGTTCTCTGCCTGGCTCTGGGAGGGCAGTGGGGCCTGGTGGTTAGAGCAGGGGGGCCGGGAGCCCGGACTCCTGGGTTCTCTCCCCGGCTCTGGGAGGGGAGTGGGGGCTGGTGGTTAGAGCAGGGGGCTGGGAGCCAGGACTCCTGGGTTCTCTCCCCGGCTCTGGGAGGGGAGTGGGGCTGGTGGTTAGAGCAGGGGGGCTGGGAGCCAGGACTCCTGGGTTCTCTCCCCGCCTCTGGTAGGAGAGGGGGGTTGGTGGTTAGAGCAGTGGAGGGGCTGGGAGCCAGGACTCCTGGGTTCTCTCCCCGTCTCGTGCGGGGGGGGGGGGAGATAGAGGTTAGAGCTGGTTGGGGCTGGGAGCCGACCTGCTGACTCCCCCAGGCCAGAGAATCTCCCCCTGGGTGGAGGCCGGGAAAGGTCCTTCCAGACAGGCCTCCCGGCTGGCTCCGAACCCCCAACACTGGGCCAGCGCCCCCTGCCCCCCGCCCTGTTCCTCTGGCAGCTTGTTGCAAGGGTCCCTCCCCCGCCCTGCACCCCCCGGAGCTGGGGTGACAGATGTGCCAAAGGATGGGGGGCCCCGTTTCCCCTGCGGAGCTCCGGCTCGGGGATCTCCCGGTGCCCGGTTCACACAGAGCCCAGGAAAACCGACGAGGGGCGGCTAAGAGAGCCCTGCCCCAAACCCCTTCCCGTCCAATTAGACAAAGGCAGGAGGGGAAACTGAGTCACACAGCTGGGCCGTAACTCTCCCACGCTCCCAGCACCGGGAATGGGAGCCAGGCATCCTGCATCCCCCGTCCCTGGTCTGGCCCATCCGCTGGTTCCATTTGGCCCCTGCATGTGACCCCAGGATCCCCATGGGGGGGGTGGTGCCTTGTGGCCCCACCCACTGTCATAGCCC
Source organism: Mauremys reevesii (assembly GCF_016161935.1). Taxonomy (NCBI): domain Eukaryota; kingdom Metazoa; phylum Chordata; order Testudines; family Geoemydidae; genus Mauremys; species Mauremys reevesii. The sequence continues at coordinate 13,799,394 of NC_052636.1, read as the reverse complement.
CGCCCCCATCTGAATGGGTTTCACCAGGGGGTCCATGGGGCCTGGTGTCTCCCTCCCCCCCGTTCAGCGCTCTGAGCCCCGTCCCTCCCCTCACACCGGAGCCGCTCCCCACCCGTCCGGCGCCGCCTGCTCCCCCCAGGTGCGGCTGGAGCCTGATCGCCCCTAGGGAGGGCCCATCTGCTGGGGGGCAGGTGCACCCAGCTGGCGTGGGGGTGGGGAGCGGTAACCTGATGGGGGGGGGGAGTAGGAGCATCCCTGCCCCCCCATGTGTGGGGCAGAAATTAAATGTTGCTGCTTGAAAAGGCAGAACAGGCTGGGGGGGGTGCAGGTGTGGGAGGGGGGAGCTGGTTTTCCTGCTTTGGGCAGTTCAATGCTAGGGGAGCAAATACAGACCCTGCCAGCCATTGTACCCCACTCCCCTCCCAGAGCCGGGGAGAGAACCCAGGAGTCCGGGCTCCCAGCCCCCCTGCTCCAACCCACCAGCCCCCACTCCCCTCCCAGAGCCGGGGAGAGAACCCAGGAGTCCGGGCTCCCAGCCCCCCCTGCTCCAACCCACCAGCCCCCCCTCCCCTCCCAGAGCCGGGGAGAGAACCCAGGAGTCCTGGCTCCCAGCCCCCCTGCTCTAACCCACCAGCCCCCACTGCCCTCCCAGGGCCAGGGAGAGAACCCAGGAGTCCGGGCCCCCAGCCCCTGCTCTGACCCACCAGCCCCACTCCTCCCAGAGCCAGGAGAGAACCCAGGAGTCCTGGCTCCCAGCCCCCTGCTCTAACCACCAGCCCCACTCCTCCCAGAGCCGGGAGAGAACCCAGGAGTCCTGGCTCCCAGCCCCCTGCTCTAACCACCAGCCCCCACTCCCCTCCCAGGGCCAGGAGAGAACCCAGGAGTCCGGGCCCCCAGCCCCCCCCTGCTCCGACCCACTCCTCTCCCAGAGCCAGGGACCACCCATGAGTGCTTGCTCCCCGCGCCCCCTGCTCTAACCCACCAGCCCCCACTCCTCTCCCAGAGCTGGGGAGAACCCAGGAGTCCGGGCTCCCAGCCCCCGCTCTAACCTACCAGCCCCACTGCCCTCCCAGAGCCGGGGAGAGAACCCAGGAGTCCGGGCTCCCAGCCCCCCCTGCTCCGACCCACTCCCCTCCCAGAGCCAGGGAGAGAACCCAGGAGTCCTGGCTCCCAGCCCCCCCCTGCTCTAACCACCAGCCCCCACTGCCCTCCCAGAGCCGGGGAGAACCCAGGAGTCCTGGCTCCCAGCCCCTGCTCTAACCCACCAGCCCCACTCCTCCCAGGGCCAGGAGAGAACCCAGGAGTCCGGGCCCCAGCCCCTGCTCCGACCCACTCCCCTCCCAGAGCCAGGGAGAGAACCCAGGAGTCCTGGCTCCCAGCCACCCCTGCTCTAACCCACCAGCCCCACCCTCCCAGAGCTGGGAGAGAACCCAGGAGTCCTGGCTCCCAGCCCCCGCTCTAACCTACCAGCCCCACTGCCCTCCCAGAGCCGGGAGAGAACCCAGGAGTCCGGGCTCCCAGCCCCTGCTCCGACCCACTCCTCCCAGAGCCAGGAGAGAACCCAGGAATCCTGGCTCCCAGCCCCTGCTCTAACCACCAGCCCCACTCCTCCAAGAGCCGGAGAGAACCAGGAGTCCTGGCTCCCAGCCCCCTGCTCTAACCCACCAGCCCCACTCCTCCCAGAGCCGGGGAGAGAACACAGGAGTCCTGGCTCCCAGCCCCCCCCTGCTCTAACCACCAGCCCCCACTCCCCTGCCAGAGCTGGGGAGGGAACCCAGGAATCCTGGCTCCCAGCCCCCCTGCTCTAACCCACCAGCCCCCACTCCCCTCCCAGAGCCAGGGAGAGAACCCAGGAGTCCTGGCTCCCAGCTCCCCCTGCTCTAACCCACCAGCCCCACTCCCCTCCCAGAGCCGGGGAGAGAACCCAGGAGTCCTGGCTCCCAGCCCCCTCTGCTCTAACACACCAGCCCCCACTCCCCTCCCAGGGCCAGGGAGAGAACCCAGGAGTCCTGGCTCCCAGCCCCCCCTGCTCTAACCCACCAGCCCCAACTCCCCTGCCAGAGCCGGGGCGGGAACCCAGGAGTCCTGGCTCCCAGCACTCTGCTCAGACCCGACTGCCCTGGCACAGAGGTGGGGATGGGTACGATATTGGGGGCGGGGTCTGGGGGTTATATGAGGGTGAGTCCCTGGACCTCTCTGCCTCGGTTTCCCTTCTCTGGAGCATGGCGGGAAGGAGGCTGTTTGGCCGACAGTGCCCCTCCAGCTCCTGGGCAGGAGTCACTAGCTGGGACCCGCTGGTCCCTGCCCCCAGCCCTGCCGGTGCCCCTCACTCCCGACCCGCAGCTCCTGCCCCCAGCCCTGGGTGCCTCACTCCCGACCCGCAGCCCCTGCCCCCAGCGCTGCCGGTGCCCTCACTCCCGACCGCAGCCCCTGCCAGCCCGGCCCTGCCGGTGCCCCTCACTCCCGACCCAGCCCCTGCCCCCAGCCCTGCCCCCAGCTCTGGTGGTGCCCCTCACTCCCGACCCGCAGCCCCCTGCCCCCCCATCTCTGCCGGTGCCCCTCAACCCGACCTGCAGCCGCTGCCCCCCTGAATCCCTGCTGGTGCCCCTCACTCCCGACCCGCAGCCCCTGCCCCCCCCGCCCTGCCGGTGCCCCTCACTCCCGACCCGCAGCCCCTGCCCCCAGAGCTGCCGGTGCCCCTCACTCCCGACCCGCAGCCCCTACCCCCAGCCCTGCCGGTGCCCCTCACTCCCGACCCGCAGCCCCTGCCCCCCAGCCCAGCCCTGCCGGTGCCCCTCACTCCCAACCCGCAGCCCCTGCCCCCCCAGCCCTGCTGGTGCCCCTCACTCCCGACCCGCAGCCCCTGCCCCCCACAGCTCTGCCCCGGTGCCCCTCACTCCCGACCCGCAGCCCCTGCCCCCAGCTCTGCCGGTGCCCCTCACTCCCGACCCGCAGCCCCTGCCCCCAGCTCTGCCGGTGCCCCTCACTCCCGACCCGCAGCCCCTGCCCCCAGCTCTGCCGTGCCCCTCACTCCCGACCCGCAGCCCCTGCCCCCACCAGCCCTGCGGTGCCCCTCACTCCCGACCGCAGCCCCTGCCCCCAGCCCTGCCGGGGCCCCGCACTCCCGACCCGCAGCCCCTGCCCGCCAGCCCTGCCGGTGCCCCTCACTCCCGACCCGCAGCCCTGCCCCCACCAGCCCTGCCGGTGCCCCTCACTCCCGATCCGCAGCCCCTGCCCCCCCCAGCCCTGCCGCTGCCCCTCACTCCCGATCCGCAGCCCCCGCCCCCCCCAACCCTGCCGGTGCCCCTCACTCCCGACCCGCAGCCCCTGCCCCCCCCAGCTCTGCCGGTGCCCCTCACTCCCGACCTGCAGCCCCTGCCCCCCCAGCCCTGCCGGTGCCCCTCACTCCCGACCCGCAGCCCCCCCAGCTCTGCCGGTGCCCCGCACTCCCGACCCGCAGCGCCCCCAGCCCCGCCGATGCCCCTCACTACCGACCCGCAGCCCCGCTAGCCCAGCCGTGGGCTCCCCCCAGAATTGGGGGGCTGGGGGGGCAGGGAAGGGGGGGACCCTTTGGCCCGTGGGGGTGATGGAGCCCAGCGCTTTCCCTGTTGCTATGGTAACAGAGGCAGGAAGGTTGACCTGGCTCCAGAGCCGCCCTATTAACTATGCCTGAGCTGCTGATGTCATCGCCCTGTCAGCCAATGGGGGCCCGGCTCGGCCTTGTTGCTCAGCGATGCGGGGGGGAGCTGGGAAACAGCTGCTTGGAGACACACGTGGGGGGGTCGGGATATGGGGCGGCAAGACAGCCACACGCCTGGACACGCTGTGACATGCCCCGGTCATGCCAACAGAGAACACGCTAACATGCCATGTACAGCCACACATGGACATGGAGTGAGGCCCTGCCCATCCCACACGCCTGGACACGGTGTGACATGCCCCAGTCATGCCAACGGAGAACACGCCAACACGCCATGTACAGCCACACCCTGGACACTGTGACATGCCCTGGGCATGCCAACACATACAGAGAACACACTAACATGCCATGTACAGCCACACACATGGACATGCAGTGACAGGCCCTGACCATCCCAACACACACAGAGAACATGCTAACATGCCATGTACAGCCACATACCTGGACACGCTGTGACACACCCGTCATGCCAGCACAGAGAACACGCTAACGTGGCATATACAGCCAGACGCTTGGACATGCTGTGACATGCCCCGGGCATGCCAATGCACACACAGAGAACATGTTAACACACCATGTACAGCCACACGCCTGGACACGCTGCAACACGCCCTGGCCATGCCAACGCACACAACAAACACACTACCACGGCATGTACAGACCCACCCGGACGTGCTGACGCATACCCCACCATGCAGGACACGCTTGCACTGATTCCTGAAATACGAAACATGGCTGGACATGTCAAGACACACTGATACATACGCCAGCCATGGCTACGCAGACACACGAAGACACACGCTGGCTACACGGACACATACAGGGGCCATGTCGGTACCGGTGAGGGCAGCCCCAGGGTCATATTTTCTCAGGCGCTAATCCGGCCCCCAAACACGCCTGAACACGCTCCACGAGCCACAGAGAGGGGGTGGCGGGGACACACACACACACGCCTGCACATGCTAACGTCCAAAACACACACGCACGTGCCTGCGTGTCTTCCCCCCCCCCCCAGCTCTGCACACGCAGGGGGCCCTGCCCCCCACCCCGCCGCGGCTGCCAGCGCAGGGGCACACGGGGACAGGATATAAATAGCCGCCCAGCTGGGCACCCGGCCAAGTGCTGAGCAGGAAGGAACCAGAACGTGCCGGAGTCCCTGCCCCCCCCCCCACCGGCGGTACCCCCGCCCCTCCCCCCACTGCACCCCTCCCTCCTCTGCACCCCTCCCCCTCTGCACCACCCCCCCACTGAATCCCTGCACCCCCACACCCTCCCCCCACTGCACCTCTCCCCTCTGCACCCCACACCTCCCCACTGCACCTCTCCCCCTCTGCATCCCCCACACCCTCCCCCCACTGCACCTCTCCCCCTCTGCACCCCCACTGCATCCCTCCTCCTCCGCACCCGCCCTGAATCCCTGCACCCCCAACACCCTCCCCCCACTTCATCCCTCCCTCTCTGCACCCACCACTGCACCCCTCCCCTCTGCATCCCCCACACCCTCCCTCCTCTGCAACCCCACACCTCCCCACTGCACCTCCCCTCTGCACCCCACCACCCCTCCTCTGCACCCCCCACACTCTCCCCCCACTTCATCCCTCCCTCGCTGCACCGGCCACTGCACCCCTTCCCTCTGCATCCCCCGCACCCTCCCCCACTCCACCCCTCCCCTCTGCACCCCTCCCCACCACACTGACACCCGAAGCCCCCACCCCTGGCACCTGCCCGGCAGTTGCACCAGTTACAGCTGCATCCTGTGTAACAGCCCCCCCCGCCCCCTCCCCCGCCAGCAGAGACCCCTGGCCCAGAGCAATGAGCAGGGGAGCGGTGGGGGGGGGCTCTGTGGGGCAGGGGGAGCAGGTGGGCGCTGTGCTGTGGGGCAGGGATCAGGGCAGGATGGGGGGGATTTTGAGGACTAAGCCCCCACCCCCGGCCCCGGGCATGGCGGGCGCAGGTGGCAGACACAGGACGGGCGGTTGGTTCCCCAAGTGACAAACCCCAAACGGGGGCCGGGGTGGGGGGGGCAGCCACCGAGGGAACATGATCCTCAGACAGCAGCTGGGCCCAGCCACTGAACCCGCCTCTGGGGATGGCACAGGGGCTGCGGGTCGGGAGTGAGGGGCACCGGCAGGGCTGGGGGGGGCAGGGGCAGGGGCTGCGGGTCGGGAGTGAGGGGCACCGGCAGAGCTGGGGGCAGGGGCTGCGGTCGGGAGTGAGGGGCACCAGCAGAGCTTGGGGGGGCAGGGCTGGGCTGGCAGGGGCTGCGGGTCGGGAGTGAGGGGCACCAGCAGAGCGGGGGGGGGGCAGGGCTGGCAGGGGCTGTGGGTCAGGACTGAGGGGCACCGGCAGAGCTGGGGGGGCAGGGGCTGCAGGTCGGGAGTGAGGGGCACCGGCAGGGCTGGGGGCAGGGGCTGCGGGTCGGGAGTGAGGGCACCGGCAGAGCTGGGGGCAGGGCTGGGCTGGCAGGGGCTGTGGGTCAGGAGTGAGGGGCACCGGCAGGGCTGTGGGGCAGGGCTGGGCTGGCAGGGGCTCGGGAGTGAGGGCACCGCAGAGCTGGGGGCAGGGCAGGGCTGGCAGGGCTGCGGGTCGGGAGTGAGGGGCACTGCAGAGCTGGGGGCACCGGCAGGGCTGGGGGCAGGGGCTGCAGGTTGGGAGGGGCACTCGGCAGACCCAGGCCAGCTGCTGGCTCCGGCTGTCTGAGGCTGGGCACGCTGCCATTGGCTGGCACAGGGTGGGGGATCAGCCATTGGGGACGTGCCTGCAGCCAGGGGCTCAGGGGTCTGAGCCCCACCCTCCACACACACAGGGGCAGGCTGTGGGGAGGGGCTAGCAGGTCCTGGCTCCCAGAGAGCCAGGGAGGGCTGGCAGGAGCTGGCTCCCAGCCCCTCCTTTCTGCCAAAGGCTGGGCTGGGGCCAGGCTTTGGGTGGGGCTGGGTTGGGTTGGAGTGATCCCAGCTCGGGGTGGGGGTGGGGATTGTCCTTCTGAAACTGGAGGGCGGGGGGAGAGGGAGCTGCCCCCCCATCACACACACATTGACTGACCCCCACCACACACTCTTGGGGCTGTGATCTGCACGTGCAGGGAAGGGGCGGGGCGACTCTGAAGGGGGCGGGGTCACTCTCAGACCCTCCCAGCCCAGCTGCTGTTATTGCTCCTCTCCCATTGGCTGTCTGAGGCTGGGCACGCTGCCATTGGCTGGCACAGGGTGGGGGGGGGAGATCAGCCATTGCGGACGTGCCTGCAGCCAGGGGCTCAGGGGGGTCTGAAGCCCCCACCCTCCACACACACAGGGCAGGCAGCTGTGGGGGAGGGGTTAATAGAACCCAGGAGTCCTGGCTCCCAGCCCCCCCTGCTCTAACCCACCAGCCCCTACTCCCCTCCCAGAGCTGGGGAGAGAACCCAGGAGTCCTGGCTCCCAGCCCCCTGCTCTAACCCAACACCCCCACTCCTCCCAGAGCCAGGGAGAACCCAGGAGTCCTGGCTCCCAGCCCCCTTTCTGCCAACAGGCGCACCCTGCCCCTGCACACACCCCTTGGGCCAGGCTTTGGGAACAGGTGGACCTGCCATCCCAGCACACCCATGCTGGAGGGCGGGGAGAACAGGCGCACCCTGCCACCCAACACACACACATTGAGCTTACACACCACACACACCCTGCTCGTTACCCTGGGGTGACCAGACGTCCCGATTTTATAGGGACAGTCCCAGGTTTTGGGTCTTATATAAGCCCCTATTACCCCCCACCCCCGTCCTGATTTTTCATATTTGCTGTCTGGTCACCCTAGTTTACACAGAGAGAATAACCAACACCCCATGCCGCCAGGCGCACACCCGGAGAACAGGCGCACCCTGCCACCCAACACACACCCCATGCCGCCGGGCGCACACCCGGAGAACAGGCGCACCCTGCCACCCAACACACACCCCATGCTGCCGGGCGCACACCCGGAGAACAGGCGCACCCTGCCGCCAGGCGCACACCTGGAGAACAGGCGCACCCTGCCACCCAACACACACCCCATGGAGAACAGGCGCACCTGCCACCCAACACACCCATGCCGGCGCACACCGGAGAACAGGTGCACCCTGCCACCCAACACACACCCATGCTGCCGGCGACACCCGGAGAACAGCCCCACCCAACACACACCCCATGCCGCCAGGCGCACACCTGGAGAACAGGCACACCCTGCCACCCAACACACACCCCATGCTGCCGGGCGCACAGCAGGAGAACAAGCGCACCCTGCCACCCAACACACACCCCATGCTGCCGGGCGCACACCCGGAGAACAGGCGCACCCTGCCACCCAACACACACCCCATGCCGCCGGGCGCACACCCGGAGAACAGGCGCACCCTGCCACCCAACACACACCCCATGCTGCCGGGCGCACACCCGGAGAACAGGCACACCCTGCCACTGGGCGCACCCCCGGAGAACAGGCACACCCTGCCGCCGGGCGCACACCCGGAGAACAGGCGCACCCTGCCACCCAACACACACCCCATGCCGCCAGGCGCACACCCGGAGAACAGGCGCACCCTGCCACCCAACACACACCCCATGCTGCCGGGCGCACACCCGGAGAACAGGCACACCCTGCCGCCGGGCGCACACCCGGAGAACACACACACCCTGCCTCCAGGTGCACACCCGGAGAATAGACGCCCTGCTGCCGGGCACACAGCAGGAGAACAAGCACACCCTGCCACCCAAGTCCCTTTGCGCGCGCACACACACACACACCCTGATTCACACGCACACACATTTCCTGCTGCACGTGCACACACACAATACAAAACCTCTTCTGCATATGCACTCCTGCTCCACTCTTCCCATAGACCACAAACCCTGCTTCACACCCACCCGCAGTTACACACAGAACAGTCACCCTTTTGCCCACACACCTACACCCTTGCAGAATACACCCCTATCCACTACACATCCCCTACAACACCTTCCACCCTCCCCACACACCCCTCAAAACACCCCCACACCCAGACACACACGGGCCACACAGGCTACACAACTTGAGCTCGCACCTACATCAAATACACACGTCACTTTCTACACAACCCAACACAAAGCCAAAGCACACACAATGTCAGATGCGGAGCTCCCTGCACACTTTAACAAATACGCCCCCGATGGACACTCGCTGCCTCCGTGCCTTGAAACACACTCAGCTCACCACACAACCCTTGCGCACCCCCCCCCAAACAGATACACACGACCTGATACACACGTGCGATGCAGATACTCGCCAGCCTCTGCACAAAGTGTTCATCACACAACTGTCCCGTTCCTTCCACCTCCATGTAACTCCCCTGCCTCGGTCAGCACAGTCCCCCGATCCCTGCCCCCTTCCCCACCATCCAACCATCCCCGTCCCCACCCGTCCAACCATAGACCCACTAACCCATCCCCGTCCCCATCTGTCCAACCATCGACCCACTAACCCATCCCCGTCCCCATCTGTCCAACCATCGATCCACCCACCCACCCTCGTACTCATCCGTTCAACCACCCATCCCTGTCCCCACCCATCCACCCACCAATCCCCTTCCCCATCGCTCGTACAATTGAGCCACCCACCTATCCCCACCTGTCCAACCATCGACCCACCCACCCATCCCCCCGTCCAACTTCCGATCCAACCACCCATCCCTGTCTCCTCCGGTCCAAACATCGATTCACCCACCCTTCCCCTTCCCCTCTCATCCAGCCATCGATCCACCACCCATCCCCATCTCATCCCATCCAACCATCGATCCACCACCCATCCCCACTGATCCAACCATTGATCCACCTACTCACCACCGTACCAACCCATCCAACCATCGATCCACCCACCCATCCCCTTCCCTTCCCATCCAACCATCCCTCCCCCCACCCATCCCCGTCCCTGCTCGTCCAACCATCAATCCACCCTATCATCCCCATCCCCACCCATCCACCCAAGAATCCCCTTCCCCAACCGTCACACAATCGATCCACCCACCCATCCCCACCTGTCCAACCATTGATCCACCCACCCATCCCCACCCCCACCCATCCAACCTTCGATCCAACCACCCATCACCCTCCCCTCCCATCCAAACATCCACCCACCCATCCATCGCCATCAACCATCGATCCACAATATCATCCCATCCCCCATCAATCCATCCACCCACCCCCGTACCCACCCATCCAACCATTGATCCTCCTACCCATCCCCATCTCATCCTGTCCAACCATCCACCATCCCCTCTCCTACCCATCCCAACTATCGATTCACCCGCCATCACCATCCTACCCGTGCAACCATCCATCTACCCACTCCTCCCCGTCCCCACCAGTCCAGCCATCGATCCCCCAACCCATCCCCTTCCCCACCCGTCCAACCATCGATCCCCCAACCCATCTCCTTCCCCACCCCTCCAACCATCGATACCCCAACCCCTCCCCTTCCCCACCCGTCCAACCATCGATCCACCAACCCATCTCCTTCCCCACCCATCCAAACATCGATCCACCCACCCATCGAACCATCGATCCCCCAACCCATCTCCTTCCCCACTCATCCACCCATCGATCCACCCACCCATCCCCATCAACCATTGATCCACAATATCATCCCATCCCACCATCGATCCACCCACCCGTCCCCACCCGTCCAACCATCGATCCACCCACCCATCGATCCACCAACCCATCCCCTTCCCCACCCGTCCAACCATCGATCCCCCAACCCATCCCCTTCCCCACCCGTCCAACCATCGATCCACCAACCCATCTCCTTCCCCACCCATCCAAACATCGATCCACCCACCCATCGAACCATCGATCCCCCAACCCATCTCCTTCCCCACTCATCCACCCATCGATCCACCCACCCATCCCCATCAACCATCGATCCACAATATCATCCCATCCCACCATCGATCCACCCACCCATCCCAGTCCCACCTATCCAACCATCGATCCACTACCCATCCCCAGCTCATCCCGTCCAACCATCGATCCACCCACCCATCTCAGTCTCCAGTCATCCAACCATCGATCCACCCACCCATCCCCACCTGTCCAACCTTCAATCCACCCATCCATCCCCACCGATCCAACCATCAATCCACCCTCCACCCCCGTACCCACCTGTCCAACCATCTATCCACCCCCCCATCCCCGTCCCCACCCGACCCACCATGGATCCACCCCCCATCCCCATCCCCCCCCATCCCGCCACCCATCCCCACCTGTCCAAACATCTGTCCACCCACCCATCCCCAGCCATCCAACCATTGATCCACCCCCATCCCCATACCCACCTGTCCAACCTTGATCCACCCACCCACCCTCATTCCCACCCATCCAACCACCCATCCCCACCTGTCCAAACATCGATCTACCCACCCATCCCCAGCCATCCATCAATCCAGGCACCGAACCCCATCCCCACCCGTCCAACCATCGATCCACCCCATCCCCATCTCCACCCATCCAACCATCCATCCGCCTACCCATCCCCTTCCACGCCAGTCCAACCATCGATCCACCCCCCAGCCGCTTCCCTACCCATCCAAACATGGATCCACCAACCCATCCCTGTCCCCTCACGTCCAACCATTGATCCACCCACCCATCCATCCCCGTCCCCACCCATCCCCTTCTCTTCCCGTCCAACCATCCATCCCCCAACTGAACCCTTTCCCCCACCATCCAGCCATCGATCCTCCCACCTATCCCCGTCCCCACCCATCCCCACCATCGAGCCACGCACCCACCCAACTCATCCCACCATCGATCCATCCCCGTCTCTACCCATCCAACCAACCATCCACCCACCGATCCCTGTCCCCGACCATCCCACCATCCATCCACCCGCCCATCCCCTTCCCCAACCGTCATAACATTGATCTACCCACCCATCCCCCCCAGCCAACCGTTGATCCATCCCCCCTCCCTCCACCTGCATGCCTGCCCTCCATGCACCCACCCTTGCACCCCACACCTACCCCTCCTGCACCCCCACACGTCCTCCTCCATGCACCCACCCCGTCCACCCCATATCTGCCCCTCCATGCACCCTCCTCCACCCCCACGTCTGCCCTTCCATGCACCCCCTCCTTCCACCCCGCCTGCCCCTCCACGCACCCACCCTCCCTCCATCCCCATGCCTGCTCCCCATGCACCCTCCACCTTGCTATTCTGTCTCTCCCCATGCCTGCCCCTCCATGCACCCCCTCCTTCCACCCCCACCCCTCCCTCCACCCCATCTGCCCTCCATGCACCTCCCTCCTCCACCCCATGCCTGCCCCTCCATGCACCCCCTCCTTCCACCCCATGTCTGCCCCTCCATGCACCCACCTCCTCCACCCCCCACGCCTGCCCCTCCACGCACCCTCTCTCCACCCCCACATCTGCCCTCCATGCACCTCCTCCCTCCCCCCACACCTGCCCTCCACGCACCCACCCTCCCTCCATCCCCACGCCTGCCCCTCCATGCACCCCCTCCTCCATCCCCACGCCTGCTCCTCCATGCACCCCTCCGCCTTGCTATTCCCCGTCTCTCCCCATGCCTGGCCCTCCATGCACCTCCCTCTTCCACCCCTCCTCCACCCCCATGTCTGCCCCCCATGCACCCACCCTCCTCCACGCCTGCTCCCCATGCACCCACCCCTCCCTCCATCCCCACGCCTGCTCCCCATGCACCCCCTCCGCCTTGCTATTCCCCGTCTCTCCCCATGCCTGCCCCTCCATGCACCCCCTCCTCCACCCCCACGTCTGCCCCTCCATGCACCCACCCTCCCTCCACCCCCACGTCTGCCCCTCCATGCACCCCTCCCTCCACCCCACGTCTGCTCCTCCATGCACCCACCCTCCCTCCACCCCACGTCTGCCCCTCCATGCACCCACCCCTCCTCCACCCCCACGTCTGCCCCTCCATGCACCCCTCCTCCACCCCCACGTCTGCCCCTCCATGCACCCCCTCCCTCCACCCCACGTCTGCCCCCCATGCACCCACCCTCCTCCACCCCCACGTCTGCCCCTCCATGCACCCCTCCCTCCACCCCCACGCCTGCCCCTCCATGCATCCCCTCCGCCTTGCTATTCCCCGTCTCTCCTCCATGCCTGCCCCTCCATGCACCCACTCCTCCTCCACCCCACGCCTACGTCTCCCCCTCCATGCACCCCCGCCTGCCTCCAGGCACCCACCCGCTATTCCCCGTCTCTCCCCACCTGCAGCGCCCCCACGCGGCCGGGTGTCCGCGCGTGGGGCGCTCCCGGCCGGCGGGCGGGGGGGCGGGCGGGGGGCGGGGATGCTGGAAGTGAGGCTGCTGGGCCGGAAAGGGGGGGGGGGGGAGGGGAGGGAGGGGGAGGGCTGTCTCGGCCGGGGTGGGGCTGGGCTCCCGACACAACCCGCCTCGGCTCTTTGTTTGAGTGGCGAGCGGCTGGGGGAAAAGCGGCAGCGGCGAGACGGGAGCGGCGCTCGCGGGCCGGGCAGCGGGGCCGAGCCAGGCCGGGCCGGGCCGGATTCCCCCCCCCCCGCCGGGACCCCCGGGAGCCGCAGGTAGGGCCGGGCCGGGGGGCGGGGGGGCGGGTCGGGGCCGGGATCGGGGCCGCCGCTTTGTTGGGGCAGCCGGAGGCCTGGCCCGGCCCGGCCCGGCTCGGCTCGGCCCGCGGGACCTTTAAAGGGAGGGTCGGGCCGGGCGGCGCAGCCGGAGCCGGCTGGAAATGGGGAGTCACTGCCCGTGTCCCCCCTCTCCGGTGTAAATCCGGAGTCACTCCGCCGGAGTCAGCGGGCCCGTGTCCCCCCTCTCCGGTGTAAATCAGGAGTCACTCCGCCGGAGTCCCCGGGCCCGGTCCTCCCCCCCCGGTGTAAATCAGGAGTCACTCCGCCGGAGTCACCGGGCTCGTTTCCCCCCACTCCCCGGTGTAAATCCGGAGTCACTCCGCCGGAGTTGAGCCGAATCACCTGGTGTAAATCAGGAGTCACTCGGCTGAAGTCACGGGGCTCTGCTCCCGGTGTAAATCCGTAGTCACTCCGCCGGAGTCAGCGGGCCCGTGTCCCCCCCCCCGGGGGTACTCCGGAGTCACTCCGCCGGAGTCAGCGGGCCCGTGTCCCCCCCGGTGTAAATCAGGAGTCAGCAGGCCCGTCCTCCCCCTCCGGTGTAAATCCGGAGTCACTCCGCCGGAGTCAGCGGGCCCGTGTCTCCCCCCCCCGGTGTAAATCAGGAGTCACTCCGCCGGAGTCACCGGGCCCGTTTCCCCCCCGGTGTAAATCCGGAGTCACTCCGCCGGAGTTGAGCCGAATCCCCTGGTGTAAATCAGGAGTCACTCGGCTGAAGTCACGGGGCTCTGCTCCCGGTGTAAATCCGGAGTCACTCCGCCGGAGTCAGCGGGCCTGCTCCCTCCCCCCCCGGTGTAAATCAGGAGTCACTCTGCAGAAGTCACGGGGTTGGTGTAAATCAGGAGTCACTCCGCTGGAGTCACGGGGCTGGTGTAAATCAGGAGTCACTCCGCTGGAGTCACCCCGGGGCTGATTCAGAGCTTGGCCCCAGTGCAGATCGGGAGCCCCCCCCGCAGGGACCCCCGAGCCCGGGCTGATCCAAACCCAACCCGAGTGGGGGGGGGTCGCTTGGGGGGGTCACAGTGTGTGGCTCTAGAAGGGGTATTTGGGGGGCCCTGATCTATCGCCCCTGTTTGGGGGCAGGTGATAGGCCTTGTGGGGGGAGTAGGCGACCCGCCGGGGGTGGCTGGCTAGGAGTTGGGGGCCCAGAAAGGGGCCCCCACCCAGCAGGCAGCTGCCCCATAACACCCCAGCTGGGGGTCTCCAGTCAGCCCCACTGAAAGCCCTAAATACAGAGGGATTATGTGTGGGGGGGTCTGCTTTAAGGGAGGCTGTGAAGTGGGGGGGCACTGGGACCCCCCCAGTGGCTGGCAGGGGTGGGGGTGGGGCGGGAACAGGCGCTGCTCCCCTATGCAGAGTGGGGCAGGGGGGCCCGGCTGGGTTCTGCGGTTCGGGGTCAACCCCGGGGGCCGGAGGGCGCAGGGGGGGTCCTGCCCTCCCCCCCCGCTGGGACGCCCCAGAGCTCCCAGCAACATGGGGGGGCCCAGGGCGGGGACTGGCTGGCTCAGGGGGGCGGGGAATGGGGCAGGGGCCTGTCCCCTCTGGGGGCGCCGGCTCCCACCCGGCCCCAGGGACGCACATTAGGGGTGTGGGGCTGGGGGCCCACGGAATTGACACCCCCCTACACACACACACCTGGAGAGGGAGGATTCCTGCTTAGGATTCCCAGGGCTTTGGCTTTAGGAAATGGGAGGCATCAGGATGCAGTGGGATGGGGTGGGGGGGAGCCATTGTGGGGCATCCAGAACCCCCCTGGGTTCCCTCCCCTGCTCTGGGAGGGGAGCGGCGGCTGGGAGCCAGGACTCCTGGGTTCTCTCCCCAGCTCTGGGAGGGCAGTGGGGGCTGATGGGTTAGAGCAGGGGGGACTGGGAGCCAGGACTCCTGGGTTCTCTCCCTGGCTCTGGGAGGGGAGTGGGGGCAGGTGGTTAGAGCAGGGTGGGCTGGGAGCCAGGACTCCTGGGTTCTCTCCCCGGCTCTGGGAGGGGAGTGGGGGCTGTTGGGTTAGAGCAGGGGGGGCTGGGAGCCAGGACTCCTGGGTTCTCTCCCTGGCTGTGTGTGTGCGGGGGTAGATTTCCTGGGCTGGAGCAGGCAGCTGTTGTCTTCACTCCCCAACCTGCTGGGCCTGGGACAGAACCGGCTGCAAGCCCCTCACCCTGGCCTCGGGCGACCTCACCCGGCACCGTCCCAACGCCCGCTCCCAGGTACCCCTGTGAGAGTGGGGACAGCTGGGAATGCAGCCCCCCCCCAGCCTGGGGGCCCCCCCAGCCCTGCCGGTGCCCCTCACTCCCGACCCGCAGCCCCTGCCAGCCCAGCCCTGCCTGCCGGTGCCCCTCACTCCCGCCCCGCCGCCCCTGCCAGCCCCGCCCTGCCCCCCCCATACCCTGCCGGTGCCCCTCACTCCCGACCCGCAGCCCCTGCCAGCCCAGCCCTGCCCCCAGCTCTGCCGGTGCCCCTCACTCCCGACCCGCAGCCCCTGCCAGCCCAGCCCTGCCCCCCAGCTCTGCCAGTGCCCCTCACTCCCGACCCGCAGCCCCTGCCAGCCCAGCTCCGCCGGTGCCCCTCACTCCCGACCCGCAGCCCCTGCCCGCCCAGCCCTGGGCTCCTGCCCCAGCTCTGCTGGTGCCCCTCACTACTGACCCGCAGCCCCTGCCAGCCCAGCCCTGACCCGCCCCCCCCAGCTCTGCCAGGGCCCCTCACTCCTGACCGGCAGCCCCAGACCGCCCCGCCCTGCCGGTGCCCCGCACTCCCGACCCGCAGCCTGCCAGTCCAGCCCTGCCCCACCAGCTCTGCCGGTGCCCCTCCCTCCCGACCCGCAGCCCCGCCTAGCCCAGCCCTGCCCCCCCCAGCTCTGCCGGTGCCCCTCACTCCCGACCCGCAGCCCCCGCCAGCCCAGCCCTGCCCCCCAGCTCTGCCGGTGCCCCTCACTCCTGACCCGCAGCCCCTGCCAGCCCAGCCCTGCGCCCCCCAGCTCTGCCGGTGCCCCTGCCAGCCCGGCCCTGGGCAGAACAGCAGACGGCCCCAGGTGTGAATTTCTCTTTCCTGGGCCGGGTCTCTGTGGGGTATAGAAGGTGGGGCAGGGTGTGGGGCTGGTGTGGGAGCAGATCCGCTACCCACTGACCCCTCCCCTCACACCTCATCCCAGCTACTTGGGAGTGGGGTTATGCAGCCCAAGGTCCTCAGGGGGGTCTGGGCGGGAGGACCAGGCCTGGCCCCTCTCAGCCCCCCACCCCCAGCCCTGGGGGGCTGGTTAAACACCACCTGACTTCCTTCCTGCCCACCAGATCACTGAGGGACTGGGGGGGGGGGGCGGCAAAGACCAATCAGGTGTCTTGTCTCCCCCCACCCCCCCGTCCGGAAACAGCTGCCAGACCCTGCGGATGGGCCCCCAGAGAGCACACGCCTCAGTCGGTTCCCCCCACACCCCCTCCCCAGGCAGAGCCGTGCGCCCAGGGCGGGGGGGAGGGGGCTGCGGGTCGGGAGTGAGGGGCACCGGCAGCGCTGGGTGGGCAGGGGCTGTGGGTCGGGAGTGAGGGGCACCGGCAGAGCTGCGGGTCGGGAGTGAGGGGCACCGGCAGAGCTGGGCTGGCAGGGGCTGCGGGTCGGGAGTGAGGGGCACCGGCAGGGCTGGGGGCAGGGCTGGAGTGAGGGCACCGGGGGCAGGGCTGCAGGTCTGGAGTGAGGGGCACCGGCAGGGCTGGGTGGGGGCAGGGGCTGCTGGTCGGGAGTGCGGGGCACCGGCAGCGCTGGGGGGGGCAGGGGCTGCGGGTCGGGAGTGAGGGGCACTGGCAGAGCTGTGGGGCAGGGCTGGGGCTGCCAGGTCGGGAGTGAGGGGCACCGGCAGAGCTGGGCTGGCAGGGGCTGCGGGTCTGGGAGTGAGGGGCAGGGCTGGGGGCAGGGCTGCGGGGGAGGGGCACCGGGGGCAGGGGCTGCGGGTCGGGAGTGAGGGGCACTGGCAGGGCTGGGTGGGGGGCAGGGGGCTGCGGGTCTGGAGTGAGGGGCACCGGCAGGGCTGGTGGGGCAGGGAGATCCCCGGGGAGGGGGGAGATACTAACCCACCCCCCTGGCCCCCAAAGCTGGCAGCCCGAGGGCCTGACCCCACAGATTCACCGTACGCAGGGGCCCTGTGGGTGGGACCCCGGCTCGGAGGGGGGGGCACCGAGCTGGCATCAGCCGGGCACAGGGCCTGGGGGGCCCCGGCTCCCTGCCCTGCCCCCACCCCGGTGCCCAGAGCCGGCTGGGCCCGTATCTCCGGCTCACCCCACCCAGCCGCCCTGGGCAAAGGGCACCGGGCCGCCCCTCCCCCCCCCCGACCTTCGCACCCTGCCAGGGGTGGGGGTGGGGCCTCCCCGGGGGGGGGGAAGCAGAGGCCAGGCCTGGCATGGGGGGGGGGGGAATCTCCCCACACCCTGACGGGGCGGAGCCGGGAGCTCCCAACCCTGGATCCCGGCCACCCCCGGATCTTCCCAGAGATCCCCAGGCCTGGGCAGCCGGCCAGCTCCCAGCTGGGGCCAGCCCCCTAACCGCCCCCCCACGGAGCCCTTCAAAGGCGGGTCCCCCCCAGCCCTGCCGGTGCCCCTCACTCCCGACCCGCAGCCCCTGCCCCCAGCCCTGCCGGTGCCCTCCTCCCCGACCTGCAGCCCCTGCCCCCAGCCCTGCCGTGCCCCTCACTCCCGACCCACAGCCCCTGCCCCCCAGCCCTGCCGGTGCCCCTCACTCCCGACCCGCAGCCCCTGCCCCCCCAGCCCTGCCGGTGCCCCTCACTCCCGACCCGCAGCCCCTGCCAGCCCTGCCCTGCCGGTGCCCCTCACTCCCGACCCGCAGCCCCTGCCCCCCCAGCTCTGCCGGTGCCCCTCACTCCCGACCTGCAGCCCCTGCCAGCCCAGCCCTGCCCCCCCAGCTCTGCCGGTGCCCCTCAGTCCCTACCTGCAGCCCCTGCTAGCCCGGCCCTGCCCCCCAGCCCTGCCGGTGCCCCTCACTCCCGACCCGCAGCCCCTGCCCCCAGCCCTGCCGGTGCCCCTCACCCGCTCCCCTGCCAGCCCAGCCCTGCCCCCAGCTCTGCCGGTGCCCCTCAGTCCCAACCTGCAGCCCCTGCTAGCCCGGCCCTGCCCCCAGCTCTGCCGGTGCCCCTCACTCCCGACCCGCAGCCCCTGCCAGCGCTGCCCCCCCGCCCTGCCGGTGCCCCTCACTCCCAACCCGCAGCCCCTGCCAGCCCAGCCCTGCCCCCCCCAGCTCTGCTGGTGCCCCTCCCGACCCGCAGCCCCCGCCAGCCCAGCCCTGCCCCCCAGCTCTGCCGGTGCCCCTCACTCCTGACCCGCAGCCCCTGCCAGCCCAGCCCTGCCCCCCAGCTCTGCCGGTGCCCCTCACACCTGACCCGCAGCCCCTGCTAGCCCAGCCCTGCCCCAGCTCTGCCGGTGCCCCTCACTCCCGACCCGCAGCCCCTGCCCCCCAGCCCTGCCGGTGCCCCTCACTCCCGACCTGCAGCCCCCCCCCAGCCCTGCCGGTGCCCCTCTGCTCCGCTCCCTGTGCCTGCGTCCGGCCCAGGTTCGGGCGGATTCAGTTCCGGCGTCCCAGGGCTCCAGGCCCAGCTGCCCCCCCCAACCCCCCCGCCGGAGCCGTTACATCATCACCTGCCCCAGGTTACTGGGTCTTGCATCATCGGACGGGGCGCAGCTGGTGGGGAGGTGGAGCCTCCGGCTAGAGCTGCAGGTACTGGGGGTGGGGGGTGGGAGCCAGGACTCCTGGGTTCTCCCCCCCGGCTCTGGGAGGAGAGTGGGGGCTGGTGGTTAGAGCAGGGGGGGCTGGGAGCCAGGACTCCTGGGTTCTATCCCCGGCTCTGGGAGGGGAGTGGGGGCTGGTGGTTAGAGCAGGGGGGGCTGGGAGCCAGGACTCCTGGGTTCTCTCCCTGGCTCTGGGAGGGGAGTGGGGGCTGGCGGATCAGAGCAGGGGGGGCTGGGAGCCAGGACTCCTGGGTTCTCTCCCCGGCTCTGGAAGGGGAGTGGGGGCTAGTTGGATTCTGGGCCCTTGGGCACTTTTCTAGACCGTCCCATGGGTGTGTGTGGGGGGGGGGGCCGGGCACCTTCCAGCTGCAGCACTGGAGCTCCCCCCCCCCCGCCCCTGGCTCTGAAAGGCCCCTTGTCCCAGCTGGAGGGGCACAGCTCCCCCCCACATTGTCTGCGCACACTGGCTCATTATCCCTTGGGGCAGGGGGGGGCAGGGATTCCCCCCCCCACCCGGCACCACACACAGCGGCTCTGTGCCAGCAGCTGGCAAGGGCCAGCCGGGACGCCCACCCCAGCCGGGCAGGGGATGAACGGTGCCTTCGGGGGGGTGGCTCGGGGGCGAATACTGGCAGTCGGGGTGGTGGCGGCGAACGTGGGGGCGTCTCCCTCGGCTGCGGCCCGGCCCAGCCCGGCCGCTATCTGGCCCCTGCCCGCTGGGTGTGGCGCCCGGAGCCGGCCCCCGCCCCCGGCTTGCTGCCCCGATAAGCTGGACTTGTGGGGCACGGGCGGGGCAGGGAGCTGGGAGCCCACGAGCCGCCCTCCAGCAGGGAGCCGAGGTACCGGCCTCGGGCCGGAAAACACAACACGGGGCTGCGGGTCGGGAGTGAGGGGCATCGGCCAGGATGGGGGGAGTTGGGCCGGTTACCCGGGGACCCCTCGCCCGGCGCCGAGATGCAGCCACCTCTGGGGCAGGGTGGCCGGGGACCCCTCGCCCGGCGCTGAGATGCGGCCACCTCTGGGGCGGGGCGGCCAGTGACCCGGGGACCCCTCGCCTGGCCCCGAGATGCGCCCACCTCTGGGGCAGAGCGCCGGGTGCCTGCGTGCACGGGGATCCCTCGCACGCCACCCTGTGATAGTGCGACAGGGCACGGAGGGCATCCCGGCTTGTCCCGGACTCCTGGGTTCCCACCCTGCCCCTGCGGATGGGAGTTGCCCCGGGGTGGGGGCCGGGGTAACGCCGAGGCCTTCGCTCGGGTCCCTTCTCTAACCGTCTGTCTCCCCCCCCACAGGACCAGTGCCCCCCTCCAGGATGGCTGGGGCGTAGCCCCCCCCCACCCGCAGCCCCACCTACTGGTCTGGTTCCCGTATGCGCCCGGAGCGGGGCCCAGCCAATGAGAGAGCGGAGACGAGGCTCCGCCTACTGCGGTGAGTGACGGATGCCCCATAGACCCTCCCCCTCCGCCCTCAGGATGGGAGGTTGCGGGGAGGGGGAGCCCGGCGCTCAGTGGGGGGGATATGGGGGGGGCAGGGGGGCACCGTGCAGTTGGAGGGCTCGGGGGCTGTGACATAGGGGACTCGGGGCCCCGTGCAGTGGAGGGGCTCTGGGGGCTGTGCCATGGGGCGCTCGGGGCTGTGCCGTGGGAGGCTCTGGGGAGCACCGTGCCATGGGGGTTCGGGGGCACACTGGGAGGCTCGGGGCACTGTGCTGTGCGGGGCACCGTGACGTGGGGTTCGGGGGCACCGTGATTTGAGGGGCTCTGGGGGCACCGTGACGTGTGGGGTTCGGGGGCACTGTGCTTTGGGGGCTCTGGGAGGGCACCGTGACGTGGGGTTTGGGGCACCGTGATTTGGGGGCTCTGGGGGCACCGTGATTTGAGGGGTTCGGGGGCACCGTGACATGGGGTCTGGGGCACCGTGATTTGGGGCTCTGGGGGCACTGTGACATGGGGTTCGGGGGCACCATGCTTTGGGGGCTCTGGGGCGCCGTGACGTGGGGGCTCTGGGGCGCCGTGCTGCGGGAGGGCTCGGGGCACTGTGACGTGGGGGCACTGTGCTTTGGGGGCTCTGGGGGCACCGTGACATGGGGTTGGGGGGCACTGTGCTTTGGGGGTCTGGGGGGCGCTTGCTGCGGAGGGCTTGGGGGCACCGTGATGTGGGGTCTGGGAGGCACCGTGACGTGGGGGCTCGGGGGCACCATGCTGCTGGAGGCGTCATGTCTTGTTCCTGATGCGTTTGAATCGTTGCGAGGCCCCGTGCGGGTGGCCGTGGGTCGGAGTGGGGCCCCCTGGCCCCCTGCTGACCCCCCCGTCCCAGCGTGGCCCCCCCACCCCGCCCCGCCGCGCCCTCCCTTCCTGTCCCGTGCCCGGCCCTGCCCCCTCTGCGCAAGCTCCTGCCCGTTGCGTCAGCCCGTCCTGCCTTGGGCAACCCCCGGGCGTAGCCGTGGGGTGGGGGGGGGACGCGACTGCTGCCACCCCGAACCCTCCTCTCGTCGCCAGCTCGGCCCCTGGGGGGTGGAAGAGGTAAAGGTAGGAGCACGGGGACCGCCCCATGGGGGAGCCCCAGCCCCCCACTCCCAGCCCGTCCCCCAGCTGCCACTCTGCAGCTGTTCACTACCCCCACGTCGCACCCCAGAGGTGGTCGCATCTCAGCGCCGGGCGAGGGGTCCCCGGGTAACCAGCCGCCCCGCCCCAGAGGTGGCTGCATCTCGGCGCCGGGCGAGGGGTCCCTGGGTAACCGGCCGCCCTGCCCCAGAGGTGGGCGCATCTCAGCGCCGGGTGAGGGGTCCCCAGGTAACCGGCCGCCCCGGCCCAGAGGTGGCCGCATCTCAGCGCCGGACGAGGGGTACCTGGGTAACCAGCCGCCCCGCCCCAGAGGTGGCCGCATCTCAGCGCCGGGCAAGGGGTCCCCGGGTCACCGGCCGCCCCGCCCCAGAGGTGGCTGCATCTCAGTGCCGGGCGAGGGGTCCCCGCGTTACCAGCCGCCCTGCCCCAGAGGTGGCCGCATCTCGGCGACGGGCGAGGGGTCCCTGGGTCACCGGCCGCCCTGCCCCAGAGGTGGGCGCATCTCAGCGCCGGGTGAGGGGTCCCCAGGTAACCGGCCACCCCGCCCCAGAGGTGGCCGCATCTCGGCGCCGGGCGAGGGGTCCCTGGGTCACCGGCCGCCCCGCCCCAGAGGTGGGCGCATCTCCGCAGTGCTCCAGGCTCCCCCTACCCCCATCACCTCGGCTGCCCCATGGCAGGACACGCCCCACATCCCCTGCGCCCGGCCCGCGCTGCCGGCCAGCAGCTTTCCCTGCATGGTGCAAGGACCAGTGGCCGCTCACCGGCCGCACGGCCCACGCACGGCTGCGCACGCCCAGCACAGACGCCCTCGCACGGACACGCTCGTGGAAGCGCTGGCACGGACGCTCACGCCGACGGCCACTCGGGGGCAGGCGTGCGGCCGCCCAGGCCACCCGCTTTTACACACGTTTACAGGGCCCCCGGACAGCACCGTGCCCGCTGCCCCCCCTTCGCACGAGCGCACGCCCTCGTGAACTGTCTCGCTCCCTCGCACACACACACACACACAACCCCCCCCCCCGTCTCTGTCGCGCCCAGAGACCCCCGGGGCACGGCTCGGGACACGCTCTAGTGACCCAGCAGCCCGTGCACACGTCTGTTGTGCGCTCGCACGCCGGGCACCAACGTGACACACCATCCGGGCTCCCTCACCTGATCCTTTCCCTGACGCCCTCCCGCCTCCCCAGCAGCCGCCTGGCAGCTGGAGCGGCGTGGGGGGGGGGGGGCGGGAGGTTCCTCTGCGTAATGGGGAGAACAAATGAATCACGCTCCCCGCCCCCAGCGACCGCAGCCCCCGCCCTCCTCAGCCACCATGACCGTAAAAGGATCCGCTCCCGAGTTAACCCCACGCTGCCTCCAGCCACGCGCTCGGCCGGCGCCCCCTCCTGACCCCAGCCCCGTCCCCACCCCACCGGTGCCCCCACTCCCAACCCCCAGCCCTGCCGGTGCCCCACTCCTGACCCCAGCCCCGTCCCCCCACCCCAGGTGCCCCCACTCCCGACCCCCAGCCCTGCGGTGCCCCCACTCCCGACCCCAGCCCCGTCCCCCAGCCCTGCCGGTGCCCCACTCCTGACCCCAGCCCGTCCCCCAGCCCCACTGGTGCCCCCACTCCCGACCCCAGCTCTGCCGGTGCCCCACTCCTGACCCCAGCCCTGTCCCCCCAGACCCACGGTGCCCCCACTCCTGACCCCAGCCCCATCCCCCAGCCCCAGCTCCACCGGGACCCCTCACTCCTGACCCCCAGCCCCCATCCCCAGCCCCACCGGTGCCCCCACTCCTGACCCCAGCCCCGTCCCCAGCCCCACGGGACCCCTCACTCCTGACCCACAGCCCGCCTCCCCCAGCCCCACGGTGCCCCACTCCTGAACCCCAGCCGTCCCCCCCCAGCTCCACCGGGGCCCCTCACTCCCGACCCAGCCCCTGCCAGCCTGCCCCCAGCTCTGCCGGTGCCCCTCACTCCCGACCCGCAGCCCCTGCCCCCCCCAGATCTGCCAGTGCCCCTCACTACCGACCCACAGCCCCTGCCCCCAGCCAGCTCCACCGGTGCCCCTCACTCCCAACCCGCAGCCCCTGCCGGCCCAGTCTGTGCCCCCCTCCCAGCCTTGCCGGTGCCCCTCACTCCCGACCCGAAGCCCCTGCCGGCCCTGCCGGTGCCCCTCACTCCCGACCCGCAGCAATATTAACCCATTATTTGCCAGCATTTGAGTGAGTAGCTAAGTGCAGTTGTTCTATGCCCCAGGGCGGCACTAGGGGGCGCTGTGGGGCAGGGAGCGGGGCGAGGGCAGCAGGGGGCGCTCTCCCCTGGCAGGCAGGGCTGGCCCCAGGGCGGCGCTAGGGGGCGCTGTGGGGCAGGGAGCCGGGCGGGGGCTCAGCAGGGGGCGCTCTCCCCTGGCAGGCGGGGCTGGCCCCAGGGCGGCACTAGGGGGCGCTGTGGGGCAGGGAGCAGGACAGGGAGCTCAGCAGGGGCACTCTCCTGGCAGGGGCTGGCCCCAGGGGCGCTAGGCGCTGTGGGGCAGGGAGCGGGGCAGTGGTGCTCAGCAGGGGGCGCTCTCCCCTGGGAGGCAGGGCTGGCCCCAGGGTGGTGCTAGGGGGCGCTGTGGGGCAGGGAGCGGGGCGGGGGCTCAGCAGGCGCTCCCCTGGCAGGGGCTGGCCCCAGGGCGGCGCTAGGGCGCTGTGGGCAGGGAGCGGGGCGGGGGCTCAGCAGGGGGCGCTCTCCCCTGACAGGGGGCTGGCCCCAGGGTGGAACTAGGGGGCGCTGTGGGGCAGGGAGCGGGACAGGGGCTCAGCGGGGGGCGCTCTCCCCTGGCAGGGGGCTGGCCCCAGGGTGGCGCTAGGGGGCGCTGTGGGGCAGGGAGCGGGGCAGGGGGGCTCAGCAGGGGGCGCTCTCCCCTGCGGTGCTGATTTCCCACACTGTCCTGGGGGGGGCCGAGGGAGGGGCTATGGGGCTTTGACTCCGCCGCCCCCCCCCAGTGCCCCCCAAAACCAGCCCTGCCCCCAGCAGAGCCTGGAGCATGTAAAAGGCCAGAATCCGGGGGACGGGGACCCCCCGATTGATGGGACACCGGAGGTGCCCAGACACCGGGGTGACGGGCCCGGGGTGACCCCTTTGCAAGCCCATTCAGTGATTCCCGTTTGTGTGTGGTGTGGTTTGCGCGAGTGTGTTGCCCCTGTGTGTGTGATTGTGTGGGGTCGTGTCTCGAGTGTGGGGCTGTCACTCGGTGGGTGTGTGTGTGTGTGTTTCCTGTGTGAGTGATTGTGCATGTGTGGGATTGTGTTTTTTGTGTGTGTTGTCTGTGATATTGGGTGTGTGGCTGTGGGCTCCGTGTGTGTGGGTCTCCCGGCGGGTGTGTCTGTCATATTGTGGGTGTGTGGTTGTGTCTGTGATATTGTGGGGGAGAGTTGTCTCTCACTGTGTGGTTCTGGGGGTGTGGGTGTTCCTCTGGCATGTGTGTGGTTGTGTCTCAGTGTGTGGCTCTGTGTGTGTGGGTCCCCTGGCATGTGTGTGTCTGTGATATTGGGTGTGTGGTTGTGTCTCCTGTGTGAGTGATTGTGCATGTGTGGGATTGTGTTTCTTGTGTGTGTTGTCAGTGATATTTGGTGTGTGGTTGTGTCTCACTGTGTGCATCTCTCTCTGTGTGTGGGTCTCCCTAGTGTGTGTATTGGTGATACTGTGTGTGTGTGTGTGTGATGTCTCCCCTGTGTGTGTGATATTGTGTGTGGGGGGGTGTCTGTGTCTCTCTCAGTGTGTGTGTTGGTGATACTCTGTGTGTATGCGTGTGTGTGTGTGTGTGTGTGTATAGTGTCTCCCTGGTGTGTGTGTGGTTGTGTCTCAGAGTGTGGCTCTGTGTCTGTGTGGGTCTCCCTAGTGTGTGTGTTGGTGATACTGTGTGTGTGTGTGTGTGTGTGTGTGTGTGTATGTAGTGTCTCCCTGGTGTGTGTGTGTGTGATATTGTGTGTGTGGTTGTGTCTCAGAGTGTGGCTCTGTGTCTGTGTGGGTCTCCCTAGTGTGTGTGTTGGTGATACTGTGTGTGTGTGTGTGTGTGTGTGTGTGTGTGTGTGTAGTGTCTCCCTGGTGTGTGTGTGTGTGATATTGTGTGTGTGGTTGTGTCTCAGAGTGTGGCTCTGTGTCTGTGTGGGTCTCCCTAGTGTGTGTGTTGGTGATACTCTGTGTGTGTGTGTGTGTGTGTGTGTGTGTGTGTAGTGTCTCTCCGGTGTGTGTGTGTGTGATATTGTGTGTGTGGTTGTGGCTCTGTGTCTGTGTGGCTCTCCCGGTGTGGTATGTGTGCGCCTGTTTCTCTAGGGGGAGAAGCAGGGAGGCGAGGGTGGGGGCGGGATTCCCAGGGGACGGGCTGGATTGGGTGGGAGCCGTGTGGGGCAGGGCCGGGGGGTGGGCCGGGGTTCCCAGGGGACAGGCTGGATTGGGTGGGAGCCGTGTGGGGCAGGGCCAGGGGCCGGGCCGGGGTTCCCAGGGGCCAGGCTTTGGGTGGGAGACGTGTGGGGCAGGGCCGGGGGTGGGCCAGGGTTCCCAGGGACGGGCTGGGTTGGGTGGGAGCCGTGTGGGGCAGGGCCAGGGGTGGGAGGGTTCCCAGGGACAGGCTGGGTTGGGTGGGAGCCGTGTGGGGCCGGGTTTCCCAGGGACAGGCTGCATTGGGTGGGAGCCGTGTGGGGCAGGGCCAGGGGCCGGGCCGGGGTTCCCAGGGACGGGCTTTGGGTGGGAGCCGTGTGGGGCAGGGCCGGGGTGGGCCAGGGTTCCCAGGGGACGGCTGGGTTGGGTGGGAGCCGTGTGGGGCGGGAGCCGTGTGGGGCCGGGCCGGGGTTGGGGGCGGAGGAAGGGGGGGGGCGGGGACGGGGGATGATGTCACCAGCCCTTTAAACTGGGGGGCGGGCGCAGCTGAGTCACGGTGTCCGGAACCCACGGCCGGGCCCCCCCCCACACAGTGCGGCTGGCGGGCGCGCGGGGGGGGGGGGACACCCCGGGCGGGGGGGGGGGGGCAGGAGGAGGAGCCGGCGGGCGCCGGAGCCAGTCGGGAGCCGGCAGCCGGCGAGTGCAGCACCCGGCGCGTCTGTCCGTCCGCCTGTCCGTCCGCCTGTCCGTCGCGACCCCCCCCCCACACCCGGAAGGGGCTCGGGACCCACACCCTGCCCCCTCCCCCCCCCAGCTGACTGGAGGGGGGCACCGGGCGCCTGCCCCACGGAGGTAAGGCCGGGCCGGGATCCCTCCCCACGCGCCACCGCCGGCGTGTGCGACGGTGTCTCCCTCGTGGGGGTGCCGGGTGTGAGTCGAGTGCGGGTGACAGGACCCCCCCCCCCAGGCCTGCTGGGTGTGTGACTTTGAGGGGGGTGATTGTGTGTAGGGAGGGAGAGTGTGTGTGTGTGTGTCTTGAAGGACGGCGTGATTGTGTGTGTGTGTGTCTTGAAGGACGGCGTGATTTTGCGTGTGTGTGTCTTGAAGGAGTGTGTGTGTGTGTGTGTCTCAAAGGAGGGTGTGATTGTGTGTGTGTGTGTGTCTCAAAGGACGGTGTGATTGTGTGTGTGTGTGTGTCTTGAAGGACGGCGTGATTTTGTGTGTGTGTGTCTTGAAGGACTGTGTGATTGTGTGTGTCTCGAAGGCCTCTGTGTGTGTGTGTGTGTGTACAGTGTGTGTGTGTGTGTGTGTGTGTGTGTGTTTGGCTCAAAGGACGGTGTGATTGTGTGTGTGTCTCAAAGTTCAGTGTGTGTGTGTGTGTGTTTCTCAGAAGTGTGTTTGGGGGAGATGCTGGGCGCCTGTGTGGCCTCCGAGTGCCGGGCTGTGATTTGTGTCTCTCTCCAGTGTGTGGTGTGTGCTTGTGTTTCTCTTCGACGTGCGGGGGGCGGGGGGGGCTCCTGTGTGTTGGGAGTTTGTCTGTCTCTGGCGTGGGATTTTTGTGGCCAGTGGGACCGTGGCTCTCTTTGGTATGGGGAAGGGGTGTGTGTGTGTGTGTGTGTGTGTGTGTGTGTGTGTGTGTGACTTTCTCTTGCCGGTGCGTTTGTGCGTCTCTGGTGTGTGTGTGTCTCTCGCTGCCCTGTCCTCGTGTGTGCCCCGCCGGTGCGGTGTTTTGTTGTGGGTAGCCGTTACAAGACGGTTGTACCCAGCAGGCGAGCAGGGGGTGTTACACACAAGGGGGGGGGGCTGGAAATCTGCCATGTCCCCGCCCCCCCCTCCATGTGAAGGAGGGAATCCCAGAGCTGTTAACCCTTGGGGGGCCGGGGACTTCCCGACTGCTGCCCCCCCCCCGCACCAAGGGGTCGTGGGGGGGGAGGTGAGCCAGCCCCATTCTTCACCGTGCTGGGCGTGTGTGTCACCGTGTGTGTAGGGGGGGGTCAGCCCATGTGTGTCACTGTGTGTGGAGGGGGGGTCACTGTGTGTGGAGGGTCAGCTCGTGTGTGTCACTGTGTGTGTAGGGGTCACTGTGTGGGGTCAGCTCGTGTGTGTCACTGTGTGTGTAGGGGGTCACTGGGGTCAGCCCGTGTGTGTCACCATGTGTGTAGGGGGTCACTGTGTGTAGGGGTCAGCTCGTGTGTGTCACTGTGTGTGTAGGGGTCACTGGGGGTCAGCCCATGTGTGTCACCATGTGTAGGGGGTCACTGTGTGTAGGGGGGGTCAGCTCGTGTGTGTCACTGTGTGTGTAGGGGGGTCACTGGGGGGGTCAGCTCGTGTGTGTCACTGTGTGTGTAGGGGGGGTCACTGTGGGGGTCAGCTCGTGTGTGTCACTGTGTGTGTAGGGGTCACTGTGTGGAGGTCAGCCCGTGTGTGTCACTGTGTGTGTAGGGGAGTCACTGTGGGGGGGGTCAGCCCGTGTGTGTCACTGTGTGTGTAGGGGGCGTCACTGTGTGGAGGGTCAGCCTGTGTGTCACTGTGTGGGGTCACTGTGGGGGTCAGCCCGTGTGTGTCACTGTGTGTGTGGGGTCACTGTGTGTGTGGGGTCAGCTCGTGTGTGTCAGTGTGTGTGTAGGGGGTCACTGGGGGTCAGCTCGTGTGTCACTGTGTGTGTAGGGGGGGTCACTGTGTGGAGGGGGTCAGCCCGTGTGTGTCACTGTGTGTGTGGGGGTCACTGTGGGGGGGGTCAGCCCGTGTGTGTCACCATGTGTGTAGGGGGGGTCACTGTGTGTGGGTGGGGTCAGCGCGTGTGTGTCAGTGTGTGTGTAGGGGGTCACCGGGGGTCAGCTCGTGTGTGTCACTGTGTGTGTAGGGGGGGGTCACTGTGGGGGGGGTCAGCCCGTGTGTGTCACTGTGTGTGTAGGGGGGGTCACTGTGTGTAGGGGGTCAGCCCATGTGTGTCACTGTGTGTGGGGGGGTCACTGGGGGGAGGGGTCAGCCCATGTGTGTCACTGTCTGTGTGTGTGTCATGGTGGGAGGTCTGCCCGTGTGTGTGTGTGTGTGTGTGTGTGTCTGCCCATGTTTGTGACAGTGATTGTGTGTCACTGTGTGTGTGTGTGTGTGTGTGTCACTCTGGGAGTGCGCAGGTCTCCCCGTATGTGTCACTGTGTGCGCGGGGCTGCCCGTGTGTGTGGGACAGTCATTGTGTTTGTGTCTGTGTGTCGCTGTGTGCGTGCGTCTGCCCGTGTGGGTGACAGTGATTTTGTATCACTGTGTGTGTGTGTGTGAGAGAGAGAGACTGTGTTGGGGGGGGTCTGCCCATGTGTGCGGGTCAGCCCTTGTGTATGACAGTGATTGTGTGTGTGTGTCATTGTATTTGTCTGACTGTGGCCCATGTTTGTGTGTCACTGTGTATGTGTCCCGGTGTTTGTGTGTATCTGGGTCGCTGTGTGGCGGTGTGCCCATGTGTCGCTTTGGCCCACGCGTATGGCTCTGCCTGTGTGTGTGAAATGCTGTGCCTGTGCCTTGCTGTGTCACTGGGTCTGTGTGTCACCGTGTCGGGGGCCTGTCCGGGTGCAGGACAGGGATCCTGTGGGGGGGGGGGGCCTTGTGCGACCCGAGCGACACGGGCACGGGGTGACATTGTGCGGTGCTGTCGCCGCCTCTCCGGGCTTCCTGGTGACCGTGGGACGCGGCGTGTGCGGGACCTTGTGCGATGCCGGTTGTGTGACGCTGGGGGGGGGGGGGGCGGTTGTGATAAGTTTTGCTCCGTGCACACGTGGGTTTCCAGGAGACGCTGACTCAGCGCTGACGTGACGCTGACCCCCGAGGGGGTGGGGGTTCCCCGCCGCCTGTCGTCAGTGAATCTTCCCCGCCCCCCACGTTCCCCGGGGGGGTTTCTCGGGCCCAGACGGGGTGGATCCCCCCACCCCCGGGGCTGGATCTAGGGCACCGCCCCCCAGTGGGCCGGGCTCGGCTGTCACTCACGTCACGCAGCCGGGATTCACGGCCGCCGTGCGAGGGGATGCACGGGGGGGAGTGGGGCTGGGTGCCCGGCGCGCAGGGGGGGCAGCTCGGAGCATATGGGGGCGGGTTTGGACTGGGGCTCATGGGGATGCACGGGAGGGGGCGGGGCGTTCCTTTTGGTGCACGCATACGTGTCTGGCTCCGTGCGTGTGAAGGTCTCCTCGTGTAAACCCGCGGTGGCGTGATCGCACGGGGAGGGAACCCCCGCACCCCAGAACTCCCCCACCTCTGACTCATAGAAGGAGGCGGAGCCAATTCAGGCCCCTCCCCCCTAGTGCTGCCAGGCCCTGCTTCCCCCCTAGGGGTGCCCTTGTGTTAGTGCCCCATTTCCCCTTGCACGGCCCTGCGGCCGCACGCGCGCACCTTGGCCCCCCATTCACGCCCCCTTCGCTCACACTCGGCCACGCGCCCTCTCGCCGACACGCGCAAGGCTCAGCACGCTTGCACGCCCGCGCCCGGACCCCCCCCCTGGCTTGTGCGTGGCTCTGCTCGTGCCCTTTCACGCCCAAGTGCACCGGTCACACACGCGCTCGGTCACTCGCGCCTGCCGGTGCCCCTCACGTGCACCCGCATGCCCAAATGCTGACTTCTGCCCCCGTCGCCTGGTCTCGCACACCGACATGCTGCGTCACTTTTGCACGCTCGTGTGCACGTGCGGGCTCTCAGCTGCGCCCCCAGCCCCGTGCAGACGTCCTCACATGCAGGGTCACTTTTGCACACGTGCACACTCTTCCGGGCCCGGTCACGGCGGCACGCCCATTTGCACGGCCCCCCAGGCCTGCGTGCGGGTTTCACTTTGGCACGCTCATGGCCTGCCCTGCCCGGTCGCACGTTCCCCGCTCACAAGCATCTGCCCTCGCGCGCACACTTGTGTGCGCTCTCGCACGTCCGTGTAGCACCCCCCCCCCCCGCGTGAGTCAGGGCTGCTGCTTCCCCTTTCTAGGAAAGGCAGAACCCAGACAGGAACCCCGGGGCCGCTTCGGAGAACGTAGCCGTGAAAGGGAAGGAAGAGGCCATTTCCCAGCGCGCCCCCCACCCCGGGAACTCCCCTGGCAGGGGGGCAGGGGGGGCACTGCCATCTCTAGGGGGCGCCGAGCCGGCCCCATGGCTCAGGGGGGCACCGGGAGGCGCCGTTGTCTCTCTGCCTCGGGCGCTTCCTGGCAGCCGCCGACGGGCACCGCTCGGCTTCCCGGCCAGCGTGGGCGGGACGGAGATTCCCTCCGTCAGGCGCGGCTGGGGCGGCCGGGCTTACCCCGCCCACGCCCAGAGCCGCCGCCGCCAGAGCCCACGGGGAGCCCGGCCGCTCGCCGGCGCCACGCCCGAGAGCGCAGGGGTGGGGCGCTGCCCCTGCTGGGGTGGGGGTCACGCAGCGCTGCCCCTGCTGGGGTGTGTGTGTGTGGGGTTCACGCAGCGCTGCCCCTGCTGGGGTGTGTGTGTGTGGGGTTCACGCAGCGCTGCCCCTGCTGGGGTGGGGCGGGGTTCACGCAGCGCTGCCCCTGCTGGTGTGTGTGGGGTTCACGCAGCGCTGCCCCTGCTGGTGTGGGGGGTTCACGCAGCGCTGCCCCTGCTGGGGTGTGTGGGGTTCACGCAGCGCTGCCCCTGCTGGGGTGTGTGTGTGGGGTGTTCACGCAGCGCTGCCCCTGCTGGGGTGTGTGTGTGGGGTGTTCACGCAGCGCTGCCCCTGCTGGGTGTGTGTGTGTGTGGGGTGTTCACGCAGCGCTGCCCCCTGCTGGGGTGGGGGTGGGTGGTTCACGCAGCGCTGCCCCCTGCTGGGGTGGGGGGGGTCACGCAGCGCTGCCCCCTGCTGGGGTGGGGGTGGGTGGTTCACGCAGCGCTGCCCCCTGCTGGGGTGTGTGTGTGGGGGGGTTCACGCAGCGCTGCCCCCTGCTGGGATGTGGGGGGGGTTCACGCAGCGCTGCCCCCTGCTGGTGTGTGTGTGGGGGGGGGGGGTTCACGCAGCGCTGCCCCCTGCTGGGGGGGGTTCACGCAGCGCTGCCCCCTGCCGGGGTGTGTGTGTGTGGGGGGGGGTGTTCACAGAGCGCTGCCCCCTGCTGGTGTGTGTGTGTCTGTGCGTTCACACAGCACTGGCGCCTGCTGGAGTGTGTGTGTGTACAAGCGTGTCTGACACGGCTGTCATGCCACACGATTCCCCTGCACGCTTCCCCTCTGCTCGCACGCGCGTCACGGGCCAGCCCCGAAATTCTCACCGCGCGGGATGGACCATGACGGCATCGGGGGGAGAGGGAGGCGCGTGTGAATGTACAGAGCATGTGTGCGCAGCCGGGCACGAAGCGATCACGTGTGTAAACATGCCACGCACACGTGTGCTCCCGTGCCCAGGAAGCTCACGCACGCGTGGGAAAGTGAGCGTGCACGGGGCGTGCGTAGGTGGCAGAGACCGGGGGGGCCTCAAGGCTCCGGCACACGTGTCCTTGGCGTGTCTACATGTCCTTGTCACTGGTTGGCATGTCCCTGGCGTGCCTGTGTCGTTGGCGTGTCCCCGCGTGGCCGGCAGGGCTGCGTGACACACGTCGGGCGGCGCGGCCGAGCGGGGCTGGCGGGCCCGGGTGTCGCATGTCGCTGGCGTGTGCCGGGCAGCCGCCGTCCCGCCGGGATCTCCCCGGGGAGCACACGCCTGCCCCGCCCGCTTCCTGCCCCGTCCCCAAACTTGCCGCAGCCGCTTTTAGCTCCGCCCCCCCCCCCGCGAGCCGTGTGCGTCACCCCCCCCGCCAACGGGCCCCACGTCTGTCACCTGCCGCCCCCCTGCCCCGCTCCGGGCTCGGGGGGGGGGGGGTGGAAGCAGACGGGGCCGTGGGGCTGGGGGCGGGGAGGTGGGGGTGTCGTCTGGGCGGCATCCGTCTGGCGTGTCGGGGCCGGGGTGAGTCACGGAGCCCGGGGAGGGGCGGCGCCGGCGGCTGCGGCCCCCCCCCCCTCCTCCCCTCCCCCGCTGCACCGGGCGAGCCCGTGTGTGGGTCCTTCGCCGTGTGCGTCGCCCTGTGACAGCTCGTCTGCCCCTCGGGCCCGCCCCACGGCCCCCGCTGCCCCTCGGGCCCGCCCCACGCCCCCGCTGCCCCTCGGGCCGCCCCACGGCCCCCGCTGCCCCTCAGGCCCGCCCCACGCCCCCGCTGCCCCTCGGGCCCGCCCCACGGCCCCCGCTGCCCCTCAGGCCCCACGGCCCCCGCTGCCCTCGGGCCGCCCCGCCCCGCTGCCCCTCGGGCCGCCCCACGCCCCCGCTGCCCCTCAGGCCGCCCCACGCCCCGCTGGCCTCAGGCCGCCCATCGGCCCCCGCCCCTCGGGCCGCCCCACTCCCCGCTGCCCCTCGGTCCTGCCCCACGGCCCCCGCTGCCCCTCGGGCCGCCCCACGCCCCCGCTGCCCCTCGGGCCGCCTCCCCCGCTGCCCCTCGGGCCGCCCCACGGCCCCCGCTGCCCCTCGTGCCTGCCCCACTCCCCGCTGCCCTCGGGCCGCCCCACGGCCCCCGCTGCCTCGGGCCCGCCCCTGGCCCCCGCTGCCTCGGTCCCGCCCCGCCCCCGCTGCCCCTCGGGCCGCCCCACGGCCCCCGCTGCCCCTCGGTCCCACCGCCCCCGCTGCCCCTCGGGCCGCCCCACCCCGCCCCACGGCCCCCGCTGCCCCTCGGTCCCACCCCTGCCCCCGCTGCCTCGGGCCGCCCCCGGCTCCCACGGCCCCCGCTGCCCCTCAGTCCCACCCACCCCCGCTGCCCCTCGGCCCGCCCCCGCTGCCCTCGGGCCTGCCCCACTCCCCGCTGCCCCTCGGGCCTGCCCCACTCCCCGCTGCCCCTCGGTCCCGCCCCACCGCCCCTGCTGCCCCATAGTCCGCCCCACGGCCCCGCTGCCCCTCAACCCGCCCACGGGGACCGCCTGGCTTCCCATTGGTCTCCTGCAGGCTGCGCTAGAGGACGGATGGGGAGGATGATTGGCAGCCAGAGGAGGGGCCCCGCGTGATTGGCCGGATTCCTGGAGCGCGTTGCAAGAGGTGGGGGGAGCTGCGGGGTGGAAGGGGTTAACCCCGCGCCGGGGGCGGAGCCAGTAGCAAAAGTGCCCCTCCCCCCCCACAGTGTGTCTCAATTGGGCTGCCCTGCCCCATTAACCCCGTCCCGGCCTGGACCCCCCCCATTAAAACCGTCCCCGCCTGGACCCCCCCCGTTAACCCCGTCCTGGCCTGGACCCCCGTTAACCCGTCCCGCCTGGCCTGGGACCCCCATTAACCCCGTCCCTGCCTGGACCCCCATTAAAACCGTCCCGCCTGGCCTGGCCTGGACCCCCGTTAACCCCGTCCCGCCTGGATCCCCGTTAACCCGGCCTGGCCTGGCCTGGGACCCCCCCATTAACCCCGTCCTGCCTGGACCCCCGTTAACCCCATCCTGGCCTGGGCTGGGACCCCCATTAACCCCGTCCCTGCCTGGAACCCCCCCATTAACCCCGTCCTGGCCTGGGCTGGGACCCCCCCCTTAACCCCGTCCCTGCTTGGACCCCCCCCCCGTTAACCCGGTCCTGGCCTGGGCTGGGACCCCATTAACCCGTCCCTGCCTGGAACCCCATTAACCCCGTCCTGGCCTGGGCTGGGACCCCCATTAACCCCGTCCTGGCCTGGGCTGGGACCCCCCATTAACCCCGTCCCGCCTGGACCCCGTTAACCCCGTCCTGGCCTGGGCTGGGACCCCCATTAACCCCGGCCTGGCCTGGCCTGGGACCCCCCCATTAACCCCGTCCCCGCCTGGACCCCCCCCGTTAACCCTGTCCTGTCCTGGCCTGGATCCCCGTTAACCCGGCCTGGCCTGGCCTGGGACCCCCATTAACCCGTCCCGGCCTGGACCCCCGTTAACCCGTCCTGGCCTGGGCTGGGACCCCCCATTAACCCCGTCCCGCCTGGATCCCCGTTAACCCCGTCCCTGCCTGGAACCCCATTAACCCCGTCCTGGCCTGGCCTGGGACCCCCGTTAACCCGTCCTGGCCTGGACCCCGTTAACCCTGGCCTGGGACCCCCATTAACCCTGTCCCGCCTGGACCCCCGTTAACCCCATCCCTGCCTGGAACCCCGTTAACCCGTCCTGGCCTGGCCTGGGACCCCCATTAACCCGTCCCGCCTGGATCCCCGTTAACCCCGTCCTGGCCTGGACCCCCGTTAACCCCGTCCCGCCTGGACCCCGTTAACCCCATCCCTGCCTGGAACCCCGTTAACCCCGTCCTGGCCTGGGCTGGGACCCCCATTAACCCGTCCCTGCTTGGACCCCGTTAACCCTGTCCTGGCCTGGGCTGGGACCCCATTAACCCGTCCGCCTGGACCCCGTTAACCCCGTCCCTGCCTGGAACCCCCGTTAACCCCGTCCTGGCCTGGACCCCCCCCGTTACCCCCGTCCCCGCCTGGATCCCCCCCCCGTTAACCCCGGCCTGGCCGGGCCTGGGACCCCCATTAACCCCGTCCCGCCTGGATCCCCCGTTAACCCCGTCCCTGCCTGGAACCCCCGTTAACCCCGTCCTGGCCTGGCCTGGGACCCCACCCCATTAACCCGTCCCGCCTGGATCCCCCGTTAACCCCATCCCGCCTGGATCCCCGTTAACCCCGTCCCTGCCTGGAACCCCCGTTAACCCGTCCTGGCCTGGCCTGGGACCCCCGTTAACCCGTCCTGGCCTGGCCTGGACCCCCATTAACCCTGTCCGCCTGGACCCCCATTAACCCCGTCCTGGCCTGGACCCCCGTTAACCCGTCCCTGCCTGGACCCCGTTAACCCGTCCTGCCTGGACCCCATTAACCCCGTCCTGGCCTGGACACCCCGTTAACCCGTCCCTGCCTGGACCCCATTAACCCCGTCCTGGCCTGGACCCCCGTTAACACCCTCCCAGCCTGGACCCCCGTTAACCCCGTCCGGCCTGGACCCCCCACTACCCCAGGCCTGGCCTGGACCCCCCCCCTTCACCCCGTCCCGGCCTGGACCCCCCCCCTTAACCCCGTCCCAGCCTGGACCCCTGTTAACCCCATCCCAGCCTGGACCCCCAGCTCTGTGCTCTGTAGTTGGGAGAGGAGTTGGGGCGGCGGGGAGGGAGGGTGGGGTTCCCTGAATGGGTCTGTACAGGGGAGTCCTCTCCAGGCAGCCCTCCCCACCCCACCCCCAAACACAGCCCCCAAGTCATTTCTGCCCGACCCTTCCCCCAGGGTGATCCAACTCCCCCTCCCCTGAGGTGACTCTAGCCCCCCTGCCCTCCCCCTCCCCCCTCCCGAGGTGACTCCAGACCCCCCCTGCCTGACCCCCGCTCTCCCCCCAGGTGTATGAGGCGGTGAGCGCGTCCCACGGCGCCGGGGGAGTCTCAGCCAGGAGGAGCCGCGGGGGCCGCCCGTCGCTCGCACCCGGGGGGGGGCGGAGGGGGGGACAGAGGCATCCAGCGCGGCAGAAGTGGTGAGGCCCGGCCGGGAATGGGGCGGGGCGAGAGGACTGGGATTGCGGGGGCAGGTGGGGGAGGGGATGTCGGGGCAGGTGGGAGCACAGAGGGGGCAGGATGAGGTGGGGAGGAGGACCTTGGGGGCAGGATGAGGGTGGGGAGGGCATGTCGGGGGATGTGGGGCAGGCAGGGGAGGACTTGGGGGGCAGGGAGGGGTGGGGAGGGGATGGGGAGGGGATGTCAGGGGAGGCAGGATGAGGGTGGGGAGGGGATGTCGGGAGGGGGCAGGCAGGGGAGGAGGACTAGGGGTTAGGGAGGGGCGGGGAGAGGCAGGACTAGGGAGGGGATGGGGAGGGGATGTCGGGGCAGGTGGGAGCAGAGGGGCAGGATGAGGGTGGGGGGGGACGTCGGGGGATGTGGGGGGCAGGTGGCAGGAGGGGACCGAGGGGGGTACGGAGGAGTTGGGGGGGCAGGGGGCACCGCACAGGTGCCCTGCCCCGTCTGGGGGTGGCGGAGGGACTCCGGGGGTGCAGCGTCTAACCGCCCCGTCTCCGGCAGGCTGGATGCATCGCACCGTGGAACAGCTGGGGGGCCGGGCCGGACGGGATCCCTTCGCTCTCGGCAGCCTGAGCTGCGGCGGGGCCTGGAACCCCTGTCACCCCCGCCCATGGCTCCCGGGCGGCAGGTGAGTCCGGGGGGCTCCCCCGTCTGCCGGCCAGCGCCCCCCTGCCCCCTTCCCCGCCCCCCGGCGCCAGCCAGGCCCCGCCCTGGGGCCGGGGGGGGAGCTGGCGCCCCCCAGAGGGGACAGGCCCCTGCCCCATTCCCCGCCCCCCTGAGCCAGCCAGTCCCCGCCCTGGGGCCGGGTGGGAGCCGGCGCCCCCCTAGAGGGGACGGGCCCCGGGCCCCATCCCCCAAACTTCAGCCCGTAACCATCTCTCTTTCCTTGTCCCCCAGGTGCTCTGCCAGCATCGGACAGCCCCAGCTGCCCCCACATCTCCCGTCACCTCATGGCACTAATATCGGGCACCCCAACAAACCCTATTTCCCCTCTGGGTAAGTGTTGCTGCTCGCGATCTCCAGACACAGGGTGGGAGGAAAACCCCTCCCAGAGACGGGGAGAGAACCCAGGAGTCCTGGCTCCCTGGTGTCTGCTCTAACCAAGAGCTGGGAGAGAACCAGGAGTCCTGGCTCCCCCCCCTGCTCTAACCACCAGCCCCCACTCCTCCCAGAGGGGAGAGAACCCAGGAGTCCTGGCTCCCAGCCCCCCCTGCTCTAACCACCAGCCCCCACTCCCCTTCCAGAGCCGGGGAGAGAACCCAGGAGTCCTGGCTCCCAGCCCCACCCTGTTCTAACCACCAGCCCCACTCCTCCCAGAGCCGGGGAGAGAACCCAGGAGTCCTGGCTCCCAGCCCCACCCTGCTCTAACCACCAGCCCCCACTCCCCTCCCAGAGCCGGGGAGAGAACCCAGGAGTCCTGGCTCCCAGCCCCCGCTGCTCTAACCACCAGCCCCCACTCCCCTCCCAGAGCCGGGGAGAGAACCCAGGAGTCCTGCCCCACCCACTCCCCAGGCGCACTGAGTCTGACGCGGTCCCTGCCCCCCCCCCGCAGGAACTCTGCCCCCCGGCCCCTGCATGGCAAGCTGGAGGCCATCCACGGCTGCGTCCAGGCCCTGCTGCGGGACCCGGTGCAGCCGCAGCTGTGGGAGCAGCTGGGGCAGGTCTACGAGTCGGAGCAGGACTGGGAGGAGGCCGTGCGGTGCTACCAGAACGCGGCCCGCTACCAGCGCGACTATGGCAGCTACGGCGAGATCAGCGCCCGCATCGGGCGCCTGCAGCAGGTGGGGCCGGCCGGGGGGCCCGTTGCACTGATCTGGGGCGGGGGTCCGGGCCCAGAGGCCCGTTGCACGGATCGGACGTGGCGGGTCCGGGGCGTCGTCACACCTTCCGTCGCACGCCCGGGCGGGGCGACGCCTCCGCGGCGAGGGAAAGGCGGCGGTCGGGGGCTCTCTCAAGGCCGGCGCGCTTTGGCGGCGAGTGGCCCGTGCGCTTGGGTGTTACCCGGATGTCGTCTTGCTCGCCGCTCCGGAGTTGGAACCGGAGGCGAGGCAGCGAGGGGGCCCGGCCCGGCCGGGTGGGATGAGACGGGATCAGATGTGGAGCGAGCTTGATTTCGGCTCCCCTTTACTCTGCCCCCCGGGCGTAGCTGCCCGGCTGTTGTCAGAAATCACCCCCTGGAAGCGGGCAGAGAGTGGAAAGGGGTCAGGCTAGCGGATTTTGATCTTTAAATCTACTGGGCTGGCTGCAGTGCCGAGCTCACGTCAGGTGAACGAGCTCACGCCAGGCGAGCTCCGGTCAGACAAACTCGGGTCAGGTGAACGAGGTCACGTCAGGCGAACTCAGGTCAGGCAAACGAGCTCAGGTCAGACGAGCTCAGGTCAGACAAACTCGGGTCAGGTGAACAAGGTCACGTCAGGCGAATGAGGTCAGGTCAGGCGAGCTCAGGTCAGGCGAACTCAGGTCAGGCGAACGAGCTCAGGTCAGGCGAGCTCAGGTCAGGCGAACGAGCTCAGGTCAGGCGAGCTCAGGTCAGACAAACTCGGGTCAGGTGAACGAGGTCACGTCAGGCGAACCAGCTCATGTCAAGCGAGCTCAGGTCAGGCAAACGAGCTCAGGTCAGGCGAACTCACATCAGGCGAATGAGCTCACGTCAGGCGAGCTCAGGTCAGGCGAACGAGCTCAGGTCAGACGAGCTCAGGTCAGGCGAACGAGCTCAGGTCAGGCGAACGAGCTCAGGTCAGACGAGCTCAGGTCAGGCGAACGAGCTCAGGTCAGACGAACTCAGGTCAGGCGAACGAGCTCAGGTCAGGCGAGCTCAGGTCAGGTGAACAAGCCCTCGTCAGGCGAGCTCAGGTCAGGCGAACGAGCTCACGTCAGGCGAACGAAGGTCAGGTCAGGCGAACGAGCTCAGGTCAGGCGAACGAGGTCAGGTCAGACGAACTCAGGTCAGGCAAACGGGCTCAGGTCAGGCGAACTCAGGTCAGGCGAACTCAGGTCAGGCAAACGAGCTCAGGTCAGGCGAACTCAGGTCAGGCGAACGAGCTCAGGTCAGGCGAACTCAGGTCAGGCGAACGAGCTCACGTCAGGCGAACTCAGGTCACGCAAACGAGCTCAGGTCAGGCGAATGAGCTCAGGTCAGGCGAGCTCAGGTCAGGTGAACAAGCCCACGTCAGGCGAGCTCAGGTCAGGCGAATGAGCTCAGGTCAGACAAACTCGGGTCAGGTGAACGAGGTCACGTCAGGCGAATGAGCTCAGGTCAGGCGAGCTCAGGTCAGGTGAACGAACTCACGTCAGGCGAGCTCAGGTCAGACGAACTCAGGTCAGGCGAACGAGCTCAGGTCAGACGAACTCAGGTCAGGCGAATGAGCTCAGGTCAGGCGAACGAGCTCAGGTCAGGCGAACGAGCTCAGGTCAGGCGAACTCAGGTCAGGCGAATGAGCTCAGGTCAAGTGAACTCAGGTCAGGCGAACTCACATCAGGCGAATGAGCTCACGTCAGGCGAGCTCAGGTCAGGCGAACGAGCACAGGTCAAGTGAACTCAGGTCAGGCGAGCTCAGGTCAGGTGAACAAGCCCACGTCAGGCGAGCTCAGGTCAGGCGAACGAGGTCAGGTCAGACGAACTCAGGTCAGGCGAACGAGCTCACGTCAGGCGAACGAAGGTCAGGCGAACGAGCTCACGTCAGGCGAACTCAGGTCACGCAAACGAGCTCAGGTCAGGCGAATGAGCTCAGGTCAGGCGAGCTCAGGTCAGGTGAACAAGCCCACGTCAGGCGAGCTCAGGTCAGGCGAATGAGCTCAGGTCAGACAAACTCGGGTCAGGTGAACGAGGTCACGTCAGGCGAATGAGCTCAGGTCAGGCGAGCTCAGGTCAGGTGAACGAACTCAGGTCAGGCGAGCTCAGGTCAGGCGAACCAGCTCATGTCAAGCGAGCTCAGGTCAGGTGAACGAGCTCATGTCAGACGAACTCAGGTCAGGCGAATGAGCTCAGGTCAGGCGAACGAGCTCAGGTCAGGCGAACTCAGGTCAGGCGAATGAGGTCAGGTCAGGCGAATGAGCTCAGGTCAAGTGAACTCAGGTCAGGCGAACTCACATCAGGCGAATGAGCTCACGTCAGGCGAGCTCAGGTCAGGCGAACGAGCACAGGTCAAGTGAACTCAGGTCAGGCGAACGAGCTCAGGTCAGACGAACGAGCTCACGTCAGGCGAGCTCAGGTCAGGCGAACGAGCTCAGGTCAGGCGAACTCAGGTCAGGCGAACTCAGGTCAGGTCAGGCGAACGCCCGGGCTCTGGGCCCTGCCTGGCAAGCAGAGGCGGCTCGGCTGAAAGTAGCCGCCCAGAAGAGCGCGGAACGGGTTTGATGAGCACGACGGAGCTGCGTGCGAAGGCTGTTGTGACTGTACTCGCCTGGCTGTGGGCGCGGGCGTGGGGGTGGGTGTCATTCTCGGTGTCGTTCTCTGGAAACTGTGTTCAGTGACATTGTTGGCTTCTTTTGAGAGCTTAGACAGCGACACCTAGCGACTGCTATGTGGAGTGTGGCAACACCCGGGTGGGTCCGTGGGGCTGATCGGGGATGATGGTTCGGGGCCGGGTAGGTCCATGGGGCTGATTGGGGGAGGGGGGTTCTGGGCCGGACGGGTCCGTGGGGCTGATCGGGGATGATGGTTCTGGGCCGGGTAGGTCCATGGGGCTGATTGGGGGAGGGGGGTTCTGGGCCGGACGGGTCCGTGGGGCTGATCGGGGATGATGGTTCGGGGCCGGGTAGGTCCATGGGGCTGATTGGGGGAGGGAGGTTCTGGGCCGGACGGGCCCATGGGCCTGATTAGGGAGGGGTTCTGGGCCGGGTAGGTCCATTGGATTGATTGGGGAGGGGTTCTGGGCTGGACTGGCCCATTGGCCTGATCAGGAAGGGGTTCTGGGCCGGACTGGCCCATTGGCTTCATTGGGGCGGGGGGGTTGTGGGCTGGACGGGCCCATTGGACTGACTGGGGATGATGGTTCTGGGCGGGTGGGCCCATTGGCCTGAGCAGGGGTGGGGTGGGTGGTCTGGGCTGTGTGGGCCCATTGGATTGACTGGGGGGGGGGGCGTTCTGGGCCGGACTGGCCCATTGGATTGATTGGGGGAGGGGGGTTCTGGGCCGGACTGGCCCATTGGATTGATTGGGGGAGGTGGGTTCTGGGCGGACTGGCCCATTGGATTGATTGGGGGAGGGCGGTTCTGGGCCGGACTGGCCCATTGGATTGATTGGGGGAGGGGGGTTCTGGGCCGGACTGGCCCATTGGATTGATTGGGGAGGGGTTCTGGGCCGGACTGGCCCATTGCACGGATGGGGAGGTGGTTACCGGTCAGGAGGTGCTGGTGGGGTGGGGGTGGGAGGAGTGGGTCACCCTGGCACGGGCTCACCCCCCCCGCGACTCACGTCTCTCCCGCCCCCCCGCCAGGCTCAGCTGTGGAATTTCCACTCGGGCTCGTCCCATCACCGGAGCAAGGCCCTGCCCCCCCTGCAGCAGGTGTGGAACCTCCTGCACCTCGAGGTGAGCCGCTGGCGGGGGGGAGGGGGGCCCCGGGGGGGGTGGGGACCGGCGGGGGGAGGGTGGGGAGGAGCCCTGGGGTGTGGGGACCACCTGGGGGTGTGGGGAGGCGGGAGGAGCCCTGGGTGGACCGGCGGGGGGGTGGAGCAGTGGCTGTTGGGGGGGGAGGATCGCCCCCAGGAGGCAGGGGCTGGTTCACAGGTGTCGCTCTCACCTCCCCCATCTTCTCCCCAGAAGCGGAATTTCTCAGCCAAGCGCAGCCCCCAGCTGAAGCGGCCGGCGCCCCCCATGGAGCCCCCCGTGGTGCAGCCCATCCCCCCCGCCCAGCCCCCGCCCCACCCCGGGCACGGCGAGGAGCTGCCGAGCCCCATGAAGGGGAGGAGGAGGAGCGCCAGCCCCGAGCAGGTAGCCGGGGGTGGGGGGCTGGGGCGTGGGGGTGGGGGCCCCCTGGGGCTGGGGGGGGAGGGGGAGGGAGGGAGTTCCCGGGGTGTTTGTGGGAAGGGAGGAGGAGGGGTCCTGGGGCAGGTGGGGAGGGGATCCCAGGGGCAGACAGGGAGGGGATAGGGTGGGTGTTGGGGGAGGGAGGGGGTCCCAGGGCAGGTGGGGAGGGGGAACCCAGGGGATGTGGGGAAGGGAGGGGGTCCCAGGGGCAGGTGGGGAGGGGACCCCAGGGGCAGGCAGGTGAGGGGAAGGGGTCCCAGGGCAGGCGCGGGAGGGGGGATCCCGGGGGGGATGTGGGGAAGGGAGGGGGTCCCAGGGGCAGGTGGGGGAGGGGGACCCCAGGGGCAGGCAGGGGAGGGGGAGGGAGTTCCCCGGGTGGGTGTGGGGAGGAGGAGGGGTCCCAGGGCAGGCGGGGAGGGGATCCCAGGGGATGTGGGGAAGGAGGGGGTCCCAGGGGCAGGCAGGGGAGGGGGAGGGAGTTCCCAGGGGGGATGTGGGGGGGGATCCCCGAAGTGGGGGGGCCCCTCCCCTGAGCTGCCCAGGGCTGAGTGCAGGGCAGAGCCCGGCCCCGCTCACCCGCTCCCAAGCAGAGCGGGGCGTGGCGGGCAGCCCCAGGGCCCCCACTACCAGCTGCCCAAGCCCGGGCTGTGGAACCCCCTCCACGGCGAGACGTGGGGCCCTGAGCGCCAGACCGTGGCTGCGCCGGAGAGACAGGTAACCCCCCCCCGGCGCCCCCCCCGGCGCCCCCCAGAGGGGACAGGCCCCTGCCCCATTCCCCGCCCCCCTGAGCCAGCCAGTCCCCGCCCTGGGGCCGGGTGGGGCAGCGCCCCAGAGGACAGGCCCTGCCCCATTCCCTGCCCCTGAGCCAGCCAGTCCCGCCCTGGGGCCGGGTGGGAGCCAGCGCCCCAGAGGGGACTGGCCCTGCCCCATTCCCCGCCCCCCTGAGCCAGCCAGTCCCCGCCCTGGGGCCGGTGGGGAGCCGGCTCCCCCCAGAGGGGACAGGCCCCTGCCCCATTCCCCACCTCCCTGAGCCAGCCAGTCCCCGCCCTGGGGCCGGGGCACCAGCGCCCAGAGGACAGGCCCTCCGCCCCGCTCTCTCTCTCTCACCGTCTCTCTCCCTCCCGCAGGAGCCGAGGAATTCGGTCGCCCACCCCGTCCCGTACCCGGCTCCCGCCGACGGCTCGCACCCGCCCCACCGCCCGCCCCTCCGGCGAGCCTCGCGGCCAGGCCCGCCCCTGGAAGTGACCTTAGAGCCAGCCGGGTTCCCCGGGGGCGGCCGGACCCCAGCACCTCACCAGCCAGCGTCACCTGCCTTACGCCCGCGCCCCCGGCCGGCCCCACCAGCAAGACCCGCGGAGCCGGGCCCCAGCAGTGAGTGGAGCCGGGGAGGCAGGACGGGTTCTCCAGCCCGGGGGGGGGGGGTCCGGCTGGGGTCCCGGTGTCTAGGGGGGCTGGGGGGGGCTGTCTGGATCCCAGTGTCTGGGGGGGGGTCTGGCTGGGTCCTGGTGTCTGGGGTCTGGCTGGATCCCGGTGTCTGGGGCAGGGGTCCGGCTGGGGTCCCAGTGTCTGGGGGCTGGGGTCTGGCTGGGTCCTGGTGTCTGGGGTTGGGGGTGTGGCTGGGTCCCGGTGTCTGGGGTCCAGCTGGGGTCCCGGTGTCTAGGGGTCTGGCTGGGTCCCGGTGTCTGGGGGCTGGGAGGCTGGCTGGGTCCCGGTGTCTGGGGGCAGGGAGTCCGGCAGGGGTCCTGGTGGCTGGGGGT
Source organism: Mauremys reevesii (assembly GCF_016161935.1). Classification (NCBI taxonomy): domain Eukaryota; kingdom Metazoa; phylum Chordata; order Testudines; family Geoemydidae; genus Mauremys; species Mauremys reevesii. Next base: position 13,755,257 of record NC_052636.1, on the reverse strand, counting down.
CTGGCTGGATCCCGGTGTCTGGGGGCAGGGGTCCGGCTGGGGTCCCAGTGTTTGGGGGCTGGGGGTCTGGCTGGGTCCTGGTGTCTGGGGGGGTTGGGGGGGGTGTGGCTGGGTCCCGGTGTCTGGGGTCCAGCTGGGGTCCCGGTGTCTAGGGGCTGGGGGCTGGCTGGGTCCCGGTGTCTGGGGCTGCTTTGACCCAGCCCAGGCCGCTCACTGATCAGCTGCCGTCTCTCTCCTCCCCCGCAGGCTCCTGACCGTTCCCAAACCCCGGCCCCATCCAGCCCGGCCCCGGAGAACGTGGAGCACCCGCCCCGGCCCTGCCCCCACCCCTCCTCCAGCCGGCCCTGCGCCCCCGCCCCCTCCTCGCCAGCCGGGGCCCCGAGCAGGCCGCCCGCCCCTGCCCTGGCTGAAGGGCCCAGGCGTCCGGGACCAGGGGGAGGGTGCGGCCGGGGGGGACCCCCTGGACGAGATCCTGTTCGGGTGCGAGGGGGAGCCCCAGCTGGGTCCCCGCGACGCGGCCGGGCCCCGGGGGGGCTTCCAGGATCCCACCACCAGCAGCCAGGGGAGTCGGGGCCGGGCGCCCGGCTGGGCGAGCCCCACCCCGCGCCCCACCCCTCCCGCCCCGCCACCTACCGCTGCGCCTTCGCCAAGCAGGAGCCCCGCCCCCGACATCTGGCTGAGACGCCCGCGAGCTCGGCCCCGGAGGGCGGGAGGGTCCCAAGGCCTCCCGGCCCCCAAATACCTCAGGAAACGGCCCCGCCGAGCCCCGCCCCGCCGCCCAGGGCCTCCTACCCAAAGACGCTGCCTCCGGGCCGGGCCCCGCCGAAACCCGGGGCGGCCAGCGCCTCTTCGACTTCCCCGGCCCCCCCCGGGAGGACCAGTTCGAGGAGCCCCCCGAATTCGCCAAGATCCTGCCCGACGGCTTGGCCAACATCATGAAGATGCTGGACGAGTCCATCCGGCGGGAGGAGGAGGACCGGGAGGCCGGGGCGGGGGGGGCCGGCTTCCCGCCCCCTCCCGCCCGGCTCCTGCCCGGCCCGCCCCCCCTGGCCAGACCCAAGCCCCCGCCGGCCCCCCCCGTCGAGTACCCCAACCCGGAGCCGCCCCGGCTGTACCCCTTCGGCAAGCGGGAGGAGGCCGGGAAGGGCCCCCCGCCCAGCACCGCCAGCCTGCTGCGGTCGCTGGCCAGCGTGCTGGAGGGGCAGAAACACGCCTACCGGGCCAAGAAGGCCCCCGCCCCGGCGCCGCCGCCGGCAGCACCGGCGCCGGCGTCTTCCTCGCCGTTTTCTACCTCAAGCCCGGCCTGGGGCGAGGCGCCGGCGGGGGCCTCGCCGGAGCCCCGGGCCCCCAAGACGGAGTCGGAGGTGCTGGAGGAGATCAGCCGGGCCTGCGAGACCCTGGTGGAGCGGGCGGGGCGGGAGCCCACCCCGCCGCCGCCGCCGCGCCGGCCGGAGAAGGAGCACCGGCGGCACCGGCGGGCCGGCAAGGACGGGCGGCGGCGGCGCCGCGACGGCAAAGCCCCCAAGGAGAGGAACCGGCAGGTGCTGGGCGACCTGGACCCGCAGCGCGCCGGCTGCCAGGGGCGGGAGAACGGCGCCCAGGGCGAGGCGGGCAGAGCCGGCAAGCCGCCCGCCGCCGCCGCCGCCGCCGGCCCCCCGCCCGAGCGCCGCCCGCCCCCCCGCAGGGAGGAGGGCCCGGGGCCCGGCCCCGCCGGCGGCGTGTGCCCGGCCGACCTGCTCAAGCTGCGGGCCCTGAGCGAGGGGCCCCCCAAGGAGCTCAAGATCCGGCTCATCAAAGTGGAGAGCGGGGACAAGGAGACCTTCATCGCCTCCGAGGTGGAGGAGCGGCGCCTGCCGCTGGCCGAGCTCACCATCGGCCACAGCGCCGCCGAGGTGGTGCGGGCCAGCAAGTGAGTCGCCCCGCCTGCACCCCGGATCCCCGCCTGCACCCCCAGACGCCCCTGCCCGTGCACCCCCCCCCGCCGCCCCGGGGCCCCCGCTGCCGCAGCCCCCGCCATGCCACCTGGCGCCCCCCAGTTCCCCCTGCCCGGCACCCCCGGCCCCCCACCTGCACCCCCGTATCCACCCGCCTGCACCCCGTCTCCCCTGCCTGCGCCCCGTATCCCCTGCCTGCACCCCAGTTCCCCCGCCTGCACCCCCAGCTCCCCTGCCTGCACCCCAGCTCCCCGCGTGCACCCCTCTCCCCCGCCTGCACCCCATCCCCTGCCTGCACCCCCAGTTCCCCGCCTGCACCCCAGCTCCCCTGCCCATGCCCCAGCTCCCGCGTGCACCCCCTCTCCCCGCCTGCACCCCGTATCCCCTGCCTGCACCCCAGTTCCCCGCCTGCACCCCGTATCCCCACCTGCACCCCTAGTTCCCCGCCTGCACCCCTGTCTCCCCCGCCTGCACCCCCAGTTTCCCCCGCCTGCACCCCAGCTCCCCTGCCTGTGCCCTCCCCACCTGCACCCCAGCTCCCCTGCCTGTGTGCCCCCGTCCCCTCGCCTGCACCCCCGTATCCCCGCCTGCACCCCCATCCTCCCACCAGCACCCCAGTTCCCGCCTGAGCGCCCCAGTTCCCCTGCCTGTGTCCCCCTCCTCTTGCCTGTACCCCAGTTCCTCCTGCCTGTGCGCCCCATCCTCCCACGAGCACCCCAGCTCCCCTGCCTGTGCAGTCCCCCAGTGCTCTCACGTAGCCCTCTTGGTGCCCCCAGACCCCACTCGAACCCCCCCCAAACACACATGGACCCGACCCCTCCCCATGCCTCCTGGGCCCGCTGGAGCCAGCCCTGTGCCGTACCGGGGGGGGGGGGTGCTGGGCCCTGCACCCCAACGTCCTGGGGCCAGAGCGGGGTCCAGGCAGCCACCCAGCGGGCAGCGGAGCTCACTGCACCCCCTTCATTGCCGTGATCCCCAGACCCCTGCCTGGGACGCCCCCTGCCCCATAGCCCCCCCCAGCCTCTGGGACGTCCCCTGCCCCATAGCCCCCACCCCAGCCCTGGGACCCCTCCTGCCCTGCCCCCAGGCCTGGGACCCCTCCTGCCCATAACCCCAGCCCCTGGGACCCCTCCTGCCGCATAACCCCCCAGCCCTGGGACTCCCCTGCCCCATAGCTCGCCCCAGCCCTGGGACCCCTCCTGCCCCATAGCCCCCGGACGTGCCCTGCCCCAACGGGCTCGTTCTCCCCAGGCACGCCAAGGTGAAGGGGAAGTTCAAGGAGTCGTATCTCTCGGCCGCCCAGTCCGTGAAACCCCCCGTCCCCGAGGAGACGCTGCCCCGGGAGAAGCTCAACCCCCCCACGCCCAGCATCTACGTGAGTGACGCGCCGGGGCGGGGAGAGCGGGGGTCCAGGGGTACCGGGGGCTGGGAGCAGACGGGATACCTGGGGAGGGTACCGGGGGCTGGGAGCAGATGGGGATACCGGGGAGGATACCTGGGGGACGAGGATACCGGGGGTGCTGGGAGCAGACGGGGATACCTGGAGGGGAGGATACCTGGGGATGAGGATACCGGGGGCTGGGAGCAGATACCTGGGGGCGAGGATACCGGGGGGAGGATACCTGGGGGACGAGGATATCGGGGGCTGGGAGCCGATGGGGATACCGGGGACGAGGATACCGGGGGGGCTGGGAGCAGACGGGGATAATGGGGAGGATACCTGGGAGGATGAGGATACCGGGGGCTGGGAGCAGATGGGGATACTGGGGACGAGGATACCAGGGGGCGGTGGTACCGGGAGGATACCTGGGGGAGGATACCGGGGGACGGGGTACCGGAGGATACCTGGGGCGAGGATACCGGGGGACGGGGTACCGGAGGGGACGGGGGTTACCAGCCGTTTGCTTTTCTCACACTCCCTCCCCCCGGCAGCTGGAGAGCAAACGCGACGCCTTCTCGCCCGTCCTGCTGCAGTTCTGCACCGACCCCAAGAACCCCATCACGGTCATCCGGGGGCTGGCCGGCTCCCTGCGCCTCAGTGAGTGCCGCGCCGGGGGGGGGGCCCAGCCCGTGTCTCTCTCCCGTGGCCAACACGGACGGGGGACTCGGGGGGACGGGGCCCGGCCCGTGTCTCTCTCCCGTGGCCGATGCGGACGGGGGGCTCTGGGGGTCGGGGCCCGGCCCGTGTCTCTCTCCCGTGGCTCTGGGGGATGGGGGACTCGGGGGGACGGGGCCCGGCCCGTGTCTCTCTCCCGTGGCCGATGCAGACGGGGGGCTCTGGGGGGGGATGGGGCCCGGCCCGTGTCTCTCTCCCATGGCTCTGGGGGTCGGGGGCCCGGCCCGTGTCTCTCTCCCGTGGCCGATGCGGACGGGGGACTCGGGGGGATGGGGGCCCGGCCCGTGTCTCTCTCCCGTGGCCGACGCGGACGGGGGGCTCTGGGGGGACGGGGGCCCGGCCCGTGTCTCTCTCCCGTGGCCAATGCGGATGGGGTTCTCTGGGGGGACGGGGCCCGGCCCGTGGCTCTCTCCCGTGGCTCTGGGGGGGACGGCGGCCCAGCCCCTGACTCTCTCCCCCCCCGTGTCCCCCCCAGACCTAGGCCTGTTCAGCACCAAGACGCTGGTGGAGGCGAGCGGGGAGCACGCCGTGGAAGTCCGCACCCAGGTGCAGCAGCCCTCGGACGAGAACTGGGACCTGTCGGGCACCCGCCAGGTGTGGCCGTGCGAGAGCAGCCGCTCGCACACCACCATCGCCAAGTACGCCCAGTACCAGGCCTCCTCCTTCCAGGAGTCGCTGCAGGTCAGTGCGGGGGGGATGGAGGATGGCGTTAAGGGGACGGAAGGGGAGAGTTAAGGAGATGAGGGGATGTTAAGGGGATGGAGGGAGGGCGTTAAGGGGACGGAAGGGGAGAGTTAAGGACATGAGGGGATGTTAAGGGGATGGAGGGGGTGACGGACACCACCATCGCCAAGTACGCCCAGTACCAGGCCTCCTCCTTCCAGGAGTCGCTGCAGGTCAGTGCGGGGGGGATGGAGGATGGCGTTAAGGGGACGGAAGGGGAGAGTTAAGGAGATGAGGGGATGTTAAGGGGATGGAGGGAGGCGTTAAGGGATGGATGGAAGGAGAGTTAAGGAGATGAGGGGATGTTAAGGGGATGGAGGGGGTGACGGACACCACCATTGCCAAGTACGCCCAGTACCAGGCCTCCTCCTTCCAGGAGTCGCTGCAGGTCAGTGCCGGGGGTGCCGGGGCGCCAACCTCCCGCGGGGGCCATGGGGAATGGGGGGGCCCGGACCCCACCGTCGGCACGTCTGGGGGAGCCCGTCTCCAAAGGGGGTGCCAGGTGCCCATGGCAGAGCCCCGGTTTGTGCCGATGGGGGGCCCGGTTTGTGCCAATGGCGGGGGGCTGTGTGTGGGGGGGACCCCGGGTTGTGCCGACGGGGGGGCCGTGTGGGGGACCCTGGTTTGACGCCCTCTCTCTGGATCAGGAGGAAAAGGAAAGCGACGAGGAGGACGCCGACGAACCCGACAGCACCACGGAGACGCCCCCCAGGTACGATGGGAGCATGGGGGTGGGGGGAGGGAATTGGGGTGCCCCCCCTGCACGCCCAGCCCTGCCCTGCCTGCTCCTTTATCACAGCTGGGGGGGTGGCTGTGACCCCAATATTGCAGGGGCTCGTGACCCCAGTGTTGGCGGGTTGGGGGGCGGTGACCCCCGATATTGAAGGGGGGCTGCAGTTCTGTGCTTGGGGGAATCCGCGGGGAGACGGGACCCAACATTTGCCAGGCGTTTGAGGGGATCGCAGCGGAGGGGACCCGACCCCCAGTTTTGGGGCGCTCCAGGGAAGGGGGCGTCGGGGGACACATGACCCATGGGGATCGCGCCACGCTCATTGCGGGAGGGATAAGGGGCTTGGGGGCGGGGGAGCCCGAACCCTGAGCGGGGGGGTGGGGGCAGAGGGAAGGGAGAGCCGGGGGACCCCTCCCCGCACCCCCATAAAGCCTCTCTCTCCCCAGCAGCAACGTGGACCAGAAATCCCCCCAGATCATCAAATTTGGGACCAACATCGACCTGTCCGACGCCAAGCGGTGAGGGGGCGGGGTGGGGGGGCAGGGAGGTGTGGGGGGGAAGATCTGACCCCCACGTGCCTGCCCGGCGCCTGTGGGGGGCACGGGGCGGGTGGGTTTGCCACGCCCCCCCTCTGACAGGCTGCCCCCTAGGAAGAGAGGAGGTCTGGGCCGGGCGGGGGGCTCTCTGTGGGGGGGGAGGGGGACCCGTGGGGACTCGGTGTGTGTGGGGGGTGAGGACACCGTCTGACATCCCCTCGTTGCCAGGTGGAAGCCGCAGCTGCAGGAGCTGCTGAAGCTACCGGCCTTCATGCGGGTCACGTCGACAGGGAACATGCTGAGTCACGTGGGTCACACCATCCTGGGCATGAACACGGTGCAGCTCTACATGAAAGTGCCAGGCAGCCGGACGCCGGGTGAGTGGGGGCGGGGAGCGGAGGCCGGGCCGGGTCGGAGTGTCCTGGAGGTGGGGGGGGGGTCCGTCACCCCCTCCATCCCCTTAACATCCCCTCATCTCCTTAACTCTCCCCTTCCGTCCCCTTAACGCCCCCCCTCCATCCCCTTAACATCCCCTTCCGTCCCCTTAACGCCCTCCTCCATCCCCTTAACATCCCCTCATCTCCTTAACTCTCCCCTTCCGTCCCCTTAACGCCATCCTCCATCCCCCCCGCACTGACCTGCAGCGACTCCTGGAAGGAGGAGGCCTGGTACTGGGCGTACTTGGCGATGGTGGTGTGCGAGCGGCTGCTCTCGCACGGCCACACCTGGCGGGTGCCCGACAGGTCCCAGTTCTCGTCCGAGGGCTGCTGCACCTGGGTGCGGACTTCCACGGCGTGCTCCCCGCTCGCCTCCACCAGCGTCTTGGTGCTGAACAGGCCCAGGTCTGGGGGGGACACGGGGGGGGAGAGAGAGTCAGGGGCCGGGCCGCCGTCCCCCCCAGAGCCACGGGAGAGAGACACGGGCCGGGCCCCGTCCTCCCAGAGCCCCCCGTCTGCATCGGCCACGGGAGAGAGACACGGGCCGGGCCGTCATCTCCTTAACTCCCCCTTCCGTCCCCTTAACGCCCCCCCTCCATCCCCTTAACATCTCCTCATTTCCTTAACTCTCCCCTTCCGTCCCCTTAACGCCCCCCCTCTATCCCCTTAACGCCCACCGTCTCCTCACATCGCGCATCGCTCCCCCCCCTTCAGGCCACCAGGAGAACAACAACTTCTGCTCCGTCAACATCAACATCGGGCCGGGCGACTGCGAGTGGTTCGCGGTGCACGAGCATTACTGGGAGACCATCAGCGCCTTCTGTGACAGGTCAGGGGCGGGGCCAGGGCCTGGGGGGCGGGGCCTGAGCGTGGGGGGCGGGGCATTACTGGGAGACCATCAGCGCCTTCTGTGACACGTCAGGGGCGGGGGCAGGGCCTCGGGGGCAGGGCCAGAACCTTGGGGCGGGGCCAGGGCCAGAGCCTCGGGGGCGGGGTCAGAGCCTCAGGGGCGGGGCCAGGGCCTCAGGGGCGGGGCCTTACTGGGAGACCATCAGCGCCTTCTGTGACAGGTCAGGGGCGGGGCCAGGGCCTCAGTGGCGGGGCCAGGGCCACAGGGGCGGGGCATTACTGGGAGACCATCAGCGCCTTCTGTGACAGGTCAGGGGCGGGGCCAGGGCCTCGGGGGCGGGGCCAGAGCCTTGGGGGCGGGGCATTACTGGGAGACCATCAGCGCCTTCTGTGACAGGTCAGGGGCGGGGCCAGGGCCTCGGGGGCGGGGCCAGAACAGGGGCAGGGCCAGGGCCAGAGCCTCGGGGCCAGAGCCTCAGGGGCGGGGCATTACTGGGAGACCAGCCGCACCTTCTGCGACAGGTCAGGGGCGGAGCCAGAGCCTTGGGGGCAGGGCCAGGGCCTCGGGGGTGGGGCATTACTGGGGGACCATCAGCGCCTTCTGTGACAGGTCAGGGCGGGGCCAGAGCCTCAGGGGTGGGGCCAGAGCCTTGGGGGCGGGGCATTACAGGGAGACCATCAGCGCCTTCTGCGACATGTCAGGGGCGGGGCCAGGGCCTCGGGGGCGGGGCCAGGGCCTCGGGGGCGGGGCATTACTGGGGGACCATCAGCGCCTTCTGTGACAGGTCAGGGGCGGGGCCAGGGCCTCGGGGGCGGGGCATTACTGGGAGACCATCAGAGCCTTCTGTGACAGGTCAGGGGCGCGCCAAGGCCCTCGGGCGGCGCCAGGGCCTCGGGGGCGGGGCATTACTGGGAGACCATCAGTGCCTTCTGCGACAGGTCGGGGCGGAGCCAGGGCCGTGGGGGCGGGGCCAGGGCCACAGGGGCGGGGCATTACTTGGAGACCATCAGTGCCTTCTGCGACAGGTCGGGGCGGAGCCAGGGCCTTGGGGGCGGGGCCAGGGCCACAGGGGCGGGGCATTACTTGGAGACCATCAGCGCCTTCTGCGACAGGTCAGGGGCGGAGCCAGGGCCTTGGGGGCGGGGCCAGGGCCACAGGGGCAGGGCATTACTTGGAGACCATCAGTGCCTTCTGCGACAGGTCGGGGCGGAGCCAGGGCCTTGGGGGCGGGGCCAGGGCCTCGGGGGCGGGGCATTACTGGGGGACCATCAGCGCCTTCTGTGACAGGTCAAGGGCGGGGCCAGGGCCTCAGGGGCGGGGCCAGGGCCTTGGGGGCGGGGCATTACTGGGAGACCATCAGCGCCTTCTGCGACAGGTCGGGGCGGGGCCAGAGCCTCAGGGACGGGGCATTACTGGGAGACCATCAGCGCCTTCTGCGACAGGTCGGGGCGGGGCCAGGGCCTCGGGGGCGGGGCCAGGGCCTCGGGGGCGGGGCCAGGGCCTCGGGGGCGGGGCATTACTTGGAGACCATCCGCACTGAGTGCAGGGGCAGAGCCCTGGGGCTGCACTGGGGACCCGAGTCTCACTCTCCCCCCCCCCCCCCCGGCAGGCACGGCGTGGACTACCTGACGGGCTCCTGGTGGCCCATCCTGGAGGACCTGTACAAATCGAACATCCCCGTGTACCGGTTCATCCAGCGCCCCGGGGACCTGGTGTGGATCAACGCAGGCACCGTGCACTGGGTGCAGGCCACGGGCTGGTGTAACAACATCGCCTGGAACGTCGGGCCCCTCACAGGTGCGGGCAGAGGGGCCGGGGGGGGGGCCTCAGAGGGCGGGACGTCGGTGGCTGTGGGGCCGGGCGGCGGGGCCCGGGGGGAGGATAGCAGAGGGGGCTGGGGTTCACGCTGAGAGACAACCATCGGACAGGTGCGGAGGAGCCCGTGGTTCGGACAGAGACGTCCTTGAGGGGAGGATCTATTCATGGAGATTCTCTGCGTCCTCGTAACCGTGACCCATAATATAATTAAAATTAATATCCCTGTGGCGGGGAAAACACCACCCGGTAGCATTTCGTTTCAGAAAGGGGAACTACACAATTAGTGAACCAGAAACGAGAGGGTGCGGTGCCGAAAGTGAAATCCCTGCAAACTTGCGTGGAAACTTTTTAAAGAGGCGAAAAGGGCGTCCTTTACAAAGTGGAAGTTAAATCCTAGGGGGGGAAATCGAAAGGATCATAAACACTGGCAAATGAAGTGGAAAAATACAAGGAAGGCCAAAAAAGAGTTGGAGGAACAGCCAGCCAAAGACTCAAAAAGTCAGAGCAGCATTTTTTTTTAAGTACGTCGGAACCAGGAAGCTGCCAAACAGCCAGCGTGGACGATGGAGGTGCTAGAGGAGCACTCAAGGACGATAAGGCCATTGCGGAGAAATTAAATGAGTTCTTTGCATCCGTCTTCACGCCTGAGGGCGACTCCCGACCCCATACCCACGAAAGCTCATGCTCCCAAACGTCTGTTAGTCTACAAGGTGCCACAGGACTCTTTGCTGCTGTTACAGACCCCGACTAACACGGCTCCCCCGCCGATAATTGTCATCTGTAACCTATCGTTTAAATCAGCGTGTGCACCAGCTGACTGGAGGGTAGCTAATGTGACGCCAATTTTTAAAACGGGCTCCAGAGGTGATCCCGGCACTTACAGGCCGGGAAGCCTGACGTCAGCAAACTGGCTGAAACTATAATAAAGAACAAAACTGTCAGACACGTAGATGAACGTAATTTGTTGGGGAAGCGTCAACGTGGTTTTAGTAAAGGAAAAATCGCGCCTCGCCAATCTACTAGAATTCTCTGAGGGAGGTCGACAAGGGGGATCCAGTGGATCTAGTGTACTTAGATTTTCAGGAAGCCTTTGACAAGGTCCCTCGCCAAAGGCTCTTAGGCAAAGTAAACGGGATAAGAGGGACGGTCCTCTCATGGATCGGTAACTGGTTAAAAGACAGGGAACAAAGGGTAGGAATAAATGGCCAGTTTTCAGACCGGAGAGAGGTAAATAGTGGTGTCCCCCAGGGGTCCGTACTGGGACCAGTCCTGTTCAACATATTCATAAAGGATCTGGAAAAAGGGGTAAACAGTGAGGTGGCAAAATGTGCCGATGACACAAAATTCCTCCAGATAGTTAAGTCCCAGGCAGCCTGCGAAGAGCGACAAAAAGGATCTCACAAAACTGGGTGACTGGGCCACAAAAATGGCAGCTGAAATTCAGTGTCGATAAATGCAAAGTGACGCACCTTGGAAGACACAATCCCAACTCTACGTGTACAAGGACGGGGTCTATATTAGCTGTTTCCACACAAGAGAGGGATCTTGGAGTCACTGTGGGTAGTTCTCTGAAAACATCCGCTCCATGTGCCGCGGCGTCAAAAAATCAAACAGGACGTTGGGAATCGGGATAAATAAGAGGACGGGAAATATCCTATTGCCTCTATAAATCCATGGGACGCCCACACCTTGAATACTGCGAGCCGATGTGGTCGCCCCGTCTCAAAAAAGAGATATTGGACTTTGGAAAAGGTTCAGAAAAGGGCAACACACATGATTCGGGGTCTGGAACGGCTTCCGTATGAGGAGAGATTAATAAGACTGGGACTTTTCAGCTTGGAAAAGAGGCGACTAAGGGGGGATATGACGGAGGTCTATAAAATCATGACCGGGGTGGAGAAAGTAGATAAGGACGTGTTGTTTACGCCTTCTCATAACACAAGAACTAGGGGTCACCCAATGAAATGAATAGGCAGCAGGTTTGAAAGGAACACAAGGACGGTCAACCTGGGGAACTCCTTGCCAGAGGAAATTTTGAAGGCCAAGACTATAACAGGGTCCTGGTGGGTTCAGGGGGGCAGAGAATGGGGCATGTCCCCTCTAGGGGGCACTGGCTCCCCTCCGGCCCCAGGGCAGGGACTGGCTGGCTGCAGGGGGGTGGGATGGGGAATGGGGCCCAGGGCGGCGGCTGTGTCTGGGGTGGGATTTTGCCGACCGCTGCCTCACCCTCTCCCCCTCCCGCAGCCTATCAATACCAGCTGGCCCTGGAGCGCTACGAGTGGAACGAGGTGAAGAACGTGAAATCCATCGTGCCCATGATCCACGTCTCGTGGAACGTCGCCCGGACGGTCAAGATCAGCGACCCCGACCTCTACAAGATGATCAAGTGAGCGGCGCCCCGGGGACGCCTCCCCACCCCGCCCTGCCTCCTGCCCTGTGAGCACAGCGGGTGGGCATGGCGGGGGCCCCCTCGCAATTGGGGTGGGAGTTGCCACCCCATTGAGATGCATGGGGCAGCTCCCCCGCTCTCAGAGCAACGGGCTCAGGCTCTCGGCAGACTCAGGCAGTGTCGGTGACACTTAGGGCAGCAGGAACCCCCCCTCCGAGCGTCTCTCTCCCCCTCTCCGCCCCCCTCACTCGCTCCTGGTCGTCTCTCCCTGCCAGGTATTGCCTCATGCAGTCCATCAAGCACTGCCAGGTGCTGCGGGAGACGTTGGTGCGTGCCGGGAAGAAGATCGCCTACCAGGGCCGGGTGAAGGACGAGCCGGCGTACTATTGCAACGAGTGTGACGTGAGTGCCGGGGCCGGCGAGGGGGGGGTCCCGCTGCCGCCGCTAGCTACCGGCCAGCTCCTCTAGCACCCGCCGGGCACTAGAGGTCGCTGTGTTGCCAGATTTTTCCCGTCCTTCGGCCGGGACAGCCACACCCCTCGGCCTCGAGGGCTGGTGACCCGGCCCGACCCGCACCCGAGGGCGTCCCTTCCGCTTCCAAACCTGCAACCTGCCGCTTCAGTCGGAGATGGGATCCGCCGTCCCCGAACTGTCGGGCAGAGTTGGCTGCGCCTCTCCTCAGAGGTGGGCGCAGCAGAGACCCAACCGAACCACCCTTCTTTGCTTCACCGTCTCCCAGCTCGGATTCTGCTCTGACAGGGTGTGTGGTTAATAAAATCCACGGTTAAGGAGAATCCACCTTTGTGGGCAGCAGGGAATGCCAGGTTCTGTGCATGAGATTTGTTTTTCTTTAAAATGCCTCCTGTCCCACATCCAGTTTGGGATTTCGTTGCGGCGTCAGCCTCGTCCGCACTAAGAGACGGGTTCCGTAACGGGCTAAAAGCCAGAAACAGTGAGTATGAAACGCGGTTTGTTTAAAAGAGAGAGAGAGCGAGAAAAAGGCAGCTCACGCGTTTTGGATACGCCGGGCACGTGGCCGCAAACCCATTGCCGCTGAAAACGGAAGAGGCGGATCGTAAGCAAGGCGGCGGAACGGCGCGGCCGGCCGGGGAGGAAACGGAGCGACGACCAAACGGGGTGCACACGGACTCGGCGAAATGCGGAGGAGGAACGTGACGAGAGCGACTCGGCGAAAGGGGGCACAACCGGATTAGCGACGCGGCTCAAAGGGGTGGAAACCGAGGAGCGAGGAGTCTGTCTAAATGGGAAGGAAATGGATTCCTGACTCGTCGTAAGGGGGAGAAAATGGAGGAGAGGTTTGGCTAGATGCGGTGTGGAAGAATTAGCCATCATGCTAAATATGGAGTAAATGGATAAAGAATTTAGCCGAACGGCACAAACAGGATGCAGCCGTCAGAATGGAGGGCAGAGCGGTCCGCGACTTGGCTAACGTAGGTGGATTAGCCATTTAAACGGGCCGAAAACGGATCCGTCCTTTGGCTAAACGGGATGCGCACGGCTTAGCCAAGGGGCTACACGCGGTGAATCTGTTCAGCGCGGCATAAATTGATCGGTGACCCGGCTGAACAAGGTTTCAATGGATTCACGACTCCACAGAACCGGACCCGGAGAGCGAGCGAGTCGGCGAAACGCGGTGCAGCCCGGTGAGCGGTTTGGCTACGCACGGCAGAAATGGGGCAGCCGCGTGGCTACGCAGGGAGAAGACGGACGAGCCACTGGGCGAAACGTGGTGCAAATGAATTGGCGACGGGTGAAGAGGGAAGAACCGAGAGAAGAGGACGACCGGGCGCTTGGTGGCCGGAGAGGAGGATGCCGGAGCCCGGGATGGGATCGGAGACGGCCGGCAGCAGTCAGGGCCGGCCGCAGAGCAAAGCACCGAGGGCAGATTGGCCGAACCGCCATGGGAAGACGCGGCCGACCGGCTCTTAAATGCAGCCCAACTTATGGGGCGTGGTTCGCCCTGCCGGGGATCCCCGGTGACCCTCCATGGGGGGCGACATTCGGGGCAGCCAGGGCTCCGCATCGAGGGAGAGCCCCTGGTTCTGGAGACCTGACACCGGCAGAGCACGGACTAGTGTGCGAACCATCTGGCACCGTCGCGGTGCGGCCGCAGTGTGTCATGTGCCTCTTAAAGCACCGGGGCGGGACCCAGGACTCCTGGGTTCTCTCCCCGGCTCTGGGAGGGGAGCAGAGGCTGGTGGGTCAGAGCAGGGGGGCTGGGAGCCAGGACTCCTGGGTTCTCTCCCCGGCTCTGGGAGGGGAGTGGGGGCTGGTGGGTTAGAGCAGGGGGGACTGGGAGCCAGGACTCCTGGGTTCTCTCCCCGGCTCTGGGAGGAGTGGGGCTGGTGGGTTAGAGCAGGGGACTGGGAGCCAGGACTCCTGGGTTCTCTCCCGGCTCTGGGAGGAGTGGGGCTGGTGGCTGTGAGCAGGGGCTGGGCGCCTGGACTCCTGGGTTCTCTCCCGGGCTCTGGGTGGGGTGTGGGGGCGGGGGGGTTAGAGCAGGGGCTGGGATCCAGGCCACTCCTGGGTTCTCTCCCGGCTCAGGAGGAGTGGGGCTGGGGGACTGGAGGAAGCGGGTTCGTGGACTCCCGGCTCAGGGAGGGCCTGTGCCTGTAACCGCGGTGGCTGGGACCCTTGCCAGGACTCGTTCAAAGACGTCCCCAGCTCTGGGAGGAGTGGCTGGTGGGTTAGGGCAGGGGCTGGGATCCAGGACCCAGCCTGGGTCCCGCGGCCTCTGATGGGGTCGGGGGGGGGTGGGGGACTGGCTCTAGGACATTCATTAACACGGCAAAGGACGTGGGGGGGCTGGGAGCCAGGACTCCGGGGTTCGCTCCCCGGCTCTGGGAGGGGAGTGGCTGGTGGGTTAGGGCAGGGGGGCTGGGAGCCAGGACTCCTGGGTTCTCTCCCCGGCTCTGGGAGGGGAGTGGGGGCTGGTGGGTCAGAGCAGTGGGGGCTGGGAGCCAGGACTCCTGGGTTCTCTCCCCGGCTCTGGGAGGGGAGTGGGGGCTGGTGGTTAGAGCAGGGGGGCCGGGAGCCAGGACGCCTGGGTTCCATTTCTAGCTCTACCCTGCCCCCAGTTTCCCTTAGGGCGGGGGCCCGGTGCCGCACCGCCCGCGCGGTGCAGCCGGCAGCCAGGAGGGGGCGCTCACGCCCGTCTGTCCCGCCCCCGCAGGTGGAAGTGTTCAACATCCTGTTCGTGACGAGCGAGAACGGCGGCAAGAACACGTACCTGGTGCACTGCGAGGACTGCGCCCGCCAGCGCAGCGCCGGCCTGCACGGCGTGGTGGTGCTGGAGCAGTACAAGACGGAGGAGCTGATGCAGATCTACGACGGTTTCACCCTGGTGAGGGCCAGGGGGCGCTGGGGGGCAGGGAGCGGGGCGGGGGCTCAGCAGGGGGCGCTCTCCCCTGGCAGGGGGCTGGCACGAGGGCAGCGCTAGGGGGCGCTGTGTGGCAGGGAGCGGGCGGGGCTCAGCAGGGGCGCAGGCGCTCTCCCTGGCAGGGGCTGACCCCAGGGGCGCGCTAGGGGCTGTGGGGCAGGGAGGCAGGGGGCTCAGCAGGCGCTCTCCTGGCAGGCAGGGCTGGCACTAGGGGCGCTGTGGGGCAGGCTGCGGGGCGGGGGCTCAGCAGGGGGCGCTCTCCCCTGGCAGGGGGCTGACCCCATGGGGCACTAGGGGCGCTGTGGGGCAGGGGGCAGGGGCTCAGCAGGCGCTCTCCTGGCAGGCGGGGCTGGCACTAGGGGCGCTGTGGGGCAGGGAGCAGGGCAGGGGGCTCAGCACGGGCGCTCTCCTGGCAGGGGCTGGCCCCAGGGGCGCGCTAGGCGCTGTGGGGCAGGGAGCGGGGCAGGGGGCTCAGCAGGGGGCGCTCTCCCCCGGCAGGCAGGGCTGGCACTAGGGCAGCGCTAGGGGGCGCTGTGGGGCAGGGCGCGGGGCTGGGGGCTCAGCAGGGGGTGCTCTCCCCTGGCAGGCGGGGCTGGCACTAGGGGGCGCTGTGGGGCAGGGGGGCAGGCAGCTCCAGCAGGCGCTCTCCCCGGCAGGCAGGGCTGGCACAGATCAGCAGGGGGCGCTGTGGGGTGGGGGGCTCTCCTGGCAGGGGCGCTGTGGGGCAGGGAGTGGGGCAGGGGGCTCAGCAGGGGGCGCTCTCCCCCGGCAGGCAGGGCTGGCACTAGGGGGCGCTGTGGGGCAGGGAGCGGGGCAGGGGGCTCAGCAGGGGGCGCTCTCCCCTGGCAGGGGGCTGGCCCCAGGGCACATTTTCCCGCCCGGGGTCCCTTTTTCCCTGGGGACTCGCTGGAGCGTCCGCTCCCGGGGGAAATTCTGCACCCAAAAAATGAAAATTCTGTGGTCAATATTTTAAACTTCCGCAGATTTTAATTGTGAAAAATCCCAGCATCGTCTCTGGCCGGTTCCAATTATTTTGGTCCTTTATTTCAAAATGCCCGTCAGCAAGGACGTCCGAATGACACCACAGAAACGACCCGGGCGCTGTATTTTTGAGGTGTCCCCGCATCCCGCCCCCGTCCCCGTGGGACCCTGCGCCCCTTTCCCCGTCTCCATGCGCCCCCACTCAGCCACTCCCTCCCCCATCCCCATGTAGCCCTGTGCCCCCACTTTGCCACCCCCCTCAGCCCATGTGGCCCTGCACCCCCGCCCCCATCCCTATCTGTCCTTCCCCCTGCCTCTGCCTGTGCCCGTGTCCCCCCCACTCTCACTCCCATTCAGCTCCTGCCCCCCCACTAGCCCTTCTGAACCCCCCCTCTGTGCCTCTTAAAGCACCAGGGTGGGACCCAGGACTCCTGGGTTCTCTCTCCGGCTCTGGGAGGGGAGTGGGGGCTAGTAGTTAGAGCAGGGGGGGCTGGGAGCCAGGACTCCTGGGTTCTCTCCCTGGCTCTGGGAGGGGATGGGGGGCTGGTGGGTTAGAGCAGAGGGGGCTGGGAGCCAGGACTCCTGGGTTCTCTCCCTGGCTCTGGGAGGGGAGTGGGGGCTGGTGGGTTAGAGCAAGGGGGGCCGGGAGCCAGGACTCCTGGGTTCTCTCCCGGCTCTGGGAGGAGTGGGGCTAGTGGGTCAGAGCAGGGGGCTGGGAGCCAGGACTCCTGGGTTCTCTCCCGGCTCTGGGAGGAGTGGGGCTGGTGGGTTAGAGCAGGGGGCTGGGAGCCAGGACTCCTGGGTTCTCTCCGGCTCTGGGAGGAGTGGGGCTGGTGGGTTAGGGCAGGGGGCAGGGAGCCAGGACTCCGGGGTTCTCTCACCGGCTCTGGGAGGGGAGTGGGGGCTGGTGGGTTAGAGCAGGGGGGGCTGGGAGCCAGGACTCCTGGGTTCTCTCCCTGGCTCTGGGAGGGGAGTGGGGGCTGGTGGGTTAGGGCAGGGGGGCTGGGAGCCAGGACTCCTGGGTTCTCTCCCCGGCTCTGGGAGGGGAGTGGGGGCTGGTGGGTTAGAGCAGGGGGGAGCTGGGAGCCAGGACTCCTGGGTTCTCTCCCTGGCTCTGGGAGGAGTGGGGCTGGTGGGTCAGAGCAGGGGCTGGGAGCCAGGACTCCTGGGTCCTCTCCCCGGCTCTGGGAGGGGAGTGGGGGCTGGTGGGTTAGAGCAGGGGGGAGCTGGGAGCCAGGACTCCTGGGTTCTCTCCCTGGCTCTGGGAGGGGAGTGGGGGCTGGTGGGTTAGAGCAGGGGGGAGCTGGGAGCCAGGACTCCTGGGTTCTCTCTCCAGCTCTGGGAGGGGAGTGGGGGCTGGTGGGTCAGAGCAGGGGGGCTGGGAGCCCCATGTGCCCCATATTGTCCGTCCCCCCCATATTACCTGTCTCCTGACCTGGCCCAGGTGGTGTGAAGACGGCGGCAGCCTCGTTCTCTTCCCTATCGGCTGCTCTCTGTTCTGGTGCCGCAGCGGCCCCTGGTGGACAAAAGGAGGGACTGCAGCCTCTTTTCTGCGGGGGGCGGAGGGGATTCTGCGCGGCCCATGAATTCTGCGCGTGCGCAATGGTGCTGAATCCCCCCAGGAGTCAACGTCAAGGGAGGGTATTGGGGGGAGGGGGTGCCCTGCTCCCACCCACAGGACTCCTGGGTCCCATTAACCCTTTCTTTCCTTCCCACCCGCAGGCTGGATCCCCCAGCTCCAGATGAGCCAGACCTCGCCCAGGCGCTTCCTGGGCAGAGACAGGAATCAGCTCCCCCTTCCCCAGCGCCCCCCCTGCCCCGCTGGGGGAAGGAGGGGCCATCTCGGCACCGCCCGTCCCAGTGGCCAATCGCAGACAAGCTCTTGTTTACACCGGAACCTCTCCGGCCCAATCGGCTTTGCTGTTGAAACGAGGGACGGGGGGGGCGGAGCCCCAGAAGCGGCCAATCTTCTGCGTGATCCGAGGAGCCAATCCGCAAGCAGCCTGTGAATACAGAAACTCAAACAAAACGAACTTTTTTAATTTATTCTTGAAAATGACCTTTCGGGGGGGGGGGGAAACTTTTTAAAGAAAATATTTTTTTTTTTTTTGGAAAATAATAAAAAACACAGAGAAAAAAAAAGCAAAAACCCGCCCAGGAGACGGGCAAAGGGAAACCGTGGCGCCTGGGCAGCTCGGCGGGGCCGGCGGGCGGTTCCCCGGCAGACACACGGGGACAGGAGATCGGCCGCGCGCAGGAGAACACGGACTCTGGAGCTCAGCCAGGATCTCTCTTCGTCGACGGAGCATTAACTCGTTCGTTTTGCAGGGGCGGGGGGGGGGGGGGGTTGGGCAGTTTTTTTTTTTTTTTGTCGTCTTTTTACATTTTTCTCGTCAGCAAATGAAGCAAAAAAAACACAAAACCACGAAAAAAAACAACCAACCAACCACGAAAAATACGGGTTTTTCACGCAGCAATTTCCCTTCGTTTCCTCTGTGTGCGTTTGTGGCGGTGGGAGATTGTACATTGGTTTCTATGTATATTGGCGCGGGGCGGGCGGTTTGTGCGGGCGTGCGTGGGCTTCATTCTCACTCTGCTTTCTTAAATCCTGGCCGCTTGGCGTGGGAGGGGGGGGCTTTTTATTCCACGTGTTCCTGGCTTGGTTTCGTTTTCTTCTGAACTCACGTGAAGGAGCCAATTCCCGCCGGCTTGGGTCGCCGATTGTGCAAACGATGGTGCAAAAAGGGGGAGCGAGGACCGGTGCGCAGCGTCCGGCCCCCGTGCGCAGGGCGTCGCGGGAGCCCTGCCCCCGGGAGCCGCCTTCCCCTGGGTTAAGCGTTTCGTGCAATCGCAGCCGCGGTTTACACTTCTCTCAGGTCAGCCACAGAAACTGAGCCGGGACAGCAGGACAGAAAATCTGCCTTAACCCCCCCGCCGGCCAGGTTGCGCCTCCCCACTTCTCACTTGTTTGGAAACCGGAAACACGTCGGGTGCTTTTTCCTCGGTTGTTTTTTCTTTTGTACCTCCAGGCCTCAGATTTTTGCAATTTGTAAATTGTCCTCTGTTGTTGTGTATTTTTTTTTTTTATTTATACATCATTTTTGTAATGATTTCTCTATTTATTGGTTGCTATTGAGGGGTTGATTTGAGCGTTCGGGGGGGGGTGTTTTTTTTAAAAGGCCTTTTTTTTTTAATCGTGTGTATTTGTCTGTTTCGCGCCGGAATTGTTGCGTTCGGTTTTTTTGGGGGTTTTTTTAATGTTAAGCTCGGCCCATCCCCGGCATCGTGAGACGGGGGGGGGGCTTGTTCAGTGTTTTGCCTCTTTTCATGGTGCTGAATTCCATAATCACTGTGCGATCGGGACTTCTGTTCATTTCCTTTGGAGGACTCGCGTCCCTTTCCCCCTCCCCTTGTAGAAAATCCCCCTCCTATCCCAGCATCTCGCCAACACACTGAACGAAACAAGCGGAAGCCTAGGTCCTCCTGGATCATACTGTACTGTAAGGCGACAAAGGAAAAAAAAAAATCTTATTTTGTAAATGTAAAAAAGATTAAATTAACTCACAGAGATACAGCAAAGGCCTCGGTGCGTTTTTGTTCCAAAGGGGACGGCGAGGTTCTTCGGCGACGCCCAGGAACCGGGCGATAAGTCCCTGGGCCGGGATGGGGTGATTCGCCGTCTCTTGGTGGCTTCACGTCAAACATTTCCGGGAAGATGCTTTGGCCAAACCCTACCAATGGATCCTCTTCACGGCTGAGAAGTGCCGGGGGCCGTGGCAAAAAGTGGTGAGCGGGCAGAGAAGAAGCCACAGAAAGGATCCCAGGGCTCCAGGAGGGGCCACGGTTACGTGGGGAGGAAATCCTGGGCGGTCAGAGGGGACGATCAAGTGGATCTTCTGACCTGAAACTACCCTGGCATCGTTGAAGCAGCAACTGCCCATGACGGCCATAAAAACATACGTTCGGCCACATTGGGTCAGGCCAAAGGTCCATCTAGCCCAGTGTCCTGTCTGCCGACAGCGGACAATGCCAGGTGCCCCCGAGGGAACGAACAGAACGGGGGATCACCGAGTGACCCATCCTCTGTCACCCATTCCCAGCGTCTGGCAAACAGAGGCTGGGGACACCATCCCTGCCCAGCCTGGCTAATCGCCATTGATGGACCCGTCCTCCATGAACTTCTCTAGGTCTTTTTTTACCCCTGTTCTAGTCTTGGCCTTCACAACATCCTGTGGCGAGGAGTTCCCCAGGTTGACTGTGCGTTGCATGAAGAAATACGTCCTTTGGTTTGTTTTCAACCTGCTGCCTGTTCATTTCATTGGGTGACCCCTGGTTCCTGTGTTATGAGAAGGAGAAAACAACACGTCCTTATCTACTTTCTCCACACCAGTCATGATTTTATAGACCTCCGTCATATCCCCCCTTAGTCACCTCTTTTCCAAGCTGAAAAGTCCCAGTCTTTAATCTCTCCTCATACGGAAGCCGTTCCAGACCCTGAATCATTTTTGTTGCCCTTTTCTGAACCTTTTCCAATTCCAATATCTTTTTTTTGAGATGGGGCGACCCCATCGGCACGCAGTATTCAAGGTGTGGGCGTCCCATGGGTTTATACAGAGGCAATAGGATATTTTCCATCCTCTTATCTATCCCTTAATGATTCCCAACATCCTGTTTGATTTTTTGACGCCGCGGCACATGGAGCGGATGGTATAGCAGAGCTGGCAGGGGCTGCGGGTCGGGAGTGAGGGGCACCGGCAGTGCTGGGGGGGCAGGGCTGGGCTGGCAGGGGCTGCGGGTCGGGAGTGAGGGGCACCGGCAGTGCTGGGGGGGCAGGGCTGGGCTGGCAGGGGCTGCGGGTCGGGAGTGAGGGGCACTGGCAGAGCTGGGCTGACAGGGGCTGCGGGTCGGGAGTGAGGGGCACCGGCAGGGCTGCGGGGGCAGGGCTTGGCTGGCCGGGGCTGGGTCAGGAGTGAGGGGCACTGGCAGAGCTGGGGCAGGGCTGGGGAGGCTGCGGGTCGGGAGTGAGGGGCACCGCCAGAGCTGGGGGCAGGGGCTGCGGGTCGGGAGTGAGGGGCACTGGCAGGGCTGGGGGCTGGCCGGGGCTGCGGGTCCGGAGGGAGGGGCACCAGCCGGGCTGGGGGGCGCCCAGGGCGGGGCTGGCAGGGGCTGCGGGTCGGGAGTGAGGGGTCCGGCAGGGCTGAGCTGGCAGGGGCTGCGGGTCGGGAGTGAGGGGCACCGGCAGAGCTGTCGGGGGGCAGGGCCGGGCTGGCAGGGGCTGCTGGTCGGGAGTGAGGGGCACCGGCAGAGCTGGGGGCAGGGGCGGCGGGTGGGGAGGGAGGGACACCCGCAGAGCTGGGGGGGGCAGGGCTGGGCGGGCAGGGGCTGCGGGTCGGGAGTGAGGGCACCGGCAGAGCTGGGGCTGGCAGGGGCTGTGGGTCGGGAGTGAGGGGCACCAGCAGGGCAGGGGGCAGGGCCGGGCTGGCAGGGGCTGCGGGTCGGGAGTGAGGGGCACCGGCAGAGCTGGGGCAGGGCCGGGCTGGCAGGGGCTGCGGGTCGGGAGTGAGGGGCACCGGCAGAGCTGGGGGCAGGGGCTGCGGGTCGGGAGTGAGGGGCACCGGCAGAGCTGTCGGGGGGCAGGGCCGGGCTGGCAGGGGCTGCGGGTCGGGAGTGAGGGGCACCGGCAGAGCTGTCGGGGGGCAGGGCCCGGCTGGCAGGGGGCTGCGGGTCGGGAGTGAGGGGCACCGGCAGGGCTGGGCTGGCAGGGGCTGCGGGTCGGGAGTGAGGGGCACCGGCAGGGCTGGGCTGGCAGGGGCTGCGGGTCGGGAGTGAGGGGCACCAGCAGAGCTGGGTGGCAGGGGCTGGGGGCTGCGGGTCGGGAGTGAGGGGCACCGGCAGAGCTGGGGGGGCAGGGGCTGGGGGGCTGCGGGTCGGGAGTGAGGGGCACCGGCAGAGCTGGGGGGGCCGGGGCTGGGGGGCTGCGGGTCGGGAGTGAGGGGCACCGGCAGAGCTGCGGGGCAGGGCTGGGCTGGCAGGGGCTGCGGGTCGGGAGTGAGGGGCACCGGCAGAGCCGGGGGGGCAGGGGCTGCGGGTCGGGTGTGAGGGGCACCGGCAGAGCTGGGGGCAGGGGCTGCGGGTCAGGAGTGAGGGGCGCCGGCAGCGCTGGGGGCAGGGCTGGGCTGGCAGGGGCTGCGGGTCGGGAGTGAGGGGCACTGGCAGAGCTGGGGGCAGGGGCTGGGGCTGCGGGTCGGGAGTGAGGGGCACCGGCAGGGCTGTGGGGGCTGTGGGTCGGGAGTGAGGGGCACCGGCAGGGCTGGGGAGGGGTGACAGGCAGCGGATCAATTCAAAGCATCCTTGGAATCTGAGCAGGACAAATTCCTGCCCCCTTTCCGCATGGGGCGGGGAGGAATGAGCCAGAAACCCCCTCCCTTGTTCCAGGACTCGCCTCCCCTGCTGCCCCTGGATCGGGGCGGGGAGGGAAAGGAGGGTGGGGTCGGGGGCCCGGGCCGGCCGAGGCGGCGGGGAGGGCCGGGCCGCCCGCGGGCGCTATAAAGGGCAGCGCGCAGCGCCGCGCAGGACACCCCGGCCATGTCCGGCTCCCCGGCGGCGAGCGGGCGGGAGGAGCCCGGCGGGGCGCAGGGGGCAGCCCGGTGCCGCCGCCCCGTACGGCGCGGGGGCCCGGAGCTGGCGCTGGAGCCGGAGCCGGAGCTGGAGCTGCGCGGGGCGCTGGACTGTCTGGCCTGCGCCGTCCTGCTGAGCGCGCACAACCTGCTGGCGGCGGCGCTTTGCGCGCTGCTCTGCGCCCTGGTCTGCGCGGCCGCGCTGCTGCCCGTGGGCACCGCGCTGGGGCTGGGCTTCCTCTGCCACTCCAAGGTGAGCCCCCCGGGCCCCCCAACCTCCCGGAGCCCCACCCCCGGGCCCCCCACCCCCAACCCCTGAGTTCCCCTCTGTCCCCACAACCCCCCCAGACCTTCCACAGCCCCTCAGAACCCCCCTCTGTGACCCCCTCCCCTCTATGTCCCCAGCCCAGAGCCTCCCGCCCCTCTTCCCCCGCCCTACAACCCACCACAGAGCCAGCCCTCTGACTCCCGGGGCCACCCACAGAACAGGGCTGGCAGGGGCTGCGGGTCGGGAGTGAGGGGCACCGGCAGGGCTGGGGGCAGGGGCTGCGGGTCGGGAGTGAGGGGCACCGGCAGGGCTGGGGGCAGGGGCTGCGGGTCGGGAGTGAGGGGCACCAGCAGAGGTGGGGACAGGGGCTGCGGATCGGGAGTGAGGGGCACCAGCAGAGCTGGGGGCAGGGCTGCGGGTCGGGAGTGAGGGGCACCAGCAGAGCTGGGGGGGGCAGGGGCTGCGGGTCGGGAGTGAGGGGCACCGGCAGAGCTGGGCGGGGCAGGGGCTGCGGGTCGGGAGTGAGGGGCACCGGCAGAGCTGGGGGCAGGGGCTGCGGGTCGGGAGTGAGGGGCACCGGCAGGGCTGGGGCAGGGCTGGGCTGGCAGGGGCTGGGGTCGGGAGTGAGGGGCACCGGCAGAGCTGGGCTGGCAGGGGCTGCGGGTCGGGAGTGAGGGGCACCGGCAGGGCTGGGGCAGGGCTGGGCTGGCAGGGGCTGGGGTCGGGAGTGAGGGGCACCAGCAGAGCTGGGGGCAGGGGCTGCGGGTCGGGAGTGAGGGGCACCGGCAGGGCTGGGCGGGGCAGGGGGCTGCAGGTCGGGAGTGAGGGGCACCGGCAGGGCTGGGGGGAGGGGTGATATTGCTGCCCTTGGATTCCTGGGGGTGGGGGCTGGACCCCCCCCCCAGCCCCATGGAGCTGCTGGATGCTCTGGGTGGTCCCAGCAGGAATGTTAAATTCCCAGCAGCCCCAGGAATGGGGCGGGGGGGGGGGTTGCACGGTTGAAATGCAGGGGGTGGGCTGCGGGGGGGTTGAGACAAGCAAGATTAACCCAGGAGTCCTGGCTCCCAGCGCCCCCCCCGCCCCGCGCCAGGGAGAGAACCCAGGAGTCCTGCCGTTCCCCTCCCCCTCCCCGCCTGACAGCTGACGAAGCGCAGACCTGGGGGGTCTGGCTGTGGCCGATAACCCCGTGGGGCCGGGGCAGCCGGTCCTGGCGCAGCCAGCGCCTCCTGGTCCCCCCTCCCCGTGATCAGTCCTGACAAACGGGGGGAGGGGGCCTGGCGTTTGGGGAGGGGCGCTTAGCTGGCGTGTGTGTTTGCACGTTGGCCCGTCCCTGCACACTGCTTGCACACACGTGCGGGGGATCTGTAGTTGCGAGGCGTGCAAGCGCTTTTGCACGTGTGATGCCCGTGGAGGGGGGTGAATGGGCCCCTGCCTGGTGGCGCAGGCCTCTGCCCATGTGCGTGCAAAGGCCACGCCTCACCTGCGTACAGTCGTGCGAGCCCTCCGTGCCCACGCGTGTGCAAGCCATGGCTGGAGGAGGGCGCTGCTCTTTGCACGTTCGTGCATGGGCGTGCCGGCCCCTGGCGGAGGTGTGTGAGGGGCAGGGGCCGGCCCGGGCCTGGTGCGCACGCCTGTCGCACGCCCGCTGACCCTCCCCCCTTTCCCCCGCAGTTCCTGCACGCCCGGGTGGCCCCGTGCGAGGCCCATCTGCACGACGCCGGTGCCACGGCCCTGCTGGTGCTCGGCTTCACCCTGCTGCTGCCGCTCCTGGTGCTCGGCCTGGCGGCCTTCGTGCGGCTGGCCCGGCGCCTCCAGCTCGGCTACTGTCTCCTGCCCTACAGCCTGGCCGTCTACCGGCACCTGCCCGCCGGCCGCTACCACCAGGCCGCCTGGTGCTGCCCCCGCGCCCGCCCGCCCCCCGCCGGGGACAAGGTCTGGGTGTGAGGGGGGGGCCCCCCACCTGCGGGACCCCCCCCTTGGCGGCGACACCCCGAAGAGACCGGGGGGGGCAGCTCTTCGTTCGGGGGGAGCGACTCCGCTGGCTGCTACTTTCGGGGGCGGGAATGGGAATGGGGGCAGCGTTTGCACCTGGGGTTTGGGGGA
Source organism: Mauremys reevesii (assembly GCF_016161935.1). Lineage (NCBI taxonomy): Eukaryota > Metazoa > Chordata > Testudines > Geoemydidae > Mauremys > Mauremys reevesii. The sequence goes on along the minus strand of NC_052636.1, from coordinate 13,730,355 downwards.
GGGCTGGGGCTGGATTGGGGAGGGCTGTGGGTCTCTGGACCTGGTTTGGGGGGGCGGGGGGGGCTGTAGTTTAGGGGCAGGCGGGGTCTGAGCTGGATGGGGGAGGGAGCCCTGGGGGGCTGATGGGGACAGGCAGACTAGGGTGGCTCTGGGGTGGGGCCGACACGTGGGGGGGTCATTTTATTATCAATAAAAATCCTTTTCTCTCCAGCAGGTTCATTCCTTTATCCCCCCCCGCCCCCTGCAATGTTTGTGCCTCACTCAGGGAGGGGGGCACCCCCCCACCCTCAGGTCCAGCCATGGGGAAGGGCCGGGCTGGGGCGCTCCCCCCACATCTGCGGCGGGTTCCCATGGGGGCAGGCAGGCTGGGGCCTGGGGAACTCCCCTCCACAGGATATTCCCCAGGCCCCCCCCCCCAGGCCGTTCTCTGACCCCCGCCTGCCCCTCCGCTCCGGGGCTGGCCCGGCCCCACGGCAAAGCGCCGCTCAAGTTTCCCACGGTCGCAGGGAGCGGGCGGCAGGGCCCGGGCACCGGGGCGGGAACCACCCAGGGGGCAGGCACCCCACGGAGGTGCAGCCCGGCCGCCTCCTGCCGCTCCCACGCTGGGGGGGCAGAGGCCAGGGGTCAGGCCCGAGCCTGGGGAACCTGCCAGCAGAGGGGACAAGGGACTGGGGGAGATGGGACTGGGGGGGCGGTTCCCCTGTCCGACGGGGTGGGGGAGTGATGAGTGCCCAAAGCAACAGAAAATCAGTGACAGAGCCGGGGAGAGAACCCAGGAGTCCTGGCTCCCAGCCCCCCCCGCTCTAACCACCAGCCCCACTCCCCTCCCAGAGCCGGGCAGAGAACCCAGGAGTCCTGGCTCCCGTCCCCCCCTGCTCTAACCACCAGCCCCACTCCCCTGCCAGAGCCGGGAGAGAACCCAGGAGTCCTGGCTCCCAGCCCCCTGCTCTAACCCACCAGCCCCCTCCTCCCAGAGCCGGGAGAGAACCCAGGAGTCCTGGCTCCCAGCCCCTGCTCTAACCCACCAGCCCCCACTCCCCTCCCAGAGCTGAGCAGAGAACCCAGGAGTCCTGGCTCCCAGCCCCCCCTGCTCTAACCCACCAGCCCCCACTCCCCTCCCAGAGCCGGGCAGAGAACCCAGGAGTCCTGGTTCCCAGCCCCCCAGCTCTAACCCACCAGCCCCCACTCCCCTCCCAGAGCCTGGGAGAGAACCCAGGAGTCCTGGCTCCCAGCCCCCCCTGCTCTAACCACCAGCCCCCACTCCCCTCCCAGAGTCGGGCAGAGAACCCAGGAGTCCGGGCTCCCCGCCCCCGCTCGGCGTGTTTCCCAGCAGGCCGGCTGGCGGGGGGAGGCCGCGCGCTGGCGCCGGAACACGGGAAGCAGCCGGGGATAAGATAAGCGGCTCCCCCGGGCGCATCCTGCGGCAGGGGAAGGGCAGGGCCGGGGCCCACAGCGGCCCATTGTTCGGCGCTGATGGGAACAGCAGGTGCTGGGCTGGGGGCCAGGCCCGGCCCGAGGCCACGGAGCCGGGGAGCCGGCAGCGGGGTCCCCCCAACCCCCGACGGCAGGGGCAGCAATGGCCAGCAAGGGGTTAACGCTGCTAGTGGCGGGAGTGAGGGGCACCGGCAGCGCTGGGGGGGCAGGGGCTGCGGGTCGGGAGTGAGGGGCACCGGCAGCGCTGGGGGGGGCAGGGCCTGCGGGCCGGGAGTGCGGGGCACCGGCAGCGCTGGGGGGGCAGGGGCTGCGGGTCGGGAGTGAGGGGCACCGGCAGGGTTGGGGGGTGCAGGGGCTGTGGGTCGGGAGTGAGGGGCACCGGCAGGGCTGGGGGGGCAGGGGCTGCGGATCGGGAGAGAGGGGCACCAGCAGGGCTGGGCTGGCAGGGGCTGCGGGTCGGGAGTGTGGGGCACCGGCTGGGCGGGGGGGGCAGGGGCTGCTGGTCGGGAGTGAGGGGCACCGGCAGCGCTGGCGGGAGGGGGTGCGGGTCGGGCGTGCGGGGCACCGGCAGAGCTGGGGGCAGGGGCTGCGGGTCGGGAGTGAGGGGCACCGGCAGAGCTGGGGGCAGGGGCTGCGGGTCGGGAGTGAGGGGCACCGGCAGAGCTGGGGGCAGGGGCTGCGGGTCGGGAGTGAGGGGCACCGGCAGGGCTGGGGGCAGGGGCTGCGGGTCGGGAGTGAGGGGCACCGGCCGGGCTGGCGGGGACAGGGGCTGCGGGTCGGGAGTGAGGGGCACCGGCAGGGGGGCGGGGGCGGCGGGTCGGGAGTGAGGGGCCCTGGCAGGGCGGGGGGGGCAGGGGGCGGCGGGTCTGGCGTGAGGGGCACCGGCAGAGCTGGACAGCAGGGACTGCGGGTCAGGAGTGAGGGGCACCGGCAGAGCTTAGGGGGCAGGGGCTGCGGGTCGGGAGTGAGGGGCACCAGCGGGGCTGGGCTAGCAGGGGGCTGCGGGTTGGGAGTGAGGGCACCAGCAGGGCTGGGGGCAGGGGCTGCGGGTCGGGAGTGAGGGGCACTGGCCGCGCTGGGGGGAGGGGCTGCGGGTCGGGAGTGAGGGGCACCGGCAGGGCTGGGGGGCAGGGGCTGTGGGTCGGGAGTGAGGGGCACCGGCAGGGTGGGGGCAGGGGCTGCGGGTCGGGAGTGAGGGGCACCGGCAGGGCTGGGGGCAGGGGCTGCGGGTCGGGAGTGAGGGCACCGGCAGGGCTGGGGGCAGGGGCTGCGGGTCGGGAGTGAGGGGCACCGGCAGGGCTGGGGGCAGGGGCTGCGGGTCGGGAGTGAGGGGCACCGGCAGGGCTGGTGGGCAGGGGCTGCGGGTCGGGAGTGAGGGGCACCGGCAGAGCTGGGGGGGGGCAGGGGCTGCGGGTCGGGAGCGAAGGAACCGGCTCGTTTCTGGCCGGGACGCCGAGACCCGCGTGGCACAAACGAGGTCGCCGGCGGCTGCTCTGGTTCCCCAGGAGTTTAATGCGCAGAGCGGGGCCCGGCTGCGCCCCCCCCCCGGGCAGGGCCTCGGGCGCGGGGGGGGGGACGGGGGGGCAGGTCTCTCCGCCGGGCGCCTCTCACAGGTACTGGGGGCTGCCCAGGTTCTCCAGCTCCACCTCGATGGAGACGATGTGGTGCCCGGGCACCATGGCCAGGCCCAGCACGCGCGGCTCGCTGGCCGCGAAGGAGTCTGGGGACGAGAGGGGGGGTCAGACAGGGGCTCCCCGTGCCGGCCGCGACCGCCCCACCCCCCTGCTCCAACCCCCAGCCCCCACGGCCCTCCCAGAGCCGGGGAGAGAACCCAGGAGTCCTGGCTCCCAGCCCCCCCTGCTCCAACCACCAGCCCCCACTGCCCTCCCGGAGCTGGGGAGAGAACCCAGGAGTCCTGGCTCCCGGCCCCCACTGCTCTAACCCACCAGCCCCCACTCCCCTCCCAGAGCCGGGGAGAGAACCCAGGAGTCCTGGCTCCCAGCCCCCTCTGGTCTGACCCACCAGCCCCCACTCCCCTCCCAGAGCCGGGGAGAGAACCCAGGAGTCCGGGCTCCCAGCCCCCCCTGCTCCAACCACCAGCCCCCCCTCCCCTCCCCTCCCAGAGCCGGGGGGAGAACCCAGGAGTCCTGGCTCCCAGCCCCCCCTGCTCTGACCCACCAGCCCCCCCTCCCCTCCCAGAGCCGGGGAGAGAACCCAGGCGTCCGGCGCACCGCTGGCTTTGAGGTACTCCTGCGCGGAGCCCAGGATGACGTTGCAGTCGCGGTCGGTGCAGAGGAAGCAGCCGACGAGGGTCCGTCCGTCCGTCATGCGGATCCGCATGGTCCGGTTGAGCAGCGTCTCCAGCTTGCGGCGGGCGCGGGCGTAGGGCGAGTCGGGCGCCTCCCCGTCCGAGTCCTGCGGGGAGAGGGGAGCTCAGCGCCCCCCAGCCGGCCCCTCCGCCCTCCCCCGGCCCCCCAGCACCGAGTGACCCCCAGCCCCCGCCGACCTCCCGGCGCCCCGACCCTCTCCCGTGCCCCCGCCCTCCCACGCACCCCAGCACCGGTGACCCCAGCCCCACTGACCTCCCGGCGCCCGACCTCCCCGCACCCCCAGCCCCACTGACCTCCCGGCGCCCCGACCCTGCCCCGCACCCCCAGCCCCCACTGACCTCCCGGCGCCCGACCTCCCCGCACCCCCAGCCCCGCTGACCTCCCGGCGCCTGACCCTCCCCAGCCCCACTGACCTCCCGGCGCCCGACCTCCCGTGCCCCGCCCTCCCACGCACCCCAGCACCGAGTGACCCCAGCCCCACTGACCTCCCGGCGCCCGACCCTCCCGCACCCCAGCCCCACTGACCTCCCGGCGCCCGACCCTCCCGCGCCCCAGGCCAGGGAGCTAGTAACCTGCCGCCCCAGAGCCCGACTGACCCCCATGAACCCGCCCCCAACCTTGCCCCGCCGGGCCCCATCCCCCCCGCCATCCTGCTTAGCCCCGCCCCTCACCCAAGCCCCGCCCTCTTCCCTCCCAGCCCCGCCCCGCTGCCCGCCCGGCCCCGCCCTCACCAAAGCCCGCCCCGCTGCCCTCCCGGCCCCGCCCCTCACCCAGCCCCGCCCCGCTGCCCGCCCGGCCCCGCCCCTCACCCCGCCCGCCCCTCTGTCCTTCCGGCCCCGCCCCTCACCCCGCCCCTCTGCCCTCCCGGCCCCGCCCCTCACCCAGCCCCGCCCCTCTTCCCTCCCGGCCCCGCCCCTCACCCAGCCCCGCCCCCGCTGCCCGCCCGGCCCCGCCCTTCACCCAGCCCCGCCCCTCTTCCCTCACAGCCCCGCCCCGCTGCCCGCCCGGCCCCTCACAGCCCCGCCCCCTGCCCGCCCGGCCCCGCCCTCACCCAGCCCCGCCCCGCTGCCCGCCCGGCCCGCCCCTCACCCAGCCCCGCCCCGCTACCCTCCCGGCCCCGCCCCTCACCCAGCCCCGCCCCGCTACCCTCCCGGCCCCGCCCCTCACCCAGCCCCGCCCCTCTTCCCTCCCGGCCCCGCCCCTCACCCAGCCCCGCCCTCTTCCCTCCCGGCCCCGCCCCTCACCCAGCCCCGCCCTCTTCCCTCCCGGCCCCCGCCCCTCACCCGGCCCCGCCCTCTTCCCTCCCGGCCCCGCCCCTCACGCGGCCCCGGCCCCGCCCCTCACCGCGGGCTCCCCGCCCCGCGCGGGCCGCAGCACCCGTTCTCCTCGCGCTGCCCGGCCGCCGCCGCCGCCGCCATCCCGCCCCGCGACCGGCAACTCTCGCGAGCGCAGCCCCGGACCGGCGGCCCTCGCGCGCGTCGCGGGGTGGGGTGGGGCGGAGCTACCAACAGGCCCGCGCGCTCCCGTGTCACGTGGCCCGGGCGCGCGGGTGCTGGGCGAGGGAGGGTTCCGGGTCCCGGCAGGCCCCGCGCGGGCGGCCCCGGCCGTTGCCATGGCAGCGCGGGCGGCGGGGCGGCGCGCGGCGGGATGGAGAAGTTCCGGCCCCGCTACTTCACCCCGCGGGAGGTGTCTGCGCACGCGCGGCCCGGGGACCTCTGGGTGTCCTACCTGGGCCGCGTGCACGACCTGAGCCCGCTGGTCCGGCAGCACAAGGGTCTGTACCCACCATGGCCCGCGGCGCCCCCGAGCGCCCCCAGCAACCCCACAATGCCCCGCGGCGCCCCAATGCCCCCAGCCACCCCCAATGCCCCGCGGTGCCCCCAATGGCCCCAGCAACCCCACAATGCCCCGCGGTGCCCCAGCCACCCCACCATGCCCCGCGCCCCCAATGCCCCAGCAACCCCACAATGCCCCCGGTGCCCCCAGCCACCCCACCATGCCCCGCGGCGCCCCCAATGGCCCCCAGCAACCCCACAATGCCCATGGCGCCCCCAGCAACCCCACAATGCCCCGCGGCGCCCCAATGCCCCCAGCAACCCCCACAATGCCCCGCGGCGCCCCCCCAATGGCCCCCCCAGCAACCCCCACAATGCCCCCAGCGCCCCCAGCAACCCCACAATGCCCCAGCGCCCCCAATGCCCCCAGCAACCCCACAATGCCCGGCGCTCTCCCCAATGGCCCCAGCAACCCCCCCAATGCCCATGGCGCCCCCAGCCACCCCCAATGCCCCGCGCGCCCCAATGACCCCCAGCCCCCCATGCCCCGTGGATCCTCCCACAATGCAGCACGGCACCCCTGGACAGCCCCCAATGCCCTGCAGCGCCCCAATATCCTCCCGCAATGCACCATGCAACCCCGAGCACCCCCACAATGCACTGGAGCCCCAAGCACCCCCAACGCCCCATGGCGCCCCTCGCTAGCCCGCCACAGTGCAGCATGGCACCCCTGAGCCCCACAATGCACTGTGGAGCCCACAATGCACTATGGTGCCACCCCCAGCAGCCCCACAATGCACCGTGGCATCCCTGAGCACCCCCTCCAATGCATCATGGTACCACCATCACCACCCGGCACCCCCACAATGCACTGCGGCATCCCTGAGCATCCCCCACAATGCAGTGCGGCTTCCTCCCGGACTCCCCCCACAGTGCATCGGGCACCCCATACCCCCTCACGTTGCATTATGGCACTTCCCATAGACCCCCAATTCACTGGGGCACCCCCCATATAGCTCCCCCCACCCAATGCTCACCCCCCCCTTTAGAGAGTCTCCCAAGGCCCAAAATGCACCTGGCCCCCCTCCCCCCAGTGCGCTACAGCCCCCATCGGGAGCCCCACAGACCCTCCTAGCCCCAGAGCCTGACCTGAACCTACCGGCCCTATAGCACAAGGGTAACGGGAATCCTTCCATTCACTGGAGGACCCCGCACCCACTGCACCCCACACACACTCGGTGGGCCAGGACCCCCCCACCCCGCACTCCTCCTTATTCCCCTCCACTGCACCCCCACCCACGGGAACCTGGCCCCACTGGCCTGGGGGCACACGGATGCCTGGCCCCCACGTCGCCGGCTGACCCCTGGCTCTGTCTCCCCCAGGGGACGTCTTGCTGAGGCCCATCTTGGAAGCGGCGGGAAAGGACATTAGCCACTGGTTCAACCCCAAGACCAGAGACGTGAGAACTGGCGGAGCGGGGGGGTCGTTACAGAGGGCTGCTGCTTGCCAGGTCCCCAAACTCCACCCCTGCAGTTTGAAATGGGCCGCAGGGTTCTCCTTCACTTCCTGTCCAAAACCGTGGTGAAGCGGTTGGGTCCTGATCCACAGCCGTTGGGGCTTCAGGGTCTGATGCCTCTGTCCCCTGCCCCCATGAACCCCGCACTCATGTTCCTATTTGCGGCTCTTCTTGAGGGAGTGGGAGGCTGGGATCCGTCATCCGCCGTGGGTGCGGACTGGGAGCAGCTGGTCTGGTGGGATCCTGGGGCTGCCCCCTTCGCCCAAGCCGTGAGCCGATGTTCAGGGTTGTTTTGCTCGGCTGCTGCGAGTCAGGGATTTCGGTAGCGCAGGCCAAGACCATAGTGCAATCCTGCTTTCTGGGATCAAGCCGCAGGCAGTTCCCTTGCTCAGAAATCCCCAAGCCTGCCTCTCCAGCCAGTTCTGTGCCCCAAAGAGCTGTGCCTCATTACTGACGCCCTCAGCACGGCTCCGCTAGCTTTCTCCCTCACCCCTGCACAGGCGCAACTGCAACCAGTCCATATCCCGGTCGCAGGGAAACCTTTTGGCGCTCAGGCCTTGGGTGGTGGCTTCCTAGTCAGCTCTTACTATGCAAAGGGGGTATTTAATTGCTCCTTCCATTTACGGCTTTAAGCAAGTCCGCGATTCTTGTCTGCCTGTAACACATTGATTGACCTAGGAGGCAGTGGCCGGGGGTGCAGCCGGATTCCCCCCTTAAGCCTGATCCTGGAGCCGCCTGCTTTTCAGATCCAGACCCACGTGGACCCGCTGACGGGCTGCGTCAAGTACTACACCCCCCAGGGCCGCTTCATCCACATCCCGCCCCAGCTGCCCCGCTCCGACTGGGCCAACGACTTCGGGCTGCCCTGGTGGAAGGACAGCAAGTATGAGGTGGGGATCCTGGCTTCGAAGACCCGGCGCGTCCGCATCATCAACACCCTGACCTTGCAGGAGCATGTGCTGGAGGTGAGCCGGGCCTCACGCCGAGTGGGCAGGGGGCTCAAACTGCCATCCCCACGCACCATTCCGGGGGGCCCTGAGTTACCAGGACATTGGGGGCGGGGGCGCTAAGTGGGGTCTCCAATTTAGAGGCCGCTCCTGTCCTGAAATACGCATGATGCGGCAGCGAGTGCTGGCCCTTTAAGGCCGGCCGTGACCCCGTTTCCTCCAAATGCAGGGGGATTCTGGGAGTTGTAGTCCGTGAGGCAGAGGGCTTGGTAGCAAGGCATGCTGGGAAGGAGGGATATAAGAAGCAGGGCAGGGTGGGACACGGGAGCTGGTGGTCTGAGCCAGCAGCCGCTTTATGCAAGGCTGGTTCTGCTGGGTTAGGGAGGCCGTGAACCCCCCTGCGAGCGGCAGGGGGCAGGGGGGGAGATGGTGCTTTCGTTTACCTGGGGGACAAGGGTGGAGGTTTGGGGGAAGAAATATTTGCTCCAGCAGGCGACAGTCCCCCAAGCCCTGGTAAGTCCCTAACGCCACCCCCCTCCCGCAGGTGTGCGCGGAGGAGTCCATGTGGGAAATCCTGCGGCGCTACCTGCCCCACAACGCCCACGCCGCCAGCTACACCTGGAAGTACAAGGGCGTCAACCTGGACATGGACAAGACGCTGGAGCAGAACAAGATCCCGGACGAGGACGCGGAGTTCTACCGGCTCAACTTGGACGCCGACCTGTACACGCCGGGCATCTTGCTGTACTTCAACGACGACCTCACCGAGTTCTAGGTAACGGGGGCGGGGCCACCCGGGAACAGGGCCGCTCCCACGTCTCCTCCTGGATTCTCCATCTGCTGGACTCGAACCCGGAACCTCGGCACGGGGAGACGCTTGCGGTTCTCGAAGCTGAGCTAAAGAAAACCCGGTTCCCTGAGCTCCAAGGCCGCAGCACAGCCCTGCTGGGCCGGGGCGGGCAGCAGGACGAAGCTTCATCCCATCCTGCCCCCTTTATGCCACCCCCGGCGTTGCCAACTCTCACGCAAAGCACAAGCCAAACTGGATTGGGCCATGGGCCCATCAAGCCTGGTAGCCCATCTGTGGCAGTGGCCACTTGCTTCAGATAAGGTGCGAGACGCCCCCTAGTGGACATTTGTGGCATAGCCTGCCCAGGGGAGACGTTCCCCTTAGTTTGGGGCAGTGGTCCCCAACATTTTTGTCTGGCGGGCGCCAGACGAAGGACCGTGGCGGCGGTGGAGCGTCCGCCGAAATGCCACCGAAATTCGGCGGCGTTGCCTCTCGATGATGTCACTTGTCACCGGCAAGCGGCGTCATCGAGAGGCGTCGCCACCGAAATGCCGCCGAAATTCGGCGGCATTTTGGCGGGTGCTCCACCGCCGGCCAGGACCCGGGCGCATTTAGATGCCCCCCCGTGGGTGCCATGGCGCCCGCGGGCACCACGTTGGGGACCCCTGGTTTAGGGTTTATAAGCCCGTCGCAAGCTCATTTGGTAATTCAGGATGTGCTCATTTATCCATATTGACTCTTTTGCTGAATCTGCTCTAAGCTCGGCATCTTGTGGCAGAGAGTCCCCCAGGACAGTTTCATTCTCTACGCAGGTATTTCCTTTGGTTGCTCTTAACAACCTCTCGACTGTCCTTGCGTGAGGCGTCACGGTCTCCGTGTTCTTTCTCTCCTAGGCGCCGGGCAGTGTAGTGCCACGCTGTTCCAAGGATCGGCCCCCGTTCGGGAGCTGAAACGGTCGCTCCCATTCCACGTCGGACGCAGGGTTCCTGTTTGCGGTGCTGGTACCGGGGGCCGGTTTTGTACCAACTTATCATGTTCAGAACGGAAATAAAATCTTCGTTACGATACTGACGTTATGATCGTTTCTTGTGGGACGGGGGGGTAGGAATTGTCACCCTACATCAGGACCCATCAATAACCCACCCCTTCCCTGCCACCTTAAATCAGACCCGTGGGCCCATCTAGCCCAGTATCCCGGCCCCTCTGGTGCCCCGGGTGAGATGTGTGAGCCCATGGATTTGTTTAGTGGCCTGACCTATGGATCCTGGATGCGTGCTGGGATCCCAGGGCCCTATGCGCTCCCACAGGCCTCGCCCACTCTGCCACGTAATGAGCTGCTCTGGCCGCTAGATGGCAGCAGCTGAGCATCCATCTGCCAGCCCTGAGCTGCCTTGCCAGAGATCCCGGACCCCCAGCCCCAGCCCCCCCCCCCCCCCTGCTGCAGCTGTCACAGTTGACAGCTGGGGCTGGATCTGACAGCTGCGGGGTGCGGACTTCATAGCTTCTGATGGCCAAGCTCCACGCATATCCTACTGGTATCCCTTGTCCCCCACCCTCCAATTTCAGGGACCCGCTGTAACTCCCCCAGTCCTTCCTCTGCCAGAGGCTCTGTCTGTCCCCCATTTCTCCCTCCCCTGCTGCTGGGGGCTCAGTGGGCCCCATTTCCCCTCCCCCCCGCACCACACACCCCGGGGTCTCCGTGCTCCCCTCAGCTTTGGGGCGGGATCCTGTAATCCAGCTGCTCTCAGAGGGGCTCTCCAGGTTATGCGCTGCCGGTCTCCAGCCGTATTCCTTCGCCCCGGGGGCGGTAACCGTACACAGTGACGCAGAAGCCGGTTTCTCCAGAGCAAAGCGCCGTTAATTTTGCCCCAAGGTACACGCTGCTCAGAGAAGCGGATTTAAAATAACCGAGACCGACACACTCGGCATTCCCTTCCGTTTTTCTATGAGTGCTCCACTCCCGGTTACTTTAGATGCGCATGCGTCCCCATCCGCCTTGGATTTTTGGTGTCGGTGTTTGTTTGACCAGAGACGGAGCAGCAAGAGTGCCTGCTTCACTTAGTACAGTTCGCTAGTTTGGTTTAGTCGTTAGTTGGGGCGGTTGTTTTCTTTTGGTTCCTTTTTTTTTCTCCAATTGAGGGGTTTCTCTGGGCTTTCTTGTTCTGCGCTATGCCAGGCTTTAAGCGGGTGTCTTTCCTCCCGGGAAACTATCCCCATCAACGATGGCCATTCCCAGTGCCTCTGCTGTTCGGGAGACACTCATATCCCGGGTGAGCGTAAGATCTGCTCCTCCTTCAAAAGCAGATCTAGGAAAAACGGAGAGATCAATTCAAATTATTGATGAGGGAGCAAGGCCTAAGACCAGCCTCTGAGAACGCCCCCATACACCGGCCTCTGAGCACACTTAGTGTCCTCTCTTCTTCAGGATCCCCGTCACCAAGAGCTTCAAGGGATGCAATCGCTGCGACGTCTGGGTCTCAGGCACTGAAAACCCTGGGGGAGGCAGAGCTGCATCAGTGCCTGCAATACAGAGAGCTTCGCGTTCAAAGTCTCTTGGTATTGACAAGAAAAGTGCCAGAGCTCCTTCTAAGAAGTCTCGGTCACCGAGTGAGAACAACGTTCCAGAGATCGCAGATCCGAGATGGAGTTCTAAACGGGCTCCCAGTGGGTGCCAGCACCGTGCTGATATCTAAGACTTCCTCTACGAGCTTTACCACCACAAAACAGGATCGGGTACCAAAGACATCTTCAGCTTCGGGTGGTCATATCGATACTAGTAGCTCTACATCAAAAAAGTGTGGGCCTTCGTACACTTCCGCATCCCCGTACCTATACCATCATCCTGTTCCTCTAGATCAGTGCCACCAGAGTCTGACTCTGAACTCACAGCAAGTGTTTGGGGCCCGTAGCTCCAAAGCTCTCAAGATCCGGTACCTGCCTTGGTACTGAGGCTGGCCTCCTCATGTACCGTTGGTACTGCAGGGGTTTAGATACTCAAAGGACCTCCTTGGGTCGAATAAGCCAGAGTCCTCATTACTCATCGGCACCAGACAGCTGTCCGTAACAAGATCTTCTGGGTCACTGACTCCACGTTTTTTCATCGAAACCTCCTTATACAGGACTTCGACCATCCAGAGTGAACAGTTATCACTTCTCCTGAAATATGTTGATGATGACTCTTCCAGCTACCAGATTTGGTAACGGGGTTCTCCTGTTTATTCTGCAAGATGCAATTCTTCTACCAGTTCTGGCGTGATCAATGGTCGATGCCTCTTCTTATGCCCTGTATCATCAAGAGTGGTTAAGTGTCCTGAGTCACTCTTGTAAGGAGCATAGACAGAGCCTTCTCCTCGGCCTTCACTCCAACCTTTGTCCACCTGAACCAGCAGAGGAGGCTTTTGAGGAGCAGAAGGGAAGGATTGATAAGAATGTACCAGGCTACATAAATATTTCATCATGTTCAGATGAGGCTATACTGACTCCACCACCTTCCATGGCAGATGACTTCAGACAATTCCAGGAGCTGATGAAGCGTGGCGCCGGTACACTTCAAAACCCTTAAGAAGGGGTCCAGGATTCTCATCATAAACTCCTGGAAATTTTACATACTTCAGCATCCGCATGTGTGGTCCTTCTTGTGAACGAGTCTTTGCTAGAACCTGCTAGGACCATCCGGCAGACTCCAGCCGGAGTAAACGGTAGAGCACATCTAGGATCACATACATCGGTCATCAGAGCAGGGCGCGCTTCCCTTCACTCTGTGCTGAACCAATAAAACGCTGGTATTGGTGCGTAGCTAACCAGATAGTCATCTCAGCTTATTACCTCCTGGGTATACAGAACTCCACGGATGACAACCTGAGCAGGCACTTCTCCCAGAATTAAGAATGGGAGTTGGATTCACGAGTCCTCAACAGCGTGTTTCTCACCTGGGGGTTTCCAGAGATGAGGGGTTTGGGGTGTGGGAGGGGCTCAGGGCTGGAGCAGAGGGTTGGGGTGCAGGGATGAGGGCTGCGGGATGGGGCCAGGAATGAGGGGTTCAGGGTGTGGCAGGGGGTTGGGGTAGAGGAGAGGATCAGGGCTCTGGGCTGGGGGTGCAGGCTCTGGGGTGGGGCCGGGGATGAGGGGGTTGGGGTGCAGGAAGGGGCTCCGGGTTGGGAGGGATCAGGGCTGAGGCAGGGGATTGGGGTGCAGGGTTGGGGCACGGGGTTACCTCAGGCAGTTCCTGGTCAGCGGCGCAGCAGGGGTGCTAAGGCAGGCTTCCTGCCTCTCCTGGCACCGCAGACCACAGTGCTCGGGGCGGGGGCAGCGTGCATAGCCCTGTGCCCCCCCCCACCTAGGAGCTGGACCTGCTGCTGGCTGCTTCCGGGGTGCAGCGCAGTGTCAGCACAGATAGGGGCTAGCCTGCCTTAGCGGAGCAGCACCGCCAATGGGCCTTTTAACGTCCCAGTCGGTGGTGCTGACCAGAGCCGCCGCGACCCGGTGCCTGATACTCACTCCCCTTGCACGGTAACTGGAATTCTTTGAGATGTGTCCCCCTTTGGGTGCGTGCACCCAGGGGTGGCGGAACAGGGTACCCCCCACATTTTTTACCATCTGTAAGGGTGAGTGACTGGGGGAGGGGCGGAGAGGAGCACGTGGGGGGATTTTGGGGGGTAGAGGTGGTGTGGGAGCAGGGCCTCAGGGAAAGGAGCAGGGACGCGGTTTGGGAGCCGGCGGCCCACCCACTTTTAGGGACATTCTGCCGCTCCCCCATGCGCCTTCGATCGGAGATTTTTCGTTCGACCCGAAGATGCGCCCGACGCGTCCTCATGCGCCGTACTGAGGCTATAGCGAGCTGCGTGGGCACACCGCCCTCAGTTCCTTCTCTACCGCAAAGTCCTGCCGAGGAAAGTCCGAAGCAGAGAGGAAGGAGGACTGGGAGTGGTGCACCCACAGCGGGACACATTTCAAAGCACTCCAGTTACGGCACAAGGTGAGTAACCTCTCTTTCTTCTTTGAGTAGTGTCCTTTGAGTAGTGTTCTGGGTCGTGGGCACCAACAATTTTCTTCAACTGGGTTGCCAGAAAAAAAGTTTGAAAACCACTCCTCTCTGCAGTCAGACAGGATAATATTCCACCTATGCACTGAGGGGCGTATGGTATTTATTAAGAAATAAGATATTTCCCAGTTCTCCACAGAGGTAGGGGCACAAACCAACGGAGAGGCAGGATCTCACACCAGCGTCGATGCAGACACCGATGGAATACGTTACTACAAATTGATGCTGGCGTATCGGGGTCGGATGAGCCGTGAGTGGTACCATCGGTGATGCTTTGCGGTTTCGGATGAGGCGTCCCAGCCGTGGCACAGAAAGGGATCAGGGATGCATAGTCACAGATTTGCAGGGTGCTGTGCCTCCAATCTTAGTCCAACTTCTCCGGGAGCACCCCATTTGCAGTGCTACTACTCTGAGACCCGGCCCTCTTGCAGCTGTTTCTTCTCCCAGCAGATCCACGTGAGTCCAGACCACCTTGGTAGAGACTTCACCCCTTTAGGGAGTGATGGAACCAGTGACGCAGGAAAGCTGTTGCAAAGGGGCCTTTCGGTTAGTCTGGGAAAGCCAAGTTTTGTTCCGAGTCCGCGTTGACCGAATCATCTTGCGTTCTTTTCCGAAGCTTCCTGGAGTTCATCTTCCGTTCCTGAGACTTCGTCCGTACCAGTCTAGCCCTGCCCATCCCTTACCCCTCTGTCCCAAAGGAGAAATTAAACACTTCACACCCAGCAAGCGGGGAAACCAAGTCAGGCACAGCATTCCTAAAAATATTACAAAGACACAGCGTCACCCACCCAAGCATTCAAAGATCCTGTATCCGACCCCTGAAAATCATGATACTGGCTTAAAATCTATGAGCTTATTAAAAAATAATAAAGCTGAGGTTCTTCGTATATCTCCTTCCGGTTTTTGACCCTTTAGGGATCGAAACCCTTTCGATACCATGCCCTGTGTATGTGGCACCGGTGCGACCACTGCTGGAAAACGGGGTCCGGTTCTGGTGTGCGCGGTACAAGAAGAAATGTTGATAAATTGGAGAGGGTTCGGAGAAGAACCACTGGGATGATTAACGGGTTGGAAAACATGCCTTAGAATGAGAGGCCATGGGATAGTCAATGATTTTTTGTCAAGGTCCAAATTTCTTGGTCAAGGTCCAGACTCCGAAGAAAATAATAAAAAAAAAAATAAGGATAATAAGGAAATAAAGAGATTTAACTGCAAAAGCATCTGGTGGTCCAAATTTGGCCCACGGTCCACCTATTGACTACCTCTGCTCCAGGGGGTCGATCTGTTGCGTTGAACAAAGAGGAGATGAAGGGGTGACGTGATCCTAGTCTCTAAGTACCTACACGGGGAACAGAAATGTGACGATAGCAGGCTCATCAAGCTCGCAGACAAAGGTCTAACAAAAGCAAGAAGTGAAAGCCAGACAAATTCAGAGTGGAACTAAGGTGTACATTTATTTTTTTAGCAGTGAGGGGAATTAACCATGGCAACAATTTACCACGGGTCATTGTGGATTCTCCATGACTGGCAATTTTTCAGTCAAGGTCGGACGTTTTTCCGCAAGACCTGCTGTAGTTCAACCAGGGATGAATTCAGGGTTGCCCTATGGCCTGTGTTATAAACGGTACGGATGATCACAATTGTCCGTTCTGCCCTTAGAATCTAGGAAGTGATGACAAATTTTCCAAATTTTCTCACCACCATGAAGCGTAGAAATGTCATTTTTAAAAGAGAAATCACGTGACTCCAGGAGCCGGAGCCTTACGTGGAAAAAAAACACCAACGGGGCGAGACTCGTTGGCTGAGCGATGTTAAGTCTTACATTCGATAGCGCTTCTCTGTTTGGCTGCTTGTAATGCAATCATTTTTGAAAACTGCATCCGATCAATTCCAAAATGTCAGGGCCTGTTCTAGGCGTCAGTTGGCAGAACGTCCTTTGGATGTGGGTGAAAATCGTCAAACTGGAAAATCCGCATGTCTACTCAAATCAGGTCCCCGGAGAGCTCGCTTGGGGCTGCGTGCGAAGGAAATTCTCCCGCCCCCACCCCCCCCCGTGTTGCCTATACAGATCACAGGTAGTGAGAAGAAGGAGATGTAAATCTCTAGCTGGGATGGTTGTGAAACAATCCTTCAAAATGTGACCCAACTGTTACCAAGCAGCAGGCTCGAATCACTCTGCCACCCAAACAGATACGCTCTGGCTTGCCTCTGGCGAGGCGTCGGGACCTCCACTGTTGCCCAGGAGGAAAGAGGATGCTGCTTGTGTTCCTGGGGGTGAGGTAGCAGGCCCGTGCCTCTTTGGGAGGTGAACTGCCACTGTGCATGGGGTGGATCGTGACCACTCTGGAGCCCCAGATCACCTTCATTCAACCCTGCAGGGAAAGGCCGATGGGGGTAGGGATTGCATCTGAAAATGTCTGAACAGCTGAGCCAGAGCTCAGCAGGAGCTGCAGGGAAGGATCAATTAGGAGGAGCGCGATTGCTAATCATCTCCTGCAGGGCACAAGAGTGGAGGAAGTCAACGGCTCCCCGGGGGGGGGGGCAACGAAACCCACCGTCCGGGATATCCCAAGCTGGCAATCACACCTTGTGGCTCCTGCGGGAGGGAGGGCAGGCTAGGCTACCCACACAGGGACATCTGCTCCACAGAGACACTTGCGAAGAATAACCAGGCCCAGAGCGTGGGAGAGAAACATCTGTTCAGCACGCTGGGGACCACCCGGAGAAAGGGGAGGTTAGACAGGAGCCAGGCGAGGCCGGCGGTGGCAGGCTGCGAGCAGTGTAACCTCTGTGATGACTGGGCTCATGCGATAATTGCTCAGTGGGTGTTTCTGTCTCAGTGAACGGCAGCCGGGCTCCCTGCCCGCTGACCTGTGTCTGTCTGCAAAGAGACAGCTCTGTGAAGGGGAAAAAAAAAAAAATCCCTCGCTGTTCAAAATGTGGCGAAGAGTCTTTACATCTCCCCGGCGTGCGTCTGTCTGGCTCGCTATCTCTCTATCTGCTCCCCCCCGGCCATCTTTCTACCACCTTTCCAGGTTTTATTGCCACAAGGCAGCATCTGGCAGGGGACATTTTTGCTCCCGATGTGCAAGACAAATGATGTATGTGAGATCCAAGCCCCCAACCGAGACGAGAATATGTTTTCTGGCTGGGTGTGACGAGGAATCAACCCACTTTCTTGCCAGCCCCGGTCGTCCGAATATCACAAGTCAGGCCCCCAGAATCATGTGATTGGCTTGAAAAATCACGAGACTTCTTAAAAATAATACATTTGGGGGTCTTCTGATTGGCCTTGTGAGTTTTGAGCCACTGTGGGGGGTTTCAAGTTTTTTTTCCTCGCCGACGAGAGCTAGAAATGTATGATTTTTTTTCTGTTTAAGCGAAAGCTGTGAGTCTCTCAGAATCACGTGACTCCGGGAGCTTTAAGAAAAAAACATCAACTATTGGCAAGGCTGAATGGAGCCTCACGATTCTCCCAGCTGGCAGGGAAGGCTGTGATATCAGCTCCATTTTGCAAATAAGGAAACGGCAGTCCGGAGAGATTAACAACCATCTTTTCAAGTGTCCTCTAATTATGGGATCCTTGAGTCACTTAGACCTGATTTTCAGAGGCTCAAAACTCCACAGGGAGCTGGGGTTGCTGATCACCTCTGAATACCAGGCCCTAAAATCCTTAAAACTGTCCCTTAAGAATCGAGGCATCAGAAATTTGGAAAAATGTCTTTGTGGGTTATTTGCCTATGGTCATACAATCAGTCCTTTCCCTGACACACACAGTCATGCTTAGGAAAGACGGTGTAGCAGTGATGTGAGATGTGGATGTGGCAAGAGGATGTCACACAAATAATAATTCACTGACACAAAACTTAATTAACCTTAACTCTGCCCTCTTTCAGCAATGCCCGCTTTGCCCATACTGCTCATGGTTGTACTGTGCCTTCCCAGAGAAAGATTCTGGGTCATACCAATGGTCCATTTAGCCCAGTATCCTCTTCCGACAGCAGCAGGTGTGAGATGCTTTGGAGGGAGTGAACAGAACAGGGCAATTCTCGAGTGATCCATCCCCTGTCGTCCAGTCTCAGCTTCTGGCAATCAGAGGCTGAGGACACCCACAGCATAGGGTTGTGACCCTGACCATCTTGGCTAATAGCCATTGATGGGCCTGTCCTCCATGAATTTATCTAGTTCTTTTTTGAACCCTGTTATACCTTCACAACATCTCCTGGCAAAGAGGTTGTCTGTGCGTTGTGTGAAGAAATACTTCCTTTGTTTGTTTTAAACCTGCTGCCTGTTCATTTCATTGGGTGTCCCCTGCTTTGTGTGTTAGCTGAAGGGGTAAATAACACTTCCTTAGCCACTTTCTCCACCCCAGTCATGATTTTCTAGACCTCTGTCATATCCCCCTTAAGTTGTCTCTTTTCTAAGATGAACAGTCCTAGTCTCTTTAATCTCTCCTCATATGGAAGCTGTTCCATGTCCCTCATGATTTTTGTTGCCCTTCGCTGCACTTTTTCCAATTCTAATAGATCTTTTTTGAGATAGGATGACCAGAACAGCACGCAATATTCAGGGTGTGGGCGTACCATGGATTTATGTAGTGGCATTATGATAGTTTCTGTTTTATTATCTATTCCTTTCCTAATGGTTCCAGCATTCTGTTCGTTTTTTTGAGTGCTGCGGCACATTGAGCGGATGTTTTCAGAGATGACTCCAAGATCTCGAGTGGTAACAGCTAATTTAGACCCCATCATTTTTCTATGCATAGCTGGGATTGTGTTTTCCAATGTGCATCACTTTGCATTTATCCACATTGAATTTAATCTGCCATTTTGTTGTCCAGTCACCCGGTTTAGCGAGATCCCTCTGTAACTTTTCTGCTTTGGACTTAAGTATCTTGAATAATTTTGTATCATCTGCAAACTTTACCACTTCACTGTTGCGCCATTTTCCAGATCATTTATAAATATGTTGAACAGCACTGGTCCCGGTACAAATCCTTGGGGGAACACCACTATTTGCCTCTCTCCACTGTTAAAACTGTTTATTCCTACCCTTTGTTTCCTATCTTTTAACCATGAGAGGGCCTTCTCTTTTATCCCACGGTAGCTTACTTTGTTTAAGATGCTTTATTGAGGGTAGGGCGACCAGATGTCCCTATTTTATAGGGACAGTCTCGATTTTTGGGTCTTTTTCTTTAACCCCCACCCCCATCCTGATTTTTCACACTTACTGTTTGACCACCCTAGGTGAGGGACCTTGTCAAAGGCTTTCTGAAAGGCCAAGTACCATATCCAATGGATCACCCTTGTCCACGTTTGTTGACACCCTTAAAGAATTCTAATTAGAGTAGTGAGGCTTGATTTCCCTTTACAAAAGTCGTGTTGACTCTTCCCCAACATTGTGTTCATCTATGTGTCTGACAATTGCCTGGTACTGAAATTAGGTTTACCGGCCTGTAATTTCCAGGATCTCTTCTGGAGTCTTTTAAAAAAATTGGCATCACATTAGCTCTCCGCCAGTCATCTCGTACAGAGGCTGATTTAAGTGATATGTTACATACCACAGCTAGTAGTTCTGAAATTTCATATTCGAGTTTCTTCAGAATTCTTGGGTGAATCCCATCTGGTCCTGGTGACTTATTACTGTTTAATTTTTCAATTTGTTCCAAAATCTCCTCTATTGACGCCTCAATCTGGGACCGTTCCTCAGATTTCTCCCTTAAGAAGAATGGCTCAAGTGTGGGAATCTCCCTCACATCCTCTGCAGTGAAGACCGATGCAAATAATTCATTTAGCTTCTCCGCATCAGCCTTGTCTTCCTTGGAGTGCTCCTTTAGCACCACAGGTGTCCAGTGGCCCCACTGATTGTTTGGCAGGTTCCTGCTTCTGATATACTTTTGTGTCTTTTGCTGGCTGCTCTTCGTATGTTTGGGGGTTTTTTGGCCTGCCTAATTACACTTTTACCCTTGATTTGCCAGAGTTTATGCTCCCTTCTATTTTCTTCAGTAGGATTTGACTTCCAATTTTTAAAGGATGTCTTTTTGTCTCTATCTGCCTCTTTTACTCTGTTGCTTAGCCATGGCGGTGGGGGTTTTTTTTGGTCTTCCTACTGGCTTTTTTGTGAGGGGAGATATACATATAGTTTGAGCCTCTATTATGGTATTTTTTAAAAGTTTCCATGCAGCTTGCCGGCATTTCACTCATTCATATGTAGTTACTAGTCGCCTCATTTCTATGTAGTTCCCCCTTTTGAAGTTAAATAATACCGTGGTGGGTTTCTTTGGTATTTTCTTCCTACAAGGATGTTAAATTTATTTACATTACCGAGCGGCTCAGCTATTTTCACTTCTTGGGCCAGATCCTGTGCTCCACTTAAGACTAGATCGAGAATTGCCTCTCCCCTTGTGGGTTCAAGGACTAGCTGCTCCACGAAGCAGTCGTTAATGGTGCCTAGAAATTTTCTCTCTGCATCCTGCCCTGAGGTGACATGTTCCCAGTCAATAAGGGGATCGTTGAAATCCCCTATTATTATTGGATTTTCTGTTTTTGTAGCCTGTCTAATCTCCCTGAGCATTTCACAGTCACTCAAGGAACAGGGCGCGTGACAACTGTCGCAGAATTAAATGCCTTCTCTTTTCTAAGGCACAGCTTGTTTTTAGGTGATCTGTATCGAACAGGCCAATGATGGACGTAAACTGAATATCCACCTCCAGGAGCTCACTAGAGATCTACCCAGGTGGCTCTCTCGGAGGCTAAATCCTTTTGGGATTTGTCATGATGCCGATGCTGTTCTGAACAGGAGCTCCCTGTTCTGCGCTCACAACCCGATACTTGCTACATTTTACAATCCCATCAGCAAAGCTCTCAGCTGTGGCTTCTTAGTAGAGATAAAGAGCAGCTGGTTAGCACCGGCACATCCAGATGCTGCCCAGCCTGGTGACACTCACTGACTGGGGCCCGAGAGATTCCCCTCCTTCCTCTTTGGAGAATTGTGGTCCTTTTGAGCCACGGGGAAGCCCTGGGTCTAGTGCGGTGACAAAATGCAATTTGAAGGGCGGACGTGTCTCTTGGCTTGGACCTGCCAGGCTCTGTCACTTCAGGGAGAGTTCATCCCATCTGTGAGACAGACAGCAGTGAGGCAGAGCCAAGAACGCCGGGAAGAGGGTCAAATGGTTGTGAGCTTGACTCCTGGACACCTCTGCCACCGCCGACGAGCGTCCCCCTTACAGCTACGGTAGGCGCTGGCATGGAAAAGTGATGTTAGGGAAATGTTCTGTGTATTTTTAGCTGCTTTCGGGATGATTTAGCAACTGGAAACGAGGAGAGCCAGCATCGCATAACCAGCCAGCTCTCCATGGACCTCAGCGTGGGAACCACTGCGCTAGGCATTTTACAGACCTGCAAAAGAGCCATGTGTCCTTGATTAGTGCGACAGCACCGACTGGAATCAGAGCCCCGTTGTACAAACGCATAGTAAGAGACAGTCCCTACAATCGGAATAGACACGGCAGACTAACTGGGGGAGGGGAAATGAAGGTTTAAAATGAACCTTGATAAATCGAGGAGTGGGGTGATATGGCTGGGATAGCAGCAGACCGGACTGGATCCAGAAGGTCACTTCCAGTCCAATATATGTCCATGGTTACCCGACAGGTGAGTGTTAGTAAATGGATCTAACCTGACACAAGCAGAATTTTCACAAGCTGAGGCCTAGTCAGTCCTTCACCTCTTGGATGAGATGTGTCCAGGTTGACAAGCCCCAAACATACAGACAAGGATGCAGTCTGCAGACACGATGCCAAAAAGTTGTCAGCTGAGGATGAATTTTGGGGTTCAGATTCAAATCCATAATCTAGAGGCAGATAAAACCCCTGTAGCCTGGCCCTAATTATCTGCGCCATCCAGTTTCTTTATCCCTAACCGATCCTTGGCAACCAGTATCAACCAGAGTGCCCCAAGGGTCGGTCCTGGGGCCAGTTTTGATCAATATCTTCATTAATGATCTGGAGGATGGCGTGGACTGCACTCTCAGCACGTTTGCAGATGACACTAAACTGGAAAGAGTGGTAGATACGCTGGAGGGTAGGGATAGGATGCGGAGGGACCTAGACAAATTAGAGGATTGGGCCAAAAGAAACCTGATGAGGTTCAACAAGGACAAGTGCAGAGTCCTGCACTTAGGACGGAAGAATCCCATGCACTGCTACAGACTAGGGACCGAATGGCTGGGCAGCAGTTCTGCAGAAA
The DNA here is from genome assembly GCF_016161935.1 of Mauremys reevesii. Lineage (NCBI taxonomy): Eukaryota > Metazoa > Chordata > Testudines > Geoemydidae > Mauremys > Mauremys reevesii. Next base: position 13,708,275 of record NC_052636.1, on the reverse strand, counting down.
AGGACCTAGGGGTTACAGTGGACGAGAAGCTGGATATGAGTCAGCAGGGCGCCTTTGTTGTCAAGAAGGCTAACGGCATTTTGGGCTGTATAAGTAGGGGCATTGCCAGCAGATTGAGGGATGTGATCATTCCCCTCTATTCAACATTGGTGAGGCCTCATCTGGAGTACTGTGTCCAGTTTTGGGCCCCACACTACAAGAAGGATGTGGATAAATTGGAGAGAGTCCAGCGGAGGGCAACAAAAATGATTAGGGGACTGGAACACATGACTTATGAGGAGAGGCTGAGGGAACTGGGATTATTTAGTCTGCAGAAGAGAAGAGTGAGGGGGGATTTGATAGCTGCTCTCAACTACCTGAAAGGGGGTTCCAAAGAGGATGGATCTAGACTGTTCTCAATGGTACCAGATGACAGAACAAGGAGCAATGGTCTCAAGTTGCAGTGGGGGAGGTTTAGGTGGGATATTAGGAAACACTTTTTCACTAGGAGGGTGGTGAAGCACTGGAATGGGTTCCCTAGGGCGGTGATGGAATCTCCTTCCTTAGAGGTTTTTAAGGCCCGGCTTGACAAAGCCCTGGCTGGGATGATTTAGTCGGGGATTGGTCCTGCTTTGAGCAGGGGGTTGGAGTAGATACCTCCTGAGGTCCCTTCCAACCCTGATCTTCTATGATTCTATGATTGCTTGGGTGTTCAGCATACCCTTAAATATAGCTGTTCTGCTTCTTAAAAATGGCGGGCAATCTTGCACATATTTTTTAAATTTATTCATGCACTTTTAATAGAAGGGTCTCTCACTATGTTCCCAAAAGAAGCTGCTTTGGAACGACCCTTTGGTTAATCTACCTGGGACTTCCTAGTGGAAATGGTCACACAAAAGGAAATGAAGAATGAATCTCCCACCTGCCAACCAGTGGTAGCCTGTCATTGGAAAAAGAAAAACGCTCCAACCATCGAGGAATGGTTCAAAGAAATATTGGAGATTTGTGGTTATGGAAAAATTAACACACCAATTATGTATCCAGCAAAATAGACAGAGGACAGATAGATACTTCAATATCTGGTTACCTTTTATTCAGTACTCAAAGTACATTCATTTGCCAAAAAAAAAAAAAAAAAGGCACACCTGTTCAATTTTTTTGAATATTAACATTAGATAGACAGACCTTGTTATCGGTGCTTTCTCTGTAATATAGTGACACCTTGTTAAATAAAAAGATCTGATGACTATATTCCAGTGTAATGTCTCTTGAAACAAAAGCTAACTGTTGTGATCGTTGTCTTATTTTTGATACTTACGGGGCAAGGATTTGTAAACTTCTTAAAGTTCCCTAAATAAATAGTTTAAAAAAGAAGCAGCAGCAGCAGCTGCTGCTCTGATCTTTCTGATGGTATTAATACTTAACATTTCTAGAACATCTTTACAGCTGATGTAAACCCGCATAGCTCCATCAAAATCAGTGTAGGTAACCAGTTTACACCATCTGAGACGTCAACCTGTAATCTTCAGTGCACTGCATTACTGCCTAATTAATCCTCACCACGACACCGGTGTGTATTGTTACAGGCGAGTAATTATCGTCATTTTTGTTTCACAGATAGGGGAACGGTGCCATAAAGGGGCAGAGTGTTAGAGCCAGGGGTTAGAATGACGCACACTCCATGCTGAGACGCAAAGTGGCATCTACCCGTTTCCCCAAACCTGGTCACATCCTGGAATTTTTCCAGCTCACGGTTTTACAACCTTTCCAAAGATTTTTTTTTTTAATTTCCAAAATAAAAAAAATATATACTGTATTTATATGGAAACCAAGTCCCAGAACAGTACACTGAACTACCAAACTAAGCTCACATCTATATGGCAACATTAACGTACTATTTTTGTCAGCCTTAAAATCCACCCCTGTGCAGAAGGTGAGGCCATGGCCTATGCACCCGTTAAAGTCTACTGCAAGTGAGTGACTGCTCTGTTTACTATCAGCTGGAGTGCATATGACCCTGAGTAGCCCCACAGTAGAATTACTCGCTGTAGTAAATCCTATGCCATGGTAATAAATCCTAAGCCAGGATTCACGTACAGTTCTTCAGGCCCCAGTTGAAATCTTAGCCCGATTATGCTGGGCGCTGCACATGTATGTATCAGACGAGGCTAGTGTGCAAAAATGGCCCGTCACTGCCAAAACTCCCATTAACCGCACTGGGGTCGGCATGTTGCCCTCTGGTTCTTTAGGGTTGAACGTGGCATTCCCCCATTGTTACAGGTCACCACACAACTTTAACATGTTATTAAAGAGAGGGGAAAAAAAGCATCGATATAGAAAACCAGCGGGGAAGAGGCCAAGGCCATGGCAGTCGTCTTGAAAGATTTTTCCCAGTGCAAACAGAGGCCATTCCCTTGGGGGAAGTGCTGTCTGGGTATGGCCGTCTCGGCTCTTTGATCCTCTTGCAAGACAAAATGCGATGGGCGAACCATTCTGATAAACACTATGACTTCTCTGTTAGTGACATGCTATGTTTCTTCAGTGGTCTCCCTCTGACAGTTGCTGAGCTACAAAGAAACATCAAACAGAGATGAGAGACAGGGGTAAAAAACAACAACAACAAAAAACAACACAACCCACCAAACTGTTCCCTGGGGAATATAGACCAAGCCACAAACAGCCAGGGTCAAGTTGAAGAAGGGTTTCTCTTGTTGTCAGAAAATTTGTGTTTTGCTCTGTGTGTGTATCTTTTTGTTTTTGAACAATATAATAATTCCATACTAACCACCCTGCAAATATATTAAATTGGCAGCTTTGAAACCAGATGATCAGATGCCCCTTTCATTTCTTCTCCCTTCCCAGCAGCTAACGAGAGGATGAAATAAGTCAAAGATCATGAAATCGGCTGCCACAAAAAAGCCCTTGTCTATTGCATTTTAAAGCCAACGAGAAAAACCCCAACCCACCCCTTTTGCCTCTAAATTCATCCAGAACCATTGGCTTCTAGCACCGCCAGGGAACTGTTTCAACATGAATGAATGGGATCAGCGCCCATGCTCCTGAGGGCTGGAGGGGGTGTTGGATTAAATATAAAAGGCACAGAGGGAAACGTTTGGTTGGCAAGCAGTGTTTCCCTGCAGGCGATGGGCATATCCTATGTGGGTATTTATGACTATTCTGCAGGGGGAATGGAGCTGAGAATTAAACAGCATTCACAGTGGTGTGCATGCAAATCCGAACCCTTTCCTACCAGATTTAACACTACAGTTCATAGAAATACAGCACGTACGGCTAGGTTACGCTTATGAAAATTACAACTACAGTTGTAATGCTGGTAAAACTCCTTGCTGGGAGTTCTGCCTGGGTTAAAATTGCACGATCGGGTCCTATCTTCTAATGGTCACCTGTCTCGAATTCCTAACATTTTTTTTTCAGATAGGTTCCCCAGAAATGTTGTCCCAGGAGACTGGCTACCTCTGACAAAAAATGCCATGGGGTCTTTAGAGTTCAAAAGTCTTGTCTAGAACAGGCTTTATCCAGAAAATAGTGACTGTGGTTCTCTGACCTGTATTATGTAAGAGGCCAGAGCATTGGCCTGCTAAACCCAGGGTTATGAGTTCAATCCTTGATGGGGCCACTTAGGGATCTCAGGCACAATCAGTACTTGGTCTTGCTAGTGAAGGTAGGGGGCTGGACGCGATGAGCTTTCAGGGTCCCTTCCAGTTCTATGAGATAGGTATATCTCCATATGTTATTATATTATACCAGTCTCTTCTGGACTTAAAAGCTATTAATTTTTCTCTCCTGGAATTGACAGTAATAGAGAGAGATCATAGAGGAGAAAAATGAATAATCATCACGCTTTCCATGTAAATATTGAAGAGAAATTTGTCTTCCACCCAACCCTGGATTGTAACTGCATTTGCTTCTTCCAGGCATCAGAGTATTTGAAAATCACAAAAGTTGAGAGGAGGGCGGTGGTGTTTCATATTGTGATGACATGCTTAACTGTTCCCAGGATTGGACCCATATTTAGAAAGGATTTCTCCCTTTGCCTTGTGGTGTGATTTGCAGGCTCTTTTATTTTAATATACAGAAAACGAAACAATCAGGGGTATAATATGCCTGAGAAGGAAAACAAAAGGTAGAAAGATGGTTTAAAAGCAAATACAAGTAGGGAACTCCAGGATCTATTAGGATTCTCAGTTAGGCCCTATCCTACAACAGAATCTGCTAGCATAGACCAATGCAGGATTGGGGCTTTTATTTTACCTGCTATATTTTTTTAGTTGGTGAGGAAAGTCCTAGAAACCTAGATGCATTTGAAAAGAAGAGGGAATCAGAACAAGATTCCTGAAGGAGGGGTTCCCCAGATTTTATTGGGGGGGTGCAAGTGGGAACAAGGTATTTGAAATGCTGGTATTTTAAAGCTACGGGAGACTGTATTTCTTCGACATTTACTTTAGGAGCTCCCTGATTTTAAGGGACACAACCAAGCAGCCGATGAGAAGAAAAAAAAAATTAAGCTTGGAATTCCCCAGTTCTAGGTCCAATTCTGTTCTTATTTCGGGCAGTCGCAAAACTCCCCCATCATCCTCATTAATATCGAAGGTCCGATCCTGCAAACAGTACATGTGGGAGCAACTTTACCTGGGTGAGTAATCCCAAAGTTACATGTGTCTGTAACATCTGCAGGATCGGGCTCTGCGAATGAGCACCCCGGTTGTATTTAGGGCCCAAGGCGGCATATGCTGACTATACACATTGTTATGGGGACTACCCACTGTAATAAGCATTGGACAGGATTACTGAATGCCTATCATGCAATTACTAGGCACCGCAAGCGTGTTGAGTCGCAGGCATGAAGCCAGGCACAGGATCAGGCCCTAGAGAGTACTGTATCCCTTATATTTTTAAGGGTACCCCAATTCCAGTTGCATTTTGGGGGTGGCTGTCAAGAACCTAGGTGGGTTTTGTGTTCCGGCTACAAGTTTAAGAAAAAATCCCCCCCTCAAAAGCGGGAGCTTAAAAGAAAAATAAAATAAGGTACAATTATAATATTTTGTTCCCCAATTTTATGTGGGTGTGTCCTGGGGGAAAAGTTAACAACGAAACAAAAAAGAAAGGACGGTGTTTTTTAATAGAAAAGTGTGTGGGGGGAATCTCGTTTTTTTTTTTTTTTTTGGTGAGAGTGTGTGGAAAACCTTTTTGAAAAAGATATCAAGGAAAAGACAGAGTTAAATCCATCCCCACGGTGCACTTCAACGAATTTGGACCATGCATTTAAATTCTTCCGCCCCCCCTACCCCCCCTTTGGTGGTTCTTCTCTTGCCTAAAGAAAGAAAGAAAAAGAAAGAAGAAAAAAAAAACACCACTCCCTTCTGAAGTATTTAAAAGTAAGAAAGGAAGAAAAAAAAAAGAGAGGCCCCCCCTTCTCTTGTCTCTCGCATGAACTAGTAAAGCAGGCAAAAAAAATTATATATATATATATATGGTGTTACTAGTATGGAACTAGTTAACCTTTAACAATTTATGCTGATGTCACACTGAGCATGAGTACTGATTAATCCCAGCCTTTTCTGTCCCCCCCCCCGAAAATATTTTTATTGAGGGAGGTGGGGGGGGAAGTATAAGAAAAAAGAAATAATTTAGAGCAGCCATCTTTGTTTTATGCAGAAATCTTTCTCTTTCAGTTCCCCCCCAGTGCCAGGAATATACAAATATTGTTCATCTATGCAATGAGCTGAGAGATTCAAACAAGCAACAATAAGGAGAAAAATCAAGGGGGGGGAAATCTTTTTGTTGTTCTGGCTGTTTTGGATTGATTTCGGGGGGGGGGGCTGTTTTTTTTTTTTTTTTTGTTAACCTCAAGGAAGAGGTGTGTGTGGGGGAGTGGTGGTGGGGGGGTTGACTTAAAAATCAAGCCAGCCATTTTGTTTTTTTTTTTTTCAATAAAGAAAGGAGTGGGGGGGATTTTTTTTCCCTTTTTTTCCCTCCTGGGGGGGTCTGTTTTAAAAATAATTTAAGGGCGGCCATTTTTGTTCCTTGCTCTTGTGGCAAATATTATGCTGAGCTGCCCCCTCAGAATTTAAATATATTTTAAACCTCTCTCTTCCTCTCCCCCCCCACTTTTATATTTTTAAAGGGGGGGAGGGGAAAAAGTTAAAGAGTTTTTTTCCCTCTCTTTTTTTTTTGAATTCATGGGACTTTTTCATGCAGTTTTTTTTTTTTGTGACTGAGGTGATCTGAAGGGGGGGGGAGAGGATTTTTGTGTGTGGTGAAGAGGGGTTGTTCCCCCCCTTCTCTCTCTGTGTGTGTCCCTGCCCCCCCTCCCCCAGCACCACCATGGCTTCCCCTCTGAGGGAGGACGAGGAAGAGGAGGAGGAGATGGTGGTGTCTGAGGTGGAGGGGGATGAAGAAGAAGAGGAGGAAGAGGAGGAGGAAGACGGAGCAGGGGACAACAGCCCAGGCGACATATTCCCGCCTGCTGCTGCTCCACTGGCACCAGCACCAGCAGCATCAACTCCACCAGCAGCTGCGGCTCCTCCAGGTAAACAACCCCCCCCCGGCCCCCCGAGCCGGGCGCCAAAACAACCCCCCATTCCCCTCCCCCTCCAACGGCTTTCGAACTTTCGGGGGGGGGGGCTTTGTTTGTAAACAACCAACGGCTGTGGAACGTTGAGGGGCCGAGAGTTCCGACTGCCGAGGCTCCCCCCCAGCCGCGCGCGCGCCGCTGCCCAACGGCTTTGGAACGTTGAGGGGCCGAGAGTTCGCGGCACCCTCCTCCCCCCACCCCGCTGCCCAACGGCTGTGGAACGTTGAGGGGCCGAGAGTTCCCCCCCGCCTCCCCCCGCAGGCGCGCGCGCTGCCCAGAGGGGAGAGTTTCCAGCCCCCCCCCGTCCCCTCTTTGGATCGTTGACGGGCCGAGAGTTCCGACACCCCTCCCCCCCCCGCGCCCGCGCTGCCCAATGGCTTTGGAACGCCGAGGGGCCGAGAGTTCAGCCCTCCACGCGCGCGGGTCAGTGGCTTTGGAACGTTAAGGGGGACCCCGAGAGTTTCTACTCCCCCCCCACGCGCCTCTGGCGTGCTGCCTAACGGCTTTGGAACGTTAAGGGGGACCCCGAGAGTTTCTCTTCCCCCCCCCAACGCGCCTCTGGCCGCTGCCTAACGGCTTTGGAACGTTGGGGGGGGGCCGCGAGAGTTTCTAGTCGCCCCCACCGCGTTTCGAACGTTCAGGATGGGGGAGGGGTACAGGCAAGCCTCCCCCTCGATTTGGTTTTCAGGGCCCCTCCCCCACCCGAAGTGGCCTCAGTGGGGCCCGATGCTCCTCCATGGATTCCAATAGAGAACAGGATTCCCCCCCCCCCGAATGTGGGGTGGCCGTGATTGCTTGGCAACACAGAGCCCCCCCCCCCTTCACCCTCCTCCATTAAAGCCCTGGAGGCTGCCATCAAAGTGTTGTGTCCCCCCCCCCCCACCTCCCGCTTGCTCCTGTAAGGTGGTGAGCAGCCCCGGGGTTAAGTGGGCGTTGAGGGGTTTCCCCCAAAGACGGGGGGCTGGTCTGGCAGTGGCGGTGGAGGAGCAACAAGATGGGACCCCTGGAGTCATTGCGGGGAGTGGGACAGGGTTTGTGGGGTCAGCCTGTGCTTGGCGGGGGGAAAGCTTGGCACCCGATGGGTAGGACCGGGCCCGCTGGGCGTTGGTGGGAACGCGGGATGATTGGTGCCTGGTGGGCAGGATGGGTGTTGGCAGGAGTGGGGGGTGATTTGCCCCAGTGGGCAGGATGGGGCCCGCTGGGCATTGGGCGAGGAGGGTGCTGGGGGCAGGATGGGGCCCCGGGCTCAGTCAGCAGATAGGGAGGGCCCCTGGCAGACAGGACAGGGCACATGGGGTCCGTGGATGGGGCGGGAACCTCGAGGGACCGGCCGATGGCATTTGCCAGTGGGTTGGGAGAGCGCTTTGGTGCCCTTCAGGATCAGATCGGCTGGAACAAGTTGGGGGGCGGGGGCAGTAAACTGTGGGGCTTGGCCTGCTGGCATGAGGGGCGGTAGGTGGTATTTGGCACTCTGACTAGTGGTGGTCTCTAGCGGATGGACCCTCAGGGTGTAGGGAGCAGGTGGGGCCGAACGCCCAACCCGACTCAGGATGGGGCACCCCGGGTACGGTGCAGGGGAGAGCACTGGACTCTGTGCTGGGCGAGGACGTATTGGGAGTGCAAGAGGCTCCGCTGTCCAAGGGACATGGCCACAGTGGTTACCTAGATCTGTGTGTGGTGGGGGTCAGTAGCCACAGCTTGTGTGGAGGGGACGTCGCACCCCTCATGATAGAGTTACATCGCCTGTGATGGGAGTGAAGGGTGCCTTAAGGGATGGGGCCAATTGCCCTCAACAGGAGTGGATGGAGTCAGGGCCAGGTTGGCGATGGCGGGAGCAGAGGGTGAGGTGAGGACAGGGTTAATGGGTAGTAGTGGGAGTGGATGGGATTAGGGCCTGGTTGCCGATGGCGGGAGCAGGGGGTGAGGTGAGGACAGGGTTAATGGGCTGCGGTGGGAGTTGATGGGTCAGGACCAGGTTGGCGATGGCGGGAGCGGAGGGTGAGGTGAGGACGGGGTTAATAGGTTCTGTTGGGAGTGGATGGGGTAAGCGCCAGGTTGGCGATGGCGGGAGCGGAGGGTGACGTGAGGACAGGGTTAATGGGATGTGGTGGGAGTGGAAGGGGTCACGGTGAGGTTGGCAATGGCGGGAGCGGAGGGTGAGGTGAGGACAGGGTCAGTGGGCTGCGGTGGGAGTGGGGTGGGGTCAGGAGCAGGTTGCTGATGGTGGGAACGGAGGGTGAGGTGAGGACAGGGTTAATGGGCTGCGGTGAGAGTGGATGAGGTCAGGGTCAGGTTGGCGATGGCGAGAGCGGAGGGTGACGTGAGGACAGGGGTAATGGGCTGCGGTGGGAGTGGATGGGGTCAGGGCCAGGTTGGCGATGGCGGGAGCGGAGGGTGACGTGAGGACAGGGTTAATGGGCTGCGGTGAGAGTGGATGGGGTCAGGACCTGGTTGGCGATGGTGGGAGCGGAGGGTGACGTGAGGACAGGGTTAATGGGCCGTGGTGGGAGTAGATGGGGTCAGGACCTGGTTGGCGATGGCGGGAGCGGAGGGTGAGGTGAGGACAGGGTTAATGGGTTGCGGTGGGAGTGGGGTCAGGGCCAGGTTGGCGATGGCGGGAATGGAGGGTGAGGTGAGGACAGGGTTAATGGGTAGTAGTGGGAGTGGGTGGGGTCAGGGCCAGGTTGGTGATGGCTGGAGCGGAGGGTGAGGTGAGGACAGGGTAAATGGGCTGCGGTGGGAGTGGGTGGGATTAGGGCCAGGATGACGGGAGCGGAGGGTGAGGTGAGGACAGGGGTAAGCGGAAGGCGGGGTAGTTGGTGGGGTCAGGGCCAGGTTGGCGATAGCGGGAGCGGAGGGTGACATGAGGACAGGGTCAGTGGGTAGTAGTGGGAGTGGATGGGGTCAGGGCCAGGTTGGCGATGGCGGGAGCGGAGGGTGTGGTGAGGACAGGGTTAATGGGTAGTAGTGGGAGTGGGTGGGGTCAGGGCCAGGTTGGTGATGGCGGGAGCGGAGGGTGAGGTGAGGACAGGGTTAATGGGCGGCGGTGGGAGTGGGTGAGGTCAGAGCCAGGTTGGTGATGGCGGGAGCAGAGGGTGAGGTGAGGACAGGGTAAATGGGCTGCGGTGGGAGTGGATGGGGTAAGGGCCAGGTTGGTGATGGCGGGAGTGGAGGTTGAGATGAGGACAGGATTAATGGGCTGTGGTGGGAATGGGTGGGATTAGGGCCAGGATGACGGGAGCGGAGGGTGAGGTGAGGACAGGGGTAAGCGGAAGGCGGGGTAGTTCGTGGGGTCAGGGCCAGGTTGGCGATGGTGGGAGCGGAGGGTGAGTTGAGGACAGGGTCAGTGGGTAGTAGTGGGAGTGGGTGGGGTCAGGGCCAGGTTGGCGATGGCGGGAGCTGAGGTTGAGACGAGGACAGGGTTAATGGGCTGCGGTGGGAATGGGTGGGATTAGGGCCAGGATGACGGGAGCGGAGGGTGAGGTGAGGACAGGGGTAAGCGGAAGGCGGGGTAGTTGGTGGGGTCAGGGCCAGGTTGGCGATAGCGGGAGCGGAGGGTGACATGAGGACAGGGTCAGTGGGTAGTAGTGGGAGTGGATGGGGTCAGGGCCAGGTTGGCGATGGCGGGAGCAGAGGGTGAGGTGAGGACAGGGTTAATGGGCTGCGGTGGGAAAGGTGGGATCGGGGCCAGGTTGGTGATAGCAGGAGCGGAGGGTGAGGTGAGGACAGGGGTAAGCAGAAGGCGGGGTAGTTGGTGGGGTCAGGGCCAGAGTGAACATGGCGTGGACCTTTCGGGAGAGGCTCGTTAGCCTTGTTCGGTGCCTCATGTGACTTGACTTCAGTTGTTGCTCTAAGACCCGTCCGAATTCCCCCTGTATAACTGACATGCTCCCTGCTCTGTGGCACCCATCAACTTGGGACTGGAGTCCTGCATGATTTAAAAAGCAAATTTTAAATGTCAATGAAATCAGAGGGATGTAACCAAAGGCTCTTGTCCCTTCAAAAAATGTAGAGTATTTTGCTGCTGCCAGACAAATCTCTACCCAGATTCGCTTCGATTTGCTCTCCCTTAGAAAGAAAACCTCAGGCGTGGGGGGGAAGGAAGCTTAAGGAATCGGAGGAGCAGGGAAATAAGGAAGTGTGGGCGTAAGATGGCTCTCGTTTTCCCTTTCCCTTTATCCTTGCCATAATTATTAATTTATTTTGAATACAGTAACACATGGATGCCCTAATAATGGATCAAGGCCGCTTTGTCCTAGGCTGTGGGTACCTGCCTAACAAATAGGTGGTCTGTCGCCAGAGTTTACAATCTAAGGCTTCAGTCTTGCAAAGACTTGTCATTCGCCATGCGTCATGTGAAAGACGTGCAAATCTTTTGCCTTCACCGAAATGGACAAGCTCTGCCCCAATACTGTTATTCTCAGCAGTAGGGTCTTTCCGCACATTGATTGGTCATAATGATCAGTGCGTAGAGAGAGCAAAATATGCTTATTAGGTTCAGCCTTGTAGGTAAAGGATTTGTGACTTGAAAAAAAAAGTGTGTGTGTGGGGGGGGAATAAAGCCAATATTTTTCTGTCACCAAATTTGATTTCCAGGTTCCCAAAGTCACTTTGCTTTTTCTTGATTTAATAAATGTGTTAATTTTAATGTTGGGCCGGGGGAGTTATTTATGCCAGTGGAAAGACTGCTGTTTCCCCCGACCTTTTTTCTTAGCATTCCCTGAGTGACTGAAACACGCGATTGTTACGTATATAAAAAACGTACTCGGTAGTTTCGAAGCGCTGGGTGTCTGATCCTGGAGACGCTTGGGTGGGTAGCTTTGCTCATGGAAGTAGTCCCATTGGCTTCAGAGTGTGGGTCAAGTTCCTTATGCTGTGTGTTACATCATGCCTGGAAGATGTGTGGCTTGAGATCTGCGTTCAAATCCTGCCTCTGCCGCCAGCTTTGCTAGGTCACCTGGGGCGAGCCTCTTCCCCATCCTGTGCCTTGGTTTCTCCCTCTGTGAAAAGAGGCTAAAGATACTGTTGACCTGCTTTGGAAAGCGCTTTGAAATCTACTGAAGGAAATAGATAAGAGCGGGGGATAATTATTATATGAGAAAGTAGAGGAGAGCTTATGGGAGGAATGATTTGCAGGTTTACGACCTAACAGGTGTGGCTAATTTAAAGAAAGGCAAAGATGATTCCCCATTGTGAATACGGATTAAAAAAAAATTAACACTGGAGAGGGAGAAAAACTGTCACTTTCTTTTCTCTTGATCAAGAAAACCCACTTTCAGTGAAAAGGAAAAGAAGCGTGTGTGTGCGCACGTGAACGTTTGTTTGTTTTTGTCTGTAAGCCCCAGGATTTAAAATAGAGTCTCCTCTTCCCCACTTCTCAAAATGGTCAGAAATCTGTGTTTCAGTTTTAAAAGCGGTGTCCCTCCTTCCCCTCAATCTTTAAATCCACCTCCCGATTCGCCACCTGTAACACTGAGACGCTTAAGTGAAAGAATCCAGAACCGTTCATAAAATGACCGTCTGGCTTTTTATTTATTTGCATTCAAGTACAGGCCGCTGAGCAGAGATCAGGGCCGCCTTGAGGTAGGCCCCGATCCTGCAAGGCTTTTCAGCTTTTACGATGAAAATCCTGGCTCTGTTGAAATCAGTGGGGATTTTGCCTTTGTCCTCAATGAAGCCAGAATTTCGGCCCTAATTTTTTGACTTCCAAACTCCTCCAGACCGGGAAGGTAGAAGATCACAGGTTGATTGTTTTTCCCAGAGCCTTCCCTTTCCTGAAAACATCCGAACTCTGGTGCTGATTCTGGAAAGACTTAAACGTGCGCGTAACGATGTGGACGGCTCAAGTCGCTGATCGAAGCGGGACTCCTTGTGTGATCAGAATTAAGCACTTGATTCAGTCTTCGCAGGATCGGGTACCCGCAGGATGTAACACCGTGGGGCCCGCTTTGCACACTAGTCTAAGAAGCAAATCAGATCACTAAAGTTGGCAGGAAGGTGCTTTGTAATTACTCCCCCAAAAGGGGGACTTTAAGTAGTATTTCCACGTAAAACAACCAAATGGACATTCTCACGGGTCCTGAGAAACGCGGGATATGTTTAGCCCCTGATCCTGTGATTGATGACAGATGCAGCTGGAGGATTGGTTGCTTTCCAGCGTGAAATCTCTTCGAACGTGGCTGTCCCCTCTCCTGAGTAGGGCACTGGGCACGCCACCAGGTTTCCTTGGCAAGAGTTTTCCTCATATTGGTCCTAAAGCGGCGGCTGCTTTGCCATCTCCTGCTGATCCAGCTCGTCGTCTGAAATTCTGGAAGTCCCAGTAACCTACCTACTCCTGCCACCGGGGTCTCTGATCTCTCCAGGTCCCCCTGCCAGGGGCATTTCCGTGTCAGCTGCTGTTCCTGTGGATTCATACCTGATAACAGACTATTCTCTGAGGGCCACATTTGCAAAGGGGCTCTGCATCCTACCTGGGAACAAGGGGGAACAGGTGGGCATTACGCACTTCTGAAAATCTGTCTGCTTCAGTCAGTTGCTTAACGGGGGGACCCGAGCGCTTTCTGAAAATCTCCCTCGGAGCCTGTATTTCATTTGGCAGAGTTCCCGAGGTGCGTAATCCCTCCCTGACTGGCGAATTTCTACCTTGGGGACAATTATTTTTAAAGCCACTGTTACAAATAAGAGGGACCCGTTTCCCTGCCCCAGTGGAAATGGCTTCCCCCGCCTCCGTTAACTGCCGGAGATAAGGGATCTGTTCTTGATTTGCTTGTCTTTTGTTTAAATTTAAATATGCAAGTGGGGTGGAACCGACATCTGTAGTGAATGAGATGGAGATTCTGGAGTCTTTCTTTGTTTCTGGTTACAGTGAAATAACTCTTGATTTCTGGTTTCAATTAAATCCACATCTCCGCCATCCCTTGACGCGTTATATAATATCTATGTGTGTGCTCATATTTTATTTTTTTATATATATATAATTTTTTTTCCAAGGTAGAGAGTGAAAATGTCACGTGTGTGGAAATTTCTAGTTGATTGCCTGCCAAAATACCCATCTCGGCTGCGCATGTGCATCAATATTATGATTAGGGCGGGGGGGGGAGAATCTGAAAGGGGTGAGGGGGAAAAAAAAAAAGAAAAGATTGATGGCAGGATTAGAAATTGACGGGATTGAGGGGCGGTAAGGATGCCCTGCGGCCTGCCCCGCTCTCCTCGGCTTTGTGAATTACATCCCACCGGGAACTGAGCGGCGGCGGCGGGATGCAACCAGGTGATTCAAACCCAGAGGGCGGAAGAGATAATATGGTATTGTCAGAAGAAATGGGACGCAGGCAGATGCGAGATGCTGCTGCTTAGACGGGAGGGGCTGGCGGCAGGAATCTAGGCGGGGAGGGTGCGAAGGGAAGTCCACCCTGTTGGCTGCGCCTCCGTTTTTATTAGTAGTAGTATGATTTTTTTTTTGCATTTTGATTTGTAAGGCAAAGGAGCTGGCGTTGTCAGCGTACGGTGTGTGTGCACGCCTGCGTGTGTGTGTGTGTGTGTGTGTGTGTGTGTGTGTGTCAGAGGGCTGTGTTGTCATTTCTAACCTAGCAAGGCACCCCCTGTCGAGGTGACTGGCATCATCTGACAGGTCATTCCTCTCTGTGCTGCCGAGTTCATGTTTGCCTTGCAGCTGGCACAGGGGTTTGGCTGATGTCTCTCTCCCGCAGCCAGCCTGCGGTGTGAAGTTGCCAGAGGATTATTAGATGAGGGTAGGTGGTCGGCAGGCAAGTGCATAAACCAGTGCCTCTGTCTTGTTTTCCCTGAGGTGGTTTTTTCCCCCCAGGCCAGGGAAATCCGTTATCTTCTTTTGTAAATCCAGGCTCGCCAAGGCCGCGATCGTCCAGCCGGTGGGACCCACTCAGATGCTTTGTTAGGGCGAGGACGCGGCGGTGTGAATTTAGAGCTGGCGAGGGGTATTTAGTTTGGGATCCCGGAGAGGACAGGTACAGTGGGATCCGTGTGCTTAATCCGTGACCTAGAGGGACCCTCTCCGGGAGCTTGAGTCGTGACCCCGTTTAGTTCTTGACCTCTGTCAAAAGACAGCCAGTTAGTGCCAGCTGTGATTTATGTGGCCGCCTGCCCCCCGGGGAGCCAGGCTAAGAACCCGCCAGCTTGTTACGCGGGTAGGGTCACTGAACAGCCGTCGGATAACGACGCGGGCTTGATTTGGACAGATGAGCTAGAGGAGAGGGGATGGAACTCCCGAGCCAGGAGACGGACGCGCCGGTGTCGCTTGTGCCAACTCCGGAGTCTGATCCTGTCCGTCCCGGGCAGGGATTTGGAGCAATCAGATTTTTGAATTGCTCCTCTCTGGCTCTGGGCATGAAACCTACTGGTCTGTGCTCCAGCTCCAGGCTCAGCTCCAAAGCCCTGTTCCCCAGGGCCCTAAGCCCCTTACAAACATCCTAACGGCTCTGTGGGGAAGGGACATGTCATTATCCCCAAAACCGAGGGCCACATGGATCGGAGGCCAGATGTTTTTTGGTGCCGAACTCCCGTTAATTCCAAATACCTGTAAAAATCTGGGTCTCGGGTGACTCAGCCAGGGTCGTATCAGAAGTCCGTGTTGGGAATTGAACTCAGATCTTCCGAGTCGTAGTCAAAAGCTTTACCCGCAAGACCCTCCTTCCTCTGCAGAAACCTAACTTTTTAGGGGTCTGTCCTGTAAAGTGCCGAGGGCCCTTGGCGCATGGCAGGAAGTGCTCCCTGCTCAAGGTGTACGGCGGGGAGTTGGGGCGCGTGGAGCGATGGAACAGTTTGAATCCAGCCCAGGTGCCATCGGGGTGGGCTTCCCAAAAGGCCGGGTGTCCACCAGTGGCGTGCGGGGAAGCGCGGACTCACCTCTCCGTTGTTCTCAAGTGTCTCGGTTTTTATTTAAAAAAAAAACCACAACTCTATTGGGGAGGGGAAGGGGACAAACCTTGACAATGTGAGGTGAGCGTAACTGATGCCAGGATGCTTCTTGAATTTGCAGGCCTTCCAAACTGACTCGGGGGCCCCATCGCCGGCCGTCCCGGCGTTGAGGCCTGGCTGGCTTGCGCCTGTGTCTGTCTGCTAATTACTTTCTGTCTCCGGGGCTGCCAGTCTGGCAATTTCACTGACACTACATTAAAAAGATCAAAACCCCGTCGCCCTAGGTGTGAGGAATTTGGCTGAGCGTTGGCGGCGGCTGGGATTCTGGTCTTGCTGGTTCGAGCGCGGGTTTTCTAGCGGCAATGCTGGCTGTTCGGCGTTAGTCACGCTTGGGGGACGTCCCCCCCACGCTCTCCAGTCAAGCCGGTGGAGAAATGGCTTGGGGGGGGGAAGGAGCGGGACGAGGCGTGAGAATGGTTGTCTAATTGCTGTTCAGCTGGCTGTCTTGTGACATTAGCAAGGCCCCATTACGTCTGGCCTCCCTCAGCTAATCAGAGCTTCTGCGGAGGAGAGCAGACGGTTAAACAGCTGTCCAAAAAACGGCGCAGAGGGACCCATTGACACCAGTGGAGCGACTCCCGGATGACATCGGGGTGAGTGAGAAGAGAACAGGGGGGCTGCACCCCACAAGCGCTGTCTTTTTTTGCCGGTATGCTGAGGCCGGCGCCGCAAATCCTCAGCTCCCGGAGTCATGTGATTAGGTGAGACTTTCAGCTGTGGTTGTTTGAAAATAGCAAGTTGCGACCTCTCTGGGTTGTGGGGGAAAGCTTGAAAACATAAAACCGGGGGGGCGGGGGGGGCGGGAGGGAATGTATTATTTATCTTTTAAATCTCAGGATTTTTTTTTTTTTATGTCGACCTCATGATTTTCTTTGCGGCCTGACTCATGGCTTTTGAAGGCTTTGGCTTGGCAGCATCCAGTGGATTAAAAAATAAAAAAATCCCCTTTTCCCGAGGTCTGGCTTCTGTCATTCATACTACCCTGAGCCACAGGCGAGGGAGCCAAAATCTCTTTCCTCTGCTCTTCGGCACATAACTCAGAGCTTTGCTTGTTTCAAACCGCCGTCAGCCTTGCCAGGATCCCGGTCGTTTGACATTCGATAGCTGCTCCGAGGTGATTGACTCAGGGATTTGCTGCTGCTGGCTTCGCCGGACGTGGTCCGTCTTGGGGCTCTGGTCCCATCAGATCTCACAAGCTGGGTCGGACTCGGGGGACTGATGGGAATGGTTCACTTCCTGTCTCAAACTCTGACACGGTGGCTCCACCCTCTCAGAGGTGGCTGCTTTTTGGTAAAGCAGGGGAGACGACGGCGGAGCGTTAAAGCTTCGAACCGTGAATGTCTTGTCAACAAGGCAGGCACGTAAGTTACCATCGGGTCTGCCACGGTGCTGGGGTTTTTTGGGGTTCTTCACACTCCTGGCTCAGATTTGCAGCGGGTCCCTCGGCGGACTGCCTTGGAGAGACCTGGAGATTTCTTGGCGTTTAAGGCCGAAGGATCACCTACTCTGACCTCCCGTGATATCACCCGGTTGTGAGCCTGATGACTTCAGTTAGACCAAAGCATTTAGATGTTGTGTTAGCAGGAGCGTCGTAAGTAATTTTCCGCCCTTCTCCGCGCTGATACAGCCTCAGCTGGAGTATCGTGTCCAGTTCCGGGCGCCGCATTTCGGGAAAGATGTGGACGGATCGGAGAGAGAAGAGCAACAAGAATGATGAACGGTCTAGAAAACATGAGCGGCGAGGGAAGATTGAAACAATTGGGTTTGTTTAGTCTGGAGAAGAGATGACCGAGAGGGGACGTGATCACCGTTTTCGAGTACATCAAAGGTTGTTACAAGGAGGAGGGAGAAAAAATGTTCTCCTTAACCCCTGAGGACAGGACAAGAAGCAATGGGCTTAAATTGTAGCCAGGGCGGTTTAGGTTGGACATTAGGAAAAACTTCCTGTCAGGGTGGTTAAGCTCTGGAATAAATTGCCCAGGGAAGTGGTGGCATCTCCATCATTGGAGGCTTTTAAGAGCAGGTTGTCCAGGATGGTCCAGATACCTGCTCTAGGATGGTCTAGATAATAGTCAGTCCTGCCACGAGGGCGGGGGACTGGATTAGAGGACCTCCCTTCCAGTCCTACAAATCTGCGTTCAGGAGACAGACTGGCAGAGAGCAGAAGAGGCCGAGGTGCCCCCAATGTCTGAGTCTCCTGTGATACTAGGTGAGATTTGTGGCCAGGTGATCCCGGCAAGCGATCTGCACCCCCTGCCACTGCAGAGCCCCTCTCCTCCCCCAGGTCCCTGCTGATCTGACCTGGTTGGGGGGACGAATTCCTTCCTGAGCCCAAATCTGGGTTGTGCTTTCAGTCCTCCATCCCCCCTGATCACCTCAGGGAGATGGGCAGACTGGAAATCCAACCATCTGATCTTCCCTCCCGGCGTGAATACTATTCTGGAAGAAAAATCATTTTATCCAGAAGCGTAACTCCACTTAGGAAGAGAATTCAGTGACACTGAATGAAGGCCTCTTTTTTTTATTCTGAACGGTGTAATCTGGTGGACTAGCATAGCTTTCGTTAATCTGGACGAATTTCCCCCAAATCCTAGATCTATATGTTGCTGTGCATCTTGTTGACTTGGCAAAATGGGCAGCGGTTTGGAAAACCTGCCCCGTGAGTCAGCGTGGAAGGATTCGATTTTTATCGGTGAATGCGGGTAAAGGTCGATTTCACCGTACGCGCGCCAAAAAAAGGCCCATAGGTAAATGGTTGACATTTACAAATAGGCAACGTAAAAAAAAAGCCTGCTTGAGAACTCATTCAAGTTGGATCTGAAGATCGTTCCTTTCTATATTTTAACAGGTGATGTTGACAATTTGTGTGTTAATGGCCATAAAATTGATCTTTTTGAAGCGCAGCGTTAACGGTCCTTAAATCGGTGCTCCCCAAACTTCTCCCAGTCACGCCCCCCCACCCCTTACCCTGTCTGCGATCCCACCGAGGAGCCGGGGCCAGGAGCGGGGTGGTGGCTGGGGGCAGGGCTGTGGCCAGGGAAGCGGGGGAGATGCGGGGGGTGGGGGGCAGAGCAGTTGTTCTCCTTGTCCACTGAAGACAGGATAAGAAGCAATGGGCTTCATTTGAAGCAAAGGAGATTTGGGTTAGATAGCAGGAAAAACTTTCTCATTCTAAGCATAGTTAAGCACTGGAATAAGTTTACCAAAGGAGATTGTAACAACCCTGATCGTTGGAGGTTTTCAAAGAACAGATCTGACAGTCAGGGATAGACTCATAGAAGATCAGGGCTGGAAGGGACCTCAGGAGGTATCTACTCCAACGTCCTGCTCAAAGCAGGACCAATCCCCGACTAAATCATCCCAGCCAGGGCTTTGTCAAGCCGGGCCTTAAAAACCTCTAAGGAAGGAGATTCCACCACCTCCCTAGGGAACCCATTCCAGTGCTTCACCACCCTCCTAGGGAAATTGTGTTTCCTAATATCCAACCTAGACCTGCCCCACTGCAACTTGAGACCATTGCTCCTTGTTCCTTCATCTGGTACCACTGAGACCAGCCGAGCTCCATCCTCTTTGGAACCCCCTTTCAGGTAGTTGAAGGCAGCTATCAAATCCCCCCTCACTCTTCTCTTCTGCAGGCTAAACAATCCCAGTTCCCTCAGCCTCTCCTCGTAAGTCATGTGCTCCAGCCTCCTAATCATTTTTGTTGCCCTCCGCTGGACTCTCTCCAAGTTGTCCACATCCCTTCTGTAGTGCGGGGTCCAAAACTGGACGCAAAACTCCAGATGAGGCCTCACCAGTGCCGAATCGAGGGGAATAATCATGTCCCTCGATCTGCTGGCAATGCTCCTACTTATACAACCCAAAATGCCGTTGGCCTTCTTGGCAACAAGGGCGCCCTGCTGACTCCTATCCAGCTTCTCGTCCACTGTAACCCCCGGGTCCTTTTCTGCAGATGGTCTAGTTGTTCTCTCTAGGTCTTTTCCAGCCTTACGGTTCTGTGATGTGTTGGGGCTCGAATCTACCAGGGAATAAGTTGCAGGTGTCAATTTGCCTGCCAGATCCCCATATTTTTGCCTAGTGTGAAATTGACAACAGGGTGGGGGAGGGGGTGTGAAATGACCAGCCGGGCCGGCCTAGAAACCATATTTTCCCTTTACGCAAGGCCCAAACTCATGTCTGCCGCTGTGTATTTATTATTTTGCAAGAGAAGAGTAGCGGGTAAATATCGGTTTCACCCTAAAAGCCCTAGTAATGGTGCTTTTCCGCAGCTGCATGGGTGAGCAGCGTGACCCTAGGGAAGGAATAAATACCAGAACGCAGCTGTCTGCCCTTTGGTGAAATAACAGGGTCCTCGGAGTAAATATAGCATTTAGCCGGGGGGGGAGGTTGGGGCGTATCTCTGCTGCTGGAAATCCGTTGCCAGCTGTGAGGAGGATGAAGATGCAGTCTGACCTGGTGCGGAGACGCCTGTGAAGGCTTGTCAAGGTTTGAAAGTTAATTTGGAGGAAGGGAGGGCGAGAATCGAAAGCGCTGTCGCTATTCCTGACGGGGAGGTTTGGTGGAACAGCTGTTCCACTCAGTTTCCCTATGTAAATAATCCTTAATAGATAACGTGTGACTCCATCCCTAGGACGGGTTGGCACTGGCTTCTCTGTGACTTACGCGGTACTTGAAGGAAACTGTTCGGCCAGGGTGAAATGCCAAAAACCATTCTTCCTGCAGGGATCCTTCCTTCCTGCGGTACAAATGCCATTATGGAAAGAGAACGTTTCCCGGTTCTTCGCTCCTGACATCAATCATTCTCAGCAGCGTGGGCGGGAATGCCAATATTTGCAAGGAGCCCAGTAACTTAGTGCAATTAGGAGAACGACTCCAAGCCAATCTCATGCTTCAGGGCTCCGGCCGAGTTGCCTGCAGGGGTCAGGAAGGAATTTTCACCCTGATGCACAATTGGTATCTGGGAGTGGGAGCCACTTTGCCCTGGGGCATCAGAGATCACCAGAGCTGGGACATTGGGCACAGTAGGCCGGTGCTTTGATGTTGTGCAAATAATCCGCTTTCTAGCTGCCTGGCTGGTGCATCTGATTGGCCCTTTCGGCCTTAAACTCTAACTGGACAGGGCAATGGACTGGCATTAGGCCTGGCTCTGCCGCTGACCCGCTGTGCGTCTGGGGGCGAGTCGTTCCCGTACCTGGTGCCTCAGTTTCCCCTTCTCTGCTGATTTCGATTGTAAGCTCTTTGGGGCGGGGACTTGTCTCTGACGAGGTGTTTGTGCAGCGCCTGGCGCAGCGGGGGCCTTGGTCTCAGCTGGGGCCTGCCGAGGCTTCCGTATTATTGCAAAAAAAAAAATCAACAAGAGTAACATTCCCTCGAAACGCCAGTCGAGAGGATTGGGCGCGTTTGCATAATGAATGGCCAGTCGATGGTTTGGAACCGCGGTGATCCAGCCAGGTTTGGCTGACTAGCCAGCGGAGCTGCATCCACGTAAAGCTGGTGCGGGAAAGAAATGGAATTGGGGCCCGTTGTTTCGTGGAAGGGCGGTTAGATCATCTAATCTGGCCTGTCCAGCGCGGGCTCGTCCATTTCCCCTTCATTTTACCCTTTCGTAACGTACAAAAACCAGGGCTCACCCGCCGAAACGCAGAGGCCGCTGGTTTAGCATGAAGAAGAGGACGTCGTCTTTTTGCACAACTGATCTGTGGAACTCCTTGCCAGGGGATGTGGCGAAGACCAAAAATATAAATGGGTTCCCCCGAAAAGTTCGCGGAGGATAGGTTCATTGGTGGCTGGTAGCCAAGATGGTCCGGGACGCAGCCCCACGCTTGTGGTGACCCTAAACCGTGGGCCTACCAGGAGTTGGGAGTGGTAGAGCGCGGTGGATCACTGCATGATTGTCCTGTACGCTCCCCCTAGATTAGTCGTAGCGTGGCCTGACCCAGTCTGGCAGCCTTCAGGATTGCGGGGGAGAGAATGAATGGGGAGCTAACGTTGACGCCGGCCGCGAGATTCCCTCGGTTCAGACAGTTCGCCCGCGGCTCTTTGCCCGGCCGTTCGCCTCGGAGCTCCCCGCGCCTCCTCGACGTGATGGCTTCGAGCGGCTGCGAAACGCGACGAGCCGGGCTCTGAGCCCAGTTCCTCGGGGGGCCTGTCAGCCGGGCCCGGCAGCCGAAGCAGGCGGTGGAGAACAGATGGCAGCTCCAGGCCCGCGGGACGGCGCGGCCGTCGGCAGGGTCTCGCGGCTTCTTAGCACCTGGCCCCGGCTGCTCCGAGGCGAGGATCCTTGGCAGGGCGGATTGCAGGGCAGGGCGTAGAGGGAGCCGGGTGTGGGGGTGAGTCAGACGCGCAGAATCCTGGGGCTTGAGCGGATGCCCCATGCGTGACTTATTTCTCTTTTCTCTCCCCCCCCCGGCTCTGTAGATGAAGAAGATGGGGATCTCAGGAACCTGGAGAGCGCCCTGGGGGTCAAGAAAAAGAAAAGGGGCCCCCGCAAGCAGAAGGAAAACAAGCCAGGGAAGCCCCGGAAGCGCAAAAAATTGGTAAGCCGCCCGTTTGCCGGGCTGCCGACGTTTCGGGGGCGGGGCGTGTGTGTGTGTGATCTCAGACGGGGGAGGGGGCACCGGGGGCGAGGGTGGGGTGGGTTGATCTTGGATGGGGAGGGGAATCGATGCCCTTTTGGAGCTCGGCGGGTGTCGGGGGGGCCGATCCTGCCGCCGAGCTGCGTTTGTCGGCCCTGCCCGTCTCCTCAGTCTGGGAAGGCTGAAACCCCGCGCCCAGAGTCTGTTCGGCCTCTTTATTGGGGGCAGCATGTCTTGGTGATGCAGGATTCCTATTCCCAGCTCTGACACTGGGTAACCTAGAGCAAATCGCTCCCTCCGCCGCCCCACCGTGCCTCAGTTTCCCCATCTGCAAATTGATGCCGACCTCCTTTGTGAAACGCTTTGAGATCTGCCGATGAAACGCGTAACAGCCAGGGCACCTGAGAGATTCCCCCTCAAATCGTCCCAGCCAGTTTGACCAGAGCCGCCAGACGAACCACCTCCCCCCGAATCGTCCCAGGCGGTTCGACCGGGATGGACATCCGCCCCTGTCCCCCGCTGGGAGCCGTTGTGCTGGCAGGTTGTTCCCTCGCCAGCGAGCTCCCTCTCGACTTTGCCCCTCTCGCCCCCGCAGGTGAGCGAGGATGAGTTTGAGTCGGACCGGGAGGAGTTCCGGGAGAAGTCGGAGAGCGGGAGCAGCGACTACGGAGGGGTGGCCAAGAAGAAGCGGCGGAAGCACCGGGAGAAGAAGGAGAGAAAGACCAAACGCCGGAAAAAGGTGGATGGTGATGCAGGCCAGAAAGTAAAGGTACAGAGCGGCGATCCGCCACCCGCTGCTGGCCGAGCTCTCTGAGGTGAAACCCCCCCCACCCCCGGTGGCCCTCTGCATGTGTAGGAGAAATCATCGCCCAGCTCCCTCGGGTGGGGGCTCGAAATTCCCATACAGCATAAAGCCAGATGGGACCACCAGGTTTCATAGAAGATCAGGGTTGGAAGGGACCTCAGGAGGCATCTAGTCCACCCCCCCTGCTCAACATAGGACCAATCCCCAGACAGATTTTTGCCCCAGATCCCTAAATGGCCCCTTCAAGGATTGAACTCGCAACCTTGGGTTTAGCAGGCTAATGCTCAAACCACTGAGCCATCCCTGCCCCTAATCCAGCCTAACCTCCTGGCCAGTCACCCCTCAGCTGAGCCCAAAGACCTAACCATCTCTGGAGACTAACCCGGCAGAGACCGAGACACCCCCACTGCCTGATTTCCCTGCCCTGGCGGGGGATTGACGATGTGCCCGGAGGATCCCAACAGGCAGGCCGCCCCCAAACCCGACTGTTGCTTTTTGGCTAATGTTTGGGAAGGGCACAAGGGACATCAGGTGCATAAACTCTGGTAGGCCCTTCCGCGATTCCAAAGCACCTGCTCTTTCTCAAGATAATCCCACCGGGTCCACCCTGTTAGCGCAGTTTCCCTCCTCCCTGTTGTTTCTAAGCCGAGTTTGCCCGGGACAGAAATCGCCCCTGTCCGAAGCGCTCTGGGACTGCCGTTCTGTTGGAGAAGGCGCAGGGCAAACGGATGGAATTGGGAAATCCCAAATTTCTCACCAGCAAAATGTTGCGGTTTGGGTGAGAATTTTCCTTTCGAAACCACATTTTTTTTTTCCGTTTTAATTGAAAATAGTTTGTTCCGATTTTCAGCTTTGGGATTTTGGGGGTTTTCCTTCTTTCACCTTTTGATTCACCTTCTCCCTGCTCCCCAAAACGGGAAATCTGAAAATGGAAAACGGCAACGAAACAACCGTTTTGTAGTTGGGACCTAGGGCAGGCAGGGAACCCGAGTTCCCATGTTCGTGTCGGCTACGGCAGGCCCCCGATCAGACACTGGGCCTTCAGACTCATTCAGCTGTCTCCCTTGGCACTGGGAGGCCGTTCCTGACCCTCCCTTCCTCTGATGGGTAGAATTCTGCCTCGGTGCTCCAGCCTCGGTTAATCTCCATCTGATCTGCCAAAAAATGAAGTGAAATTTCTCATTTTGATTTTCCCGACTTGGGAGAAATGAAGCATTTAGTCAGTTTTGACCAAAATCACAAATCCCAGTGGGAAGTTTTTCATGTGGAAAAAATCGGGAGTGTTTGAAAAATATAGATTCAGCGGCACCAAAACGTTTAACAAATTTGCGTCCGTTTTGCCACATAGTTTTGGTCCCCAAGCGAAGTAACAAACAAAAAACCCCTGGTGGGGGAGGAAATGCTGAAAAATTCAAACTGTTTCTAAACGACTTTTCATCTAATACACCTCTAGCCCGATATAACGCGACCTGATATAACACAAATCTGATATAACACGGTAAAGCAGCGCTCCAGCGGATCAAAGCAAGTTTGATATAACGTGGTTTCACCTATAACGTGGTAAGATTTTTTGGCTCCTGAGGACAGCGTTATATCGGGGTAGAGGTGTAATTTCATTGAACAAAAACGGTAACTGGTGCTCAAAACTGAAATGAAACATTTTGATGTTTTCTGTTGAAAGTGATTTTCTATTTCTTCCTTTCCTGTTGTTTTACTCTGAAAAAAATCGAAAATGTTTTTTGGGGGAAAAAAAAAGTTTGCAGACGAAACGTTTGATTTTTGTTTTCTTCGAAACAACTTCCGAAATTTCCCTTCATTTTATTTAAAAAAAAAAAAAATGAAACCTGATCGAAATCGAAACCAATCATTTCATTTCCGGGCGAGCAAAAAGTTGCGTTCGACCCTAAACCGTTGGGTGTTGTGTTTTGGGGATTTTTTTGGAGATGCCGAGTATTTTGAAAAACGTTATTTTTGCTCCGAGCCCATCGTGCTTCTCCCGTCCCCTGATTTGTCGCACTTGCCCATGAACCGGAAAACTGAGGAAGTTCTTGTTGGGCTTAGTGTGTTGTTGGCCAGTCGCTAGACAGGAGGCCGTGCCGCATGAATTGGTAGAACCTTCTGGCCGTGAACGCTATCGCTCGATTTTGCCCGTTCCCTTTTGCTGCGGATTACTGGATCCTTGGCAATTCAGTGTGGACGCTCCATTATATCCCGTCTCTAGCAGAGACGTAGGAGCATGGTAGATCTCTCAGCACTAGAGTCTTTAGGATGCATCCGTGGTGGTCCCTCAGGCTTCCTCTCCATGCGCCTGTCCTGGGAAGCCTCCCACCGGGAGGGCAGGGGTGTATCCTCCCCTTTGGAGAGGATCCCCGGCAACACCCCCCCCAAGCTGGCTAACGGGGAGCGTTTGGCTTGCTCAGCAGGTAGAGCAGAAATCCTCGGCCCAGCTGCTCATGACCTGGGGGCTGGAAGACGTGGACCATGTGTTCTCCGAGGAGGATTATCACACGCTCACCAACTACAAAGCCTTCAGCCAGTTCATGAGGTAAGGTCCTGGCGGCTGCGGGTGTCCCATTGAATCAGGCCGTAGGCTGGAGAGTGGGCTAGGAGTCAGGACATGTCCCTGCCCTGTCATGTGACCTCAGGTGGGTCCCCTCCCCTCTCTGGGTCTCCGTCTCCCCTCCCGCCCGTTCAGTGGGGCAGGGTGGGGGTTCTGGGCAGTGACGGGGCCCCGATCTTGGTCGGGGCAGGGTGGGAGTTCTGTGCAGCGCTGAGCTCATGAGTTCGTTAGTAGTGCCTAATAGGGGTGCATGGAGCTGCTCTAGAGCGTCTCTGTTCTGGCCGTGGGGTGCTGCCCCAGGTCTGCCTGCCCTGTGGCTGGGGAGGCGGAGGATGAAAAGGCTCCCCCGATCCCTAAAATATGCCCCCTGCTGCTGATCACGTCCCTGGACCAAGCCGTCGCCGTCTCCCTTTGCCCCAGCCCCCGTGGCTGCAGCGGCCTCCAGCAGATCCTGAAGCGGGAGGAAGAAGCGGATCCGGTCTCAGCTCCCCCAGCGCTCGGAAGCACCAGGTGTTCGGGGAGAAGGAACCCCAAGAAGACTGGTAACGTGTGTCAGTGGGGCCAGAGCTGATTGACACCAGTTGGGATCTGGCCCCATTGACTCCAATGGAGAGACGCCCATTGACACCAGCTGGGATCTGGCCCCATTGACACCAGTGGAGAGACGCCCATTGACACCAGCTGGGATCTGGCCCCATTGACTGCAACAGAGAGATGCCCATTGACACCAGTTGGGGTCTGGCCCCATTGACACCAGTGGAGAGACGCCCATTGACACCAGCTGGGATCTGGCCCCATTGACTGCAACAGAGAGATGCCCATTGACACCAGCTGGGGTCTGGCCCCATTGACTCCAATGGAGAGACGCCCATTGACCCCAGCTGGGGTCTGGCCCATTGACTGCAACGGAGAGACACCCGTTGACACCAGCTGGGATCTGGTTCCATTGACTCCAATGGAGAGACGCCCATTGACACCAGCTGGGGTCAGGCCCCATTGACTCCAATGGAGAGACGCCCATTGACACCAGCTGGGATCTGGCCCCATTGACTCCAATGGAGAGACGCCCATTGACACCAGCTGGGATCTGGCCCCATTGACTCCAATGGAGAGACGCCCATTGACATCAGCTGGGATCTGGCCCCATTGACTCCAATGGAGAGACGCCCATTGACACCAGCTGGGATCTGGTTCCATTGACTCCAATGGAGAGACGCCCATTGACACCAGCCGGGATCTGGCCCCATTGACTCCAGTGGAGAGATGCCCATTGACATCAGCTGGGATCTGGCCCCACTGACTCCAATGGAGAGACGCCCATTGACACCAGCTGGGATCTGGCCCCATTGACTCCAATGGAGAGACGCCCATTGACACCAGCTGGGGTCTTTCCTCTGCTGACCCCCGTCCCTCTCCAGCCCGCTGTGCTGGGCCCGGAGGCGGGTCAGCCAGGAGACACGGGCTCTGCCATGCCGTCATTACCCCGATGACGCCCCAGCAGCCCGCCCCCGTCATGCCTGACTCAGCTGGTGTGGGAGCCCGGAGATCCGTGCGGACCTGGGCTAAGCGCCCGCTGGCGGAGCCCCAAGGAGCCCGGGAGAACGCCGTGGGTAGCGGCCAGCGGGGCTGGCAGGGCTCGAGGGAGTTTGTGTCAGCCAGCCGGGGGGCTGGAGTCAGATCCTAGTCTTGCCAGGGAGGATCTGCGGCCAAGAAGGCTTCCTTGCTGCCTGGCAAGCGGAGAGCGCGGCCTGCAGCCGTCCTGGCCGCGGAGAGCGAACGCCTCCAGCCCTCCCAGAAAACCCGAGCCAGCGCCAAGTCTCTTCAACTGGAATTCCAGGCCCGGAGCGACGGGAGCCGTGCCGGCTGCCAGCAGGTTCCCGGGAGGAATTAAAGGCGTCGGTAGTCACCTAATTAGCCCTTGGATCTGGTTCCCCGAATAGCAGCAGCACTCAGCCTGGAGCCGACTTCTCGGTGTTTTCCATCGGCGGGTCTCCCCTCCGCAGGCCTTTGGAGCGAGCTGGGTGTCTGTCGGCTCCTTTCAGCTGTGCCGCTTCGGTCCTTCCCCCGGGCCCAGGGATCGGAGGAGCAGCCCTGGGATAGCGTCTGAGTAGATGGTTGCAGGGATCCCTTCGGGCCTTTGGAGCGACCATCTCTGCATCCGGGATGGGGTTTTTTTTCGGGGGGGGGGAGCGACACCACCGAAATGGCTCCCCCGCCGGCGGTCGCGTTTCACCAGCCCCGTTCTTTGCACCCTGCATCCTTCGCGCCGCTGAGGAAGGGACCCGGTCGGATCCACTTCAGAGGAGGATTGGCTGAGGCGCCGACTACCGGGGACCACCCCACAGCCTCCCACTCCCAGCCAGGGGTGGGAGGCGGCATAGGCCAGGAGGTAGGAGATCTGGGTTCTGTCCACCTCCCCCGTGCCTCGGTTTCCCTGTTTGTAAAACAGGGATAATATTCGTCCTGCTCCTTTGCAAAGGACCCCCACCACTCAGGATGGAAAAATCCTGCCGGGATTGTTTGCCTCTAGGGCCTGAACCAGAATATCCCACAAGCGGTGGCCTTTTTCCCTACTCCCGGAGGTTGTAGCTGGACTGGCAGCGCCACCTGGTGTCTGATTTACCAAATCAGCTCTTGGCGTGAGTTGGCTGGAAGGGATCTGGCCTCCACTGTGGGTGGACCTGCAGATCAGTGGGTTCCTGTCCTTTTTATAACAACCGTGTTACGGCTTTGAAGACTGCGGCCGAATCCCCCCTCAGCCTTCTCTGCCCGACACCTTTCCAGACTATGGTGTCCCTTGCAGGAATCTGATCTGCCAAGTTTCACCTCACTTAAAAACGACTTGCGTACAAAATCCGACGTAAACATACCAGAGTGTCACAGCGCACGACGACTGAAAACGTGCTTACGATCTCATTTTCACCATATCGTTATAAACGACGTCGGTTGGAATATAGATATCGTGCATATAGTCTATAGAGCGGTATATAAGGCGCCATCGTATGACATTTTCGTTCGTGCTGACGTCGCTTGTGCTTTTTAGGTATAAAGCCCTGCAAATCTGTGGTGGTTCACTTTATATCCGCAGGCTGTGTTTGTGAATCATAGAAGATCAGGGTTGGAAGGGACCTCTGGAGGGATCTAGTCCAACCCCCTGCTCAAAGCAGGACCAAACCCAACTAAATCATCCCAGCCAGGGCTTTGTCAAGCCTGACCTTAAAAACCTCTAAGGAAGGAGATTCCACCATCTCCCTAGGGAACCCATTCCAGTGCCTCACCCCCCTCCTAGGGAAATAGTGTTTACTAATATCCAACCTAAACCTCCCCCTCTGCAACTTGAGACCATTGCTCCTTGTTCTGTCACCTGCCACCACTGAGACCAGCCGAGCTCCATCCTCTTTGGAACCCCCTTTCAGGTAGTTGAAAGCAGCTATCAAATCCCCCCTCACTCTTCTCTTCTGCAGATTAAACAATCCCAGTTCCCTCAGCCTTTCCTCATAAGTCATGTGCTCCAGCCCCCTGATGATTTTCGTTGCCCTCCGCTGGACTCTCTCCAATTTGTCCACATCCCTGGCAGCGTGAAACAATCGCCGTATAACGATCCCTTGGCGTGAGCTGTCGAAACGGGGCGCGCCTCAGAACTGATCCTTTATAAACAGGATTGTGCCGTAGTTCTAACCGGAACCCTAGCCGGGGGTCTCGGGCGCTCACCCGGTCCAGTCCCCTGCACTCATGGCGGGAGGAAGTATTGTCTAGACCATCCCTGACGGGTGTTTGTCTCGTGAGGCGGGGACTACAGATGATGTGTGTGCTACAGCGCAAAAAATGTGTCACAAAAATGCGTTGCCCCTCTTAAAACCCAGATGGTTGTTTCCATTCCAGATGGAGGAGAAATGAATGATAGAAGTCAGATAGCCTCTTAGGTGCCGTCCTGTTCGTTTACCATGAATATCCCTCAACTCACAGTCTTAAATTTTAAATCAGGATGGGATTTTCCCCCTCTCCCCCCCGAGATCTATTCCAGTTCAAACAGGAAGTCCTGTGGCGTGTGTTATGCGGGACATCAGGTGATCTCAGTGGTCCCGTCTGGCCTTGGAATCTGTGAATCTCTAAGCCCGCCTTTCTAGCCAGCCCTGTGGCCGGCCCAAGGAGCTCTGTCCCTTGACCTCCTCCTAGGACATGGCTGCATGGTCTAGTGGGTAGGTTGCTGGACCGGGAAGTCACAGGACCTGTGTTCTTTCGGGGGGAGGGATAGCTCCGTGGTTTGAGCATTGGCCTGCCAAACGTGGGGTTGTGAGTTCAATCTTTGAGGGGGCCAGTTAGGGATCTGTCTTGGGATTGGTCCCCCTTTGAGCAGGGGGTAGGACTAGATACCTCCTGAGGTCCCTTCCAACCCTGATATTCTATGCCTTTGTCATGCTTTCTCTCCCACACACACTGCAACCAAATCAATCCCATGGAAACACCCTTAGCTGTTGCGTGCATTGCTTTGGGCGTTGGCTTCCTGTTGTTTCAACTCTCGCTGCACAGCGGGATATTTAATTGCTCCTTCGGTTTAGCCCTATGAGCCTTGATGTTGGCCAGTATTGCATGCTTCAGATGCAATAAAACCACGATTAGAAAATACCTGCCCAGAAGGGAAATTTCGTCCTCTCTATTTGTGTTTATGCTCTTTCGCCTGTCTGATGAGATCCTATAAATGTCTTAGCGTGGGCAACAGGGATTGAACCTGGGACTTCTGCATCGAACACCATGACCCACGGTGTAGCAACACCTCAACCTCTCTCTGTATCCCACTACAGCGGGACAGAGCACCGCACTGACTGGGTGTGGGCCGTCCATCTAAATGAAACCATTGGGCTCCTTCGGAATTTCGGGTCATTTCTTTTCCCTTGATGCGAACGATTCGGTGAAACCGACACCAATTCACAAAATGTTCGTCGGTGACGCCAAATCCGTGGCCGGGCGGGGGGGAGAGGCTTTTTGGCTGAAAATTTTTGCCCAGCGTTCGTCTAAGGGCCCCTCCTATTCCAAGGAAGTTTGGAGAGATGTCAATGTTTTATCTGATAGCTGACCCATCTCTCTAGTGGGGCTTCACAGATGACTACGGCTCCATTATCTCTGACTAATGTGCTTCGCGCCACTTAACTAGTGCATTAGGAGGCAGGGTGGTAAATTATTCAGACTCAAGGACGGTTGTCAACGTCGAAGAACAAAGAACATCCTTCTTCCCTGTTCTGCCAGGCACTGAACAGACACACCCGCCCGCCCCGGTGACCGAGATCAGGGTCCCTGGGGTGCAGGGTGCTGCACAGACGCGTCGCGAGAGAGAACCGTCTCTGACCCAAAGTGCTTACAACCTAAATCGGCAAAACAATGGGGTGGGAGGGGAAACCGAGGCACGGAGCGGGGAGGGATTCTCTCGAAGTTGCAGAGCTGGGACCAGAACCCAGGCGTCCCACGTCCCAATCGGTCCCCCGTGCACTGGTCCCCGCCGCCTTCGTTCGTGACCTGGCCCCGTCGGGTTCCCACCGCGATTTGGGGCGTCTGGGTTCTGTCGCGACACAGCTCCACAGCCGAGGCGACGGTTTGCTAACCTCCAAGCTCCGGCGGCTTGCAGTGGGTCTCCCCGACTGGGAATTTGGAGGTCTGGGGGTGGCTGACCCCTGGGACCTTTCTCAGGAGTAACAATGAGCAGTGCCTCGAGCAAAGCCTGTCCTGGTGCAGATGAGTATCGGTGCAGGCTCTGGCCGCCTCTTTAACTTTATGAACGCAGAAATATGCTTATGACCCTAAACTCTTAGCACCTTTGGGTGCTGTTTTGCTGGCGAGTGACCGGAAACGCTGAACTTGCGAGGCCAGGGAGGAGAGAGTTGCGCTCGCTCGGATCACGGATTATTCCACGCGGGGGATCGCGGTTACTCAACCGGCTGCGGCACTGCGCTTGGTGCCGGGGGCTGGGTTAGCCCGATCGTCTGGTGTCGCCCGGCTGGAATCTGCCCCGGTGATTCCTGCCTTCGGCCCAAGAGGCGTGGTTGAACTGCAAGGGGCCGTTCCGAAAGAAAACCCGGCTTGATTTAAAGGCGATGCAGAGCAACGTCGGACAACAGCGGCCTAAAGCCGCTGTAGGGTCAGACGCTGCTTCCGTTGATGCCGGTGGAAATCCGGACCGTCTCCCTTGGCTTCAGGGCAGCCGCTGGCCGATTGACGCCGGGGTAACGGAGGGAGAGGAATTTAACGCTCCGGGCGTGTGTCTCCTCTGACCCTGCCGTGAATCGGGGGCGCTCCCAAATCGCAGCTTTCCTTCCGAAAGCAAAACCCAAAGTCTGGCGCTTTGGTGGCTGCCTGGAAACCTCACTCGCTTCACGCCGAAGGCCTGAGTCTGCAGAGAGCCTGAAACCCAAATCGGCGTTGGGGTGCGAACTGCCCCTAACGTGACTGACGCAGCCACATCTGCCTGAGAGGGTGGCGCTGGCGGGGAGGGAGCTGCCCGGAGGTTGCTAACTCCCATGGCAGGGACGGCGATGGCGCCGACTCCATGGGTGCGCCGGGTCTGGAGCACCCACGGGAAAGAAAATAGCGCCGGCAGCCCGGCCGACCAGCTCCTCCGCCTCCCAGCTGCCGGTGATCAGCTGTTCGGCAGCGTGCGGGAGGTGCCGGAGTGGGAGCAGGGAGAGGCGGGGCGGGGGCTTGGGAAATAGGTGGAGCCGGGGGTGGGACCTGTGGCAGAGCAGAGGCGGGGGGAGGACGCGGGGAGAGGTGGGGATGGAAGAGGCGGGGTTGGTGGAAAGGAGTGGGGCCTGGGGCAGACCAGGGGCGGGAAGAGGCGGGGCGGGGGCAGGAAGAGGCGAGGGGGCAGAGCGGGGCGGGAAGAGGCGATGAGGGGCGGGAAGAGGCAGGGTGGGGCGGGAAGAGGCGAGGGGGCAGAGCGGGGCGGGAAGAGGCGGAGAGGCGGGAAGAGGCAGGGTGGGGCGGGAAGAGGCGAGGGGGCAGAGCGGGGCGGGAAAAGGCGGAGAGGGGCGGGAGGCGGGAAGAGGCGGAGAGGGGGGGACGTGGCGGGGCGGGGGCAGGACGTGGGGAGGAGGGGAGGGGCGGAGGGGGGGTGGGAAGGAGCGAGGCGGAGCACCCCCCCGGGAACTCTGGGCGCGGCAGCGGGGTGCCCCGTGCCGCCGCTCGTCGCAGGCAGCCTGCGGGAGGCGGGAGGGGGGACGAACTCTGCTCCCAACGGCCCGGCCGGCGCGCCGCCACCCCGCTTTGTCTCGTGCCGCGCAGGCCGCTCATTGCCAAGAAGAACCCCAAGATCCCCATGTCCAAGATGATGACCATCCTTGGCGCCAAGTGGCGGGAGTTCAGCGCCAACAACCCCTTCAAGGGCTCGGCGGCGGCCGTGGCGGCGGCGGCCGCGGCAGCGGCGGCGGCCGTGGCCGAGCAGGTGTCGGCCGCCGTCTCCGCCGTGGCTGCCGAGCCGCAGCCCCCTCCCGTCCGCAAAGCCAAAACCAAAGAAGGCAAAGGTGAGTCGCCCGGGCTCCCATCCCGCTTGGAGGGAGGGGGGGGGGTTGGACTACATCTCCCATGATGCACCAGGGCCAGGGGCTATGACGATGCCCGGCTTCTCCTCCCGCAAGACCGTGGGGGAGCATGATGGGGGATGTAGTCCCACCGGGGACCCCGGACTAGAGAGGGGAAGGGGCGCATGACGCACCCACCACTACAGTACCCAGGATGCTGCCTGGCCGGGTATGCCCATGGTGCACCCCGTCTCTAAGACCATGGTGCATCATGGGATATGTAGTCTGACCAGGCGCCTTGGGCTATAGAGGACAATAGCTGTGTGGGGCACCCGGAACTACAATTCCCATGATGCATCAGGGCTGGGAGAGGCAAGGCCCTGTGTCTCATTCCCCTCCCCACCCACCTGGACTCCTGGGTTCTCTCCCCGGCTCTGGGAGGGGAGTGGGGGCTGGTGCGTTAGAGCCGGGGGGGCTGGGAGCCGGGACTCCTGGGTTCTCTCCCCGGCTCTGGGAGGGCATGGGGGTGGTGGGTTAGAGCAGGGGGGGCTGGGAGCCAGGACTCCTGGGTTCTCTCCCCGGTTAGGGGAGGGGAGTGGGGGCTGGTGGTTAGAGCAGGGGGGCCTGGGAGCCAGGACTCCTGGGTTCTCTCCCCGGCTCTGGGAGGGGAGTGGGGGCTGGTGGGTTAGAGCAGAGGGGGCTGGGAGCCAGGACTCCTGGGTTCTCTCCCCGGCTCTGGGAGGGGAGTGGGGGCTGGTGGGTTAGAACAGGGCGGCTGGGAGCCCGGACTCCTGGGTTCAACCCCCAGTTGCCTGCGTTGTGACCTAGGGCCCGGCCCTTCCCCGTGCCTCAGTTTCCCCTTCTGGGGCAGGAGGCCGGCCACGTGCCTGTCCAGGAGGTGGATTTGGAGCCTTCGCTTCATCTCGCTTTCTTTGACCAAAGGGCCGGGTCACAAACGGCGCAGCAAGAGCCCCCGCGTGCCGGAGCTGAAGAGGAAGATGAAAGGGAAGCGGATGGCTCCCCTGAAGATCAAGCTGGGCATGATCGGGGGGAAGCGGAAGAAAAGCACCTCGGTAAGCCACGCCCCTTCCCGGCCACCCTCCCTGGGGGCCGTGGGCGCGGGGGGAGCCAGGGGTGGGGGCTGGGAGGTCACCCCAGCTCCCCAAGTCTCACGAAAGCCGGTGGGTTTTTTCCCCCCTCGTCGCAAGGACCCTCCAGGTCTCTGCTTTGGCTGCTTGGTTTGTGCCCGCGTGGCTGTGACGTTCCCTCCCCGGCTTCATGGTTATTCTGCACAGGCTCCCGGCTTCTGAAAACCGAGCCCACGGGACTGGAAGCGCCGGATAAGTGCGGGGGGCTCAGAAATGTGCCGTGCGGGGAGAGGGTCTTTCTCCGCTGCGGTTTTGAGTCAGTCGACCCGGGCTCTGAAACCGGGGGGGCGGGTTTTTCACGGCGGTGTGGACTGTACCGTCCCCGAGGCAGGCGGGACTCTGGGGGCCGCGGCTCCGCTCCCGGCGCGCTGTCACCGGGGCAGGAAGCCCGCTCGGCTTCGGTGCTTCCTGCAGCCACGCCGCCGTCACGACCCGCTGCCCGGCCCTCCCGGGAACGCCTGGGGGAAACTGAGGCACGTGCGCGCCGCCGTCAGACGCAGCTTTCAGAGCGTTCCCAGGCGAGCGCTGACCCGGGAGACTGGGAAAAGCCTCCCTTGGGGCGAAGAGTGACCCCCCTTCCCCCCCTTTCCCCCCCGTTTGCGCCTCTGGCCGAGCCCCTCCTAACGAGGGCCGCTCTGGTTATGTGCAGCATGTGTTTCAGAGCGACGAGGTGGGCGAGATGGAGGAGGAGTCTGACGTGGACAACTCCAGCGTCCACAGCTCCTCGGTGCGGTCCGACAGCTCGGGGCGGGTCAAGAAACTCAAGCGGGGCCGGCCGGGCCGGAAACGGAAGAAGGGTGAGCGTGGCCCCGGCAGCTGGGCGGGAGGAGCTTTCAGGCCAGGGGCGGGGCTTCTCGGGGTGGGAGGGGCTTTTGTAAAGGGGCGGGGCTTCTTGTGGCGGGAGGAGCTTTTGTAAAGGGGCGGGGCTTCTCGGGGTGGGAGGGGCTTTTGTAAAGGGGCGGGGCTTCTCTGGGTGGGAGGAGCTTTTGTAAAGGGATGGGGCTTCTTGGGGTGGGAGGAGCTTTTCCCCAGGGGGCGGTGCAGATATGTCCTTTGAAATGACTGAAATTGATTGAGAGATGCTCCAGCTGTCGCCGGCTTGCAGCAGAGGGGCTTGTAGTGTACCAGACCAGGCTAGCTGGGCCCGGGGGTCGGAGCCGGCGCGCCAGGGGGTGAGCCGAGGTGCTGGGCTAGATGGGCCCGGGGGTCGGAGCCGGCGTGCCAGGGGGAGAGCCGGGAGACCGGGCTAGCAGTCCCTAAGATGTAGCTCGCCCCGGCGTAGCTTGCAGCTGTGATCTGCGCAGTGTTCAAATACTTGACATGTGTCCGTCCAGGACCCCAAGGTAGGCGAGCTGGGATGTCGGCCGTTCACTTCCATGCTTCAGGGCATGAGCTTGCTGAGGGGGTCAGGTAGCATCTTCCGTCACGCCTTAAAACGGACAGGCCCCTGCCCTGTTCCCTGCCCCCCTGTGCCAGCCAGTCTCCGCTCTGGGGCCGGGGGGGAGCCGGCGCCCCCAAGAGGGGACAGGCCCCTGCCCCGTTCCCCGCCCCCCTGAGCCAGCCTGTGGGGGGACGACAGTGATGCAGTCTCCGATTGTTCTTGTGTTACAGCGATCTCCGCAATCCCAATCCAGGATCGGGGGCCCGTGGTGCTGGGCGCCGCACAGATGCATGGTGAGAGGCTGCTTCCCGCCCTGACGGCCTGTTCCGAGGCCGGGGAGGGATCGTGGTATCTCGTCTGACCTCCTGGGGGACGCTTCCGTGAAGGAATTCGAGTGGTTGAACCAGAGCGTCTCTACTCCCTATAATAACAGACTTTAACACTTACCGAGCGCTTTCCAACAGCAGATCTCAAAGTGCTCACCACAGGAGATCGGGGTCATTAGGTCCATTTAGAGAAAGGGAAACTGAGGCACGAGGCGGCAAATTGCCCAGTGCCAAGCTGGGAACAGAACCCAGTTCTCCTGTGTCCCGGTTCAGTGGGTTTCTAGCTTGTTTTGGTAAATTTCACACTTCAAATTGGGTTTTTTTTAATCAATTATTATTTTTAGTTAATTAGCATGTAGAGAAGCCCTGAATAGATAGAGGCTAAGTGGGGGAACTGAGGCACAGAGGAAGTGACTTAACGCAGCTGAGCCGTGGCGCAGCCAGGAATAGAGCGCAGGACTCCCGTGTCCTCCGTCCAGCCAGATTTCCTCTGCTCCTAGTACGGACAGTAGAGCTGAGCGGGAATCTTTGGATGAATCATTTCTTCATCATCGGAAAGCGCCGATTTGTGAAATCCAAAAGCGTTCAGCACAGGTCGGCCTTGGGGAATGTTTCCGACGCGAACAAAATCCCAAGGCCGGGGGGTTTGAAACCGTCGAAATGAAAAGTTCCAGTCGGAAACAACTTTTTGTTCAGAAATCTGAGCGAATTAGGGCCGGGGGCGAAAAAAGAGCTCGGGATTGAAGCGAACCGTGATGAGATTCTCCAAATGAATCATTTGCATCGTCCCGAAACGGGGGGGAAAAAAAATTCTGATTGTTCAGTTCCCGATTGGTTTTTTTGAGAGGTCAAGTTTTCGTCCCGATTCAAA
The DNA here is from genome assembly GCF_016161935.1 of Mauremys reevesii. Taxonomy (NCBI): domain Eukaryota; kingdom Metazoa; phylum Chordata; order Testudines; family Geoemydidae; genus Mauremys; species Mauremys reevesii. The sequence continues at coordinate 13,671,575 of NC_052636.1, read as the reverse complement.
ACCAAAAACTTGAACCCTCAGAAATATTCATGGGACGGGGAGCAATCTTGAAACTGCGGTTTCAGTCCTTTGGTTCGAAATCGCTTTAGAAATTCGCCAAAGAGATTGTTTCGACTGACCCGACGTGGGGAAAAGAGAGAGTTTGCTCAGGCAGCGATTGGGCAACTTCTGGGCTGGGGTGGGGATCCCGACCTCGCCGAGGGCTTAAACCCGGTTCCTGGCCTGCGGGACCGGCGCCGCCCCGTGGGGTCGGGGCGCCGCCCGTCTGCAACGTCTGCTCTTCCGTCCCCTCCCAGTGCCCGGCGAGGAGGAGGTGGACGGCTACGAGACGGACCACCAGGACTACTGCGAGGTGTGCCAGCAGGGCGGCGAGATCATCCTCTGCGACACCTGCCCCCGGGCCTACCACCTGGTGTGTCTGGACCCCGAACTCGACAAGGCGCCGGAGGGCAAGTGGAGCTGCCCCCACTGTGTAAGCCGCCCCCCTGGTCGCTCCCCGCCCCCCTGCCCGCCTAGGTGCCGTCCCTGTGCCCCGTAGAGCCCCCCGCCGCCTTTCCCGGGAGGGCCCGGGGCGTTTGGAGGCCTGGCACGACCCAGATGGCTGGCGGCTGCTGACAAGCCGGCCGGCCTGACTCGGTTTCCCTGGGCAGGCTGCTCGAGAGGAGAATCCGGCTTTCTCTGAGAGAGGCTATTGAACTCTGCCCGGGCGTGCGTCCCGCTGGGCTCCTGGGGTCGGGTCCCTGCCTGGGGGTGCGTCCCGCTGGGCGCCGGGTCCCTGCCTGGGGTCGGGTCCCTGCCCGGGGATGCGTCCCGCTGGGCTCCTGGGGTCGGATCCCTGCCTGGGGATGCGTCCCGCTGGGCGCCGGGTCCCTGCCTGGGGTCGGGTCCCTGCCTGGGGGTGCGTCCCGCTGGGCTCCTGGGGTCGGATCCCTGCCTGGGGGTGCGTCCCGCTGGGCGCCTGGTCCCTGCCTGGGGTCGGGTCCCTGCCTGGGGGTGCGTCCCGCTGGGCGCCGGGTCCCTGCCTGGGGTCGGGTCCCTGCCTGGGGGTGCGTCCCGCTGGGCTCCTGGGGTCGGATCCCTGCCTGGGGGTGCGTCCCGCTGGGCGCCGGGTCCCTGCCTGGGGTCGGGTCCCTGCCTGGGGGTGCGTCCCGCTGGGTGCCGGGTCCCTGCCTGGTGCCGGGTCCCTGCCTGGTGCCGGGTCCCTGCCTGGGGGTGCGTCCCGCTGGGAGCCGGGTCCCTGCCTGGGGTCGGGTCCCTGCCTGGTGCCGGGTCCCTGCTGGGGGTGCGTCCCGCTGGGCGCCGGGTCCCTGCCTGGGGTCGGATCCCTGCCTGGGGTGCGTCCGCTGGGCGCCGGGTCCCTGCCTGGGGTCGGGTCCCTGCCTGGGGGTGCGTCCCGCTGGGTGCCGGGTCCCTGCCTGGTGCCGGGTCCCTGCCTGGGGGTGCGTCCCGCTGGGCTCCGGGGGTCGGGTCCCTGCCTGGGGGTGCGTCCCGCTGGGTGCCGGGTCCCTGCCTGGGGTCGGGTCCCTGCCTGGGGGTGCGTCCCGCTGGGCGCCGGGTCCCTGCCTGGTGCCGGGTCCCTGCCTGGTGCCGGGTCCCTGCCTGGGGTCGGGTCCCTGCCTGGGGGTGCGTCCCGCTGGGCGCCGGGTCCCTGCCTGGTGCCGGGTCCCTGCCTGGTGCCGGGTCCCTGCCCGGGCGCCTGCGTGTGGCTCGCGCTCTCTCGGCCTCGCCCGTCTCACCCGCCCCCCCGCCCGCCCCCCCGCAGGAGAAGGAGGGGGTGCAGTGGGAAGCCAAGGAGGAAGACGAGGAGTACGAGGAGGAGCTGGAGGAGGAAGGCGAGAAGGAGGAGGAGGACGACCACATGGAGTACTGCCGGGTCTGCAAGGACGGCGGGGAGCTGCTCTGCTGTGACGCCTGCATCTCCTCCTACCACATCCACTGCCTCAACCCGCCGCTGCCCGAGATCCCCAACGGCGAATGGCTCTGCCCCCGCTGCACGGTAGGGAGACCCGGCCCCCTCCTGCTGGCCTCCCCGGGCTGAGCACCGAGGGGAAAGGCGCCGCGTGGAGATCGCGGCATCGTCCCGCGGGATCCGAGAGACTGGGCGTTCGTGGGTGTGGGGAGAGCTGGAAAAATCGAGCAGAGATGCAGCCACCTCTGGGGTGGGGCGGCCAGTTACATGGGGACCCCTCGCCCGGCGCTGAGATGCAGCCACCTCTGGGGCGGGGCGGCCGGTTACCCAGAGACCCCTCGCCCGGCGCTGAGATGCAGCCACCTCGGGGGCGGGGCGGCCGGTTACCCGGGGACCCCTCGCCCGGCGCTGAGATGCAGCCACCTCTGGGGCGGGGCGGCCGGTTACTCGGGGACCCCTCGCCCGGCGCTGACATGCAGCCACCTCTGGGGCGGGGGGGGCCGGTTACCCGGGGACCCCTCGCCCGGCGCTGAGATGCAGCCACCTCTGGGGCGGGGCGGCCGGTGACCCAGGGACCCCTCGCCCGGCGCTGAGATGCAGCCACCTCTGGGGTGGGGCACATCAGCTGTTCCGAGGGAGGATGGCCAAACCTAACCGGGCCTTTTTAGGACAGGAAGTGGAGTCCTGCCGAGAGCGCTATGGGGCAGCGGGGTCTGGGGGACTCGGGGGGGCTGGTGCTGAATCCGAGCGGGACCCGGTGCCCAGGTGGGCGTCGGGGGGTGGGTGGGAGCGCGTCGGGCCTGACCCCCCGTCCCCTCTGCAGTGCCCCGTGCTGAAGGGCCGGGTGCAGAAGATCCTGCACTGGCGCTGGGGGGAGCCGCCCCCGCCCGTGCTGGTGCCCCGGCCGCCCGACGCCGCCCCGGCCGAGCCCTCGCCCAAGGCGCTGCAGGGGCGCTCGGAGCGGGAGTTCTTCGTCAAGTGGGTCGGCCAGTCCTACTGGCACTGCTCCTGGGCCAAGGAGCTGCAGGTACTTCTTGTGGGGGGGCCTGGGGGGCGCATGGGGGTGTGTGGGGGTGCAGGGTGGGCTGGGGCGCATGGGGGTGTGGGAACGTGGAGGGCTGGGGTGTGTGTGGGGATGTGGGGTGGGCTGGGGTGTCTGGGGCGCTGGGTGGGCTGGGGGCATGGGGTGTGGGGGCACAAGGGGCTGGGGTGTGTGGGGTGCGGGGTGGGCTAGGGTCGTGGTGCATGGAGGCGCTGGGTGTGGGGCGCAGAGTGGGTTGGGGTGCGTGGGTGTGTGTGGGGTGTGGGGTGGGCTGGGGACGATGGGTGTGTGGGGCGGGTTGGGCTGGGGTGCATGGGTGGGGGGCACGGGTGAGTTGGGGGTGGATGGGGTGCGGGGTGGGGGTGCATGGGAGTGGGGGCATGGGGATGGGGACGTCTGGGGTGTGGAGGCACGAGGTGGTCTGGGGTGTTGGGGCACATGGGGTGTGTGGGGCGCTGGTGGGCTGGGGCACGTGGGTGCATGGAGGTGCTTGGCTGTGGGAGGTGGGTTGGGGTGCGTGGATCGTGGGGGCTGGGGGACGCATGGGGTGGAAGGGTGGGTTGGGGGCGTGGACATGTGGGGCTGGGACACATGGGGGTGTGGGGTGCGGTTGGGGGTACATCTGGGTGTGGGTTGGGTTGGGGTGCATGGGAGTGTGGGGGCGGGCGAGTGGGCTGGGGTGCATGGGGTGTGTGGGAACACGGAGGGCTGGGGGTGCATGGGGTGTGGGGATGCGGGGTTGGCTGGGGCGTGGGGTGGGGTGCAGGGTGATCTGGGGCATGTTGGGGTGGGGTGCAGGGTGGGCTGGGGTGTCTGGGGCGCTGGGTGGGCTGGGGCGCATGGGGGTGGGGCACAAGGGGCTGGGGTGTGTGGGGGTGCGTGGATGCGTGGGGGCTGGGGGACGATGGGGTGGGTGCATGGGAGGGGTGCGAGGTGGGCTGGGGTGTTGAGGCGCATGGGGTGTGGGGTACTGGGGCGGGTGGGGTGTGAGGGCACAGGGTGGGCTGGGGGTACTGGGGTGCATGGGGGCGGGAGGGCGCAGGGGGGGCGGGGGTGGGGGTGTTGGGGCGCACGGGCCCGGCCGGCTCACCCCCTCGGCTCTCCCCGGCCAGCTGGAGATCTTCCACCTGGTGATGTACCGCAACTACCAGCGCAAGAACGACATGGACGAGCCGCCGCCGCTGGACTACGGCTCCGGCGAGGACGACGGCAAGAGCGAGAAGCGCAAGAGCAAGGACCCGCTGTACGCCCAGCTGGAGCAGCGCTTCTACCGCTACGGCATCAAGCCCGAGTGGATGGCCATCCACCGCATCATCAACCACAGGTGCCCCCCGCCTGCCCCGGCTGCCCTCGCCCGGCTGCCCCCGCTGCCCCGCCCCGGCTGCCCCTCGCTGCCCTGGGTGCCCCCCGCCTGCCCCGGGTGTCCCCGTCTGCCCCCGTCTGCCCCGGGTGCCCCCCGCCTGCCCCCCGCGCGGCCCTGGGTGTCCCCGTCTGCCCCCATCTGCCCCCCACGCTTCCCCTGTCTGCCCCCCGCACTGCCCTGCGTGTCCCCGTCTGCCCCTCGTCTGCCCCCTGCGCAGCCCTGGGTGTCCCCGTCTGCCCCCCGCGCTGCCCCAGGTGTCCCCGTCTGCCCCCGCCTGCTGCCCTGCCCCAGGTGCCCCGGGTGCCCCTCACTGCCCCAGCGCTGCCCAGGTGCCCCTGCCTGCCCCCTGCCGAGCTGGGGCCCCTCATTTCTGTCCCCAAAGCCCCCGGCACCGCACTGGGCCTCGGGCGGGGGCGGGGGGGGGGCGTCGGCCGAGTGCCCAGAGCCACGCAGCCCCTTCCGGCCCCCGGCACTCACCGGCTCCCTCCCCCCCCGGGCAGCATCGACAAGAAGGGGACCTACCACTACCTGGTGAAGTGGCGCGACCTGCCCTACGACCAGTCCACGTGGGAGGAGGACGAGATGGCCGTCCCCGACTTCGACTTCCACAAGCACGCCTACTGGAGACACAGGTACCCGCCGCGGGGGGCGCGGGCCCCTAGGCTGGGGGGCCGGAAACCGCCCAGCCCCGGCTTTCGGCTAAAACCGCCGGCGCAGCCGAGCTCCGGAGGGGGGAAAAAAAACCGAACCGGTTTCTCGATCCGGCGGCGGAGGGGGTCGGGGGTGTGGGGCGCGGCTCGGCGGCCGGCACCCTCTGCCCCACGGCTCGCCTCGCCGATTCCCTGCCGCGGTGGGGGGCTGGCCCGGTGGGTTCCTAACCCTGCGCTCCCCCGCCCAGGGAGCTGATCATGGGCGAGGACCCGGCCCAGCCCCGCAGGTACAAGAAGAAGAAGAAGGAGCTGCCGCCGGAGGGCCCCCCGAACTCCCCCACCAACGACGTGAGTGTGTGTCTGGGGGGGGGGGGTGTCCCACACCGCGCACCCCCCCCTGGTTTTGAGGAGGGGGAGTCGGACGCTGGAGGCGCCCGGGAGCTGGGGTCACAGGGGGCTCCTGCGGTGGAGAACTGAATGGGGCTCGGTGATAGGAGTGTGTGTGTGGAGGGGTCACTGACTGTGTGTGTGTGTGTGGGATGGTGGGTCACTGACTGTGTGTGTAGATTTGTGGGTGGGATGGTGGGTCACTGACTCTGTGTGTGTGTGTGTGTGTGTGTGTGTGTGTGTGTGTGTGTGTGTGTGTGTGTGTGTGTGTGTGTGTGTAGGTTTGTGGATGGGACGACAGATCACTGACTTTTTGTGTGTGTGTGTGTAGGTTTGTGTGTGGGATGGTGGGACACTGACTCTGTGTGTGTTTGTGTGTGTGTGTAGGTTTGTGGGTGGGATAGTGGGTCCATTGACGTTTTGTGTATGTGTGTGTGTGTGTGTAGGTTTGTGGGTGGGACGGTGGGTCACTGACTCTGTGTATGTGTGTGTGGGGGGACGGTGGGTCACTGACTGTGTGTGTGAGGTTTGTGAGTGGGACGGTGGGTCACTGACTGTGTGTGTGTGTGTGTGTGTGTGTGTGATGTTTTTGTGTGGGTCGTTTGGTCACTGACTGTGTGTGTGTGTGTGTGTGTGTGTGTGTGAGGTTTGTGAGTGGGACGGTGGGTCACTGACTGTGTGTGAGGTTTGTGAGTGGGACGGTGGGTCACTGACTGTGTGTGTGTGTGTGAGGTTTGTGAGTGGGACGGTGGGTCACTGACTGCGTGTGTGAGGTTTGTGAGTGGGACGGTGGGTCACTGACTGTGTGTGTGTGTGAGGTTTGTGAGTGGGACGGTGGGTCACTGACTGTGTGTGTGTGTGTGAGGTTTGTGAGTGGGACGGTGGGTCACTGACTGTGTGTGTGAGGTTTGTGAGTGGGACGGTGGGTCACTGACTGTGTGTGTGAGGTTTGTGAGTGGGACGGTGGGTCACTGACTGTGTGTGTGTGTGTGTGAGGTTTGTGAGTGGCACGGTGGGTCACTGACTGTGTGTGTGTGTGTGTAGGTTTGTGGGTGGGATGGTGGGACACTGACTCTGTGTGTGTTCGTGTGTGTGTGTAGGTTTGTGGGTGGGATAGTGGGTCCATTGACGTTTTGTGTGTGTGTGTGTGTGGGGGGGGGGGGACGGTGGGTCACTGACTGTGTGTGTGTGTGTGAGGTTTGTGGGTGGGACGGTGGGTCACTGACTGTGGGTGTGTGGGTGTGTGTGTGGCTGGGATGGTTTCTGTGGGTTGGCGGGTGATTAGGAGCGCTGTAAGTGCGTGACCTGTGGGGCGGGCCCGCCCCGTCGCCCGGTGTGATCCCTTGTGCCCCCCGTCACCGGCTCCCCCCCTCGCCCTGCAGCCCACGGTGAAGTACGAGACGCAGCCGCGGTTCATCACGGCCACGGGCGGGACCCTGCACATGTACCAGCTGGAGGGGCTCAACTGGCTGCGCTTCTCCTGGGCCCAGGGCACCGACACCATCCTGGCCGACGAGATGGGGCTCGGCAAGACCATCCAGACCATCGTCTTCCTCTACTCCCTCTACAAGGAGGTAACGGCGCCCCGCCCCCCCCAGAGCTGGGCGCATCTCGGCGCCGGGCCAGGGGTCCCTGGGTCACCGGCCGCCCCGCCCCAGAGGTGGGCGCATCTCAGCGCCGGGCGAGGGGTCCCTGGGTAACCGGCTGCTCCGCCCCAGAGGTGGCTGCATCTCAGCGCTGGGCGAGGGGTCCCTGGGTAACCGGCCGCCCTGCCCCAGAGGTGGCTGCATCTCAGCGCCGGGCGAGGGGTCCCTGGGTAACCGGCTGCTCCGCCCCAGAGGTGGCTGCATCTCAGCGCCGGGCGAGGGGTCCCTGGGTAACCGGCCGCCCCGCCCCAGAGGTGGGCGCATCTCAGCGCCGGGCGAGGGGTCCCTGGGTAACCGGCCGCCCCGCCCCAGAGGTGGGCGCATCTCGGCCCCGGGCGAGGGGTCCCTGGGTAACCGGCCGCCCCGCCCCAGAGGTGGGTGCATCTCAGCGTCCCTGGGTACCCACCCGCTCTTTTCTCTGCCCCCTAACTCCCCGGGGGTCTCTCTCTGCCCAGGGTCACACCAAAGGCCCCTTCCTGGTCAGCGCCCCGCTCTCCACCATCATCAACTGGGAGCGGGAGTTCCAGATGTGGGCGCCCAAGTTCTACGTGGTGACGTACACGGGCGACAAGGACAGTCGCTCCATCATCCGCGAGAACGAGTTCTCCTTCGAGGACAACGCCATGAAGGGCGGGAAGAAGGCTTTCAAGATGAAGGCGAGACACCCCCCCCCCACCACCACCACCCCGAGCCGCGTGTGCCCGGTGGTTCTCATTGGGCAGGGGAGCCAGGACGCCTGGGTTCTCTCCCCGGCTCTGGGAGGGGAGCGGGGGCTGGGGGGGGCTCGGAGCCAGGACTCCTGGGTTCTCTCCCCGGCTCTGGCAGGGGAGTGGGGGCTGGTGGGTTAGAGCGGGGGGGCCGGGAGCCAGGACTCCTGGGTTCTCTCCCCGGCTCTGGAAGGGGAGCGGGGCCTGGTGGTGAGAGCAGGGGGCTGCTGGGAGCCAGGACTCCTGGGTTCTCTCCCCGGCTCTGGGAGGGGAGTGGGGGCTGGTGGGTTAGAGCCGGGGGGGCTGGGAGCCAGGACTCCTGGGTTCTCTCCCCGGCTCTGGGAGGGGAGTGGGGGCTGGTGGTTAGAGCAGGGGGAGCTGGGAGCCAGGACTCCTGGGTTCTCTCCCCGGCTCTGGGAGGGGAGTGGGGGCTGGTGGTGAGAGCAGGGGGGCCTGGGAGCCAGGACTCCTGGGTTCTCTCCCCGGCTCTGAGAGTGGAGTGGGGTCTAGTGGTTAGAGCAGCGGGTGCTGGGAGCCAGGACTCTTGGGTTCTTTGTGAGCTCCCATCACCTGCCTGTGCCGGTGTCTCCCGGCGTGAACGGCGGCTCACAGTGCTCGGGGCGTGCAGGGCGCTGAGGCCGGGCAGGGGCCGGGGATCGCCGAGTCGGCTGCCCACTGGCCTGTGGCTTGGGCTCTCTGGCTCGTTAGCCACCAGGCGCCCGGCAGGGCCTGTCCCCGGCGGGGGTCCCGGCTGCCGCCCCCCCGCTCACCCGGCCCGGCCTTTCCCCGCAGAGGGAAGCTCAGGTGAAGTTCCACGTGCTGCTCACGTCCTACGAGCTGGTCACCATCGACCAGGCGGCGCTGGGCTCCATCCGCTGGGCCTGCCTGGTGGTGGACGAGGCTCATCGGCTGAAGAACAACCAGTCCAAGGTACAGGCACGGGGCGGGGAGCGGGGGCTGGGGGGTCAGAGCAGGGGGGGCTGGGAGCCAGGACTCCTGGGTTCTCTCCCCGGCGCTGGGAGGGGAGTGGGGGCTGGTGGGTTAGAGCAGGTGGGGCTGGGAGCCAGGACTCCTGGGTTCTCTCCCCGGCTCTGGGAGGGGAGTGGGGGCTGGTGGTTAGAGCAGGGGGGCTGGGAGCCAGGACTCCTGGGTTCTCTCCCGGCGCTGGGAGGAGTGGGGCTGGTGGGTTAGAGCAGCTGGGGCAGGGAGCCAGGACTCCTGGGTTCTCTCCCCGGCTCTGGGAGGAGTGGGGCTGGTGGGTTAGAGCAGGGGCTGGGAGCCAGGACTCCTGGGTTCTCTCCCGGCTCTGGGAGGAGTGGGGCTGGTGGGTTAGAGCAGGGGCTGGGAGCCAGGACTCCTGGGTTCTCTCCCGGCGCTGGGAGGAGTGGGGCGGGTGGGTTAGCGCGGGGGGGGCTGGGCGCCCGGACGCGTGGGTTCTCGCCCCGGCGCTGGGAGGGGAGTGGGGGCGGGTGGGTTAGAGCAGGTGGGGCTGGGAGCCAGGACTCCTGGGTTCTCTCCCCGGCTCTGGGAGGGGAGTGGGGGCTGGTGGGTTAGAGCAGTTGGGGCTGGGAGCCAGGACTCCTGGGTTCTCTCCCCGGCTCTGGGAGGGGAGTGGAGGCTGGTGGGTTAGAGCAGTTGGGGCGGGGAGCCAGGACTCCTGGGTTCTCTCCCCGGCCCTGGGAGGAGTGGGGCTGGTGGGTTAGAGCAGGGGCTGGGAGCCAGGACTCCTGGGTTCTCTCCCGGCTCTGGGAGGAGTGGGGGCTGGTGGGTCAGAGCAGGTGGGGCTGGGAGCCAGGACTCCTGGGTTCTCTCCCCGGCTCTGGGAGGGGAGTGGGGGCTGGTGGGTTAGAGCAGTTGGGGCTGGGAGCCAGGACTCCTGGGTTCTCTCCCCGGCCCTGGGAGGGGAGCGGGAGCTGGTGGCTTCAGCTCTTTCTCTGCTGGGTTGCCGAGCTCTCTCAGCTCCCTGCGGAGGACCCTCGGGCTGCCCCCCCCATTGTCTCGCGAGCCCCTGACACCCCCCCCCCCCGTGCGCCCCTCCCAGTTTTTCAGGGTGCTGAACGGTTACAAGATCGACCACAAGCTGCTGCTGACGGGGACGCCGCTGCAGAACAACCTGGAGGAGCTTTTCCACCTCCTCAACTTCCTCACGCCGGAGCGCTTCAAGTACGACCCCCGCCCCGCCCCCTGCGGGGACGCAGCCTCGCCCTGGGAATTTCACTCCACCCCCCTTCCTGGCACATGCCCCCAGCTCAAGGAGACACGCCCCCACTATTCACCCCCCCACTGGTTGGCTTGGTTTTTTTGGGGGAGGGGGGGAAGTCACCCCATGACCCCTAGGAGTATGGGACCTCCCACGCACGGCGGCGCATGAAAGGTCGGTGGCGTGCTCTGCTGGCCCCTTGGGTCTGATCCCCCCGAGTGAAGCAGGATGGGGCTGGGGACACCGGGAGGAGTGGGGCTGGGGGGTGCTGTGCTATGGGGCGCGGGCTGGCGGGGGGGGGGCCGCAGGCTAACCCAGCCCCGCCCGCCCACCCCCCGCAGTAACCTGGAGGGCTTCCTGGAGGAGTTTGCCGACATCTCCAAGGAAGACCAGATCAAGAAGCTGCACGACCTGCTCGGCCCCCACATGCTGCGGCGCCTCAAGGCCGACGTCTTCAAGAACATGCCGGCCAAGACGGAGCTGATCGTCCGCGTGGAGCTGAGCCCCATGCAGAAGTAACGGCCCCTGGCCGGGGAGGGGCCCCTCGGGGGTGGGCGGGCCAGCTGAAGGGCCAGTGCCCCAGGGTGGCGCTGTGGGGCAGGGGGCGGGGGGCTCAGCACGGGGCTCTCCCCCCCCGGCAGGCAGGGCTGGCTCCAGGGGGGCACTAGGGGGCACTGTGCTGCAGGAGGTGGGGCTGGGGGCCAGGACTCCTGGGTTCTCTCCCCGACTCTGGGAGGGGAGTGGGGGCTGGTGGTTAGAGGAGGGGGGGCTGGGAGCCAGGACTCCTGGGTTCTCTCCCCGGCTCTGGGAGGGGAGTGGGGGCTGGTGGGTCAGAGCAGCGGGCGCTGGGAGCCAGGACTCCTGGGTTCTCTGCCCAGATCAGAGCGGGGTCTAGGGGTTAGAGGTGGGGGCTGGGCATCAGGGTTCCAGGGGAGCAGGCGCTGGGGGGGTCGCAGGGCCCAGCCTCACCTTCCCTCCCGCTCCCCGCTCAGGAAATACTACAAATACATCCTGACCCGCAACTTCGAGGCCCTCAACTCCCGGGGGGGCGGAAACCAGGTCTCCCTGCTCAACATCATGATGGACCTCAAGAAGTGCTGCAACCATCCCTACCTCTTCCCCGTGGCTGCGATGGTACGTCCCGCCCGTCCCCCAGGGGAGGGGGGTCTGGGGAGACCCCAGTGTACCCCAGAGGGTGTGGGTGCGTTGGTACATCCCGCCTGTCCCTGGGGGAGGGGGGTCTGTGGAGACCCCGGTGTACCCCGGAGGGTGTGGGTGCGTTGGTACGTCCCGCCTGTCCCAGGGGAGGGGGGTCTGTGGAGACCCCGGTGTACCCTGGAGGGTGTGGGTGCGTTGGTACGTCCCGCCTGTCCCAGGGGAGGGGGGTCTGGGGAGACCCCAGTGTACCCTGGAGGGTGTGGGTGCGTTGGTACATCCCGCCTGTCCCAGGGGCGGGGGGTCTGTGGAGACCCCGGTGTACCCTGGAGGGTGTGGGTGCGTTGGTACGTCCCGCCTGTCCCAGGGGAGGGGGGTCTGTGGAGACCCCGGTGTACCCTGGAGGGTGTGGGTGCGTTGGTACGTCCCGCCTGTCCCAGGGGAGGGGGGTCTGGGGAGACCCTGGTGTACCCCAGAGGGTGTGTTGGTAGATCCCGTGTGTCCCAGGGGAGGGGGGGGTCTAGGGACAGTGCTGTGCACCCCGGAGGGTGTGGGTGTGTTGGTACGTCCCGCCCGTCCCAGGGGAGGGGGGGTCTGGGGAGACCCCGGTGTACCCCGGAGGGTGTGGGTGTGTTGGTATGTCCTGCCCATCCCAGGGGAGGGGGGGTCTGGGGAGACCCCGGTGTACCCCGGAGGGTGTGGGTGTGTTGGTATGTCCTGCCCATCCCAGGGGAGGGGGGGTCTGGGGAGACCCCGGTGTACCCCGGAGGGTGTGGGTGTGTTGGTATGTCCTGCCCATCCCAGGGGAGGGGGGGTCTGGGGAGACCCCAGTGGACCCTGGAGGATGTTGGTACGTCCCGCCCGTCCAAGGGATGCGGGGGGGCATGTCAGGCAGACCATGGTTCAGCCCGAAAGGGAGGGGCTTGGCCCCAGGAGGCGGGGTCAGCGGAGCTGGGTGGAGCTTTATATGCAGATTAGGCCCCAGGGACACATTCTACGACTTGGCGTCGATTTCGGTCCGGCAAGGCTCCCTCTAAAGCAACGTGTCGACGTGGCACCTTCTTGGGCAAACGTTGCCGCGGTTTTACCGCGTTTGGCACCCGAGCCCCGAGTGAACGACGGGAAAATTAGCGGGCGCGGCCTGGGGGCGGGTGTCAAAAAAACGGGGTGAATTTTATGTAAAAACGGATGAGGTGGGGGAGGGAATCCATGGGGTTTTTTGGCGGGGCTGTTTCATTGTGGCTGAGGATTTGACGCTGCGGGGGGCCGGTCTCCGTCCCGTTACCCGCCCTCTGGCTGGGGTCCGTCCCATAGCTCTCCCCTTAGGAGAATCAGCCCCAGCCGGGGCGGTTTTCGGAGCTGACCGGCTGCCGCCTTTGCCTTGCCAGGAGTCCCCCAAGCTGCCGAGCGGCGCCTATGAGGGCGGTGCCCTCATCAAATCCTCCGGCAAGCTGATGCTGTTACAGAAGATGCTGCGGAAGCTGAAGGAACAGGGCCACCGGGTGCTGATCTTCTCCCAGGTGAGGGGCCGGCCGCGGTGGGGTCGGCCTGGCTCTGCGGGGGACCTCACCGCCTCGTGCGGGTGACGCCGACGTTGGGTCTTTGCTCCGATGCCCAAAGGCGTCGGGGTCATTAATCCCCCACCCCCGGGCGTCGGAGGCTGCGAACCCAGGCGTTCTGGGGAGTTCCGGCCCCAGGCACTTCCATCCTGCCCACTGAATCCCCTCCCAGACGGATACAGCAGCCTCCCTTCGCATCCCGTCTGAAACTCCTGCACGGCCGTGGGGGGTTAAACGGGCTGCAGCCAGCCCAGAGGTGGGCGCATCTTGGCGCCGGGCGAGGGGTCCCTGGGTAACCAGTCGCCCTGCCCCAGAGGTGGCTGCATCTCGGCGCCGGGTGAGGGGTCCCTGGGTAACCGGCCGCCCCGCCCCAGAGGTGGCCGCATCTCAGTGCCGGGTGAGGGGTCCCCGGGTAACCGGCTGCCCCACCCCAGAGGTGGCCGCATCTCAGCGCCGGGCGAGGGGTCCCTGGGTAACCGGCCGCCCCACCCCAGAGGTGGCCGCATCTCAGCGCCGGGCGAGGGGTCCCTGGGTAACCGGCCGCCCCGCCCCAGAGGTGGACGTATCTCAGCGCTGGGCGAGGGGTCCCTGGGTAACCGGACGCCCCGCCCCAGAGGTGGCTGCATCTCAGCACCGGGCGAGGGGTCCCCGGGTAACCGGCCGCCCCGCGCCAGAGGTGGCTGCATCTCAGCGCTGGGTGAGGGGTCCCTGGGTAACCGGCCGCCCCGCCCCAGAGGTGGCTGCATCTCAGCACCGGGCGAGGGGTCCCTGTGTAACCGGCCGCCCCACCCCAGAGGTGGCTGCATCTCAGCGCTGGGCGAGGGGTCCCTGCGTAACCGGCCGCCCTGCCCCAGTGGTGGCTGCATCTCAGCGCCGGGCGAGGGGTCCCTGGGTAACCGGCCGCCCTGCCCCAGTGGTGGCTGCATCTCAGCGCCGGGCGAGGGGTCCCCGGGTAACCAACCGCCCCGCCCCAGAGGTGGCCGCATCTCAGCGCCGGGCGAGGGGTCCCTGCGTAACCGGCCGCCCTGCCCCAGTGGTGGCTGCATCTCAGCGCCGGGCGAGGGAGCCATGTTTTTGGAGCCCAATATTGACCCCCCTGATCTCCCCTGGACACTCAGATGACGAAAATGCTGGACCTGCTGGAGGATTTCCTGGACTACGAAGGCTACAAATACGAGCGGATCGACGGCGGGATCACCGGGACGTTGCGGCAAGAGGCCATCGACAGATTCAATGGTACGATTCCTCCTGCCCAGATCCCCCCGGACTGAGATCGGGGGCCCGTCACGCCAGGCGCCGCCCAGGGTGGTGGTGACGGTGTGAGCTGACGCCTCCGGCCTGGGCCCCACGATCCCGCTGCCGCTGCGAACCCCCCTTGTGGCTGGTCGGGGGGAGTCGGCTGTAGCGGAGACTTGCGTTGGCAGCTGCGGGCGGTTTGGTTCGTTAGCGTCCTGCTCTCGTCAGGGAGCAGATTCCAACCCGGCCCCCTCTGCCCCAGTCCCACCAGTGCCCAGGGTCGTGGTCCCCAGACAGCGAGAGCTTTGATGCTTCCAGATCCAGATGAGGGTGGTGGGGGGGCGTTGCCGGTGCGGGAGGCCGGGATTTCCCCCCGTGTGACCCGTGCGATCTCTTCCCCCAGCTCCCGGGGCCCAGCAGTTCTGCTTCCTGCTCTCCACCCGGGCGGGGGGCTTGGGCATTAACCTGGCCACTGCCGACACGGTGGTCATCTTCGACTCCGACTGGAACCCCCACAACGACATTCAGGTGCGGATTCCCCTGGGGAGGGGTGGGTGGGGAGACTCAGGCAGAGAGTTGCCATGGAGGACGGGGTAGATCTGGGTGGATCTGGGTCATGGGGAGGGAGGGAGGGAAGGGACAGATCGGCATCCCTGGGTGCCTGGATGGTTGGGTGGATGGGGAGGCAGGCAGGCAGGTGAGTCGGGTGGAGGGAGGCGGATGGATGGTCGGGTGGATGGATGGAGGGAGTTGCATGGACAGACAGACTGGTGGATGGGGAGGCAGGTGGGTGGATGGTCAGGCGGACGGGGAGGCAGGTGGGTGGATGGTCAGGCGGACGGGGAGGCAGGCGGGTGGATGGTCAGGCAGATGGGGAGGCAGGCAGACAGGCGGACGGGGAGGCAGGCGGGTGGATGGTCAGGCGGACGGGGAGGCAGGTGGGTGGATGGTCAGGCGGACGGGGAGGCAGGCGGGTGGATGGTCAGGCAGATGTGGGGACAGGCGGACGGGGAGGCAGGCGGGTGGATGGTCAGGCGGACGGGGAGGCAGGCGGGTGGATGGTCAGGCGGACGGGGAGGCAGGTGCGTGGGTTGGATGGAGGGAGGGAGGTGGGTGGATGGTCAGGCAGATGGGGAGTCAGGCGGGTGGATGGTCAGGCGGACGGGGAGGGAGGTGGGTGGATGGTCAGGCGGATGGGGAGACAGTCGGGTAGATGGTCAGGCGGACGGGGAGGCAGGTGGGTGGATGCTCAGGCGGACGGGGAGGCAGGTGCGTGGGTTGGATGGATGGAGGGAGGTGGGTGGATGGTCAGGCAGTTGGGGCGGCAGGCAGACAGGCGGACGGGGAGGCAGGCGGGTGGATGGTCAGGCGGACGGGGAGGCAGGTGGGTGGATGGTCAGGCAGATGCGGGGACAGGCAGACGGGGAGGCAGGCGGGTGGATGGTCAGGCGGACGGGGAGGCAGGTGCGTGGGTTGGAAGGAGGGAGGGAGGTCCGTGAATGGTCAGGCGGACGGTGAGGCAGGCGGGTGGATGGTCAGGCAGCTGGGGAGCCATTCGGGTTGATGGTCAGGCGGACGGGGAGTCAGGCGGGTGGATGGTCAGGCGGACGGGGAGGCAGGCGGGTGGATGGTCAGGCGGACGGGGAGGCAGGTGCATGGGTCGGGCAGACGGATGGACAGGCGACGGGTGGACGGGGACGGGAGGCAGGTGGGCGGTCAGGCAGACTGAGGGAGGCGGGTGGGACGGACGGGGAGGCAGGCGGGTGGGTCAGGCGGACGGACAGAGGCAGGCGGGTGGGTCGGGAGGACAGGGAGGCAGGCGGGTGGGTCGGGTGGATGGGCGGATCGGAGGGAGGCAGGCGGGCGGGTGGACGGGGAGGCAGGTGGGTGGGTCAGGCAGACTGAGGAGGCGGTGGGACGGATGGGGAGGGAGGTGGATGGGTCAGGCGGACGGACAGAGGCAGGCGGGTGGGTCAGGCGGACGGGAGACAGTCGGGCAGACGGACAGACGGACGGGGAGGCAGGCGGGTGGGTTGGGTGGACGGGGAGGCAGGTGGGTGGGTTGGATGGATGGAGGGAGGTGGGGAGGCAGGCAGACAGGCGGACGGGGAGACAGTCGGGCGGACGGACAGGCGGACGGGGAGGCAGGCGGGGGGGTCGGGAGGACAGGGAGGCAGGCGGGTGGGTCGGGTGGATGGGCGGATAGGAGGGAGGCAGGCGGGCGGGTGGACGGGGAGGCAGGCGGATGGGTCAGGTGGACGGGGAGACAGTCGGGCGGACAGACAGGCGGACGGGGAGACAGTCGGGCGGACGGGGAGACAGTCGGGCGGACAGACAGGCGGACGGGGAGACAGTCGGGCGGACGGGGAGACAGTCGGGCGGACAGACAGGCGGACGGGGAGACAGTCGGGCGGACGGGGAGACGGCCGGCCGGCCGGGGAGCCAGACCGGCACCCCCACATCTCACCCCACACCCCCCCGCCCGGCCCCGCAGGCCTTCAGCCGGGCTCACCGCATCGGCCAGGCCAACAAGGTGATGATCTACCGGTTCGTGACGCGGGCCTCGGTGGAGGAGCGCATCACGCAGGTGGCCAAGCGGAAGATGATGCTGACCCACCTGGTGGTGCGCCCGGGGCTGGGCTCCAAGGCCGGCAGCATGTCCAAGCAGGAGCTGGACGACATCCTGAAATTCGGCACCGAGGAGCTTTTCAAGGACGAGAACGAGGGTGAGGCGGCCGGGCGGGGAGTGTGTGTGGGGGGCGGGGGATGGGAGGGGGCTTGACAGGGGTGGGGAGGATGGCTCTAGTGGGGTTGGGGATACAGGTGGGGCTGCCTGGGAAGGGAGTTGGGGATAGGGGTGGGGAGGGGATGGCTGCGGTGGGGGGAGGGATAAGGGGGGATGCTGGGGAGGGGGACGGGGTTGGGGAGGATGGCTGCAGTGGGGAGGGATAAGGGGGTGGGGATAGGGGTGGGGAGGATGGCTGCGGTGGGGGAGGGATAAGGGGGATGCTGGGGAGGGTTGGGGTACAGGGGTGGAGGATGGCTGCGGTGGGGAGGGAAAAGGGGTGGGGTTGGGGACAGGGGTGGGGAGGGGATGGCTGCAGTGGGGGGATAAGGGGAGGGGTTGGGGTACAGGGGTGGGGAGGATGGCTGCGGTGGGGGAGGGATAATGGGGGTGGGGTTGGGGATAGGGGTGGGGATGGTGCAGCTGGCTTGGGTTGTGTGGGGCGAGAGATGAGTGTGGGGCTTGTAGGGGGTGGGGGATGGGGGGTGGAGTGTAGAGGGGGCCAGCTGGGTGGGGGGGCAGGACTAGGAGGAGCCTGGGCTGTGGGGGAGGGGCCCTGCGATCCCAGGGGGCGGAGCCTGGAGGACAGCAGGGGGCAGAGGCGGGGCTTGGGGCGGGGGAGGGGAGCCCCCCCAGACTCCAGCCTCTGGGGCCCCCCCTCCCCCCGCCCTGACGCGGGCCCGGCCCCCCAGGGGAGAACAAGGAGGAGGACAGCAGCGTGATCCACTACGACAACGAGGCCATCGCCCGGCTGCTCGACCGCAACCAGGACGCCACCGACGACGCCGACGTGCAGAACATGAACGAGTATCTCAGCTCCTTCAAGGTGGCCCAGTACGTGGTGCGGGAGGAGGACAAGGTGAGCGGGGGCGGGGGGGGGGGGGGGGGGGAGCAGGGGACCCCGCCCGGCCCCGCCCCTCACCCCACCCTGCCCCGGCAGATCGAGGAGATCGAGCGGGAGATCATCAAGCAGGAGGAGAACGTCGACCCCGACTACTGGGAGAAGCTCCTGCGCCACCACTACGAGCAGCAGCAGGAGGACCTGGCGCGCAACCTGGGCAAGGGCAAACGGGTCCGCAAGCAGGTCAACTACAACGACGCCGCGCGGGAGGACCACGGGGGGCGCGCGGGCGGGGGCGGGGCTGGGGCGGGAGTGAGGGGCACCAGCAGGGCTGGGGCGGGCTGGGGCTGCGGGTCGGGAGTGAGGGGCACCAGCAGGGCCGGGCGGCGGGGCTGTGGGGCGGAGTGAGGGGCACGGGCGGGGCGGGGGGGCCGGGGCAGTGGGTGGGGCGTGCGGGGCACCGGCAGAGCTGCGGGGGGGCTTGGCCGGGCTGGCAGGGGCTGCGGGTCGGGAGTGAGGGGCACTGGCAGGGCTGGGGGGCAGGGGCAGTGGGTCGGGAGTGAGGGGCACCGGCAGAGCTGAGGGGGGCAGGGCCGGGCTGGCAGGGGCTGCGGGTCGGGAGTGAGGGGCACCGGCAGGGCTGGGGGGGCAGGGCCGGGCTGGCAGGGGCTGCGGGTCGGGAGTGAGGGGCACCGGCAGAGCTGGGGGGGCAGGGCCGGGCTGGCAGGGGCTGCGGGTTGGGAGTGAGGGGCACCGGCAGAGCTGGGGGGGCAGGGCTGGGCTGGCAGGGGCTGCGGGTCGGGAGTGAGGGGCACCGGCAGAGCTGGGGGGGCAGGGCTGGGCTGGCAGGGGCTGCGGGTCGGGAGTGAGGGGCACCGGCAGGGCTGGGCTGGCAGGGGCTGCGGGTCGGGAGTGAGGGGCACCGGCAGGGCTGGGGGGCGCAGGGCCGGGCTGGCAGGGGCTGCAGGTCGGGAGTGAGGGGCACCGGCAGAGCTGGGGGGGCAGGGGCTGCGGTTCGGGAGTGAGGGGCACCGGCGCAGCCGGGGGGCAGAACTGGACCAGCAGGGGGTTGTGGGGCAGGCCTGAAGACAGGGCAGGGCCAGCCAGAGCTGCTGTTACGGGCTCCTCTCCTGTATCCCGCGGCTGAGAGGGGGATTTGCATAGGGCCGGGGGTGTCATTCCTACTCGGCGACGTTGGGGTGAGTGGGGGAGAAAAGGGGGCGCCTACGGGGTGGGTAAAGCAAATGTGTGGTGCAAACGGGGGGATTGGGGTAGGGTCCTTTGCACCCTTTCTACACGCTCAGCCTTAGAGCCGCAATATTAGTGAGCTCCGTGTTCCGGGATTGACGGGCGAATAGGTGCCGGGTATAACGGGATGTGGTGTGGCCTCGGGGGTACGGTATTGGGCTGGGGCAAGTCCCCGCCCCGTGCCTCGGTTTCCCCATAATGCTGCTGGCCTCCTTGAGAGCTGCTGCTGAGAGCTACGGGATTAAGAACCGGGATTAATTACCCGTCTCGCGTGACGTTGGTGCTGACCCTTAAATCGAGCGGCTGGGGGTTGGAGGCAGGTATCTGGAGATAGGATCCAGATTTCTCACCGCCAAGGGGAACAACTTCCCCTGCAGGGGGTGGATCCGCCTTTTGGTAAGATCCACGCTAGCTCCCCCACCAGATACGGGCCGGACGCCGGGATTCCTGTGGTCTGAGTTCAGATCCGATCGTCAGATCGGCCCCTCCAGGCCTATCAATCCGTGACTCTCCCCACGCGGGTCTTGAAGCAGAACGGTCAACACAGCAGGTTTCTGTCCGGAAAACACTGTTTTGGCTAAACCCAAACGTGTCGTGGGAAGGCGTCGATTTCAACGGGAAAATTTCAAAATGCCTCGAATCGACGTGGAGGGATCTCGGTTCCCGGCATTTCGACTTTCTCGCTGAGCGTCCGTCCCTCTTTTGACTTTTAATTTTTAAAACCTTCAACTTTTCATGTTCTTATTAATTGTATATCTAATATTTTCTATATGTAGATACGTTATATATTATAGCTGATAATAGGCCACTTTCAACTATTAGATAAAATTAGGTATTTATCTATATTATAAACTTGATATTTAAATATTATCTCTCATATAAAATATTCACTATTAAAATATACATTTTAATTAAAATGTAATATTTAAAGTAAAATATAAAATCTAAGAATTTATATGATAAAATATAATATATTTTATTATATATATTATAATATATTATTATATATAACAATGGTGGGGGGACATGATGGGGGCCAGATTTTAGGGGGGAGTCTGTGCCGTGCGTGGCGTAATGGGGACCCAGTTTGGGACGGGGTGCGGTCCGTGCAGCTCCAGCCATCCCCACGCCAAGCACCCGGCTCCGTTCCTGGCCCCCGCACAGGGTCTCCGGCCTCTCTGGGCTGGCTAAGATTTTATATTATACTTTAAATCAGGGGTAGGCAACCTATGGCCCAGGTGCCGAAGGCGGCACGCGAGCGGATTTTCAGTGGCACTCGCAGTGCCTGGGTCCTGGCAACTGGTCCGGGGGGCACTGCATTTTATTTAATTTTAAATGAAGCTTTTTAAACATTTTAAAAACCTTATTTACCTTGCGTACAACAATAGCCTAGTTCTATATTATAGACTTATAGAAAGAGACCTTCTAAAAACGTTAAAATGTGTGACTGGCCCGCGAAACCTTAAATTAGCGTGAATGAATGAAGACTCGGCACAGCACTTGCCGACCCCGGCAACAAAGACTATTAAAATAAATATTAAATTTTAATTAAAATGTATATTTTAATAGTTAAGATTTTATAGTAGAGATAATATTTAAATATCAGGTTTATATACTGTAAATATTTACAATTACAATATATATTTTATTTTATATATACTTGAAATATACAAAGTATTACCTATGAACATATATTAAAATTGTATATCATACATTAAATATAATATAATATTAAATATCCATTTTCTATTTTACGATAAAGTTGTATACAGCAAGCAGGTCTGAACGACTAAAGTCCACATGTATCTATTTGAACAGTTCATATTTCATTTCCGTATAATACTTTATATTTAATTGTTGATCTTTTATAAGCAAATTTGTGATAGTAGATATTTAATAGTTTATACCATCTATAGCACTTTAAATATCAATAAATAAATATGAGTTAATATTTTCTATAACGCTACATTTAACACAGAAAACGTTGCATACCACTGTGAATATCTTATAGTCGATATAATACTTCCCATGCAAGGCTTGGTAGCATCTATATTATTATACGGGGTGTATGTGTGAAATATTTCACATGGGTCGAGATCTGGGTAGGTCTCGTGCTTTCGAATGTTTCACCATCACACCAGGAAGGGCGTTTTGATGCGGCCTAAACCAAATGCTCCTAAATTCGCATCTCGCGGGAAATGTTGGAATTTCGACTTTGGGAGAGAAGGGGAAAATGGGGGCGGCGTGAGCCACCGAGTCTGTGATTTCACCTCCCCGCCATCTGGGGATCTGAGCCGGCCTCTTTGGTTTTAAGCCGGGGCCGGGTGGGCCGAGCTAACGAGCCGCGGAGCAGAGGGGATCAGGAGGAGGAATCCATGCTCGGATTCCCCGCCTCCCCCTCGCTAATGAGGGCCAGGCCGGTTCTGGTTACAAACTGCCGTGCTGGTGTTTCAGACAATCAGTCCGAGTACTCGGTGGGATCGGAAGAGGAGGACGAAGACTTCGACGAGAGGCCGGAAGGTGAGGGCCCGGGTTTGGGGGGACCACGGCTCGGTGTCAGCGGGGGGAAGGCATCAGACCCCGTCCCAGGCCCATTTAAACCCCGCGTTGGCATGTCAGACTTCTAGGCGTGACAATTTTTTGTCGGGGGGGGGAAGAAAGCACAGAAATTTGCGGCAAGACCGAGATTCCGTCCGTTGTCTCCCGCTTGTCGAAACTTGCTCTGTTCCTGCGAGGAGGAGACCCGTGTGACCCGGCACGTAGTTAGCACGTGGGACAGGTTGTGTCTCTCGCGTGGACGGGAGCACGCAGGCGGAAAAGCTCAGCTAGCGGGCGGCGAACAAGCCCGGCCCATGGGCGTTGCCGGAGACATGCCGGCGTCGTAGCTGTAGTGTAGACAGACCCAGCCGCTCTCTGAATGCGGAAGGTGGCCGGGCGGGAAGCTCCGAGCCCAGCATCCGCGATGGATTTTGACCACCGCCTCCAGGTCTCGCGCCTGAGGGGACGGGGGGCGGGGGGACCGTGCAGCTTGGGGAGCCGCTCCGGCCGTCCCCACGCCAAGCACCGGGCTCCGTTCCCGGCTCCAGCCTCTCTGGGCTGGCGGGCAGGGGCGTTTCATCACGTCGCCTTCCGCCCACGCAGGCCGGCGCCAGTCCAAACGCCAGCTCCGCAACGAGAAAGACAAACCTCTGCCACCGCTGCTGGCTCGAGTTGGGGGCAACATTGAGGTGAGACGCTGTCCTGGGAGCCTGGACGCCTGGGTTCTCTCCCCGGCGCTGGGAGGGGAGTGGGGGCTGGTGGTTAGAGCAAGGGGGCTGGGAGCCAGGACTCCTGGGTTCTCTCCCCGGCTCTGGGAGGGCAGTGGGGGCTGGTGGGTTAGAGCAGGGGGGGCTGGGAGCCAGGACTCCTGGGTTCTCTCCCCGGCGCTGGGAGGGGAGTGGGGGCTGGTGGGTTAGAGCAGGGGGGCTGGGAGCCAGGACTCCTGGGTTCTCTCCCCGGCGCTGGGAGGAGTGGGGCTGGTGGGTTGGAGCAGGGGGCTGGGAGCCAGGACTCCTGGGTTCTCTCCCCAGCTCTGGGAGGGGAGGGGGGCTGGTGGTTAGAGCAAGGGGGCTGGGAGCCCGGACTCCTGGGTTCTCTCCCGGCTCTGGGAGGAGTGGGGCTGGTGGGTTAGAGCAGGGGCTGGGAGCCAGGACTCCTGGGTTCTCTCCCTGGCTCTGGGAGGGGAGTGGGGGCTGGTGGGTTAGAGCAGGGGGGGCTGGGAGCCAGGACTCCTGGGTTCTCTCCCCGGCGCTGGGAGGGGAGTGGGGGTTGGTGGGTTGGAGCAGGGGGGAGCTGGGAGCCAGGACTCCTGGGTTCTCTCCCCGGCGCTGGGAGGAGAGTGGGGGCTGGTGGGTTAGAGCAGGGGAGGGCGCCGGGGAGGGCACTGGGGGTCTCTCTCTCTCTCACCCGCCTCCGCCCTCAGGTGCTGGGGTTCAACACCCGCCAGCGCAAGGCTTTCCTGAACGCCGTCATGCGCTGGGGGATGCCCCCCCAGGACGCCTTCACCACCCAGTGGCTGGTCCGGGACCTGCGAGGCAAGACGGAGAAGGAGTTCAAGTAGGTGCCGGCGCCTGGGAGGAGCTCGCCAGGCCGGGGAGACCCTGCTCCCCGATTCCCCCAGCCTCTCTGGGGCCCGGGGAGGGTGGGGAAGCAGGGCCCCCCCCCAATCCGCGGGTGCTGCCCCGTTCCCCCTTGCCACGTGATGACGCTTCTTACTCATCTGAGCGCCGCCAGCCGTCTGCTTTCCTGGAGGGGGCGCGGGAAGGCGCCGCCCCCTCCCTCGCGCAGACGGAGATCACCCCCTCGTGGGGGCGGCCGGGCCGGGGCAACGAGGGGGGGGCGCGCCTGAGCTGTGGCTGTCCCCCTACCCGGCGCCGGCTCGCCACACGGGCTCCCTAGGCCGGGCGGGATGAGAAGCCAGGTCTGATGGCAACTGGCAGGCGGTCGAGCGATTTCCACCCCCGTCCCATGTGTCCTAGCCCCCACGCGTTGCTAGCAGCCAGCCAGCGGGGATTCCCCTCCGGCCCAGCTGTTGTCGCCGAGCCGGGCGGGGCTCCACGGTTCTCAGCTCCCGGTCTCCCCCCGCCGCAGGGCCTACGTCTCCCTCTTCATGAGGCACCTGTGCGAGCCCGGGGCGGACGGCTCGGAGACCTTCGCCGACGGCGTGCCCAGGGAGGGGCTGTCCCGGCAGCAGGTCCTGACGCGCATCGGCGTCATGTCGCTGGTGAAGAAGAAGGTGCGTGGGCCGGGGGCGGGAGGAGGGTTGAGGCGCGTCCGTCCGTCCCGCGGGGTCCCGGGGCTGCGGCAAGGAGCTGGGACGCCAGGAGAGGATCCGGGGGGCGGGCTGAGCGGCCTCCGGGGAGGAGGCCCGGGACTGAGGCGGCCGCCGTCCGCTCCCCCCTCCCCGCAGGTGCAGGAGTTCGAGCACATCAACGGGCGGTGGAGCATGCCCGAGCTCATGCCCGACCCCAGCGCCGACTCCAAGCGCTCGTCCCGCGCCTCCTCGCCCACCATCAAGACCTCCACCACCACCCCCGAGCCCAGCTGCACCAACACGCCCTGCACCTCCAAGCCAGGTAGAGCCGGGTGCTGCCCGGGGATCTCACCTGCGTGGGCGGGGGAGGAGCCTGGGCCTCACCCTATCACAGCGCAGGGAGGGGGAGGCGCCTGGGGCCTCACCCTATCATGGGGGGTGGAGGGGGAGGAGCCTGGGTCTCACCCTATCACAGCGCAGGGAGGGGGAGGAGCCTGGGCCTCACCCTATCGCAGCGCAGGGAGGGGGAGGCGCCTGGGGCCTCACCCTATCACGGGGGGGATGGAGGGGGAGGAGCCTGGGCCTCACCCTATCACAGCGCAGGGAGGGGGAGGAGCCTGGGGCCTCACCCTATCGCAGCGCAGGGAGGGGGAGGAGCCTGGGGCCTCACCCTATCATCGGGGAGGGAGGGGGAGGAGCCTGGGTCTCACCCTATCACAGCACAGGGAGGAGGAGGAGCCTGGGCCCTCACCCTATCACAGAGGGGAGGGAGGAGGAGGAGCCTGGGCCCTCACCCTATCACAGCACAGGGAGGGGGAGGAGGAGGAGCCTGGGCCCTCACCCTATCACAGCACAGGGAGGGGGAGGAGCCTGGGTCTCACCCTATCACAGCACAGGGAGGGGAGAAGCCTGGGCCCTCACCCTATCAGAGGGGAGGGAGGGGGAGGAGCCTGGGGCCTCACCCCGCCCCGGGGTCCCTGCCCCCATCCACGGGGGGGGATGGGCAGGGTCCCCCGGCCCCGCCCGGTTGATGCCGGTCTCCTCGCAGCCACGCCGGCCCCCAGCGAGCGCGGGGACGGGGCGGGGCCGCTGGCCGAGAAGGAGGAGCTGGAGGCCAAGGAGCCGGAGAAGGAACCGAAAAGCGGCGAGCGGATGGAGACGGAGGTTGGTGCTCGGTGCAGATCCTGGCGCGTCCCAGCCCAGCTAGGGACCCAGAGGGAAACTGAGGCAGGGAGGGTGGGGACTAAACTTCGGTACCGAGGACACGGGGCCTCGCTCGGGGCTGATCTCCCGTTCCGCTGGCCACGCGGGTAGTTTCGAGATTTGCCCGTTTTTCCCTTGTTCCCTGGTGCGGTGACACCGAAACCTTGTGGGTCACCCCCCTGCTCCCCCCCCCGAGACGGCCCAGAAGAGCATTGGCCAGCGGGCAGGTCCCTGATTCCGTGGGCTAATTCCCCCCCCTGGCTGAAGATGGGATCCAGGGAGGTTTCCCCACCCGTGCCGCGCGGGGGTGATGATCCGCCCCTCGTTCTGGGGCAGATCACCGGGGATTCCCCGCCTCCTCGAACCCGTGTCCTCTCGCCATCAGGGCCCTGCCGCGGAGCCGCCACCGCCCACCGCCTCCCCCGGGGAGAAGAGCGAGCCGAAAGCGGACGAGGACGAGCCCGCGGTGCCGGGGGAGAAGGAGCCGGAGGCAGAGCCCTTGCTCAAGGAGGAGAAGGAGAAATCGGGTAACGCCCGGTCTCTCTGCTGGAGTCAGTGGGGCCAGCTGGTGTCTATGGGGAAGGATAGTGTCTGGGGCTGGATGGATGGGTGTATGGGGCTGGAGAGCATCTATGGGGTGGATAGCGTCTATAGGGACGGATGGAGACCCAGCGCTTTGCCTGTCTGACAGATGGGGAAACTGAGGCAGGGCCTTCCCCGGGGAGATTGTGGCCAAGACGGGTCCTAACCCGGTGCCTCCCTCCCGCGCTTGTCCCGGGGGCACCTGGCTGACCTTGGCTCACGGGTCTCGGTGCCGTCTGGTTCCAGGTGCCGGGCCGGAAGAGCCGGGGGCGGAGAAGGCCGAGGAGAGACCTGCTGACAGCGATGAGCCCAAGGAGAAGGGGGATGGGGAAGGGCTGGAGGTGAAGAAAGGTAACTTCCTTCCGCGCGGCGCGAACTGGCCCTGTGCCGCTCCGTCGGGGCGTTAACTCTGAACCCTAATGATGGATGTTTCAAAGGACGCCCTTCTCAGCTCTTTAACACACAGCCACGGTGGGGTGGGGTGGGCGGGCCGGAGCGGTCGGTCGGTGGGCATAGCAACTGGGGGCGTTGACTCTGACCCCTAATGATGGCCGCGCCTTCCCTCGTGCTTGCAGAAGAGGTGAAGGTGGAGAAGGAAGCTGGCAAGGAGCCCAAGGCGGGCAGCGTCAAGGAGGAGAGCAAGGCCAACGGGCGGAAGGAAGACAAGGCCGACAAGCCCCGGTTCATGTTCAACATCGCGGACGGCGGCTTCACGGGTGAGAGGCCCCCCCCCCCCGAGAGCCGCTGGCGCGCCGGGGCTAGCGTCTGGAGAGCGGGGAGGGGGCATGGTCCGTGCAGCGCCCGGCGCGACGGGGGGCAGGGGACCGTCTGGGCGGTGTAGGCACCCCCCCACCGTGGATCTCACGCCGCCCGTTTTCTCCGCAGAGCTGCACACGCTGTGGCAGAACGAGGAGCGGGCGGCCATCTCCTCCGGGAAGCTGAATGAGATCTGGCACCGACGCCACGACTACTGGCTGCTGGCTGGCATCGTGCTGTATCCTTCGCCGCGGGCCTGGCTCTGGGGACGGGGAATCTGAGATCGTGCAGCCCCCCAGCCCCGCCCCACCCTGCGTGGATTTCAAAGTCTCTAATCGATCCCAGCATGCAGTTCCCCCCTTTCCCCCCCGCAACTCCCAAGCCATGGGATATCACCGATCCCCAAAACTCAGTTTCCCTGTGGAACTCCCTGCCACTGGATATCACCGATCCCCAAAACATAGTTTCCCTGTGGAACTCCCTGCCACTGGGTATTACTGATCCCAAAACTCAGTTTCCCTGTGAAACTCCCCGCCACTGGATATCAGCGATCCCCAAAACATTTCCCTGTGGAACTCCCTGCCACTGGATATCACCGATCCCCAAAACTCAGTTTCTCTGTGGAACTTCCCTGCCACTGGATATCACTGATCCCCAAAACTCAGTTTCCCTGTGGAACTCCCTGCCACTGGATATCATCGATCCCCAAACTCAGTTTCCCTCTGGAACTTCCCTGCCACTGGGTATCACTGATCCCCAAAACATTTCCCTGTGGAACTCCCTGCCACTGGATATCACTGATCCCCAAAACATTTCCCTGTGGAACTCCCTGCCACTGGATATCACTGATCCCAAACCCCAGTTTCCCTGTGGAACTCCCTGCCACTGGATATCACTGATCGCAAGCCCCAGTTTCCCTGTGGAACTCCCTGCCACTGGATATCACTGATCCCAAATCCCAGTTTCCCCATGGAACTCCCTGCCACTGGATATTACTGATCCCAAAACTCAGTTTCCCTGTGGAACTCCCCGCCACTGGATATTACCAATCCTCAAAACCAATTTCCCTGTGGAACTCCCCGCCACTGGATATCACTGATCCCAAGCCCCAGTTTCCCTGTGGAACTCTCTGCCACTGGATATCACTGAACCCAAGCCCCAGTTTCCCTGTGGAACTCTCTGCCACTGGATATCACGGATCCCAAACCCCAGTTTCCCTGTGGAACTCCCTGCCACTGGATATCACTGATCCCAAATCCCAGTTTCCCCATGGAACTCCCTGCCACTGGATATTACTGATCCCAAAACTCAGTTTCCCTGTGGAACTCCCCGCCACTGGATATTACCAATCCTCAAAACCAATTTCCCTGTGGAACTCCCCGCCACTGGATATCACTGAACCCAAACCCCAGTTTCCCTGTGGAACTCCCCGCCACTGGATATCACGGATCCCAAACCCCAGTTTCCCCGTGGAACTCCCCGCCACTGGATATCACGGATCCCAAACCCCAGTTTCCCTGTGGAACTCCCCGCCACTGGATATCACGGATCCCAAACCCCAGTTTCCCTGTGGAACTCCCCGCCACTGGATATCACGGATCCCAAACCCCAGTTTCCCTGTGGAACTCCCCGCCACTGGATATCACGGATCCCAAACCCCAGTTTCCCCGTGGAACTCCCCGCCACTGGATATCACGGATCCCAAACCCCAGTTTCCCCGTGGAACTCCCCGCCACTGGATATCACGGATCCCAAACCCCAGTTTCCCTGTGGAACTCCCCGCCACTGGATATCACGGATCCCAAACCCCAGTTTCCCTGTGGAACTCCCCGCCACTGGATATCACGGATCCCAAGCCCCAGTTTCCCTGTGGAACTCCCCGCCACTGGATATCACGGATCCCAAACCCCAGTTTCCCTGTGGAACTCCCCGCCGCAGGGTGCCAGGATTGATACCCGCAAGTTCCCGGGGTTGTTTTGACCAGTTGCCCAGCCTGCCCGGTCTCCCCCCACCCCAGAGAGCTGCCCAGCTTTCCTGGCGGGTTCTCCGGAGCATCCCCGAGCCTCTCCCCTCCCGTGAGCCATCGGGGGGTCTGGTTGGGAGCGGGAGGGAGGCAAAGGGGGCAGCCCCTGCCCGCGGCCCGTCAGGATCCTTAGCGCCGGAGCAGGCACGGCTACGCCCGCTGGCAGGACATCCAGAACGACGCCCAGTTCACCATCATCAACGAGCCCTTCAAAACCGAGGCCAACAAGGGCAATTTCCTGGAGATGAAGAACAAGTTCCTGGCCAGGAGATTCAAGGTAGGAGCGAGAAGTGGGGACCCCCCCCCCACCCCCCCGGGCGGGCAGCAGGGCCCAGGACCCCTCTGAACAGCCCCTGGGAGAGGAGAATCCTAACGTAGGACGCCTGGGTTCTCTCCCCGGCTCTGGGAGGGGAGTGGGGGCTGGTGGTTAGAGCGGGGGGGGCTGGGAGCCAGGACTCCTGGGTTCTCTCCCCGGCTCTGGGAGGGGAGTGGGGGCTGGTGGGTCAGAGCAGGGGGGGCTGGGAGCCAGGACTCCTGGATTTTCTCCCCGGCTCTGGGAGGGGAGCGGGGGCTGGTGGGTCAGAGCAGGGGTGGCTGGGAGCCAGGACTCCTGGGTTCTCTCCCCGGCTCTGGGAGGGGAGCGGCGGCTGGTGGGTCAGAGCAGGGGTGGCTGGGAGCCAGGACTCCTGGGTTCTCCCCCGGCTCTGGGAGGGGAGTGGGGCCGGTGGTTAGAGCAGGGGGCACTGGGAGCCAGGACTCCTGGGTTCTCTCCCGGCGCTGGGAGGGGAGGGGGGGCTGGTGGGTTAGAGCAGGGGGGCTGGGAGCCAGGACTCCTGGGTTCTCTCCCCAGCTCTGGGAGGGGAGTGGGGGCTGGTGGGTCGGAGCAGGGGGGGCTGGGAGCCAGGACTCCTGGGTTCTC
Source organism: Mauremys reevesii (assembly GCF_016161935.1). Classification (NCBI taxonomy): domain Eukaryota; kingdom Metazoa; phylum Chordata; order Testudines; family Geoemydidae; genus Mauremys; species Mauremys reevesii. The sequence continues at coordinate 13,642,572 of NC_052636.1, read as the reverse complement.
TCCCTGGCGCTGGGAGGGGAGTGGGGGCTGGTGGGTTAGAGCACGGGGGGCTGGGAGCCAGGACTCCTGGGTTCTCTCCCCGGCTCCAGGAGGGGAGGAGGGTGGGGGCTGGTGACGGTCCGTGAGCCCTGTGCCCCTGCGGGTTGCGGGCGGCTCAGCAGGGCTCCTGCCCCCTTCCCCGCAGCTCCTGGAGCAGGCGCTGGTGATCGAGGAGCAGCTGCGCCGAGCCGCCTACCTGAACATGACCCAGGACCCCAGCCACCCGGCCATGGCGCTCAACACCCGCTTTGCCGAGGTCGAGTGTCTGGCCGAGAGCCACCAGCACTTGTCCAAGGAGTCCCTGGCTGGCAACAAGCCGGCCAACGCCGTCCTTCACAAGGGTAAGAGGAGGGCGGGCAGGCGGGCGCGGAGAGGACGGTGTCTGTAACGTCCAAAGCATCCTCTGTACCGTGCTCTCTGAATCATTAAAGTGGGGCTGTGATCAGAAATGCCGCTGTGTTCGGTTGTCTCCTTAATCCTGCTCTGTGTATCTCTGGTGTATCTCTGGTGTATCCTCTGAGTATCTCTCTGTGTATCTGCTGAGTAGCCCCCCAACTTCTGCTGAGTATCCCCCCAAGCATTGGCTAAGTGTTTCTGGGGTGTCACTTGAGTATCCGCTAAGTAGCTCCGGTGTATGCCCCAAGTACCGGGTGGATATGCCTGGAGTATCTCTAGTGTATCTGATGACTATCCTCCAAGTATCTGCTGAGTATCGCTGCTGTGTGCACTGAGAATCGCTGGTGTATGCCCTGAGTATCTGCTGAGTATCGCTGGTGTATGCCCTGAGTATCGCTGGTGTGTGCCCTGAGTATCTGCTGAGTATTGCTGGTGTATCTCTCGAGTATCCTTTGAGTATCTCTGGGGTATCACTTGTGTATTTCTCCCCGAGTATCATGTGAGTATCTCTGGTGTATTTCTCCCCCAAGAATTATGTGAGTATCTCTGGTGTATTTCACCTCCCTCCCTAACCCCGAGTATCATGTGCGTGTCTCTGGTGTACTTCACCTCCTGCGTATCTCCGGTGCATTACTCCACCATCACACCCCTCCCCCCCCACACCCGACGGGTATCTCTGGTGTATTCCTGTCCCGAGTATCATGTGAGTATCTCCGGTGTATTCATCCTCTTTGAGTATCTCTGGTACATCGGTCCCCGCTGAATATCTCCGGTGTATTTCTCCCCGAGTGTCACGTTGTATTTCTCCTCTTGAGTATCACTCGAGTATCTCCAGCATATTCACCCCCCATGAGTATCACTTGAGTGTCTCTGGTGTATTCATCCATCTGAGTATCACCACTTGAGTATCTCTGGTGTATTCATCCCTCAAGTAGCTCTGGTGAATTCACCCCCCCCCCATCCCTGAGTATCACTTGAGTATCTTCGGAGTATTCATCCCCCCGAGTATCTCTGGAGTATTCTCCTGAGTATCCCTTGAGTATCTCTGGAGTATTCTCCTGAGTATCTCTGGAGTTTTCATCCCCCTGAGTATCCCTTGAGTATCTTCAGAGTATTCATTCCCCGGAGTATCTCTGGAGTATTCTCCTGAGTATCCCCTGAGTATCTCTGGAGTATTCTTTCTCCTGAGTATCCCTTGAGTATCTCTGGAGTATTCTCCTGAGTATCTCTTGAGTTTTCATCCCCCTGAGTATCCCCTGAGTATCTTCAGAGTATTCATTCCCCGGAGTATCTCTGGAGTATTCTCCTGAGTATCCCCCGAGTATCTCTGGAGTATTCTTCCTCCTGAGTATCTCTGGAGTCTTCATCCCCTGAGTATCTCTGGAGTATTCTTCCTCCCGAGTATCCCCCGAGTATCTCTGGAGTAATGTCCCTCCCCACTGGAGCCGGCCTGACATGGAGGCTGGGGGAGACGGGGCAGGGCCCGGCTCTGCCTCGGGCGTCCCCGGCGGCCGGCCCGGGCCGCCCCGCCTGACGCCTCCCCCCCTCTCTCTGTCTCTCCGCGCCCCAGTGCTCAACCAGCTGGAGGAGCTGCTGAGCGACATGAAGGCCGACGTGACGCGCCTGCCGGCCACGCTGTCCCGCATCCCGCCCATCGCCGCCCGCCTCCAGATGTCGGAGCGCAGCATCCTCAGCCGCCTGGCCAACAAGGGCAGCGAGACGCAGACGGCCCCGGTAACGCCTGGGGGGGCTCGGCCACCGGGGGGGGGCCATGGGCGCCGTCCGGCCTGGGGGGGCTCGGCCACACCCCCGCGGGCCCCATAATGCCCTGATCCACCCCCCACGGGCCCGGGGAGCTCACGGCCCCCCCACCTTCTCTTCCAGGCCTTCCCACCGGGCCCGTACGCCACCCCCCAGAGCTTCGGGGGCTCCTTCAGCGCCGGAGCCCTGCCCACGGGGGGCGCCAACTACAGCCAGATGCCCGCTGGGTCCTTCATCGCAGGTCAGCCCCCGGGCCCAGGGCACGGTGAGGGGGGTGGGAGCCAGGACTCCTGGGTTCTCTCCCCGGCTCTGGGAGGGGAGTGGGGGCTGGTGGTTAGAGCAGAAGGGGGCTGGGAGCCAGGACTCCTGGGTTCTCTCCCTGGCTCGGGGAGGGGAGGGGAGTGGAGGCTGGTGAGTTAGAGCAGGGGGGCTGGGAGCCAGGACTCCGGGGTTCTCTCCCCGGCTCTGGGAGGGGAGTGGGGGCTGGTGGTTAGAGCAGAAGGGGGCTGGGAGCCAGGACTCCTGGGTTCTCTCCCTGGCTCTGGGAGGGGAGGGGGGGCTGGTGGGTTAGAGCAGGGGGGGCTGGGAGCCAGGACTCCTGGGTTCTCTCCCGGCTCTGGGAGGAGTGGGGGCTGGTGGTTAGAGCAGGGGTCTGGGAGCCAGGACTCCTGGGTTCTCTCCCGGCTCTGGGAGGAGCAGGGGGCTGGGAGCCAGGACTCCTGGGTTCTCTCCCGGCTCTGGGAGGAGGCGGGGCTGGTGGGTTAGAGCAGGGGGCTGGGAGCCAGGACTCCTGGGTTCTCTCCCGGCTCTGGGAGGAGCGGGGCTGGTGGGTTAGAGCAGGGGCTGGGAGCCAGGACTCCTGGGTTCTCTCTCCAGCTCTGGGAGGAGCGGGGGCTGGTGGGTAGAGCAGGGGGGTGGGAGCCAGGACTCCTGGGTTCTCTCCCCGGCTCTGGGAGGGGAGTGGGGGCTGGTGGTTAGAGCAGGGGGGGCTGGGAGCCAGGACTCCTGGGTTCTCTCCCCGGCTCTGGGAGGGGAGTGGGGGCTGGTGGGTTAGAGCAGGGGGGGGCTCGGAGCCAGGACTCCTGGGTTCTCTCCCCGGCTCTGGGAGGGGAGTGGGGGCTGGTGGGTTTCTCTCTTCTCACCCCCGTCCCCCCCTCTTCCCCGCAGCCGCCACCAACGGCCCCCCGGTGCTGGTGAAGCGGGAGCGGGACGCCGACCCCCTGGAGAAGAAGGAGCCCCGGGCCGGCGAGGTGATCTGTATCGACGACTGAGGGGGACCCCTTCCCTCCCACGGGCCCCTCTCTCTCTTTCCCGGGGGGGCACAATACCTGCCCCCCCCGCTCTATCCAGATGGGACCCCGCCCCCCCCATCTCCTGGGGGGTGGGTACGTAGCCTGGGCGGGTGACGGGGGGGGTCCTGCCCGGGGACCCCCGCCCCGCCGGCTACTCTATAAATATGAATATATATATATATATATACACACATACTGTATGGGGAGCCCCCCGCCAGCCCCCCAGGCCCTCCCCTCAGCACCCCACTGGGGGGCAGCCCCCCCCCCGGCCTGGGAAGGTCGCCCCCCCCTCCCAAAGCAGGGCAGGGGGGCAGTTCTACCTCGCTGCGGTCTGGCTGGGCGGGGGGGAGCGCGCCGGGAGTCACTCCGGATTGTCGCCAGTTCGCATCACTTCTTGTTTAAACCGCGCGGAATAAAGGCACCGTTTCCTTGGCTATGTGACCCCGCCTCCGGCTGTGTTTGCGGGGGGACGGGGAGGCTCCTGTCCGGTCCCCGTGCACCCGCCTGTCCCCACACACCTGTCCGTCCCCTCACGCCTGATTGTTACCCGCCTGTCCTCACACTCCTGTTCATCCCTTCACGCCTCCCTGTCCCCACACACCTGTCCGTCCCCTCACGCTGGCCTGTTCCCCTGTCCCCACACACCTGTCCGGTCCCCGTGCTCACACCTGTCCCCACACACCTGTCCGTCCCCTCACGCCGGCCTGTTCCCCTGTCCCCACACACCTGTCCGTCCCCTCACGCCGGCCTGTTCCCCTGTCCCCACACACCTGTCCGTCCCCTCACGCTGGCCTGTTCCCCTGTCCCCACACACCTATCCGGTCCCCGTGCGCACACCTGTCCCCACACACCTGTCCGGTCCCCGTGCTCACCTGTCCCCACACACCTGTCCGTCCCCTCACGCTGGCCTGTTCCCCTGTCCCCACACACCTATCCGGTCCCCGTGCGCACACCTGTCCCCACACACCTGTCCGGTCCCCGTGCTCACCTGTCCCCACACACCTGTCCGTCCCCTCACGCTGGCCTGTTCCCCTGTCCCCACACACCTGTCCGGTCCCCGTGCGCCCGCCTGTCCCCACACACCTGTCCGTCCCCTCATGCCGGCCTGTTCCCACACACCTGTTCCTCTTCATGCAACCCCCTGTCCCCACACACTTGTCCGGTTCCCATGCGCCCGCCTGTCCCCACACGCCTGTCCTGTCCCCGTGCACCTGTCTATCCCCTCATGCCTGCCTGTTCCTGCCTGTCCCCACACACCTGTCCGTCCCCACACGCCCGCCCGGCTAACCCCATGTGCCCACGTGGCCGTCCCGCTGCGCCCAGTCTGTCCATCTGTCCCTGCCCCCCTCTTCACTCTGTCCAGTCGCCCCCCCGCCGCTGCTCCCCCACACTCGTCTCTCCCCCCTGCCCCACGTAGCGGGTCCTGCAGTGGCTCCGGGCAGACGCACCCAGTAACCATTTCCCCGGGGCGGCCTGGCCCGACCTCCACCAGGGCTGAATCGGGGCAAACCCGCCCGGCCGGCGCTGGCGTCGCCTCCGCCTCGATCCCAGAGCAGCCGCAGGCCCCAGCGTGGCAAACCGGGCGCGGGCGTCACCGAACAAACCGGGCACCGGGGGGGGGGAGGCCAGGACCACGGGGACGCTCCCGCCTGGGGGGCTCAGGGAGGTGCTGGGGGTCAGTGTAACAACCCCATGGGCGATGCCAGGAGGAACCAGGGCTGCCGGCACAGAGGGGGCTGGGCCCCCCCCGGCTGCCGAGCAGCGTCCAGCCCAGCCCTGCGTGTGCCGGGGCGAGGGGCTCTGCCCCGTCGGCGCCCTGGGCAAAGGGGGCAGGCCCCAGCCCCTCGCCGGCACAAACCCCCAGCGCTGAGGGGACGGGGGTACAGGTGTGAGGGCCTTATTGGAGAGGAACCCCCCCCCCCCCCGTGTAAACGGCTCCAAACTGGAGCAGAAAGGCAGGACCCCCTCGGTGAAAGGAGGGGGGCTGGGAGCCAGGACGCCTGGGTTCTTTCCCCAGCCGGCAGGGACCCCTGTGGTGCTCTAGTCCTACCCCCGCTCCCCCATAGCCCCCAGCTTGGAGCCCTGCCCCACGTGCTGGGTTGGTGGGGGAAGGGGGGGGACGGGAGCGGTGCAGTCGAGGCGGGGGGGGCAGGAAGGCGCTGGCGGGGGTCACGGGGCAGGTGCAGCCGGGGGTTGGTGAAAGGAAGCAGCCCCCCAGGTGCTGGACCGAGGGGGCCCAGTTGTCTTGGGGAACGGGGGCCTCTGCCAGGAACCAGGAGCTGCTAGTGGAGGGGGGAGAAACACCCGCCCCCCCCTCCCCCGGCTCTGCTCGGGGGGGGGGGGCTCAGCCCCTGGCTGGAAAGAAAGAGCCAGGTGGGGAAACTGAGGCACGGTTGGTTGGGGCCCCGCCCCACAGAGCACACGGACGTCACGGCCTGAGCTCCGCACCTGGTTTATTGCTGGGGGGGCGCCCGAGCCAGGCCCCCCCGGTAAAGCAGCAGGAGACGCCCGGAGGCAGGGGCCGGGTTCGAGCCCAGTGTGGCAGCCCTCCCTGCCAATCGGGAGCTGGTTTGGCAAAGTGGGTGGGGCCCCCTGCATTGACTCAGTTTGCACCCAATCAGAATCTGGTTTGTGAGAGTGGGCGGGGCCTCCCACTGATCCCGCACCCCATTGGTTGGCTCCGTAATGACATCATGGCCCATTGGTAGATGTCACTTCCTGCTGGAGCCCTGTAGCATGACATCACTTCCTGCGGGACCTCTGAAGGGCTGGGTCCAGTCCAGTGACATCAGAGCCTGCTGTAAAATGACATCACTTCCTGCTGGAGCCCTGTAGCATGACATCACTTCCTGCTGGAGCTCTGTAGCATGAGGTCACTTCCTGCGGGACATCTGAAGGGCTGGGTCCAGTCCAGTCCAGTGACATCACAGCCTGCTGTAGAATGACATCACTTCCTGCTGGAGCTCTGTAGCATGATGTCACTTCCCGTGGGACCCTGAAGGGCTGGGTTCAGTCCAGTGACATCACAGCCTGCTGTAGAATGACATCACTTCCTGCTGGACCCAACCCAGACCAATCACACCCCTTCCACGGGACGTCCTGCCCCCCCCCCTCACTCCGCCAGCGGCGGCAGGACTCCTGGGTTCTCCCCCCCCCGGCTCAGTCCACCTTCACCACCTCCTCCAGCTCGCGGTACTGGAGCAGGAAGTAGGGGTAGCACTGGTCGTTGTCGAAGACCACGTAGATCTGGGGGTCGCTGAGGCTGTCCACGCACGAGTCGTACAGGTCGCCGGCCGGGTCGCCGGGGGCCAGGGGCGGGGTCCGGCGCAGGGCCGGCTGCCCCAGGGCCGAGTGCCCCACCAGCACCTTGCAGAGGAAGACGTGGCGCAGGCCGGCCTCGGCGGGGGGCGCGTAGCGGTGGGAGTAGCTGGCCCGCCGGGCGAAGTAGCTGCCCTGCCCGTAGAGGGCGGCGTGTTTCCCCGCCAGCCGGGGGTCCAGGTTGTGTTTGCAGATGGCCGGCACCGCGCCCGCCGCCGTGCCGTGGAAGAGGTGACGCTCGTTCCGCAGCCGCTGCTCCGGGGACAGCTGCCGGCTCATGTGGCTCTGCTTCCTGCAGGGGGAGACGCCGGACTCCTGGGTTCTCGCCCCGGCTCTGGGAGGGGAGCGGGGGCTGGTGGGTCAGAGCAGGGGGTGCTGGGAGTCAGGACTCCTGGGTTCTCTCCCCGGCTCTGGGAGGGGAGTGGGCGCTGGTGGGTCAGAGCAGGGGGTGCTGGGAGCCAGGACTCCTGGGTTCTCTCCCCGGCTCTGGGAGGGGAGTGGGGGCTGGTGGGTCTGAGCTGGGGGGGCTGGGAGCCAGGACTCCTGGGTTCTCTCCCCGGCTCTGGGTGGGGAGTGGGGGCTGGTGGGTTAGAGCAGGGGGGGCTGGGAGCCAGGACTCCTGGGTTCTCTCCCCAGCTCTGGGAGGGGAGTGGGGCTGGTGGGTTAGAGCAGGGGGCTGGGAGCCAGGACTCCTGGGTTCTCTCCCTGGCTCTGGGAGGGCACGGGGGGCTGGTGGTTAGAGCGGGGGGTGCTGGGAGCCCGGACTCCGGGGTTCTCGCCCCAGCTCTGGGAGGGAAGTGGGGGCGGGTGGTTAGAGCCGGGGGGGCGGGGAGCCCGGACTCCTGGGTTCTCTCCCGGCTCTGGGAGGGGAGTGGGGGCTGGTGGTTAGAGCAGGGGGGGCTGGGAGCCCGGACTCCTGGGTTCTCTCCCTGGCTCTGGGAGGGGAGTGGGGGCTGGTGGTTAGAGCAGGGGGCTGGGAGCCAGGACTCCTGGGTTCTCTCCCTGGCTCTGGGAGGGGAGTGGGGGCTGGTGGTTAGAGCAGGGCACACTTCCATTTGTCCCTGTCCCACAGGAAGGGGTTTGATGCCCAGGGGGAGAGGTGAGGTTAGGTAGGGGCGCTGGGTGCAGGAGTTAGAGCTGGGGGGTCGGAGGTGCAGGGGGCGCAGGGCTGGGGGCACTCACCACTTGTCCCTGTCCCACAGGAAGGGGTTCTGTGCCCAGGGGAGGGGCTGGGTGCAGGGGATAGAGCTGGGGAGTACGGGGCACACGGGGGGGCGCAGGGGGTGCTGGGTGCAGGGGCTAGAGCTGGAGGATGCAGGGCGCAACGGATAGATCTGGGGCGCAGGAGGTGCTGGGTGCAGTGGATAGAGCTGGGGGTGTGGGGGCAGCGGATAGAGCTGGGGGTGCAGGGTGCTGGGGATAGATCTGGGGGTGCAGGGGTGCAGGCGGCAGCGGAGAGATCTGGGGGCACAGGAGGTGTGGGGTGCAGGGGATAGAGCTGGAGGATGCATAGGGAGCTGGGGATAGAGCTGGGGGCCACAGGGCAGGCAGGGGGCACAGGGGGAAGCGGATAGATCTGGGGTGCTGGGGATAGAGCTGGGGGTGCAGGGCAGGCAGGGGGCACAGGGGCAGCGGATTGATCTGGGGGTGCTGGGGATAGATCTGGGGGTGCTGGGGATAGAGCTGGGGTGCAGGGCAGGCAGGGGCACAGGGGGCAGCGGATCTGGGGGTGCTGGGGATAGATGTGGGGGGTGCAGGGCAGGCAGGGGGCACAGGGGGCAGCGGATAGATCTGGGGGTGCTGGGGATAGATCTGGGGGTGCAGGGCACAGTGCAGTGGATAGATCTGGGGGGCACATGGGGCAGCGGATAGATCTGGGGGGCGGCAGGGGATAGAGCTGGGGCGCGGGGCACTCACTGCATGTACTTGTCCCACAGGAAGGGGTTCTGCACCCAGGGGATAGACCTGGGGGCGCAGGGGGCAGGGGATAGATCTGGGGGGCGCAGGGCACGCAGGGGGCAGGGGATAGATCTGGGGGGCAAAGGGGGGGCTGGGGATCGATCTGGGGGGCGCGGGGGGCAGGGGATAGATCTGGGGCGCAGGGCACACAGGGGCAGGGGATAGATCTGGGGGCCAAGGGGGCTGGGGATCGATCTGGGGGTGCGGGGGCAGGGGATAGACCTGGGGGGCGCAGGGCACACAGGGGGCACAGGGGATAGACCTGGGGGTGCGGGGGCAGTGGATAGATCTGGGGCGCAGGGGCAGGGGATAGACCTGGGGCGCAGGGCACACAGGGGCACAGGGGATAGATCTGGGGCGCAGGGGCTGGGGATCGATCTGGGGCGCGGGGGCAGGGGATCGATCTGGGGCGCAGGGCACACAGGGGCACAGGGAATAGATCTGGGGCGTGGGGGCAGCGGATAGATCTGGGGCGCAGGGGCAGGGGATAGACCTGGGGCGCAGGGCACACAGGGGCACAGGGGATAGAGCTGGGGGGCACAGGGGGCTGGGGATCGATCTGGGGGGCGCGGGGGGCCGGGGATCGATCTGGGGGGCGCAGGGCACACAGGGGGCACCGGGGATAGATCTGGGGGGTGTGGGGGCAGCGGATAGATCTGGGGCGCAGGGGCAGGGGATAGACCTGGGGGTGCAGGGCACACAGGGGCACAGGGGATAGAGCTGGGGGCACGGGGCAGGGGATAGATCTGGGGCGCAGGGCACACAGGGGCACAGGGGATAGAGCTGGGGGCACAGGGATCGATCTGGGGGCACGGGGCACAGGGATCGATCTGGGGCGCGGGGCACTCACCGCTTGTACCTGTCCCACAGGAAGGGGTTCGGCACCCGCCAGACCCGCTCCAGCCGGTACCGCGCCTCGGGCAGGCTCTTGTGGAACAGCCCGTAGATGAGCCGGTAGCCGCGCTCCTCCACCGCCACGGGCGCCCGGTGCCAGTCCTGCTCGGGGGCCAGCGGCACCCAGGTCTCGGGGTAGGGCTGCGCTGGGGGGGGGCCCGGGGCCGGCGGGGGGGCCGGGGCCAGGCTGCCGGAGAGCGTCCTGCGGGGGCAAGGCAGGGGGTCAGGGGGCCGGGCTCGGGGGGGGGGGGGCGCGGTGTCCCGGGGGTGTTACCGTAGCTCCGGCAGCAGCAGGGCGGGGGCGCGGAAGGCGGGCCGGGCGCACAGGGGCCGGACGGTGCCCGTGGCCAGGTTGCGCTGGTAGCCGGCCCGCAGGTTCAGCTGGTAGCTGTGCTCGGCCGTGCTGCACAGCGCCTCCTGCTGGCCGCTCCGCAGCGCCGCCTCGATGCTCTGGGTGAAGGGCTGGGGGCACAGAGGGGAGGGGTCAGCGGCCCACGCGCCTCCCAGAGAACCCAGGAGTCCTGGCTGCCAGCCCCCCCTGCTCTAACCCACCCGCCCCCACTCCCCTCCCAGAGCCGGGGAGAGAACCCAGGAGTCCTGGCTCCCAGCCCCCCCTGCTCTAACCTACCAGCCCCCCTCCCCTTCCAGAGCCGGGGAGAGAACCCAGGAGTCCTGGCTCCCAGCCCCCCCTGCTCTAACCCACCAGCCGCCCTCCCCTCCCAGAGCCGGGGAGAGAACCCAGGAGTCCTGGCTCCCAGCCCCCCCTGCTCTAACCACCGGACCCCACTCCCCTCCCAGAGCCGGGAGAGAACCCAGGAGTCCTGGCTCCCAGCCCCTGCTCTAACCCACCAGCCCCCCTCCCCTTTCAGAGCCGGGGAGAGAACCCAGGAGTCCTGGCTCCCAGCCCCCGCTCCCCTCCCAGAGCCGGGCAGAGAACCCAGGCGTCCTGACTCCTGGCCCCCCCTGCTCTGACCCACCAGCCCCCACTCCCCTCCCAGAGCCAGGGAGAGAACCCAGGAGTCCTGGCTCCCGCCCCCTGCTCTGACCCACCAGCGCCACTCCTCCCAGAGCCGGGAGAGAACCCAGGAGTCCTGGCTCCCAGCCCCTGCTCTGACCCACCAGCGCCCACTCCTCCCAGAGCCGGGAGAGAACCCAGGAGTCCTGACTCCCGGCCCCTGCTCTGACCCACCAGCCCCACTCCTCCCAGAGCCGGGGAGAGACCCCTGGAGTCCTGGCTCCCGGCCCCCGCTGCTCTGACCCACCAGCCCCACTCCTCCCAGAGCCGGGAGAGAACCCAGGAGTCCTGACTCCCAGCCCCCTGCTCTGACCCACCAGCCCCCACTCCTCCCAGAGCCGGGAGAGAACCCAGGAGTCCTGACTCCCGGCCCCTGCTCTGACCCACCAGCCCCACTCCTCCCAGAGCCAGGAGAGAACCCAGGAGTCCTGACTCCCAGCCCCCTGCTCTGACCCACCAGCCCCACTCCTCCCAGAGCCAGGAGAGAACCCAGGAGTCCTGACTCCCGGCCCCCTGCTCTGACCCACCAGCCCCACTCCTCCCAGAGCCAGGGAGAGAACCCAGGAGTCCTGGCTCCCAGCCCCCCCTGCTCTGACCCACCAGCCCCCCCGCCCCCCCCGAGCCGGGCAGAGAACCCAGGCGTCCGGGCCCCCCCGCGGCGCACCTGGCCGTAGGGCTGCCAGCCGCCGAGCGCCCGCCAGTAGTGGACGTGGGTGGTGCCGAGGGGGGCGCCGGGGGCCGGGGAGGTGCCGAGGCGCCGCACGCGGGTGAAGCTCCGGCTGTCCCGCACCTGCATGGCCACCAGGTCGATGTCGAAGGTGACGCCCCTGCGGGCCGAGGGGAGACGGGGTCAGGGGGGGGTCAGGGGGGGCTGCCCCCCATCCCCCACTGCCCCCTAAACGGCCAGTGCCTTCACCCCGCAAACCCTGCCCTGCTGCCCCCTATTCCCCCCACACCGCCCCCTCCCAGCCACTGCCCCACACTCTCCCCCAAACCCGCAAACCCTGCCCCACTGCCCGTTCCCCACCGCCAGCCCCCTCCCAGCCACTGCCCCACGCGCCCCAAACCCACAAACCCTGCCCCAAACCCTGCCCTGTTCCCACACCGCCAGCCCCCTCCCAGCCACTGCCCCACACGCGCCCCAAACCCGCAAACCCTGCCCCAAACCCTGCCCCACTTCCCCGTTCCCACCACCAGCCCCTCCCAGCCACTGCCCCACACGCGCCCAAAACCCTGCCCCCCTGCCCCTGCCCCCACACACCGCCAGCCCCCATCCCAGCCACTGCCCCTCACTCCCCAAACCCGCAAACCCTGCCCCGTTCCCCCCACCGCCAGCCCCATCCCAGCCACTGCCCCACGCGCCCCAAACCCGCAAACCCTGCCCCCAAACCCTGCCCCCTGCCCTGTTCCCCCACACCGCCAGCCCTCCCAGCCACTGCCCCACACGTGCCCCAAACCCCAAACCCTGCCCCCAAACCCTGCCCCCACTGCCCCCCCATGCTCCCAGAACCTGCCTCACTGCCCCCTCGCCCCCAACTGCCAGCACCCCGTGCCCTGAAACACGGCCCCACACCCACCCCAGAGCCCCCAGGCTCAGGCACAAAGGCCCGTTGTGCCCCCCGGCCAAGGGCTCTCAGCCCCGCCCCAGGGTCTGGCCCAGCGGTGCCCCAAGAACGGGGCCGGCGTTAGGGGGCCGCAAACAGGGCAACTGCCTGGGGCCCCCCCGCCCCCATTGCTCAGGCGTTGGCTGCAGCCCGGGCTGACGGGGTCGGGGGCCCGGGCCCCTGATTGAGAACTACGACCCCAGGCGACCCCCCTGGCCTGGACCCCAACCTGCCCCCCTCCTGTGCCCCAATGAACCCCCCCATCTGCCCCCGTGTGTACCCCCTTCCTACCCGCCCGACGTCCAGCCCCTCACCCTGCCCCAGCCTGACACCAATTGAGGTAACTCGGGGACATTAAACAAACCACCCAGGAGTCCTGGCTCCCAGCCCCTCCCCGCTCTAACCACCAGCCCCCACTCCCCTCCCAGAGCCGGGAGAGAACCCAGGAGTCCTGGCTCCCAGCCCCCCCTGCTCTGACCCACCAGCCCCCACTCCCCTCCCAGAGCCGGGGAGAGAACCCAGGAGTCCTGGCTCCCAGCCCCCCCTGCTCTAACCCACCAGCCCCCACTCCCCTCCCAGAGCCAGGGAGAGAACCCAGGAGTCCTGGCTCCCAGCCCCCCCGGCTCTAACCCACCAGCCCCCACTCCCCTCCCAGAGCCAGGGAGAGAACCCAGGAGTCCTGGCTCCCAGCCCCTGCTCTAACCACCAGCCCCACTCCTCCCAGAGCCGGGAGAGAACCCAGGAGTCCTGGCTCCCAGCCCCCCTGCTCTGACCCACCAGCCCCCACTCCCCTCCCAGAGCCGGGAGAGAACCCAGGAGTCCTGGCTCCCAGCCCCCCCTGCTCTAACCACCAGCCCCCACTCCCCTCCCAGAGCCGGGCAGAGAACCCAGGCGTCCGGGCCGCGCACTCACTGGTAGGAGGCCCGCACCAGGGTGCGCTCGGGGTCGCTGTAGAGCCGCTCCAGCGTCTCGTGGGCCTCGGGCCCGACGCTCAGCCAGCCGGGGGGCAGGGGGGCCGCCTGCCAGAGCTGCCAGTGGTAGGGCAGGCGGGTGTGGTGCTGGGGGCAGGCGGCCCCGGAGAAGCAGCAGCCCAGGAGGAAGAAGGGGCAGATCTCCACCCCGTCCTCGGGGTGGGTGTGGTACTCCAGCTGGGCCACCATCTCCAGCAGCTGGTCCAGGGTCAGCTCCTCGCACCCGGGCCCGGCCTCGGGGGCCGGCTCCGGCGCCGCCTCCCGCAGCGCCAGCGCCACCCCGTAGGGGTCGCCGGCGGGGGGCGCCGGGGCCGGGGAGGGCAGGCCGGGGGCGGCGGCGCCCCCCGGCTCCGGGGAACGATAGCGGAGCCGCTGCGCCTGGGGGAGGCGGATCGGCGAGCAGCGGGAGCGCTTGAGGCGGGCGAGCCGGGCGGGCGGCAGGGCCGCGGGGGCATCACTGCCGGCCGCCATGGGGCGCCTCGACGCGGCCCGATCCTCCAGGGGAGAGCTGGGAAAAAAGGGAGACAGAGTGACCAGCGGTTAGTGCTGGGGGAGAGAACCCAGGAGTCCTGGCTCCCACCCCCGCTGCTTTAACCACTAGTCCCCACTCCCCTCCCAGAGCTGAGGAGAGAACCCAGGAGTCCTGGCTCCCACTCACCCCCCTGCTTTAACCACTAGTCCCCACTCCCCTCCCAGAGCTGGGGAGAGAACCCAGGAGTCCTGGCTCCCACCCACCCCCTGCTTTAACCACTAGTCCCCACTCCCCTCCCAGAGCTGGGGAGAGAACCCAGGAGTCCTGGCCCCCCCTGCTTTAACCACTAGTCCCCACTCCCCTCCCAGAGCTGGGGAGAGAACCCAGGAGTCCTGGCTCCCAGCTATGATTCAGTCGGTGCCGGTCGCTGGCAGAGCCGGGATGCCGAGCGAGATGGGCCTGATCCGGTGTGACGACTCTCCCCCACCCCCAGCTCCGGGGCTAACGAGGGTCTGTCGGGGGCGTTTGAGGGGGTGGGATTCGGGACTGACGTCTCGAGCTGGCGTAAATCCCGTGTTTTAGGAAGAGCTCAGAGCCACAGATGGCCAAGGTCTCTTCGTGCAAAATCCTCCAGCTGAAACCTCCCCCACCCTGGAAGAAAAAGGCCCAGCTGGAAACGCCGAAATCGGTTGCGAATTTGTGGTGGTTTCACCCCATTTTTCGTCTTGATGTGTGGGAGGCAGAGGGGGGGGACTGTTCTGACATTTTCCCAAACAAAACCGTCCCGGCTTGAAGGTTTCCAAAACTTTGATTTAAAAGGGGGGGGACCTTTTTTCTGCCCCCAAACACGTTGACAAAGGGTCACCATGGAAAGTGTCTGTGATTCGCGGCGGCGAAAGAAACGTTGCCGCTTCTGGTCCCGCCTGAAATTGGAGGTCGGCTTCTCGAAAAGGCCGGAAATCCAAAAAAAATCCCAAAAAACAACCCCAAGCCGATGCTTTTTCCGTGTCCTGTGTGTCTGATCCCCGGTGAGCCTGGCACCTGCCGGCTTCTCCTCACTCGGCTGAAGAGGACAGATACGTTTTGCCGCGTTCTTTTGAATCCTCGTCGTATTTTGCCGGCCAAGGGTATGGAAAAAAACGCCACTTCAGCCCCGCGGCTATGCTGACCGAAGCCCCGGCGTAGTAGACGCGGCTAAGCCAACCGAAGAGAAACGGCCTCCGTCTTCTCTTGGTGATTTCTGTGCCTCGGCTGAATTTCCTCCACCGTTTCCGCGGCCTTGGTGAAGTGCCGACGCCGGAACTAGAGCGGTGGGTTTTGCAGATCACGGGCAGTTAAAAAAAATGGGGTTTTTTTTTGAAAGCGTTCGGAGTTAAAGAAACTTTTAGGGGGGAGTTTTGGATGAATTCGAGAGGCGTAAAAAAGCCCCCGCTTCGGCGCGAGTTAAAATTGCTTCAGGGTTGAGCGTTTTTTAAAAAAAAAGTTTCAGCAATTGTTAAAAAAAGTGAGATGCCCGGAAACGCCCAACCCAGAGCGGTTTCGAATAGATCTTCATTTTGTGTTTAATGTTTGGGCAATTTTTCAACCAGGGGCCCCCCACAAGAATTTTTTGGGGGGCCTGGAACAGGGTCCTTCACTCGGTCCGGGGGCCCTGGAAAACTCTCGCCGGGCCCCCAGAGCTTCTTCCGCTCCAGGTCTTCGGCAGCAATTCGGCGGCGGGGGTCCGGCCCCGGGATCCACCGCCAAAATGCACCAAAGACCCGCGGCGGGGGGGTCCTTCCGCCCCGGGACCCGCCGCCGAAGACCCCAGGCCGCCTGAATCCTCCAGGCAGCCCTGCCTACGACGCAGACCCAAGGTCGGTCGGAATAAAGGTTTGGGCCGTTGTTAAATAAAAACCACTGCAAACCAAACGCCGGATTTCAATGGTTTTTTTAAACAGGTTTGGGTGATTTTTAAACACGTCCCGTGGAAGGAAATTCGACGCCTCCTTTCGATCCTTTCTGCCCTCCCCAAAAACCATCAAGCCAGTTTTGACTTTTTTGGAAGCTTTTTGCCGCCCACGGGAGAGTCTAGCGAAACCGCCGCGAACTGGCGAGAGGCGTCGCTGTGTTTGTCGCTGCGGCGGGGAGCGGGGGTCACCGATCCGTCGCATCTCCCAGCCCCCCATGTGCGGGGAGGCGCTGGGATATGAGCTACGGGCCCCGGATCAGCCCCGAGGGAACAGGCCCCATCCCCCGACACCGGAGAGCTGAAAGTGTCACTGCAAATGGGTCTTGTGATTCAGCACGTCCCAGCTATTGCCAGGCAGGGCTGGAAAGGGCTGGAATGGAACCCAGGAGTCCTGGCTCCCAGCCCCCCCTGCTCTAACCCACCAGCCCCCACTCCCCTCCCAGAGTCAGGGAGAGAACCCAGGAGTCCTGGCTCCCAGCCCCCCCTGCTCCGACCCACCAGCCCCCACTCCCCTGTCAGAGCCAGGGAGACAAACCAGGCGTCCTGGCTCCCAGCCCCCCCTGCTCTAACCCACCAGCCCCCACTCACCTCTCAGAGCCGGGGAGAGAACCCAGGAGTCCTGGCTCCCAGCCGCACCTGCTCTAACCCACCAGCCCCCACTCCCCTCCCAGAGCCGGGGAGAGAACCCAGGAGTCCTGGCTCCCAGACCCCCCTGCTCTGACCCACCAGACCCTGCTCCTCTCCTCCACCCAGGGTGTTTGTCAGTGTAGGGTCTCACCCTGGCTCCCGCAGGCCACCTCCAGAGCAGGCCAATGGGCCCAGGACTGACATCAGACACCCCCGCCCCCAACAAGAAGATATGGGGGGTACAGGTATCACCCCCCCAGATCCATTCCACTACTTATGGAGATGGCTCCATAGGGGGGGTATTTTAGGGGGCTGGGGAAAGCAATATAAGACCTGTTTGGGGGTGGGCGCTGGGAGCCAGGACTCCTGGGTTCTCTCCCCGGCTCTGGGAGGGGAGTGGAGGCTGGTGGGTTAGAGCAGGGGGCGCTGGGAGCCAGGACTCCTGGGTTCTCTCCCCGGCTCTGGGAGGGGAGCGGGGGCTGGTGGGTTGGAGCAGGGGGGGCTGGGAGCCAGGACTCCTGGGCTCTCTCCCCAGCTCTGGCAGGGGAGTGGAGTCTAGCGGTTAGAGCGGCGGGGGGGGGGGGAGCCTGACCTACTGATTCATAAACAGTCTCGAAACTCCAGCCCTCCCCTCTCTCGACAGCTGGGAAATGAATCATTTCCCTGGTCCCGAGGCCGGGTCCCGGGGAGACGCTCCGGTCTGCGCTCACGAGAAGTGGGGGGTTGTTTTTTAAAGGGTCGAACCCGGAAACAAACCTGAGCCCTGCTTCCCCCGCTGCAAGTCTCTCCCCTCCCCCACGCCGTGCCTCAGTTTCCCCCCCAACCCAGAAATGTGGGATAACCAGCCTGACCCCCTCGGAGCTCTGCGGATGAAAAGTGGGGGCCCAGCTAGGGTTTTGCGACTCAGGGGGGCCGGATCAAATGGGGGAAAGGCGGAGAGGGTAATTCAGTGACACCCCCCCCCTACACACACTTCCAACTGGGTTTGCACAGCTGCAGGGAGTGGGAGGGGCAGGAGACACCCAATTGAGGCAAGGTCTGGAAATATCACCCCCCTCCCCGGGCCACAGGGTGGGGGGCGGGGGAGCGGCTGGGTTTCTACAGAAAAACAGACAGACGCCCGGGAAGAGGAAACACTGGTGCAGAGAGATCAGAGTGCATGGGGCGGGGAGAGAACCCAGGAGTCCGGGCTCCCAGCTCCCCCTGCTCTAACCCACCAGCCCCCACTCCCCTCCCAGAGCCGGGGAGAGAACCCAGGAGTCCTGGCTCCCAGCCCCCCCTGCTCTAACCACCAGCCCCCACTCCCCTCCCAGAGCCGGGGAGAGAACCCAGGAGTCCTGGCTCCCAGCCCCCACTCCCCTCCCAGAGCCAGGGAAAGAACCCAGGAGTCCGGGCTCCCAGCTTTCCGGAAACCATCCACTCTCACCTCATCGCATCCGTTCTCAGCCCAGACCCGCCCCAATACCTCAGCTCCCCGCCGCCAAACAGAGCAGGACCCCTCCCTCCCCCCCAAAAAAGCCATCAACCCCCTTTGGGGGCTGTCCCCCCCCCCCGCACTCACCCCCTTTGCAGCCAGATCCGCCTTCAGAGCCGCACCGCACCTGTCTCCGATCAGCTTCCACCTTCGGGGGGGGGGTGCCTGTTGCTTGTAGCTTTTTCCCTCTTCTCTTCTATTATTTTTTGGGGGGGGGGCGCTGCCCAGCCTGCCTGGCCCTGAGCTGATGAGGGCTCAGGCGTTGGGAGAAGCCAAAACACAACCACGATCCAAAAAAACAAAACCCAAAAGCGACCCAAACAAGAGCAAAAAGTTCTTGAAAGTTTCACTCCCTCCCCCCCCCCCACCAACCCGCCGGAGCTCGCAGCGCCGAGCACTGGGCCAGTCCCCACCAGAACCAGCTTCTCGCAACCTGCAGAAAAGCGTCTTCAGTCCCTGCCCCCCCAGCTTGCACCCCCAGCGCTTCCTGGTCTCCTCCCCCGGCCTGGCCAGCCCTGGCCCTGAGTCATGGTGAGAGGAGACCTCGCTGGCTCCTCCTCGGGGACCCCGGGCAGGGAGCCAGGGTTTCGCTTTCCTTTTCTCCGCACATGGGGAGGAGAAGGGAAGAGGAGGCCCGAGGGGGCTTAAATTAAAAAAGAAATGGTGACGAGGACTGATTTGGAGGGGGGTGTGTGTGTGTGAGTGTCAATTTCCCCTCAAAAGAAACCGGTGGATTTAGTTTTGATTCAGGGAGAGGATCAATATTGGGTGAAATTCACTATGTGCCAGTTGAGATCGACTTACAATAATTCAGCAGATCACAGATTCCTGGAGTGGATTTCACTAGAAAGAAAGGTGCCAATTTAGATGAAAATTAAAATAATTCAGGGGATCACAGATTCCTGGAGTGGATTTCTCTAGAAAGAAAGGTGCCAATTTAGATCTACTTACAATAATTCAGCGGATTGCAGATTCCTGGAGTGGATCACAGATTCCTGGAGTGGATTCCACTAGAACGAAAGGTGTCAATTTAGATCTACTTACAATAATTCAGCGGATCACAGGTTCCTGGAGTGGATTTCACTAGAAAGAAAGGTGCCAATTTAGATTAAAATTAAAATAATTCAGTGGATCACAGATTCCTGGAGTGGATTTTACTAGAAAGAAAGGTGCCAATTTAGATCTACTTGCAATAATTCAGCAGATCACAGATTCCTGGAGTGGATCACAGATTCTTGGAGTGGATTCCACTAGAAAGAAAGGTGCCAATTTAGATTAAAATTAAAATAATTCAGCGGATCACAGATTCCTGGAGTGGATTTCACTAGAAAGAAAGGTGCCAATTTAGATCTTCTTACAATAATTCAGTGGATCACAGATTCCTGGAGTGGATTTTACTAGAAAGAAAGGTGCCAATTTAGATTAAAATTAAAATAATTCAGCGGCTCACAGATTCCTGGCATCAATGTCACTAGAAAGAAATGTGCCAGTTTAGATCTACTTAAAATAACTCAGCGGATCACGGCTTCTCCGAGTCCATCTCGTTAGAACGAAATGTGCACCTTTAAGTTGAATTTAAAAACTATTGAGACAAATCGCTGCTATTTCGGGCCAGTGTCACTCAAATGCACAAATTTAGATGTACAGGAATTGAGATGAAACCCGAGTCTTTGCGTCAATTTCACTGGAAGGAAATGAACGCGTTTCGTTTTAATTTCACTGTTTTTGGGGATGGGGGAGTCAATTTCACTTCAAATTGAGTTTTACTGGAAAAAAGTATTTTTTGGTAAGTTTTTTGCAGTTTTGATGGCTGGGGGGAATCTATTTTTACAGTGAAATAATTTAAAAAAGTATGTTGATCACAACCCCTTTGTTGGGGTGCCACAGGGGTGATTTGGGTAAAAAAAGTTGATTGTAACTGGATCCCAGCAGCAGCACTGGGAATAGGACCCAGGAGTCCGGGCCCAGTCCAGCTGCTGGGTCAGGCTTCACAGGAAACGGCTCCGAAATAGTCCCCAGCTCTGATAATATTTCAAGCACAATCCCCCCGGTGATACAGATGACAAGAAAGATGAACGAGAGTGGAGCGGGTTTTGAAAGATCCCTATGCTTAAACGATTTGTACTGATATTTCTGTACATGCCTAGCAGTCCTAGTGCCTGCGCTAGGGGCTGTACAAACAGAACAAAAACTTACGACCTATGTGAAATTAATCAAGATAAGACTTTCTACTTTGTCGGTGCCGATCTTGCCACCATGGCTATATCGCATTAGATTTCACAGTAACACCACCTCACTCTCATCAGCAGCTCTCCAGTGGCTTTTCCACATTCTCGCTCTGTAGCAGATGGGGAAACTGAGGCAGGGATCGGTGGAGCAGCTTTACCCAAGGTCACCCAGTGGCCAAGGCAGGAATAGAACCCAGGTCAGTCCTGACTCACCTCTACAGCGCTCTACAAGGCTCCTGAGTACGTAACGCATCAAAATCCCAGTGGCTTCAAATACTCTGCCAGCTGATCTTCCTGTCTGGTGTCCTGCTGTGGCCATCCTCTGAGGCTGCTGAGAAAGACTTAAAATAAAAAAAAATCCCAGATATATCTGGCCAATTGTGCATTGGAGAAACATTCCTTCCTGACCACTGCTGGTGGCCAGCTGAAGGCCTGAAGCATGAAATTGGATTGGAGTTATTCTCTTCATGCACCAGTTTAACTGTATACAAACGGAGCTGCCAAAAGTCAAGCACCTGTGTGAAGATTAGGGGCCTTTTCTGGAGGTCCAGCAGGAACAGATTTTTCTTTAGAAACAGAAACAAATCAATGTCCTTTTCTCCGCAGTGTTGGCGGGGGGGATGGATTTTCCCCATCCTTCAAGAGGCTGAAATTTCCCCCCAGCTCGAATCCGGACCAAAAAAAGTCAAATATTTGCAGACCAAAAACGTTTTTTTCCCCATTTCAGATCAGTTGAAGTGTTTTGTTTCCAAAAAAAACCCTTTTGAAATGTTCGATTTGGATTTTGAAGTTCTTCTCTTCTTTAAGCTTTTTTTTCTTTGCTCAGCTCATGTAAATTTGGAAACGAAAAAGTCACATCCAATGGGAAACCATCTGGATTTTTTTTTTTTTGCTTGTTCTGAAAAAAAAAATCTCGAACCAAAACATTTGGGCAATTCTTCCTCAACATTTTTTTGAAGCAGGAAATTCATCGAACGCGACCCTATTGTGGGACCAGTTTGGGAATTGAGAAATCGGTATTTTTTGACCAACCCACCTGATGCGTTGAACAATTCCTAAGAGGATCCATCTACCCCTCATAGACTGCAGCCTTGTTTCCGAAGTGTTGAAGGACGAGCGACAGATCTCCGCAATGTTCTTCAGAACCTCAGAAAAAAAGCAAGTCTCCAGATGTTATAGTTACTGTGACGAAGTGGGGTTTTCGTCACCTCGTTATGTTGCATGCGGGTCTTACTGTCCTGTATGAATATGGTGCGTGCCTCAGTTTCCCTGTGCATTGCCTAGGTGGTGGGAATTGGGTGTGTGATTTCTGCTGAGGCCTTCAGGGGCAGGTGAGGCTATCCAGGTGTTGGGTGTCGGGTCGCTGGAAGCGGGGAGTCTGCGGTGCAGGACTGGAAGAGGAGGAGTCCAGGGCATCTGGGCCAAGACTCCCCAAGATGGACTTGGCTGAAAGTCACTGATTTCTGTGCTAAATTCTGTTCCCCGCCGTGTCCCTGCCGACTAACAAACCCCCTGTTTTACCGGCTGGCTGAGAGTCGCGTTTGGCTGCGGAGTTGGGGGGCAGGGACTCACGGGGGGAAGCGCGCGGGGGGACGGGGATGCTGGATGCCCTGAGGTCAGACCCAGGAAGGTGGAAGCTCCTTGCCCCGGAGCCAGTCGGCTCCCAGAGAGGAGGCTCCCACAGAGTCCTGCCTGGCTTCGTAGGGAGCAGATCCGGAGCATCGCCCCGGTGACTCTGTCACAGTTACAGAGAAAACCTTCAAATTGCGTCCTGAGCATCAGCAACGCTGCCTGAGTCTGCTCAGAGCCCGAGCCCGATGCTAAGAGAGCGGGGAGCTGCCTCAAATGTAACCGGTGCAGAGACGTCAGCCACAGGCGTGTACAGGCTGTGATGCTGTAGGACATCTGGGGGATGCTTGAGGATACTATGAATATGAATCAAATTGTAAAATTGCAGCGAGTTGTGCCAGATCCGCCGTGCAAGGTGCCTTCAAAAATGGTCTGATGCGCCGGGCAGCTTGTGTTGGAAACAAAGGAAGCGCAGGCCGCGCGGCGAAAGAGGCGGCTGCATCGGCTCCTTTTTGTCTGCAGTCCTGCTTCTTACCTCGGCAGGAACCTTTCTACCAACCGAAGCTCCGAGCACAGGACTGAATCGCAGAATCGTAGAGGATCAGGGTTGGAAGGGACCTCAGGAGGGATCTAGTCCAGTCCCCAGAAGGACCAACCCCAACTAAATCATCCCAGCCAGGGCTTTGTCAAGCCGGGGCTTAAAAACCTCTAAGGAAGGAGATTCCACCACCTCCCTAGGGAACCCATTCCAGTGCTTCACCACCCTCCTAGGGAAATAGTGTTTCCTAATATCCAACCTAGACCTCCCCCACTGCAACTTTAGCCCATTGCTCCTTGTTCTGTCATCTGCCACCACTGAGAACAGCCGAGCTCCGTCCTCTTTGGATCCCCCTTCAGGTAGCTGAAGGCTGCTATCAAATCACCTCTCACTCTTCTCTTCTGCAGACTAAACAATCCCAGTTCCCTCAGCCTCTCCTCATAAGTCATGTGCTCCAGCCCCCTAATCATTTTCGTTGCCCTCCGCTGGACTCTCTCCAATTTGTCCACATCCCTTCTGTAGTGCGGGGTCCAAAACTGGACGCAAAACTCCAGATGAGGCCTCACCAGTGCCGAATCGAGGGGAATAATCACTCCCCTCGATCTGCTGGCAATGCCCCTACTAATACAGCCCAAAATGCCGTTGGCCTTCTTGGCAACAAGGGCGCCCTGCTGACTCATATCCAGCTTCTCGTCCGCTGTAGCCCCCGGGTCCTTTTCTGCAGAACGGCTGCATGGCCCATCCAAGCTCTGGCCGTGCTCCAGAGGGACTTTCAAGCCAGCAAACTCACCAATACTGCTAGGAAACCCGATAGACGGATTCTGAAGTCTTTGTAGGTTCGTGACCGTTTTACCATTTGACGTCTCCCTCCTTGTTTTCTTTATAATAAACCTTTCGTTTTAGGCACTAAAGGATCTGGCCGACCGCGTGGTGTTTTGGGTAAGATCCAGACCGATACTGACCTGGGGAGGCGGCTGATCCGTCGGGGTCAGGAGAACATTTTGTATGTGGGAGCAGAGTTTTTTTTTAATGACCTCTCACGGGACTGGCCCTAGGCGCTGACTGGGAGCCGGAGAGCTGGAATGCAGTAAGATCACCGGGCGAGTTCTCTTTTGCTTCTCGATAAGCCGCGCGGGGGATCAGAAGCACCGTCTGGGACGGGTTGGGGGATTTAACTTCAGTGTTACCCAGCGGTCGTGGGGGGATCTGCGCTCTCTCCTGCAGCCTGCCCTGACCTTGGCACTTCCAGTGAGGCCTGCCCTGGGCAACCTGGGTAGCACGGGCCTGGATCCCAGGAGACCGGGGGCGGGGGTAGGTGCTGGGAGTGTGAATACCAGTGCCCCTCACTCCCGACCCGCAGCCCCTGCCAGCCCAGCCCTGCCCCCCCCCAGCTCTGCTGGTGCCCCTCACTCCTGACCCGCAGCCCCTGCCAGCCCAGCCCTGAGGTCCCCCCAGCTCTGCCGGTGCCCCTCACTCCCGACCCGCAGCCCCCCTGCCCCTCAGCTCTGT
Organism: Mauremys reevesii; assembly: GCF_016161935.1. NCBI lineage: Eukaryota > Metazoa > Chordata > Testudines > Geoemydidae > Mauremys > Mauremys reevesii. The sequence goes on along the minus strand of NC_052636.1, from coordinate 13,618,955 downwards.
GCCCTCACTCCCAACTCGCAGCCCCTGCCAGCCCAGCCCTGCCCCGGTGCCCCTCACTCCCGACCCGCAGCCCCCTGCCAGCCCAGCCCTGCGCCCCCCAGCTCTGCCGGTGCCCCTCACTCCCGACCCGCAGCCCCCTGCCAGCCCAGCCCTGCCCCCCCAGCTCTGCCGGTGCCCCTCACTCCCGACCCGCAGCCCCCTGCCAGCCCAGCCCTGCGCCCCCCAGCTCTGCTGGTGCCCCTCCCTCCCGCGCCGCAGCTCCGGCCAGCCCCGCCCTGCCCCCCCGCTCTGCCGGTGCCCCTCACTCCCGACCCGCAGCCCCCTGCCAGCCCAGCCCTGCGCCCCCCAGCTCTGCTGGTGTCCCTCACTCCCGACCCGCAGCCCCCTGCCAGCCCAGCCCTGCCCCCCCAGCTCTGCCGGTGCCCCTCACTCCCGACCCGCAGCTCCTGCCAGCCCAGCCCTGCGCCCCCCAGCTCTGCTGGTGTCCCTCACTCCCGACCTGCAGCCCCCCCAGCCCTGCTGGTGCCCCTCACTCCCGACCCGCAGCCCCTGCCAGCCCAGCCCTGCTGGTGTCCCTCACTCCCGACCTGCAGCCCCAGCCCTGCTGGTGCCCCTCACTCCCGACCCGCAGCCCTGCCAGCCCAGCCCTGGGCTCCCCCTCACTCCCGACCCGCAGCCCCTGCTAGCCCAGCCCTGAGCTCCCCCCAGCTCTGCTGGTGCCCCTCACTCCTGACTTACAACCCCCCATTAGCCCAGCCAGTCTCCTGCCCTGGCCCTTGGTGCCAGATTGGGGCCCCATGTCCCATTCCCCACTCCCCCAGGCCGGCTGGTCTCCCTTCATCTTGTCCAGAGCCCCACTGGGAAAGCCCCGAGTTTCATTTCAGGAGAAGAGGAACGGGGAAAATTCCCCCTCCGGCTGGGCCTTGGCTCCGCTCTGCAGTGGGATCGGCCGTCCCCAGCTCTGAGAGAGACACTTCCCAGCAACAGGAAGAACAAGAGGAGTGCAGAGCCGGAACCGGCCTGAAGAAAGAGGCTGTGGGGCCAGCACTGGGGGGGAAAATGTACCTGCCCCCCATCCCGTCTCCTTGGGGAGTTGCAGTCATCCCCGCTGTGCTACTGAGAGGGGAGTGGAACCCAGGAGTCCTGGCTCCCAGCCCCCCCTGCTCTATCCACTTAGACCCCACTCCCTTTGCAGAGCTGGGGAGAGAACCCAGGAGTCCTGGCCCTGCCTGCACTAGTGTGGTCTGGCAAGGAGTCCCTGGGGCTGCAGACCCCATGCCCTGTCCGGCCCCAGGCCCTGGCTCAGAAATTGGAAATGGAAACCCTGCCTCGGGAGTAGGTTTGGAGGTTGTGGGGTCTCTGGGGGGGACTAGAGTGAGGGGGAGGGGCAGCAGGCAAGGGGACGGGGTGACTGGCCGCACACAGAGACAAACACACCGAGATCGCTCACACACACACAGATCCACAAACACACACCGATAGTACAGACACATACAGACGCCCCCCCGCCCCGCAGCACACACCAGACCCCTAGACTCACAAACACACCACAGATTGCACACGCCGACACAGACACACCAAGACCCACCAACACACAGCTCTCTCCGTCACACAGAGACACGCCCACGGGGCTCAGGCGACCCACAGATCTCTCACACACACACACGCTTGCACCCCCTTCCCGCTTGGGGTCACCTGCAGATTTTCGACGCCTACGCCCCACTCCATTATCCAAGTCAGTCGTGAAAATACTGAATCGTCCCGGAGCCAGGACTGACCCCTGCCGTATCCCGCTAGATTCGCCTTCCCAGTCCGACAGCGATCAACTGATAACTACTCTTCGAGTCCGGTCTTTCAGCCGGTCATGCACCCACCTTATATTGATTTCATCCCTCCCGTGTTCCCCGGCTTCGCTTCCGACAACGTCCCGTCTCTCTCATATCTACTGCTCCCTCATCTACTAGGGGGTTGGCTCTGTCAAAGGATCATCCACGGATCTCAGTCGACCTTTTCCCCCACAGCGTCCTCATGGTCAGCTGATTATCCCCCCACGCTCCCCCAAATCCTTTTCCGAGTACCTGCTTCTCTGGAGAGGGTCCCCCGGCTGGTAAGTCAGACCTGCGTTCGTCTTGACGACGGGTTGGGCTGGGTTGAGAGCACGATCAAATGCGCTGACCGGTATCCGTCCGTCTGTGGTCTGGTACGTAGATCGGAAGCGATTTGTACAGCACCGAGCGCAGGGGCCCGACCGTAACAGAAATAATCCATAATAATTAAGAATAATCAATTATCCAGAGAGGGGGTTGATGCTTCCTCAACAACCGCACTTGGGAAGCATCACGCTAGGTTATAACACCCACTCGGGGGCTGTAAATGGGTTACCTCTGTAATGCCACTGTTGAGGGAGGGAATGGGGTAACCCTATGGGCTAGTGGCGAGGGACCCCGGAGTCCGGGTTTAGAATCATAGAATCTCAGGGTTGGAAGGGACCTCAGGAGGGATCTAGTCCAACCCCCTGCTCAAAGCAGGACCAACCCAACTAAATCATCCCAGCCAGGGCTTCGTCAAGCCTGACCTTAAAAACCTCCAAGGAAGGAGATTCCACCACCTCCCTAGGGAACCCATCCCAGTGCTTCACCACCCTCCTAGGGAAATAGTGTTTCCTAATATCCAACCTAGACCTCCCCCGCTGCAACTGCAGACCATTGCTCCTTGTTCTGTCATCTGCCACCACTGAGAACAGTCTAGATCCATCCTCTTTGCAACCCCCTTCAGGTAGTTGAAGGCTGCTATCAAATCCCCCCTCACTCTTCTCTTCTGCAGACTAAACAATCCCAGTTCCCTCAGCCTCTCCTCATAAGTCATGTGCTCCAGCCCCCTAATCATTTTTGTTGCCCTCCGCTGGACTCTCTCCAATTTGTCCACATCCTTCTTGTAGTGCGGGGCCCAAAACTGGATGCAGTACTCCAGGTGTGGCCCCACCAGTGCCGAATAGAGGGGAATAATCACTTCCCTCAATCTGCTGGCAATGCTCCTACTAATGCAGCCCAAAATGCCGTTGGCCTTCTTGGCAACAAGGACACCCTGCTGACTCATATCCAGCTTCTCATCCACTGTAAGCCCCGGGTCCTTTTCTGCAGAACTGCTGCCTAGCCAGTCAGTCCCCAGCCCTGCCACAAGCCTGCTGTGTGATCCCAGGCTAATCTCTGCCTCACTGTTCACTCTCATGTACAGCACGAGTCACTCCTGGAAAAGGTGAAATGAGAAGAGCACGAAATTCTCCCGCTAGTGATCGTCAGTTGCTCTATCCTCTCAGCCCCGGATTCGCCTCTCACACCGGTTTCACACCACAAATAAAAGAGGAATGTCTCTCTGGAATCTGTAAATGAAATTATATGAACCTCCTTCCTTTCTTCCTCCTTGACCGGTAATTCAAAGGCACTGCTTGCAAAGTCCAATGGCGTAGAGCGGGGAGGTTTGACATTTTCCCATCAAAAACGTGGCATTTGCAAAACATTTTGTTTAGAATCTGACCTCTTTTTCCCATGGAGGAGAGCTGGATTTTTTTTTCTCGCCAGCGCCATTATAAATTTGATATTTCAAACCTTCTGAGTATTGAAGTATAGTAGAACCTCGGAATTACGAACCCCAGAGTTACGAACTGACCGGTCAACCGCTCCCCTTGTTTGGAACTGGGAAAAAAAAAAATCAAGAAAAAAGCAGCATTTTTCTGCTGCATAGTAAAGTTTTAAAGCTGCATTAAGTCACTGTTCAGGTGTAAACTTTTGAAAGAACCACCAAAATGTTTTGTTCAGAGTTACAAACATTTCAGTTACGGACAAACTCCATTCCTGCTTATGTGACCACTAGATGGCAGCAAACCATTACAGAAATAATCTGTAGCTGAGTTATCGGCTTGGGGGCCAGGACTCCTGGGTTCTCTATCTGGGGAGGGGAGTGGGGGCTGGTGGGTTAGAGCAGGTGGGGCTGGGAGCCAGGACGCCTGGGTTCTCTCCCCGGCTCTGGGAGGGGAGTGGGGGCTGGTGGGTCAGAGCAGGGGGGCTGGGAGCCCGGACTCCTGGGTTCTATCCCTGGCTCTGGGCAGGGAGTGGGATCGAAGGGCTTGGAACATTTTTCCCATCAAAATTTGGCAAATAAAATGTTTCACTCTGAAAATGTGTCAAAACGGGATTTTTTTCTTGTGGCAAAGAACAAAATGATCGTGTCTGTCCCCTTGGGGTGGAAACTCTCGGTATTGGGCAATTGGCATTTTCTGACGAAAAGAAAGTTCCATGCCAAAAATTCCTGACCAAATCAAGTCAAAAGAAGAGACTCTGCTATTGGTAGCCATGGGATTTTGGAGGAGATTTCCCCCGTCACGGATCCGCAGGATCATTGTTTAAGCAGACACTTGGGAAGATCTCTTCAGTGTACCAGACCCCCAAGGGTGTCCAGCCCTTTCAAGAGCATCCACACGGCCTCTGCCCAGCGAGTCGAAGGCTTTTATGCTTCTCAGGGACACACACCTCGGCAGGGATTTGCAGTGACACCCGACGGACCTTCGGAACAGGGTCGGGTTTGCCAGTCAGCTGGAAGATGGCATCAGGAAGCCCTTCGGTTCGCACAGAAGAGCAAAAGATAAGACCGCGTCCGTCCTGCCCAGGGCCAGGGCTCCGTCGAGCCGTGCCGCTGTGGAACGATCTTCGCTTCCTTCCTCGGTTTCTGTTCCTTTGCGGCTGCTGCGGCTCCTTCAGGTGCCTTTCCCTGAGCTCTGTGAAGCTCGAAAGCTCGTCTCTTGCACCCACATAAATGACATTACCTCCCCTGCCTTGTCTCTTTCTTATCCTGGGACCAACATGGCTACAAACGTCCTAAAACCAATGGAAATCAGACACCTATTACCACTGGCCTTACAATCTGAGCTCTCTCCTAGGTCACGGGCCAGGAGGCTGCGTTAGGAGCAGTGGATAAGAATTGACATGCTAGAGTTTACCTAGCTTAAACAGCGGTAATATTGCCAGGACTGAGGGCGCTCTATGCGCTTTAAGCTACTTGGGGTGGTGTTCGGGACTTCAGACATCAGAAGCTTAAGCAGCCGAAATCACGGTCGAAACCTTCAGATGGACGAAGGTTTTCTAGACCTTGGAAGTGTTGGAAGGAGGCGATCTGGGATGGACCTAAGAAAGGAGCAGGCGCCTGCTGTGTTAATCTGGGTGTAAACTCTCCAGAGATCAGAATCAGCCCCATGTACTCCAGGAGTAACTCCACTGGTTGACACCCGCGTGAGAGGGGAATGGGCCCCGATTGATTCCAGTGGAATCACTCCCGATCGACACTGGAGTGAGAGGGGAACGGGACCCATGGACACCAGTGGAGTACTCCCGAACGACGCAGGGATGTGAACACATGAGGAATCAGCCCCAGTGATTCAGCCGGAGGAAGACACCAAAGGGACCGACAAAGACTGCCTCCATCAAGCAGTAGAGAAAACGCCTGGGACTTAACGACAGAGAGGATGCACAAAGAGAGTCGCAGGATAGACAGGGCTGGCGACGTCCGAAGCGAAGTCCAATGGTGCAGGAAGAATTCAGATAAGAATGTCTACATGGAGAATTCTCTCACCTCTTGTGGACATGATCCAAGGCTCAGACTAGCTGATAGTTCAAGGCGCAGACTACATGGGAAGCCTGTTTGTCCAATAAAAGATATTTCCTAACCCACCTTGTCTCTCTGCTATGTTTATGAACAGACCAGACCAGCTAAGCATTTCCTGGAAGGCCGGCGGAGGAGTCTCGGAATGCGAAAGCTAAGAATTCTTCGTGGGAATCACCATCAATGGGAAAAATATGTTCTTGGAAGAAAAAGGTTCAGGAGACTTGGAAGAGCAGCTGAGAACCTCTATGGAATGGGGTATTGAAAACTGTAGTATATCGCTTCTCGGCTCTCAATGAGCTAAGATGTGAAAAAATTATCTAAGTTGTATCATTTTCCTGGCCCTGCAGGCTGCCTGGTGGGGTCTGTAGGGAAGCATACACTCTAGGTCTAGCAGCGGTCAGTTTACAGCCAGCCGGCCTAGAAAAGTGAAGTGAATTTTCTCTTTTTTTGGGGGGGAGCAGCCTGTTTTGTCTCTCTCTGTTTTTGGTTCTTGTGTGTAAAGGTTCTGCATCGTAAACAATAAAGTCATGGCGTGTTGCGGTCTCCAGCAAGTCTCCAGAATTTTATCTTGGTTTTTTTTCTCTCTAACTTCTCTGCTTCTCCCTGAACATATTGTTCATAGACCAGGGAGAAGTAGTATTTTTATGAGCAAGATATGTGACTCAATTTCCCCTATCCACTTGGTACTGCTAGCCACTGGGTGCGAAAAGGTTAGTTTCTTCCTTGGGGTGGGGGAATGGGTTCAGAGTCCCAGGAGGCAGGCCTGAATTGGTACGAATTAAGTGTCCAGAACGGTCGATGTAGCAGAAAGGCAAGAGATGAAACCCAGGGGGCTGCAGGCAGGGGATCCCCTCAGCAAGGACGCTGAGTGAAGACTAACCAAAGATATTAGATCCTGGATTTCAGGTGACTAAAAATGCCAGCTTCTTTTGGAAGTCGGCCCTGAATCTCTGCAAATCCCTAAAGGACGAAGTCTCTGCTGGGGAGCCATGGGGACAAATGAGCTAGAATCATAGAAGATCAGGGTTGGAAGGGACCTCAGGAGGTATCTAGTCCAACCCCCTGCTCAAAGCAGGACCAACCCCCAACTAAATCATCCCAGCCAGGGCTTTGTCAAGCTGGGGCTTAAAAAACTCTAAGGAAGGAGATTCCACCACCTCCCTAGGGAACCCATTCCAGGGCTTCGCCACCCTCCTAGGGAAATAGTGTTTCCTAATATCCCACCAGAGAGGCTGGACTAAGTTTGACACATGACAAAAAAGATTTGGGGGTTGTGTGGTGGATCATCAGCTGAACGTGAGCTCCCAGGGCAACGCTGTGGCCGAAAGAGCTAATGCGATCCTGGGACGTACAAACAGGAGACTCTCAAGTGGGAGCAGAGAGGAGATTTTTCCCTTTGGATTTGGCATGGGTGCGACTGCTACTGAAATCCTGTGTCCAGTTCTGGTATCCACAATTGAAGAAGGATGTTGGTGAGTTCCAGAGGGACCGGAGAAGAGCCACGAGAATGATTCCAGGACTAGTACTTGAGCCGGTTCGCTTCACAAAGAGAAGGGTTACCCTAGTCAGTACCTCCAGGGGGAGGAAGTTGATTTCAGTAGAGTAGGAACTAAGAGCCTTGGAGAATCTGGGCCAGTGATAGTGACCTCTTTGGTAAAGGGCTTTGAGATCTGCTGACGAAAAGAGCTAGACAAGAACTAGGGATTATTATTATCCAACCTTGTTGCAGTCACAAACTTCATCCCCGCGTCACTCTTTAAAGTAAACCTTGCTCCCTGAAAGGGGGAAGAGTGGGTACCGGACGCTAGCTACGATCTGAGCCCAGGTGTTTTCAAAACAGAACTGCGACATTTTGATGTCTGCGATTTTTAGTGGCGGGGGCGGGGAGCTGTATTGCAGGAACTCTTTGCTCGAATGACCTCAAATTAGGATGACTAGACTTACCTGAGGTACAATAATTTTCAAGACAATCCAAGATAGCCGGTGTGGATTTTAGGGCACGCAGAAAAACCTGCTGTTAAAAGGAAGCTCATCTCAACCTTAACTAAAGTGGGGCCCCCCTGGCCAAGATAACACTGATTATCATGAAGGTCCTCGTGTGACGCTGTGGCCAAAAGGGCTGACGGAGATTCTTGGATACATAAGCAGGGGCAACTTGAGGAGGAGAGGACAGGTTCTATTATCTCTGTATTTGGCACCGGTGTGACCGCTGCTGGAATCATAGAAGATTAGGGTTGGAAGGGACCTCAGAAGACCATCTAGTCCAACCCCCTGCTCAAAGCAGGACCAATCCCCAGCTTTTTACCCCAGTTCCCTAAATGGCCCCCTCAAGGATTGAACTCACAACCCTGGGTTTAGCAGGCCAATGCTCAAACCACTGAGCTATCCCTCCCTCAAGTTCTGGTGTCCACGGTTGAAGAAGGATATGAATGAATTGGAGACAGGTCAAGGAAGAGCCATGACAAGGATTGAGGGACTGGAAAACATACCCTATTGTGAGAGACTCCTGGAACACGATCAGTTTAGCTTCACAATGCAAAGGTTAAGGGGTGACTTAATCCCAGGCTACAAGCACCTACACGCGGAAATACATTTGGTAACAGAAGGCACTTTTATCTAGCAGACAAAGGTCTAACAAGATCCGATCGCTGGAAGTTGGAAGGAGACAAATTCAGACTGGAAATAAGGTGTAAATTTTTAACAGCCAGGGGAATTAACCATTGGAACGACTGTGGTTGATTCGCCATCACCGGCGATTTTTCAATCAAGATTAGATGTTTTCCTGAAAGATCTACTTTAGTTCAGCCAGGAACCAATTTGGGGCAGCTTTATGCCTGTTATAGGAGGTCAGACTGGATGATCTGGCTTAGGATGTATGAAATAAAAAATAATAATAAAACAAATAAAAAAAAAACACTCACAAATAAATCTTCTCAACGATTAACGTGTCCACTTACCCACTAGGTGGCAGAGATGAACTGAGTGAAGAAACATACTGATTTGATTCTGTTGTGCAGTACTTTGAAATAGAATGAGATAAGCGCCAAGATCCTCTAAAATATTCCTGTGTGTTTACCAATATAGATACATCTGATGTTTAGACACTTGCTCAACTCTGCTAAGCTGTCGATTTCGCCCGATCCACCGCTAACACCGATTTTATGACACAATTCTGAGCTAGCTAGTCCGCAAATATGTCTAACGAAGTAAGCTCTACACAGTGAAGGGAACCATTCTATTCCACGAAATTAAAATGTTTAGCAAATGTTTGGGGTGCTTATATAGACAGCTAAATAAGATTAAAAATAGAAATGTGTGCGCCTTCCAAAAAAATACACATATACATAAGAACGGCCGTACTGGGTCAGATCAATGGTCCACATAGCTCAGTATCCTGTCTTCCGACAGTGGCTATTGACAGATGCTTCAGAGGATATGCTACTAGGAAATCATCGTGCTTGAGAAATACGACTGTTAAACTCAAAAATAAACTCCTTTGAGCTACGAGATTCACTTTGAGTTTTGAGGAAACTCAGCCAAAGTTATCAAGTTACATGTAGTTTAAGAGCGCGGTAGGAAATGGCGTTTCGGTCCTGTGAACATCTGGGAGAGTTTGGAAAACTTTCCAGTCCCAAATCAGGAGGGGGAATAAACAAACAAACCCCACAAAAATTTTTTATGTTTTCACCAACTGAAAATCCTCCCTCCCTCCCACAAAAAAAATTTAGTTCAGGTCAATCAAAACATTTTGTGTGTCATTTTCAAATGTTTCATGTCAGTTCCAACCATACTGGGGTTTTAAATTTTTTGTCTTCTACTTAGCTAAATATTTCAAAAATAAAAAACCCAAACATTTCAAAGTGGAAAACACACAATTTTTGGTTTTGAAACATTCAGAATTTTTCAAAAATGTTTCACATCAAGAAATTTGTCCCAAACTGAGCATTGCCCACAAAAGTTTGGTTTTGACATTTTCCAACGAAGAAACGTCATGTGCGGAAACATTTCTCACTGGCTCTCATGGTTTTGCCTGGAAACTATGGGGGAAAAAAAAACAACCACAGAGTGTTGTCATTTCCACCCAAAATTGTAAGTATCCCCAAACTCTGGGGGTAATTGAAAGTTCCCCATCTCAGAGCAATGGGCTCAGGCTCTCTGCAGACTCAGGCAGCATTGCTGCATCGAGGACGCTCAGGGCAGCTCCCCCCTCCTTAGAGCTTTAGCACTAAACTTCCTGAAAACTTGGCTCAGGTACTAACACAACACGATTCAAGAAAGGATGGGACATTCATGTCGATAAGAATATCCAGATTTCCAAAGTTGATTAGTATTCACTACTGTAAGAGCTCATACTCCTTATGCTGCCAGGTTTAAAACAATCTCTTCCTAAAGGGATCAGAAGGGGATGTGAGGGACAGATGATCTCACTTCTATCTACAGAGGGGTTCTTCCACCTTCCTCACAAGAACCTGAGAACATGCAGATCTAGATCCAGTATGGCATAGCCTATGCTTTCCTAATGAACCTGCATCGCTGTTCCCAGGTATCCCCATATTACAGATGGGAAAATCTGAAACCAAGGCAAAAGATCAACATTTTGGGTGCCCCAAACCAGGCACTCAGGTGCACAACTAGCCCCATAGACAACTGGTCTGGTGTTCAGAGGCCGGTGGCTTCCATAGACTTCTGCTTACAGGCCCTAAATATGGATTTGAGGGTCTACCTTTAGATGTGAAAATTTGGGGAGTAGCTGTGTTGATGGAAAGTGGGTATAAAGATACCTTCCACTTCTGGTCCTGAGCGGCAGGGGTAGGAGTGGGCACAGCTGGCTATTTTTAGACACTAGGCAGCTGAGAGAAGTTTGTTAAATATGTCATTTCTCTCCCTTTGAAACATCCTTCACGCTCTTTAACGCACAGCGTTTCTATCTGTGCTTATTTACTCATGGTTCGGAGGCCGTCCAAGATTATCTGAAATAGCCCAAATAACGCGACTATCCAGGCATTCTGCAAAAGACCTTTGTTGGGCAGGATCTCTAGAGACGGCTTCCTAGATGAAGGGGTAGGTAGCTGGCTGTCCGAGACCCTGTGAAGCAATGATTTGAACACTGCTCAGATTTAATTTAAATTACATGATTCATTATGCTAGGGTGCATCAGCGTGCCAGAAAGGCATCTTTCAGATTTGAAATCTAAAAACAAAATAAATATAGCCCAGGAACTGGGCTGGGGGCTTCCCATCCGGTGTTACAATCTATGCATCCATGTTAGAACGACAAGGGAACCAAGAGATAGAATTATTGCGGACGGCACACGGCTCCCTTTCCCTCTGCTTAGCCTCGGAGAGCTGAAATCCAACCACATCTGACCTAGTTACACTGCTCTTTTATGCACGTATCTTTTATGCCTGTCACACAGCGCTGCACGGGTGGATTTTAATAGCTTCGCTGAGGCTGTTTTCTGCTCGACTCCCATCCCTTCTGACACCTCTCTCTCAACCAGGGACAGCTGGCCAAGCTTCTGAGCACGAGGCGCTTTTGAACATCTTAGAAGCGACTTTTCAGGAACCTAAGTAAGTCTCATTGAAAGTCAGTGACATGTAGGCTCAGCTCTACAAAGGTATTTAAGCTCCTAACTCATCAGTGATTTCAGTGGAAGTTAGAACACGCTGAATCTTGATTTAAAAAATGGTCAGTGAGAGAATCCACCACGGCCCCTGGTAAGTTGCTCCTATGGTTAACTGCTCTCTGAATTTGTCTAGCTTCAATTTCCAGCCATAGGAACACGTTCTACCTTTCTCTACTTGATTGAAAAACCCATTATTAAATATTGGTTCCCCACGTACATACTTACAGACTGATCAAGTCACCTCTGGTCCTTCTCTTTCTTAAATTATCTAGATCGGGGTCCCCAACGTGGCGCCTGACAAGCGGCATCATCGAGAGGTGTTGCCGCCGAAATTCGGCGGCATTTCGGCGGATGCTCGACCGCCGCCACGGTCCTTCGTCTGGCGCCCGCCAGACAAAAAGGTTGGGGACCACTGAACTCCTTGAATCTCTCATTCTAAGGCAGGTTTTCAAATCCTGTAATCATTCTCATGGCTCTTCTCTGAACCTTCTCCAATTTATCAACATCCTTCAAAATACAGAGGTAAAATAACCTCTCTGCGGTGCTTTTGGTTTACGTATCCTATTTACGCATCCAAGCACTACATTAGCCCTTTTGGTCAGAGTTGCATTGGGAGCTCATGGTTCACCTAATTAACCATCACACACCCCATATTTTTCCCCCCCCCCAGAGTCATTGCTTTCAAGGATAGTCCCCCCAAACATGTAAATATATAGCTTTGTTCAGAAACATACTCTGTTCAGAAAACAGTCTCCTCTGTTACGAACAGGGGTGAAATGCAGCCAACCGGCCTGAGGCCCTTCTCTATGATGTCACCTTACAAAGCAGATCCAGGCATGAAAAATCTCCAGGAGGAGCTACAGAAGCAGTGGTTTCTTCCCTTGAGCTGGAAGGCAAATACCAGAGAGGGTGACATTTCAAGGGACTCTCCCTTGTTTCGGGCCTTTTTGACGAGAGAACTTTGTGAAAGACGTGTTTTAATCCAGCTTCTGTGGGCGGTTTGGATGGTTTTTGTGGTCCCGATTGGGCTTGGAGTCTATGAATCCAACCTCACGTTTCAGGGCTTCAGCTGGTCACCTGCACGGGCCAAGAACAGATTTTTTTCCCCCCACCCGCTGTGTGTTTGCAATCTCCCCTGCTCCCCCCGAAACATCAACAAGACCACAGCAGGAGACAGGACAGTGATCTGAGCTTGTTCAGAGAATCCTCTCTCTGGATGCCTGGCTGCTGTGTCTTGCTCACATGTGGGTCTGATTAATTGACAGATATGGGGATGGGAAGGAATTTCCTCACAGATCAAATAGGCAGGGATTTTGTATGTGTGTGGGTGGGGAAGGGGGCAGGGAACTCATCTTTCTCTACGGCATGGATCACCAGTCAATTCCCTGCCATTGCGGGGGACCCAGGCTCTCTCCTGTTCTCTGCCAGTTTAGCATCCTGAGGGCTGACATGCTTTGGTCTAACTGAAATCATGAGGCTCAACGTAGCAGTATCTGGGTGAAATTGACCAGCCCGTGCTCCGCCGAAGGTCAGACGAGATGATCTGACAGCACCTTGCAGCCTTAAACCCACTTACACCTCCTTTGGGAAAGGCACAGATGGAAAAAAAATCCACTTCACAAGCTCCCCAAACTGGGTCGGTCTTAAAAAAGAGGAAAGTCCACCCACTTCTGTTTATTTTTACTCTAGATTTCTTTCCTGTCAGGCACAAAGCGCAAGCAACTACAGTCAATTAAGAGCCACACAGAGGCCCGTTAGCAAGACAGGGGGTCTTTAGGGACTGGCCATGTTTCAATCTGCCTGGCTGGTGTCCCTCATTTTCCCCTTATTTACTGCCACCAAGAAACTCTACTCGAGGCTCAGCGTCACATCCTAGGTGACAAAGGAGAAGAGCACGTCCGGGAGGGTGTAGGCTGTGAGGCAATGCCCTCTTCGTGATCTGAAAGTCACATGCCAAAAGATCGTTTTAAGATCAGAGGAAGCATGAGTCAATGGAGCTGCTGGTAGGAAGGGAGTCTAGCTTAGCCAGGGATCATACATGGCTAGTGACTATAGATGCTAAACCATCACTACGGGAGCAGGGTGACATTTTTCAGCTGAGATTTTTGGCCAAAGAAAGGTCGAGATTCTAAATGACTTTGTTTCAAACTGTATTTCAAGTTTGAATTGCTAAATCACAAAAATCAAAGTGTTACCTTTTGGGTTAAATTCAACCTTTGCGGTGACGTGACTTTTTTTCCCTCCACTGTTCAGTTCACCGGGAGTTCCAAAAAATTCTCGTTTCTACCCAAAATGATCGCCCCCACCATTGAGTTTTCTTCTGGAGGAGAGGCCAACCAACGGAGATCCGTGGTGATCCAGATTAAATCAAGATTGAATGTTTTTTCTAAGAGATTCTACTCTAGTTTAAACAGGAGATAATTCAGGGAAGCTCTCTGGCCTGTGTTATGCAGATCAGACTAAATGATCACAGAGGGCTTAGAATCTATTAAATTTTGCATGATAAACAGCTGGTCCTTAATGAGAGTTGTTAGTCACCAAAATCTTAGTCATATCCTCTCCCCTAGGCCAGGCAGAGATAGGTAGTTCCGGCGTGCGATGGTGCAGCCGAATTCACGTGGAGTTTAAAGGGCCCATTTTAAAGCGTGGTAGGAAATGAAAACCTGAAGTCATCGAATATCAGGGTTGGAAGGGACCCCAGGAGGTCATCTAGTCCAACCCCCTGCTCAAAGCAGGACCAATTCCCAAGTCCTGAGTAGGGGATAAAATTGAGGCACCTCGGCAGAACACGGGTGCAGAGAACAATCAGAGGGGCTCAAGGAGTGGGACAGAAAGAGCAGAGGCAGCTGAGAGTTAGACACCATTTCTATGCCACCTAGATAAAAGTGTTGGGTCTACAGAGGGGACAGAAGCTGCACACTATGTCTTAAAACTACACAGAAGTAGGAGCAGGCCGTACGGTAACGAGGATGACTCTCCTAGGAGGTTGTTTTGCCAGGGGCTAGCAGCAGAGCGATGCCACAAATCAATGCGAGTACCCTTCACATTTGAGGTTACGCACTATTCAGGAGAAGGCAGGACTCTGGCTCTGCAACAGGGCTTAAAAGAGAACCACCTCCTGCTCTAACCACTACAGATCATTCCCTAAGCCAGCACCAGGGATAGAAAGAGTCCCGACTCCCTGTCCTGATTATTGAACCTCCCTTCCATGTAACAGCAATGTGGTCTGCTGATGACCCTGCCCCCAGGCACCACCTCCCTGCTGGAAAGGAGATCAAGACAACCTAATGAGCGTGGACATCTCAGGTTTTATTAACATTAAATATAAGTTACAATAGTCAAATATTAAAGACAACAGACGCAGACATTCCCTATTTCAACCCCTTCCATATTTAAATTCATTTCACAGAAATGCTACAATAGCAGAGAGCACCAAGAAGCCAGCCTCTTCGTCTGAAACCCTCGCCTCATGCAATATAGTCCCACGCTGCACTGCAGAACTGGGGCCAGACAGGAATTCGGCCTGCAGATCGGGCCGCTAACCTGTGCAATGGTAAAGGATAAGGGTCGGCAGAGAATTTGGCGGCACCACCACCACAGCAATAGGCTTTTCATTGGGATTCGCCGAGAAAGAGGTCCTGGGTTTGAGGGGGTATTTTTAACTAGTTCGTTAGCACGCAGACTTAACCTTGTCTGAATCCGTTAATACTCGAGGCTCAGGTTTTGCCCGTACAGGACTTTTCACCAGAGATATTTACAATATCTGCTGGTAGGTAGGTAGGTCAGTGGCATCGCTGGCTGGAGAGTGGAAGAGCCAGACACGTAGGCATTTCAGGGGCTGCAGATGTCAGAACCAGACAAGCTGTTGGCTGAACAGTTTGGAGGCTGGTCAGAGATCTCCAGGAATGGACACCTCTGCCAACTGCTGCTGATTCGACCCGACAGCCCCCCGTCAAGTCTCCCTGCTTCAACGGAGACGAGCAGTGATGAGTCAAGGCCGCAGGCGATCACGTCAATCCCGGGTGCCTCGCGAATCTCTCTCCGCAGGTTAATGAGAACCAGGAACTCTAGCTCCAGTGCTACGGTAGAGTCCCATAGAGCTGATGAGACCGGACAGTTTGTCAGTAACTACCTGCCCGGAGGGGAAGCGCAGCCAGCACTGCAGAGGGGAAGAGCTGGTTTTTCCCCGAGAGTCTTCAAAGCCTTTTGACGAACAGCCAGCCCCAGCTCTTGGAGCCTCACATGATGTAGCAGGTCATGAGGGCGAGGTCCTTCATCTCTGGACCGTAGGCTGCGGGAGAGAGTCACAGAGCCGTGAGTGCAGGCAGAGCCGTAACTACACAAGCGATGCTGTCAGTCACCCCACTCCCCGGCCCACGCAACCCAGCCGGGCAAATATTTACCAATGAAATGCCGCTGCTTGAGGATTTCCTGTCCCCGCGTTGGAGAGGGGAACAGAGCAGAAAGGAGGGAGGGGTACTGATGATGCCCGATCTCCTGCCCCACTTGCCTCCAAGAGCCCCCCACCCACACTCTAACCCACTAGACCCCACTTCCTTCCCAGAGTTAGGGATGGAACCCAGGAGTCCTGGCTCCCATTCCCCTCCCAGAGCCGGGGAGAGACCCCAGGAGTCCTGGCTCCCCACCCACCCTGCTCTAACCCACCAACCCCCACTCCCCTCCCAGAGTTGGGGAGAGAACCCAGGAGTCCTGGCTCCCCACCCACCCTGCTCTAACCCCCCAGCCCCCACTCCCCTCCCAGAGCCAGGGAGAAAACCCAGGAGTCCTGGCTCCCAGCACCCCCTGCTCTAACCCACCAGCACCCACTCCCCTCCCAGAGCCGGGGAGAGAACCCAGGAGTCCTGGCTCCCAGCCCCCCCCGCTCTAACCCAACAGCCCCCACTCCCCTCCCAGAGCCAGGGAGAGAACCCAGGAGTCCTGGCTCCCAGCCCCCACTGCTCTAACCCACCAGCCCCCACTCCCCTCCCAGAGCCGGGGAGAGAACCCAGGAGTCCTGGCTCCCAGCCCCCCTGCTCTAACCATCAGCCTCCACTTCCCTCCCAGAGCCGGGGAGAGAACCCAGGAGTCCTGGCTCCCAGCCCCCCCTGCTCTAACCCACCAGCCCCCACTCCCCTCCCAGAGCTGGGGAGAGAACCCAGGAGTCCTGGCTCCCAGCCCCCTCTGCTCCGAACCACCAGCCACCACTCCCCTCCCAGAGCCAGGGAGAGAACCCAGGAGTCCTGGCTCCCAGCCCACTCTCACCCCCCCCCACTCTAATCACTAGACCCTGCTCTCCCCATAGCCAAGGATGGGGTGACGTCACCCCCATGAGATGACATCACCAAAGAGGGGAATGGCATCACCCACCTAGGGGTGAGGGGTCACATGCTGGGGGGGTGAGCTGACGTCACCCCCCAAGGGTGGGCATGATGTGGGAGACGTCAAGTCACTCCCTCCCCCCCACCATCACGCCCCCCAGAGATGGTAGGGCGCGCGCTGAGGGGGGGTGATGTGACGCCTCCCCCCGCCCCCATTGGCCAAGTGACGTCAGGCTCCCTCCCCTCAGAGCCGGCCCTTGGCCAAAGTGGGAAGGACCCGGATGTAGGCGGCTAAGGTTCTGCGCCCTCCTCAGGCATCTGCGGCCCCGCCCCTCGGGTAGGCAGCGCGCGCTCGAACCGTTAAGAAGGGCGGGGAGGGGGGAAGGGGGAGATGAAGGAGCGCGCGAGGCGAGATACTCACGGTTGATTGGCTGCCGCTCCCGCGCGCTACTGCGGCGCCCGCCGCCGCTTAGGAACTTCTTCAGCGCCCGCCACAGCCGCGATTGGCCCGCCTCCTCCGGTACGTCATCGCCAGGCTCCTCCTCCTCCGCTCCTTCCGGCCGGCCAATCCGCTTCCAGAGCTCGGGATCGACGGGGGGCAGAGCCAATCGGCGCCGGCTGCTGCTGCTCCGCCTCCAAGTCCCCGCCTCCCCGCCCCTGCTGCGCACGCGCAGCGAGGTGGAGGTGCGGCAGAAGGGGCACGTGACCGCCTCCCAGCCCTGGTCGCGCGCCAGGCGGCAGAGGCAGGCGGTGCAGAGCGTGTGGCGGCAGGGGGCGGGGCGGCGCCAGGCGCCGTGCGCGGGCCCGAGGCGGCGCGGGGCGCGCGCCTGGCGGTCGTAGGGCAGGTAGCAGATGCCGCACTCCAGCTCGGCGGCGCCCGCCTCCGCGTTCGCGTCCATGGCTCGCGTGTCCGCTGCCGGCCGCCGTACCCGAGAGGGGGAAGGGGCCGCGCGCGCGCGCTCTCGGACTCGTTCTCTCGCCTAACGGCTTCCCCGCGCGGGCCGGCGGCGGTTATATAGCCGGCCTGGCCACGCCCCCTGCCCGGGGGGCGGGGCCCGCTCGCGGCCCGAACCCCGCCCCTTCCCGGACCCGCCGCGAGGGGAACCCCGGACTCCTGGGTTCTCTGCGGGGGGGGGAGCCCGGACTCCTGGGTTCTCTGCGGGGGATGGGAGCCCGGACTCCTGGGTCCTCTGCGGGGGGGGGAGCCCGGACTCCTGGGTTCTCTGGGGGATGGGAGCCCGGACTCCTGGGTTCTCTGGGGGATGGGAGCCCGGCCTCCTGGGGTCTCTGCGGGGGGAGGGGAGCCCGGACTCCTGGGTTCTCTGCGGGGGATGGGAGCCCGGACTCCTGGGTTCTCGGGGGGGGGATGGGAGCCCGGACTCCTGGGTTCTCTGCGGGGATGGGAGCCCGGACTCCTGGGTTCTCTGGGGGGAGCCTGACTCCTGGGTTCTCTGGGGATGGGAGCCCGGACTCCTGGGTCCTCTGAGGGGAGCCCGGACTCCTGGGTTCTCTGCGGGGATGGGAGCCCTGACTCCTGGGTTCTCTGGGAGCCCGGACTCCTGGGTTCTCTGGGGATGGGAGCCCGGACTCCTGGGTTCTCTGGGGATGGGAGCCCGGACTCCTGGGTTCTCTGGGAGGGAGCCCGGACTCCTGGGTTCTCTCGGGGGAGCCCGGACTCCTGGGTTCTCTGGGGATGGGAGCCCGGACTCCTGGGTCCTCTGAGGGGAGCCCGGACTCCTGGGTTCTCTGGGGAGCCCGACTCCTGGGTTCTCGGGGAGCCCGGACCCTGGGTTCTCGGGGATGGGAGCCCGGACTCCTGGGTTCTCGGGGAGCCCGGACTCCTGGGTTCTCTGGGGGATGGGAGCCCGGATTCCTGGGTTCTCTGGGGGAGCCCGGACTCCTGGGTTCTCGGCGGGGGCTGGGAGCCCGGACTCCTGGGTTCTCGGGGGCAATGGGAGCCCGGACTCCTGGGTTCTCGGGGCGGGGAGCCCGGACTCCTGGGTTCTCGGGGGCAATGGGAGCCCGGACTCCTGGGTTCTCGGGGAGCCCGGACTCCTGGGTTCTCGGGGCAGGGGTTGGATGGGAGCCCGGACTCCTGGGTTCTCTGCGGGAGCCCGGACTCCTGGGATCTCTGGGGATGGGAGCCCGGACTCCTGGGTTCTCTGGAGGGGGTGGGGGGATGGGAGAGAACTCCTGGGTTCTCTGGGGGGGGATGGGAGCCCGGACTCCTGGGTTCTCAGGGGTGGGGGGGGGGTCGGATGGGAGCCCGGACTCCTGGGTTCTCTCTGGGAGCCTGGACTCCAGGGTTCTGTCCCCGTCTCTGTGCCCTTGGGCCTGTCACAGTGTCACTTTCTCCCGCTGTAAAAGGAGGCTCAGAGCAGCCGACCGGAGGAGCTTGGTTCGGGAAACCCCAGTGCGGCGCCTCCGGCTGCCGGGCCGAAGGGTTCCCCTAACCCTGGCTCTGCGCCCCCCGCCCCCCTCCGGCTAACAGCCTGTGTCCGTCCGTCCGAAACCCGTCGCTTCCCCTATGCCTCTGCCGGCCTCCTGTGCCTGCCCGCCAGAGAGAAATCACAAATAATCCCCCTCCGAGGGGACCGGCTCTCCGGCGGGGCTCGGGGTCCCCACCAAGTCTGGCTGGCCGGCCGCGTTTGCCGGAACGGCTCGGCCGCAGGCGCAGAAATACCAGCGTCTCCCCCTGTCTCTGCGGGACGCAGTCACTGTTTCTGCGCGTCGCTGTCGTACGTAACGGTCCCGGTTAAGATCAGGGCCCCGTCGCGCCGGGCGCTGCACGGACCCCGGCCGAGATTTGGGCCCCGTCGCACCGGCTGCTGCACCGATGCAGGCGGCCCCTGCCTCAAAAGAGCGATCGATCTCAATAGCCAAAGGCTACGTGGGGAAACTGAGGCAGAGTGGCTGCATTCCGGCCAGCGATCCCTAGGCTCTGGGGCCGTTACCCAGCTGCCGCGTTGCCACCCCAGAGGTGGCTGCATTGCAGTGCTAGGTCCCTATAGGCACTGTTCCTTTGCGGCTGTTCCACGGACGCCGCGTCCCACCCCAGAGGTGGCCGCATTCCTCCCCCAGGGAGGGGCTGGGAGTCAGGACTCCTGGGTTCTCTCCGGGGAGGGGAGTGGGGGCTAGTGGTTAGAGCAGGGGGGGGCTGGGGGCTTCTCTGCCTGTCTCCCCTCCAGCCTACAACCAGCCTGATTTCCCCTGCCCGGGAGGGGGGTTTCCTGTTGTCTGCCTGGCTCGGGGTTGCAACAGGTCTCGGACACCCCCAGACCGCCAGGGACCTCGGCCTACCCCGTTCGCTGCCGGCGCCCTTGGCTTTTACTGGAGTCTCGGGGCGAATCGGGGGGGCCTGGGCGCTACAGAGGGGACCTAGGGGCCCGTGTGACCCCCGATGCAAATAGGTTCTGGGAAGGGGGCGATGACCCGGCGGCCCGTGCCCTGCCGCATGGCTGATTTCCCAAACTCTGACTCACCCCCGCCAGCCACAAGCCGTGAGTCATTTCCAGCGGGTAAATAAATACATGCCACACGGCCAGAAAGCTACAGGCGTCCCCCCCCGGCCCCAGGGCGGGGACTGGCTGGCTCAGGGGGGCAGGGAATGGGGCAGGGGCCTGTCCCCTCTAGGGGGCGCCGGCTCCCCCCCGGCCCCAGGGCAGAGACTGGCTGGCTCAGGGGGGCGGGGAATGGGGCAGGGGCCTGTCCCCGTGGGGCTGGGCAGAGAGGTGGGCACCGGGGGTTGGGTCCTGGCCTGATTTCCCAGCTGCGGGCACCGTGCCAGCTTGCACCCGGATTTGCATAATCCCAGGAACCGGTTTTCCCAGGATTACTCAACCCGGCGCCAGCGGCCGAGATTGTCTCCCAGAAAGGGGGGCTGAGGCGCCCTGCCCTATAGCAAACTGACCCCCCTGCCCCAGCTCTGCCGGTGCCCCTCACTCCTGACCCGCAGCCCCTGCCCCCCAGCTCTGCCGGTGCCCCTCACTTCCGACCCGCAGCCCCTGCCATCCCCCCCAGCCCCGCGAAATAATCACACAGGCTTATGGACGCTGGAAGCCCACCCAACCAGATCTGCCTCCCCCCCTCCATTGTGCCAGGTGCTGTGCAGCCCCACGGCGAGCGACGGGCACGGCCCCGAAGCCCAGCCAGAGAGGTGGGGAAACTGAGGCACGCAGCCCCGCCCGCCTGTCTCTGGGAATTGAAGCTGCCACGTGCCCGGCCGGCCTCCCTCAGTCACGGGAGGCGCGTTAGCCCCACGCGCCTGGCTGAGGAAGCATGAAATTTGTCGGCTAATGACTGTAGGCCTGGCGGCTGGCTGGGCCGGTCCGGCCACCTTCCTGGCAGGGCCGTGATGGGGTGTCACCGCCCCAGCGGGCAGCGCCCGGGGGGTGAAGAGGAAGAGGCGAATTAGTGAACAGGACGTGAGCAGGGGGGGTTGGGATGCGGCGCGTGGGGCCGCCCAGCCAGGCGCGAGAAGGCGGAAGGGCAGGGACGGCCCATGGGGGTTGGGCGCCGATATGCCACGGTGGGGGGGCAGCGTGGCGCAACGTGCCAGGCCCTGTTCTTGCGCTGGGCGGCCCGGCGGCGCACAGGGCAAGGGGGTTACAGCAAAGATGTGGAGTGACGTCTGATTGACTCCGGAATGACAGAGAGAGAGAGAGAGAGAGAGAGAGTGGGGGGGGGGGGGGATTGTCCCAGTGACTCCTGTGGAGTGACTCCTGATTGACTCTGGAATGAGTCTGGGGGTGGGGGTGGGGGGTGGGGTGGAGTGATTGTCCCATTGAGTGCAGTGGAGTGACTCTTGATTGACTCCAGAGTGAGCGAGCAGGGGATTGGCCCATTGACTCCAGTGGAGTGACTCCTGATTGACACCAGAGTGAGCGAGAAGGGGATCAGCCCATTGACTCCAGTGGAGTGACTCCTGATTGACACCAGAGTGAGCGAGAAGGGGATCAGCCGATTGATTCCAGTGAAGTGACTCCTGATTGACTCCGGAGTAAGCGAGCAGGGGATCGGCCCATTGACTCTAGTGGAGTGACTTCTGATTGACTCCGGAGTGAGTGAGTGGGGGATCGTCCCATTGACTCCATTGGAGTGACTCTGGATTGACTCCGGAGTGAGCGAGGGGAGGGATCGGCCCATTGACACCAGTGGAGTGACTCCTGATTGACTCCGGAGTGAATAAGAGGCAAACTGGGTTTTTGGGTCAAGTATTTTGTCCCCTCCGTTATTCTCCGCCGGGATTAGTGAGATACTGACACAAGCCGAACTCACTCATATAGCAGACAAACAACCAGCGCGTCGGATGGACATTGGGGTGTTTGGGGTTTGTTGGGGGGGGGCAGGGGGCTAGCCCCCACTCCAGATCTGTCTCCCAGACCCCCTGCTCTAACCACTGGACCCCACTCCCCTCCCAGAGCCGGGGAGAGAACCCAGGAGTCCTGGCTCCCAACCCCCCCTGCTCTAACCCCGCAGCCCCCACTCCCCTCCCAGAGCTGGGGAGAGAACCCAGGAGTCCTGGCTCCCAGCCCCCCCTGCTCTAACCCACTAGCCCCCACTCCCCTCCCAGAGCCGGGGAGAGAACCCAGGAGTCCTGGCTCCCAGCCCCCTGCTCTAACCACCAGCCCCACTCCTCCCAGAGCCGGGGAGAACCCAGGAGTCCTGGCTCCCAGCCCCCGCTTCTCTAACCCACCAGCCCCCGCTCCCCACCCAGAGCGGGGGTGAGAACCCAGGAGTCCTGGCTCCCAGCCCCCCCATGCTCTAACCCACCAGCCCCACTCCTCCCAGAGCCGGGGAGAACCCAGGAGTCCTGGCTCCCAGCCCCCTTGTCTAACCACTAGCCCCGCTCCTCCCAGAGCCGGGAGAGAACCCAGGAGTCCTGGCTCCCAGCCCCCCTGCACTAAGCCCCCCGCCCCACTCCTCCCAGCGCCGGGAGAACCCAGGAGTCCTGGCTCCCAGCCCCCCCTGCTCTAACCACCCGCCCCCGCTCCCCTCCCAGAGCCGGGGAGAGAACCCAGGAGTCTGGGCTCCCAGCCCCCACTCCCCTCCCAGAGCCGGGGAGAGAACCCAGGACTCCTGGCTCCTGTCACTCGCCCCCCTCCCAGGAGCCGGGAAGCCTCCGGAAACGCGCTGCCTGCGTGCGCTGGCTCGTTGCCACCCCCCGTGTGACTCTATAACCGATGACTCAGCGGCTCTCCGGGGACTTTCCCGGCTGCCGTGGCCCCGGCCAACCCCCGCCCCAGCCACACGTCGGCCCCGTCCAACCCCACCAGCGCCAGGCTCCCCGGCAGGGCACCGGGGCCGATACAGGCCCCCTCTGCGGGAGACAAGCCATAGGCCCGATCCCAGCCCCGCTCCCGCCCCGGGCTCAGCCCAGAGCTTTCCAAACGTAACCCGACTTGTCCACACGCCGCCTGGGTGCCGAGGGACAAGCCGGGACTGGGTGGGGGAGGGAGGGAGGCTGAAAGCATCCAGGGAAGCAGGGTGAAAAGTCAGTCTTAGGTAGGGGTAAAAAACCACAGCCACTAAGTCGGGGGAGTTACACCGGAACCCCACTTGGGGGGAAAAGGTGGGGCGGCCGGTTACCCAGGGACCCCTCGCCCAGCATGGAGATGCGCCCACCTCTGGGGCGGGGCGGCCGGTTACCCAGGGACCCCTCGCCCGGCGCTGAGATGCAGCCACCTCTGGGGCGGGGCGGCCGGTTACCCAGTGCCCCCTCGCCCGGCGCTGAGATGCGCCCACCTCTGGGGCGGGGCGGCCGGTTACCCAGGGACCCCTCACCTGGCGCTGACATGCACCCACCTCTGGGGCGGGGCGGCCGGTTACCCAGGGACCCCTCGCCCGGCGCTGAGATGCGGCCACCTCTGGGGCGGGGCGGCCGGTTACCCGGGGACCCCTCGCCCGGCGCTGAGATGCGGCCACCTCTGGGGCGGGGCGGCCGGTCACCCAGTGCCCTCGCCCGGGCGCTGAGATGCGCCCACCTCTGGGGCGGGGCGGCCGTTACCCAGGGACCCTCACCTGGCGCTGACATGCACCCACCTCTGGGGCGGGCGGCCGGTTACCCAGGGACCTCGCCCGGCGCTGAGATGCGGCCACCTCTGGGGCGGGCGGCCGGTTACCCGGGACCTCGCCCGGCGCTGAGATGCGGCCACCTCTGGGGCGGGGCGGCCGGTTACCCGGGGACCCCTCGCCCGGCGCTGAGATGCGGCCACCTCTGGGGCGGGGCGGCCGATGACCCAGGGACCCCTCTCCTGGCCATGGGGCCCCTTCACTGCCCCCTACCGGTTTGCTGGAAGAAGGTCGGCAGCACCAGGGTCAGTTGGTTACTAATTTATTATTTTCCTTTTTACATTTCAACCTTCTTCCGACAAGAGAGCGAAGCTTCCGCAGCCGAACCCCAGGGATCTATAGGGCCGGGGGGGGGGTGTCTGTGTGGGGTGAGTCTACAGGGCAGGGGGGCCCAACAGACCGACCTGCAACTCACTGCACCACCCAGGAGGGGAGGCGTAGCCCTGAGATAGACCCTCACCTGGACCCCCCCCCAGCCCTGCTGGTGCCCCTCACTCCCGACCCGCAGCCCCTGCCAGCCCAGCCCTGCCCCCCAGCTCTGCCGGTGCCCCTCACTCCCGACCCACAGCCCCTGCACCCCAGCTCTGCCGGTGCCCCTCACTCCTGACCCGCAGCCCCTGCCAGCCCAGCCCTGTCCCCCCAGCCCTGCCGGTGCCCCTCACCCCAGACCCGCAGCCCCTCAGCTATTTCAGGCCTTGGGCTATTCTAAGCTCCTTTCACGCACTGCTGCGGAACAAACATCCATTCAGCCGCAGAACCTGCCTTTCAAGTGGCTCATTATGAACAGCGGAGAACATGCCCAAGGTC
The DNA here is from genome assembly GCF_016161935.1 of Mauremys reevesii. Lineage (NCBI taxonomy): Eukaryota > Metazoa > Chordata > Testudines > Geoemydidae > Mauremys > Mauremys reevesii. Next base: position 13,594,478 of record NC_052636.1, on the reverse strand, counting down.
ACAGACTGCATCAGCTAGGAACAGAACCCAGGAGTCCTGGCTCCCAGCCCCCCATCTCTAACCCACCAGCCCCCACTCTCCTCCCAAAGCTGGGGAGAGAACCCAGGAGTCCTGGCTCCCAGCCCCACTCTGCTCTAACCCACCAGCCCCCACTCCCCTCCCAGAGCCGGGGAGAGAACCCAGGAGTCCTGGCTCCCGGCCCCTGCTCTAACCCACCAGCCCCACTCCTCCCAGAGCCAGGAGAGAACCCAGGAGACCTGGCTCCCTGCCCCCCATGCTCTGACCCACCAGCCCCCACTGCCCTCCTAGAGCCGGGGAGAGAACCCAGGAGTCCCGGCTCCCGGCCCCCCCTGCTCTAACCCACCAGCCCCCACGCCCCTCCCAGTGCCGCGGCGAGACCCCAGGAGTCCTGGCTCCCCGCCCCACTCTGCTCTAACCCACCAGCCCCCACTCCCAGAGCCAGGGAGAGAACCCAGGAGTCCTGGCTCCCAGCCCCCCTGCTCTAACCCACCAGCCCCCACTCCCCACCCAGAGCCGGGGAGAGAACCCAGGAGGCCTGGCTCCCAGCCCCCTGCTCTAACCCACCAGCCCCCACTCCCAGAGCCGGGGAGAGAACCCAGGAGTCCTGGCTCCCAGCCCCCCTGCTCTAACCCACCAGCCCCCACTCCCCTCCCAGAGCCGGGGAGAGAACCCAGGAGTCCTGGCTCCCAGCCCCCCTGCTCTAACCCACCCTGGAGTTTAAAACCCATCTGGTGGGATCTAAGAAAAACGCGCCCCCTACTCTCGAGCTGCACTGCAGGTTCACACAGGGTCTGCGAAAAAGACCCCGGTCCAGGGTGGGGAGGGAACCGTGCCCAGACCCCGGGGCAGAGCTGGGGCCGATTGGTGCAGCCGCGAGGGAGCCGGTGCCGTGCTACGTTCCAGGCAGAGTTACAGCGACACGCTCAGCAGCGGTTCCCCAGAGCTGGCGAGAGATTGGATCCTGTTCAGGGCCGAGATGCGGCCACCTGTGGGGCGGGGCGGCCGGTTACCCAGGGACCCCTCGCCCGGCACTGAGATGCAGCCACCTCTGGGGCAGGGCGGCCGGTTACCCAGGGACCCCTCGCCCGGCGCCGAGATGCGCCCACCTCTGGGACGAGTCATGGCAGCCGCTGAACTGCCGCCTGCAACTCCACCGGAACGTAGGCCAGGAAGCGAAGGAAAAGGACGTTTCAGGGGAGGGGGAGTGGAGACTTTGTCCCGGACTCCTGGGTCCCGTCCCCCTCGCTTTCCCCTGGGTTTTTGCCGGCAGCCGGGCCCGTCCCCTGATCCGCGGCCACGTCGCGCCCCTGGGAGCAGCGGAAGCGCCGCTCTCGTTTCCGTACAGAGTCCACCCACCCCGAGAGGACGGGGCCCCGTCTGTCCAGCTGCCCGCCGGCCGACCGGAAGCCAGGATTGTGCGAAAGCAGGAGGTGGGGGGAGGGTGTTCCTGGATGGGGGGGGCTTGTAGCCCCCCCCGTGCCCTCCCCCTCGCTGGAGCATTATTGCTATAGGAAGAGCTGGCTCTGGATGATGGATGTTGTGTTTTCATTGAAAGCGGAGAAAGAAAAGAAAAATGTCCTGGGGGACGGGAGAGAAAAATATTCCCCCGAAGGGAATTCCCCCAGTCCCGAGTAGGGGGCACCAGCCAGCTGGGGGGGGGACAGAGTTCGAGAGCCACACAGAAGCCAACCGGGGGGGGGGGGGGGTTGCACAGGGAAAGCCACAGGTGCCCCCCGTCCCGCACGTCGGCTTGTTCGTTAGCTCCGTCCGTGAATCCCTCGCCCGTCCCCCAGCACGAGGCGGTGGCCCGTCCCTTTAAAAACGGGAGCATGGATCCCACGGGGAGGCGAAGCGGCGGGCGAGATCCGGCGGGAAAGCTGGCGGGGTGGGCGGGGCCTCTCGCCCGCCCATCCCCTGGCTCATGCCGGCCGCGGGGATAGGTCGAAGCAGCGGCCGGGGTGGGGGGCGGAGGGATACGGGGGGGTGGTCTTAGGTCATGCGCGAAGCGGCACCTCCTCCTCCGTGCAGAGAGCCGGGCGGAGGGATACGCAGTCCGGTGGGACAAGGGCGTGCACAGTCCCGGGCGCCGACGTGTCCCTACGCCCGGGACTCTTTTTTCGTATTGGGCTTGTTGCCCAGGAGGGCGTCGATTTCCTGAATGACGGGCGGGGTCAGCTGGGCCAGCACCTGCCGAGAGGGGAGCGGTGAGATCCCCGGCGCCCCTCCCCCTGCTGGGAGAGAACCCAGGCGTCCTGGCTCCCAGCCCCCCCCGCTCTGACCCACCAGCCCCCACTCCCCTTCCAGAGCCAGGGAGAGAACCCAGGAGTCCTGGCTCCCAGCCCCCCCACTCTAACCCACCAGCCCCCACTCCCCTCCCAGAGCCGGGGAGAGAACCCAGGAGTCCTGGCTCCCAGCCCCCCCTGCTCTAACCACCAGCCCCCACTCCTCTCCCAGAGCCGGGGAGAGAACCCAGGAGTCCTAGCTCCCAGCTCCCCCTGCTGTGACCCACCAGCCCCCACTTCCCTTCCAGAGCCAGGGAGAGAACCCAGGAGTCCTGGCTCCCAGCCCCCCTGCTCTAACCACCAGCCCCCACTCCCCTCCCAGAGCCGGGAGAGAACCCAGGAGTCCTGGCTCCCAGCCCCCCTGCTCTGACCCACCAGCCCCCACTCCCCTCCCAGAGCCGGGGAGAGAACCCAGGAGTCCTGGCTCCCAGCCCCCCTCCCCTCCCAGAGCCGGGGGGGCACGGCGGGGGAGGGGCGCTCACCTGGATGGCTCCGAGGTTCTCGATCAGCTGGTCGGTGCTGGACACCCCGAGCAGGACGGAGCTGACGCCCTCAGAGCGCAGGCACCAGGCTGTGGGGCAGAGACAGGGAGGTGGGAAGGGCCGGGGGGCAGCCCCCCTTGCCCCCCAGGGGAGAGCGCCCCCTGCTGAGCCCCCCCACCCCGCTCCCTGCCCCACAGCGCCCCCTAGCACCGCCCTGGGGCCAGCCCCCTGCCAGGGGAGAGCACCCCCTGCTGACCCCCCCACCCTGCTCCCTGCCCCACAGCGCCCCCTGGGGCCGCCCTGGGGCCAGCCCCCTGCCAGGGGAGAGCGCCCCCGGCTGAGCCCCCCCCCCCCACCCTGCCCCACAGCGCCCCTAGCGCGCCCTGGGGCCAGCCCCTGCCAGGAGAGTGCCCCTGCTGAGCCCCCCCGCCCCGCTCCCTGCCCCACAGCGCCCCCTAGCGCCGCCCTGGGGCCCGCCCCCTGCCGGGGGAGAGCCCCCCCTGCTGAGCCCCCCTCCGCGCTCCCTGCCCCCCAGCGCCGCCCTGGGGCCTGCCCCGCCCCGATCGCCAGCTGGGCCACGGTGCAGCCCAGACGCTCGGCGATGGGCTGCAGCTCCTTGATCTTGGCCTGTTGCTTCCGCCCGTCCTCGCTCTGCAGCTTCTCCTTCCGCCACGGGTAGCCCTGGGGGGGGGGGGACACAGGGCGTCAGGCGGTGCCGGGGGGGGATGGGGGGGGACAGGGCGTCAGGCGGTGCCGGGGGGAGTGTTAGGGGACGGAGGGGCAGAGGGAGCCCAGATGGGGGTGCAGGGGCACTGGGGGCTCAGAGGCATGGACAGGGGTGGGGTCCCGGCAGGCTGTGGGGAGCGCAGGGTGGGGCAGTGCGTGTGGGGTTCCGGCAGGGCATGGGGAGCACGGGGTGGGGCAGGGCGTGGGGTCCCGGCAGGGTGTGGGGGAGCGCATGGGGGTCCCGGCAGGGTGTGGGGAGCGCGTGGGGGTCCCGGCAGGGCGCGGGAGCGCGGGGGCAGGGCGTGTGTGGGGTCCCGGCGGGTGCGGGGAGCTTGTGGGGCAGGGCGTGGGGGCCCGGCAGGGTGCGGGGGCGCGCGGGTGGGGCAGGGCGTGGGGTTCCCGGCAGGCGTGGGAGCGCGGGGTGGGGCAGGGCGTGTGGGGGGTGTCCTGGCGGGCGCGGGAGCGTGTGGGGGGCAGGGCGTGTGGGGAGGGTCCCTGCGGGGCGCGGGGGGAGCAAGGGGGGAGCGCGGGGTGGGGCAGGGCGTGGGGGGGTCCCGGCAGGGCATTGGGGAGCGCGGGGTGGGGCAGGGCGTGGGGGTCCCGGCAGGGCGTGGGGAGCACGGGGTGGGGCAGGGCGTGGGGGCAGGGCGTGGGGAGGGGGCGTACCTTGATGGCGGCCCGGCAGTTCTCGGGGACCCGCTCCTCGTACTTGCCGGTGATGAGGCCGCAGGCCAGGGGGGACCAGGTCACGGCCCCACACCTGGGGTGGATGACAGAGGATTAGCCCCCAGCGACGCCCCTGCCCCCTTCGCCCCACAGATCCTCCCATCCTCATCCCCTCCCCTACAGCCCCTGCCCCACAGGTCCCTTCTACCCCCTGCACCCTCCAACACCCTGCCTCATGGACCCCACCCCACAGATCCCGTCTCCCCAGCTCCCTGCCCCATGGACACCCCCTCCCATCACCCACCCCACAGATCCCCTCCCCAGCTCCCCACTCCTCCCCAACACCCTGCCCCATGGACGCCCCTCCCATCACCCACCCCACAGATCCTCCCCCAGCTCCCCACTCCTGCCCCACAACACCCTGCCCCATGGACACCCCTCCAATCACCCACCCCACAGATCCTCCCCAGCTCCCAACTCCTGCCCCCAACACCCTGCCCCATGGACACCCCAGCTCCCATCATCCACCCCACAGATCCCCTCCACCTCCAGCTCCCAACTCCTGCCCCCCAACACCCAGCCCCAAGGACACCCCAGCTCCCATCATCCACCCCACAGATCCTCCACCCCCAACACCCTGCCCCATGGACACCCCCCCTCCCATCACCCACCCCACAGATCCCCTCCCCCCCAGCTCCCAACTCCTGCCCCCAACACCCTGCCCCATGGACACCCCTCCCATCACCCACCCCACAGATCCTCCACCCCAACACCCTGCCCCATGGACACCCCCGCTCCCATCACCCACCCCACAGATCCTCCACCCCCAGCTCCCAACTCCTGCCCCAACACTCTGCCCCATGGACACCCCCTCCATCACCCACCCCACAGATCCTCCCCCAGCTCCCCACTCCTCCCCCAACACCCTGCCCCATGGACACTCCTCCCATCACCTACCCCACAGATCCTCCCCCAGCTCCCAACTCCTGCCCCCAACACCTTGCCCCATGGACAGCCCCCTCCCATTACCCACCCCACAGATCCTCCACCCCAGCTCCCAACTCCTGCCCCAACACCCTGCCCCATGGACACCCCGCTCCCATCACCCACCCCACAGATCCTCCACCCCAGCTCCCAACTCCTGCCCCCAACACCCTGCCCCATGGACACCCCCTCCCATCACCCACCCCACAGATCCCCTCCACCCCCAACACCCTGCCCCATGGACACCCCCGCTCCCATCACCCACCCCACAGATCCTCCACCCCAGCTCCCAAATCCTGCCCCCAACACCCTGCCCCATGGACACCCCCTCCCATCACCCACCCACAGATCCCCTCCCCCAGCTCCCCACTCCTCCCCCAACACCCTGCCCCATGGACACTCCCCTCCCATCACCTACCCCACAGATCCCCTCCCCCAGCTCCCAACTCCTTCCCCCAACACCTTGCCCCATGGACAGCCCCCCTCCCATTACCCACCCCACAGATCCCCACTCCACCCCCAACACCCTGGCCCATGGACAACCCCGCTCCCATCACCCACCCCACAGATCCCCACCACCCCCAGCTCCTGCCCCCAACACCCTGCCCCCCCGGGCCCTCTCCCCCCAGCGCGGGCACCCACCGATCTTGTGGTAGAGCTCGGGGAGTTGCGATTCCACCTTGTCGCGCTGAAACATGTGGTACTCGGCCTGTTCGCACACCGGCGGCACGAGGTTGAACTGCCGGGCCACCGAATACGCCTCCTGGGGGGCAAGGGGGGGGCAGGGGGTGAGACGGGTGTGGCCGGGGGGACAACCCCCCTGTATCCCCCCCTCCCTCCTGGCATTGTCCTCCCTGGCAGCCTCCCACTGCCTGGGGGCCCCGTCCCCTCCCTTTACCCCCCAAAAACTGGGGGTGCCCTCCGCCCCCCCCCAATTCCCAGTGCGGGCGGGGCACTCACCATGATCTCCATGGCGCTCCAGCGCGAGGTGCCCCAGTACATGGCCATGCCCTGGTTGATGACGTAACTCATGGCCCGCACGATCTCTGGGCACGGGATTCGGGGGGGGGGGGGCGGGGAAAAGAGGGGAGACAGGTCAGCCGAGGACTCCCGCTTCCCCCCCCACCGGGGGAGCCCCACTTTCAGACCCCAGCCGCTCCAAGCGGCGGGACCTGAGCCCCACTCGGGTGCTGTGTTCACTCTGAACCCTACTGATGGCCGTTCCTAGCTCCGGCCGGGCCACGACCAACGGGCGTTAATCCTGGCCCCTACTGATGGGCAAATACAGCTCAATGGCACTGACAGGCACTGCTACCATTTAGCTCAATGGACTGTTGACTCTGAACCCTACTGATGGCCGTTCCTAGCTCCGGCAGGGCCACGACCAACGGGCGTGTTAATCCTGGCCCCTACTGATGGGCAAATACATCTCAGTGGCACTGACAGGCACTGCTACCATTTAGCTCAATGGACTGTTGACTCTGAACCCTACTGATGGCCGTTCCTAGCTCCGGCAGGGCCACGACCAACGGGCGTGTTAATCCTGGCCCCTACTGATGGGCAAATACAGCTCAATGGCACTGACAGGCACTGCTACCATTTAGCTCAATGGACTGTTGACTCTGAACCCTACTGATGGCCGTTCCTAGCTCCGGCCGGGCCACGACCAACGGGCGTGTTAATCCTGGCCCCTACTGATGGGCAAATACATCTCAATGGCACTGACAGGCACTGCTACCATTTAGCTCAATGGACTGTTGACTCTGAACCCTACTGATGGCCGTTCCTAGCTCCGGCAGGGCCACGACCAACGGGCGTGTTAATCCTGGCCCCTACTGATGGGCAAATACATCTCAATGGCACTGACAGGCACTGCTACCATTTAGCTCAATGGACTGTTGACTCTGAACCCTACTGATGGCCGTTCCTAGCTCCGGCAGGGCCACGACCAACGGGCGTGTTAATCCTGGCCCCTACTGATGGGCAAATACATCTCAATGGCACTGACAGGCACTGCTACCATTTAGCTCAATGGACTGTTGACTCTGAACCCTACTGATGGCCGTTCCTAGCTCGGCCGGGCCACGACCAACGGGCGTGTTAATCCTGGCCCCTACTGATGGGCAAATACATCTCAATGGCACTGACAGGCACTGCTACCATTTAGCTCAATGGACTGTTGACTCTGAACCCTACTGATGGCCGTTCCTAGCTCCGGCCGGGCCACGACCAACGGGCGTGTTAATCCTGGCCCCTACTGATGGGCAAATACATCTCAATGGCACTGACAGGCACTGCTACCATTTAGCTCAATGGACTGTTGACTCTGAACCCTACTGATGGCCGTTCCTAGCTCCGGCAGGGCCACGACCAACGGGCGTTAATCCTGGCCCCTACTGATGGGCAAATACATCTCAGTGGCACTGACAGGCACTGCTACCATTTAGCTCAATGGACTGTTGACTCTGAACCCTACTGATGGCCGGTCCTCCCTCCGGCAGGGCCACGACCAACGGGCGTGTTAATCCTGGCCCCTACTGATGGGCAAATACATCTCAATGGCACTGACAGGCACTGCTACCATTTAGCTCAATGGACTGTTGACTCTGAACCCTACTGATGGCAGCGTTTCCCAGCCACTCTGTGGACAGACGTGCGACCTGGCCCAATTTATCTCAGTGACCAGGTTATTTCTGGAGAGCTAATGGTGACGAATTCATTCCTAGCTGGCCCCAGGAGAGAGGTGATACGGCCCTATTTAGCTCAACGGCGGCGTTGACTCTGAAACCTACTGAGGGTGGTTTTTCATACCCAGACTGCCGAGTCAGAGCAGACAGAGGTGGGACCTGGGCCGAGCCATCCCCGAGGGACGTGCCGGCCACGGGCCTGTTAGGATATGGGTCTGTCTGTCCACGGGCAGGGTTCACCCCATGGCCACCCCCCTCTCAAACGAGCAGACACCCCTCTGCACTGCAACGTTCGCATAGAGCCCGACCTATAGGGTAGGGTCCCGTGAACACCACAGTGACCCAGCATGGGGGTCTCTATCCTACACTGCTTGGTCAATGGCGGGGGTCAGAGGGGCTATAGGGTTCTAGGGGGCTTTGGGGAGGGACTGGGTCAATGGGGAGGTCTACGGGGAGTTGGAGGGTGCACCCTATGGGGGAGGTCTATGGGGTTTGGAGAGTAAAGGTGGTTAATGGAGTTCTAGGGGGTTCAGGGATCTCTGCCCTACAGGGCTGGTTCCATTTGGGGGGCAAGGAGGTTTGTGGGGCATTCAGGGTCTATTGGTTTTAAGGGGCAACTATGTGGTTTCGGGTATCTCTATGGGGCCGGGTCTATGGGGTTCTATGGGCATTCAGGGGCCTCTCTGTCCTATGGGGCCAGGTCTATGGATTTTGGGGGGTCTATGGCGGTTCAGGGGGTCTCTGCTCTATGGGGTCGGGTCTATGGGGTAGTAAAGGTTTCAGGGGTCTATGGGGTTTGGGGGTGTCAATGTGAGTTCAGGGGGGGTCTCTAGCCCAGAACGCTGGGCCTGTAGGGTTCTATAGGTTCTGAAGGGGTCTATAGGAGTTTGGGGGATCTATGGGGCAGTAGATGGTTTCCATGGGGGTCTATGGGGGTTTGGGGGGGTCTCTCCAGTACCTTCCAGTAGCAGTAGGCGGAAGTTGGGGTCATACTCTGCGGGGGGAAGCAGACAGAGGTGAGGGGGGGGAATATGGGGGGCCCATCCCCCCACAGCCCCCCCCCCATGAGATCTCCCAGGGAGCCGGCGGGGTGGGGGCAGGGGGGCGGGACCCACCTTCCATGGGGCTGTTGGCATCCATGCGGTTGGCGAAGACGATATCGACGTAGTCCAGCTGCAGCCGCTCCAGCGACCCCCTCAGCCCTAGGGGGGCACATGGGGGGGTCAGTCGGGGGGCACAGGGACCCCCCCACCCCACCGGGCCCCCTGAATCCTGCCACCCGCCACAGACTCCTCCCCCTTGGGATGGACGCCCCCCATGCTTCCCCCACCCGCCCAGCCCCCAATTCTACCACCCCCTCCCCACAGCACCCCCCCACCTGCCCAGCCCCCCTGAATCTTGCTAGTCCCCACCCCATCCCCTGCTCCATCTCCCCATAGGCCCCCAATCCTGCCCCCACCCCCTCCTGCTGCCCCCTCCTCAGCTCCTCCCCATCCCCAAACCCTGCCCTTCCCCAGCTCGACCCCCATCCGCATCTCACCCTCAATGATGTGCTTCCGGGAGAGGCCCCGCTCCGTCTCCGCCCTGGGGGGGGGGGAGATTAAGAGTTGGGGGTGGGGGGGTCCCCTAAGCCGTCCCATAGGGGCCTGCCCCCAGGGTGAACAGGGAGCCTCAGAGCCTAGGGGGGACAGGCCCCTGCCCCATTCCCCGCCCCCCTGAGCCAGCCAGTCCCCGCCCCGGGGCCGGGTGGGAGCTGGCGCCCCCTAGAGGGGACAGGCCCCTGCCCCATTCCCGCCCCTGAGCCAGCCAGTCCCGCCCTGGGGCCGGGTGGGAGCTGGCGCCCCTAGAGGACAGGCCCTGCCCCATTCCCGCCCCTGAGCCAGCCAGTCCCGCCCTGGGGCCGGGTGGGAGCTGGCGCCCCTAGAGGACAGGCCCCTGCCCCATTCCCGCCCCTGAGCCAGCCAGTCCCGCCCTGGGGCCGGGTGGGAGCTGGCGCCCCAGAGGACAGGCCCCTGCCCCATTCCCGCCCCTGAGCCAGCCAGTCCCCGCCCCGGGGCCGGGTGGGAGCCGGCGCCCCCCAGAGGGGACAGGCCCCTGCCCCATTCCCCGCCCCCATGAGCCAGCTAGTCCCTGCCCTGAGGCCGGGTGGGAGCAGGCGCCCCCCAGAGGGGACAGGCCCCTGCCCCATTCCCCGCCCCCATGAGCCAGCTAGTCCCTGCCCTGGGGCCGGGTGGGAGCCGGCGCCCCCTAGAGGGGACAGGCCCCTGCCCCATTCCCCGCCCCCCCAGCCCCATGGCATTCTGGGTACTCACTGGCCACCCCAGTAGATCTTGGTGGTGACGACGTAGCTGGATCGCCTGGGGGAAGGGAGGGAGGCAGGTTAGGCAGGCAACGGGGGGGGGGACTCCCAGCCCAGCCCAGCCCCCCACCCTGCTCCCTGCCCCATAGTGCCCCCCACAGAAGGGAGGTTGGGGGGCTGGTTACCTCCAGCCTTTGCTTCGCAGGATGTTGCCCAGAGTTTTTTCTGCCCTGAAGGGAAGAGGGGGGAAAAAAAAGCAGATGAAAGAGAAATAGAAGGAGTTCCCCTCCCCCGCACCAGCCGCACACTGTTCCCTAGCCCGGACTCCTGGGTTCTCTCCCAGGCGCTGGGAGGGGAGTGGGGGCTGGTGGGTTAGAGCAGGGGGGGCTGGGAGCCAGGACTCCTGGGTTCTCTCCCAGGCGCTGGGAGGGGAGTGGGGGCTGGTGGGTTAGAGCAGGGGGGGCTGGGAGCCAGGACTCCTGGGTTCTCTCCCCAGCACTGGGAGGGGACTGGGGGCTGGTGGGTTAGAGCAGGGGGGCTGAGAGCCAGGACTCCTGGGTTCTCTCCCCGGCTCTGGGAGGGGAGTGGGGGCTGGTGGGGCAGAGCAGGGGGGCCTCGGAGCCAGGACTCCTGGGTTCTCTCCCTGGCTCTGGGAGGAGTGGGGCTGGTGGTTAGAGCAGGGGGCTGGGAGCCAGGACTCCTGGGTTCTCTCCTGGCTCTGGGAGGAGTGGGGCTGGTGGTTAGAGCAGGGGACTGAGAGCCAGGACGCCTGGGTTCTCTCCCCGGCTCTGGGAGGGGAGTGGGGGCTGGTGGGTTAGAGCAGGGGGGGGGCTGGGAGCCAGGACTCCTGGGTTCTCTCCCCGGCTCTGGGAGGGGAGTGGGGGCTGGTGGGTCAGAGCAGGGGGGGCTGGGAGCCAGGACTCCTGGGTTCTCTCCCTGGCTCTGGGAGGGGAGTGGGGGCTGATGGGTTAGAGCAGGGGGGGGCGCTGAGAGCCAGGACTCCTGGGTTCTCCCCTGCCGGGGGAGGGACACCTACTTGCCGGAAGCATAGACCTCGGCCGTGTCGAAGAGGTTGACCCCGTTCTCGTAGGCGATGGTCATCACGTTCTCCGCCGTCTGGGGGTGCAGAGAGCTGAGTCAGGTGGGGGACCCACAAGTCCACACCGCCCCCCCCACCTGCGCTGGGCCCCCCAGGAGCTCTCAGGGACCCACAGCTTCCCGGCTGACCCAGGACTCACCTCGTCTGAGATCTGGGAGCCAAACGTCACCCAGGTGCCTGCATGGAGAGAATTGGTGATATGAGCCGGAGCCAGGAGAGGGGGAGGGTGTAGGGGTTGGGGGGGCATAGCCCCCTCTACCCTCCCCAGTCTGTGCCCTTCCAGTGACCCCCAAAACCCACCGGGATCTCCCCACACCACCCACCTGGCCCCGACACGAGAACTCACCAAGCCCGAGGCAGGACACACGGAGCCCGGATTTCCCCAGATTTCTGCAGGAGAAAGAACAGAATTGGGGGAGTTTACAGATGCCCCCCCCCCAAGGACAGAGAGACCCGGTGCCCCTCACTCCCGAACCGCAGCCCCCAGCCCCCCCCAACCCCAGAGCTGGGTGCATCTCAGCGCCGGGCGAGGGGTCCCTGGGTAACCGGCCGCCCCGCCCCAGAGGTGGGCGCATCTCAGCGCCGGGCGAGAGGTCCCTGGGTCACTGGCCGCCCCGCCCCAGAGGTGGGCGCATCTCAGCGCCGGGCAAGGGGTCCCTGGGTCACCGGCCGCCCCGCCCCAGAGGTGGCCGCATCTCAGCGCCGGGCGAGAGGTCCCTGAGTAACCGGCCACCCCGCCCCAGAGGTGGCCGCATTTACAAGGGCCCCCGTATACGAGGCAGATACACACTCTCCGGTGTCCCATCTCCCCCACGGCTTTGGCTCATTCCCGGTGGGGCGGAGACCTGGGATCGGTCTGGATTTCGGAGCTATTTATAGTAACTTCTTGCTCACTGCGGCTGCTCCGGCTGGCACAGGAGCCGGGCATCTCTGGCAGGAGCAGAGAGGGGAAACTGAGGCGCTGACCACAGGCCATGCCAGAGATCACACAGCTAGTCTGGGGAGTAACAAACCCAGGAGTCCTGGCTCCCAGCCCCCCTGCTCTAACCCACCCACCCCTACTCCCCTCCCAGAGCCAGGGAGAGAACCCAGGAGTCCTGGCTCCCAGTCCCCCCTGCTCTAACCCACCCACCCCCACTCCCCTCCCAGAGCCGGGGAGAGAACCCAGGAGTCCTGGCTCCCAGCCCCCCCTGCTCTAACCCACCAGCCCCCACTCCCCTCCCAGAGCCGGGGAGAGAACCCAGGCATCCTGAAGCCACAGGACTGCCCCCACCCTAGGAAGGGGGAGTAGCACCCACAGCTGGGGGGGAAGGGGCCTTATTTTAAAGCCATTTAAACGGTAAAATGGGACAGAATTAACTGCCCCTGCTGGGCTGGGGGGTGAGAAGGGGGTACAAAGAGCCCAGTTACCCCATCACAGCTCTCTGTACACCCAGAGGCCCTACAATAACCCACCCGCACGCGCAGCCCCAGCGCCCCCAGAGACCCTACAATAACACACCAATGGAAACTAAACTGGTAGGACTTGGAGTATCTGCGATTGGAAGTTGAATGAACTGAGTCCAATTGTCTCCAATCCCTGACCCTGCCCAACCCACTCCCCTCCCCTCCCAGAGCCGGGGAGAGAACCCAGGAGTCCTGGCTCCCAGCCCCCCTGCTCTAACCACCAGCCCCCACCCCCCTCCCAGAGCCGGGGAGAGAACCCAGGAGGCCTGGCTCCCAGCCCCCTGCTCTAACCCACCAGCCCCCACTCCTCCCAGAGCCGGGGAGAGAACCCAGGTGTCCTGGCTCCCAGCCCCCACTTCTCTAACGCACCAGCCCCCACTCCCCGCCCCGAGCCGGGGCGAGAACCCAGGCGTCCTGGCTCCCAGCCCCCTCCTCTAACCCACCAGCCCCATGTCCTCCCAGAGCCGGGGAGAGAACCCAGGAGTCCTGGCTCCCAGCCCCCCCTTCTATAACACACCAGCCCCCACTCCCCTCCCAGAGCCGGGGAGAGAACCCAGGAGTCCTGGCTCCCAGCCCCCCCTTCTCTAACACACCAGCCCCATGTCCCCTCCCAGAGCCAGGGAGAGAACCCAGGAGTCCTGGCTCCCAGCGCCCCCTGCTCTAACCACCGGCCCCACGCCCCTCCCAGAGCCGGGAGAGAACCCAGGAGTCCTGGCTCCCAGCGCCCACTGCGCTAACCCACCAGCCCCCACTCCTCCCAGAGCCGGGAGAGAACCCAGGAGTCCTGGCTCCCAGCGCCCCCTGTTCCGACCCCCCCTCCCTCCTCCCAGAGCCGGGGAGAGAACCCAGGTGTCCTGGCTCCCAGCCCCCACTTTTCTCACCACTGAGGCAGGAACTCTTCTTATCCTTCCCAATGTCCCCTACACCCCATGAGCGCCCCCAACTCCCTCTAACCCAGCCCCCCAGCTCCCCCAAACCCCGGGCCCCCCTACCTGTATTTCATGCCGGTGGCCAGCCCCGTGGACTCCCGCAGCAGGAACGCGATGTGGGGCAGGTTCTGGCCGGGGGCCCGCAGCCCCGCCGCCGCCGCCAGCCCCCGGGCCCCCTTAGGGGGCGGGTGCCCCCCATTTCCCGGCCCCCCCGGGGCCGGCGCCCCGCGCCCCCCCGTGCAGAGCCGCTCCTCGGTGCTGCGGCTCCGCAGATTCTGCTCGGTGCAGGCGATGGAGACCTGCATGGCTCAGCCGTAATGGGGGGGGCCGGGACCCCCGGGGGTCCTGGGTCTTTTGCGTTAGGGTGACTGCAGCCCCCCCCCCTCCTCCTGTCCCCGGAAGGGGGGTGCCGGGAATCTGGGGTGGGGGAAGGGCCGAGGCCGGGCGGGAAAAGGGGGGCGAGTGGGGGCGGGCGGGGGAAGTGGCGGGGAGGGGGCAGAGAGGGTCCCCCCCAGTCCCGGAGGGTTCGCGGCAGAGTGCAGCGCAGCCTCGGCCTCATTAGCATAACAGGCTCCGCCCACTGGTCCAGGGCAAGGGATGGTGGGAGGGAAGTTAGATGGATTGGCGGCTCTGGGAGGGGAGTGGGGGCTGGTGGTTAGAGCGGGGCGGGGGAGCCAGGACTCCTGGGTTCTCTCCCCGGCTCTGGGAGGAGTGGGGCTGGTGGTTAGAGCAGGGGCTGGGAGCCAGGACTCCTGGGTTCTCTCCTGGCTCTGGGAGGAGTGGGGCTGGTGGGTTAGAGCAGGGGCTGGGAGCCAGGACTCCTGGGTTCTCTCCCCGGCTCTGGGAGGGGAGTGGGGGCTGGTGGTTAGAGCAGGGGGGGCTGGGAGCCAGGACTCCTGGGTTCTCTCCCTGGCTCTGGGAGGGGAGTGGGGGCTGGGAGCCAGGACTCCTGGGTTCTCTTCCCGGCTCTGGAAGGGGAGTGGAGGCTGGTGGTTAGAGCGGGGGCGGGGGGGCTGGGAGCCAGGACTCCTGGGTTCTCTCCCCGGCTCTGGGAGGGGTGGGGCGGGGGGTTAGAGCAGGGGGGGCTGGGAGCCAGGACTCCTGGGTTCTCTCCCCGGCTCGGGGAGGGGAGTGGGGGCGGGGGGTTAGAGCTGGGGGGGGCTGGGAGCCAGGACTCCTGGGTTCCATCCCAGCTCTGGGAGGGGAGTGGGGGCTGGTGGTTAGAGCAGGGGGGGCTGGGAGCCAGGACTCCTGGGTTCTCTCCCCGGCTCTGGGAGGGGAGTGGGGGCTGGTGGTTAGAGCAGGGGGGGCTGGGAGCCAGGACTCCTGGGTTCTCTCTTAAGGGGATGAACTCAGACACCCCCTCTCCTTCCTGCAGTCTGATCACAGCCCCCCACCCCCCAAAGCTGGAGGGGGAGGGGCGCTGCGCTCACACCTGCAGTGACTCTTAAAGGGACCCCACCTCAGGGTGCCCCTCCGCTGGGAGTGTGAGGCGCTGCTGCTATGTAGGACAGTCCCCCCCCCCCTCCAATGTGTATGGGGGAGGGGTGGACTGGTCCCCTCCCAGCCCACAGCCGGACGCCTGGGTCCACCCTAGAGTTTCTGAGATAAAGTATAAGAATTACGGGGGGTGATGAATGGGCACTGGATGAGGGGGGGGGGCGGGAAACCCAGAACCGCCCCCCCCCTCAAATGCAAGGGGCCGGGAGAAGCGAGCTCTGTGCTCCCCCTGCTGAGCGTGGGGGGCAGCGCCGCTGAGAGGTACCGACAAGGCAGCCCCCACACATCAGGACCCCCCCCTCAGATATTGGGGGAGAGGAGGGGATGGATGTAAGTGGTGAGGTCGAGTGGGATGGGAGCCAGGACTCCTGGGTTCTCTCCCGGGCTCTGGGAGGGGAGTGGGGGCTGGTGGGTCGGAGCAGGGGGGGCTGGGAGCCAGGACTCCTGGGTTCTCTCCCTGGCTCTGGGAGGGGAGTGGGGGCTGGTGGGTCGGAGCAGGGGGGGCTGGGAGCCAGGACTCTTGGGTTCTCCCCCTGGCTCTGGGAGGGGAGTGGGGGCTGGTGGGTTAGAGCGGGGGGGGAGGGCTGTCACAGGGGGTCCCTGTTGGATACAGGGTTTGGGGGCAGGGCTGCATGTTCCCCCCCAGAGGACAGCACGTTGCTGGGGAGTGGCGGGGACACCCCGAAATCTCAGTCCAGGTCTGGGCCTTAGAGCAGCCGGGGCTGCCTTCCCACCCCGCAGCACATGGGCTGCAGTTGCTCCTACAGCCACATGGTGGCGCCAGTTTCCCATTAATGGGAAAAGGCTCTAACCCCCCCGCCCACTCCCTCCGCTCCCAACACCAGGGAGAGAACCCAGGAGTCCTGGCTTCCAGCCCCCCCTGCTCTGACCCACCAGCCCCCACTCCCCTCCCAGAGCCGGGGAGAGAACCCAGGAGTCCTGGCTCCCAGCCCCCCCCTGCTCTAACCCACCAGCCCCACTCCCTCCTCCCAGAGCCGGGAGAGAACTCAGGAGTCCTGGCTCCCAGCCCCCGAGCGCTCCCAACCACCAGACCCCACTCCTCTCCACCCACCAGGAGAGACCCCCAGAGTCCTGGCCCCAGCCCCCTGCTCTGACCCACCAGCCCCCACTCCCCTCCCAGAGCCGGGGAGAGAACCCAGGAGTCCTGGCTCCCAGCACCCCCTGCTCTGACCCACCAGCCCCCACTCTCCTCCCAGAGCGGGGGAGAGAACCTGGCTCCCAGCCGAATGGGAGCTGTTTTGGTGGGTGGTCACAGCTACCTCTGGGGGATGATGGGCACAGCTGGGAGGTGGGGGGTTGGCCCTGCCAGCTGGGGGGGGGGTGGCGGTGCCAGGATCTGTCTCCCCTGATTAGGCTGCGTGGCAGGAAGCAGAGGGCACCAGCTGGCAGGGCCACACTCATCTCGGCTCAGCCCAGGGACAGATTGCGAGGGATTAGCGTGTGTGTGTGTGTGTGTGTGTTGGGGGCACATGGGGTCTCACACAGCACTGACCAGCAAGGGTGCTCCCCCTGACTCCCAGCCCCTGCACACCCACTAGGCCCCACTCCCCTCCCAGAGCCGGGGAGAGAACCCAGGAGTCCTGGCTCCCGGCCCCCCTGCTCTAACCCACCAGCCCCCACTCCCTGCCCAGAGCCAGGGAGAGAACCCAGGAGTCCTGGCTCCCAGCCCCCCTGCTCTAACCCACCAGCCCCCACTCCCCTCCCAGAGCTGGGGAGAGAACCCAGGAGTCCTGGCTCCCAACCCACCCCGCTCTAACCACTAGCCCCCACTCCCCTCCCAGAGCCGGGGAGAGAACCCAGGAGTCCTGGCTCCCAGCCCCCCTGCTCTAACCACTAGCCCCCACTCCCTGCCCAGAGCCAGGGAGAGAACCCAGGAGTCCTGGTTCCCAGCCCCCCCGCTCTAACCACTAGCCCCCACTCCCCTCCCAGAGCTGGGGAGAGAACCCAGGAGTCCTGGCTCCCAGCCCCCCCTGCTCTAACCACCAGCCCCACTCCCCTCCCAGAGCAGAGGCTAAGAATCCACTCATCCAGATTCCTGACATCTCACCAACCCATAGCCCGCTCCTGGGCATCTGCTGCAGGGCTGGGGTCTGCCCAGGGGATAACAACCTTCTACTGTGACCAACTCCCTCCCCAGCTCATGGGAAAGGGGTCTGTGCCGGGGTTCTAGAGCCACAAACGCAGCTGACCCGGGGCTGTGGCCAAATGCATAGGAAGGGGGCAGAGTTAAGGTGAAACGGAGGGGCAGAGTTAAGGTGAAATGGACATCATGAATGCCAGGACTTTGCCCCCCATCGGGGCATATGCAGGAGAAAGACCTGGAGGTCCCTCATTGGTTCACTGGCGGCCACTGGGAACGTGCCGGTCACGGCTCCCCAACCCCCCCCCCCCGAATCTGGTTGCCATGGTGAGGGAGCCGTCCGCTTGCATGGGGGGAGCTCAGGCCAGAGGCCTGTGGAGATGTTGCTCCTTCCCTGGTGGTGCCACCTTATGCAAATCAGCCCAGCTCCTTTGCATAGGGAAGCCTCATTTGCATAGAGCCACCCAGCATGGCTTTTGGGGGGGCCTCGATGAGGATCACAGCTGCCCCCAGGGGGCGCTACCGGGACCGTGTAGCCTGAAAAATGGGGGTCCAGGTATGGGGGGGAGAGGGAATGGGGGGTGCACAGACCCCCAGCATGGAGAGACTGGGTGGGGGAGCTGCAGGGTGCCCCCTAAACCCTGCTTGGCTACCTATCACCGGTCCCCCCCTGTACCCTGCCCTGGCACCTCCCCCTGGGCCCCCTGTGCCCTGCCCTGGCACCTCCCCTGGTGCCCCCTGTGCCCTGCCCTGGCACCTCCCCCTGGTCCCCCCTGTGCCCTGCCCTGGCACCTCCCCCTGGTGCCCCCTGTGCCCTGCCCTGGCACCTCCCCTGGTCTCCCCTGTGCCCTGCCCTGGCACCTCCCCCTGTGCCCCCTGTACCCTGCCCTGGCACCTCCCCCTGGTGCCCCCTGTACCCTGCCCTGGCACCTCCCCCAGTGCCCCCTGTGCCCTGCCCTGGCACCTCCCCCTGGTGCCCCCTGTGCCCTGCGCTGGTACCTCCGTCCGGTGCCCCCAGTGCCCTGCGCTGGCACCTCCCCCCAGTGCCCTGCGCTGGCACATCCCCCTGTGCCCCTGTAACCTGCCCTGGCACCTCCCCTGGTTCCCCCTGTACCCTGCCCTGGCACCTCCCACTGGTGCCCCCTGTGCCCTGCCCTGGCACCTCCCCCTGGTGCCCCCTGTGCCCTGCGCTGGTACCTCCCTACGGTGCCCCCTGTGCCCTGCGCTGGCACATCCCCCAGTGCCCTGCCCTGGCACCTCCCCCTGGTGCCCCCTGTTTTCTGTGCTGGTACCTCCCCTGTGCCCTGTGCTGGCACCTCCCCTGTCCCCTGTCCCTGCACTGGTACCTCCCCCGATGCCCCTGCGCTGGCACTTCCCCCCCATACCCCAGGTACCCTGCGCTGGGACCTCCCCCCGGTGCCTCCTGTGCCCTGGACTAGCATCTCCCTCCCGGTGCCTCCAGTGCCCTGCACTGGGACCTCCCCCCAGTGTCCCCTGTACCCTGCGCTGGCACCTCCCCTCGGTGCCCCCTGTGCCCTGCACTGGTACCTCCCCACAGTGCCCCCTGTGCCCTGCACTGGCACCTCCCCCCGGTGCCCCCTGTGCCCAGCACGGGCACCTCCCTGGTGCCCCTGTGCCCTGCACTGGCACCTCCCCTGGTGCCCCTGTGCCCTGCACTGGTACCGGCCCACCGTGCCCCCTGGGCCCTGCACTGGGACCTCCCCCCGGTGCCCCCTGTGCCCTGCACTGGCACCTCCCCTCGGTGCCCCCTGTGCCCTGCACTGGTACCTCCCCACAGTGCCCCCTGTGCCCTGCACTGGCACCTCCCCCCGGTGCCCCCTGTGCCCTGCACTGGCACCTCCCCCGGTGCCCCCTGTGCCCTGCACTGGCACCTCCCCACAGTGCCCCCTGTGCCCTGCACTGGTACCTCCCCACAGTGCCCCGTGCCCTGCGCTGGCACCTCCCCTCGGTGCCCCCTGTGCCCTGCACTGGCACCTCCCCCCAGTGTCCCCTGTACCCTGCCCTGGCACCTCCCCTCGGTGCCCCCTGTGCCCTGCACTGGCACATCCCCCAGTGCCCCGTGTGACCTGCACTGGTACCTCCCCACAGTGCCCCCTGTGCCCTGCGCTGGCACCTCCCCCCGGTGCCTCCTGTTTCCTGTGCTGGTATCTCCCTACCCCCGTGTCCCCTGTGCCCTGTGCTGGCACCTCCCCCCCGTGCCTCCTGTGCTGGCACCTCCCCCGCCGTGTCCCCTGCGCTGGCACCTCCCCCTGTACCCTGCACAGGCACCTCCCCCGGTGCCCTGCGCTGGCACCTCTCCCAGGCACCCCGCGCCCGCAACCTGCTCTGGGGCTCCCCTACCAGGACCCCCCTCCCCGCTGCCCCCCCCGGCGGCGCCCCCTACCTGTAGCCCATGGGGGTGCGGGCGCTCTGCAGCTCGTCGGCCGGCAGCCCCGCCTCCAGCAGGTAGCTCTCCAGCCGCCTGCGCTCCAGCAGCCGCCGCGCCGCCTCCAGCAGCTGGGCCGGGGTGAGAGCCGGGTCCCGGGCCGCCGCGCTCCCCTGGCTGCTGCGCCGCCGCCCGCCCTCGCCCCGCCCGCCGCCTTTGCCCTTCTTGGCGGTCGGGAGCCCGTACAGCTCGTCCACGCTCAGCTTGGCCCCCGCCGCGCCGCGCCCCGCCGGGCCCGGGGCCCCCCGCGAGGAGCTGGCGAACATGGCCTCGGTGCGCCCTGCGCCTTGATCTCGGTGCGCCCTGGTCTGGGTGCGCCTTCCCCTCCGTGCGCCCTGCGCCCCGTGCGCCTTCTCCTCCGTGCGCCCTGCGCGCCCTGATCTCGGTGCGCCTTCTCCTCCGTGCGCCCTGCGCCCCGTGCGCCCTGATCTCGGTGCGCCTTCTCCTCCGTGCGCCCTGATCTCGGTGCGCCCTCTCCTCCGTGCGCCCTGCGCCTTGTGCCCCGTGCGCCCTGATCTCGGTGCGCCTTCTCCTCCGTGCGCCCTGCGCCTTGTCCCCCGTGCGCCCTGATCTCGGTGCGCCTTCTCCTCCGTGCGCCTTCTCCTCCGTGCGCCCCGCGCTCCCGGCGCCGGGACAGTCCCCTCCCCCTGGAGCCACGTGGAGCCGGCTTAGCCAGGTGCTGGGCAGCTGCCATGCTGGGTCCCTCTCCCCCCTCCCGCCATCTGCCCCCTCCCCCGTCCCCTCTCCTTGCGCCCCCTTTCTGTAGCTCATTAACCGTGCCCCCCCCCGGGGCACTTACCCCCTGCCTTATGCCCCCCTGGCGAGCCACTCCCTTGGTGAACCCCCACAGCAGGGGGACCCCTGGCAGAGTGATCTCCTCTCCCCACCTATTCCACAGGCACTGTCCCTCCCCACCCCGTGCCCCCAATTGCTGCCCACCCCCGGCATGTGAACTGGTCTGCCCGATGCCCCTCTCCCAGCCTGGGTAAATCTGTAACCACCCACCCTGCCCCCAATGTAGGGGGCACGGACGGACAGGGACCACAGCGCCCTTCCCACAGGCAGTGGGTTCTCACCAGCCGTGTTCTCACAAGGCCTGGTTCTCACAAGAGCCTGGATATTTTCCCAAGAGGCCTGTGGTTTTCACGAGCGGTCCCTGCGTCTCAGCAGAAAGATGTGATTCTCGTAAGAGGCCTGAGATTTTCACAAGAGACTGAGGATTTTTCCACGAGGAGTCCCGGATTGTCACAGGAGGCCCATGATTTTCACAAGGGGTCACTGATTCTCACAAGAACCCGGAGCTTGTCACAAGAGGCCGGTGGTTTTCACGAGTGGTCCCTGAATCTCGCAAGAGGCCAGAGATTTTCACAAGGATTTTTCACACGCAGTCCCTGCGTCTCACAAGAGGCCTGAGATTTTCACAAGACCAATGATTTTTCACGAGGGGTTCCTCATTTTCACAGGTCGGTGATTTTTTGGAGGGGGGCTCAGACCCAGGGACACTAGGAAGGGGGAGACTCCCCATGTAGGCAGACCCCCTCCTTTTCTAAGCACAGCCCCCCCCCCATATCACCATGACAGCAGCTGCCCGGAGTGACCAGATTAGCTAAGCTGCTTAAGGGAACAGGAGGCCGGCAGCCGGGGTTGGCTTAGAGCCGGGAGTGGGGTGGGGGGGGAGAAGGGGCATCTCCCGGGGAGGGGAAAGGGCACTTACACAGTGTGCGTGGGGGGCTGGATCGCCCTGTGGTGTCTGGGAAGGGAGTGGGGGCTGGTGGGTTAGAGCAGGGGCTGGGAGCCAGGACTCCTGGGTTCTCACCCAGGCTCTGGGAGGGGAGTGGGGCCTGGTGGTTAGATCAGGGGGCAGGGAGCCAGGACTCCTGGGTTCTCTCCTGGCTCTGGGAGGAGTGGGGACTGGTGGGTTAGAGCAGGGGCTGGGAGCCAGGACTCCTGGGTTCTCTCCCGGCTCTGGGAGGAGTGGGGGTGGTGGTTAGAGCAGGGGGCTGGGAGCCAGGACTCCTGGGTTCTATCCCAGCTCTGGGAGGAGTGGGGGCTGGTGGGTCAGAGCAGGGGGCTGGGAGCCAGGACTCCTGGGTTCTCTCCCCGGCTCTGGGAGGGGAGTGGGGGCTGGTGGGTCAGAGCAGGGGGCTGGGAGCCAGGACTCCTGGGTTCTCTCCCGGCTCTGGGAGGAGTAGGGGTGGTGGTTAGAGCAGGAGGGGCTGGGAGCCAGGACTCCTGGGTTCTCTCCCTGGCTCTGGGAGGGGAGTGGGGTCTAGTGGTTAGAGCAGGAGGGGCTGGGAGCCAGGACTCCTGGGGTCTCTCCCCGGCTCTGGGAGAGGAGTGGGGTCTAGTGGTTACAGCAGGAGGGGCTGGGAGCCAGGACTCCTGGGTTCACTCCCCAGCTCTGGGAGCGGAGTGGGGGCTGGTGGGTCAGAGCGGGGAACTGGGAGCCAGGACTCCTGGGTTCTCTCCCGGCTCTGGGAGGAGTGGGGCTGGTGGGTTACAGCAGGGGACTGGGAGCCCGGACTCCTGGGTTCTCTCCCGGGCTCTGGGAGGGGAGTGGGGGGTCAGAGCAGGGGGGACTGGGAGCCGGGACGCCTGGGTTCTCTCCCCAGCTCTGGGAGGGGAGTGGGGGCTGGTGGGTTAGAGCAGGGGGGGCTGAGAGCCACGACTCCTGGGTTCTCTCCCCAGCTCTGGGAGGGGAGTGGGGGTTGGGAGCCAGGACTCCTGGGTTCTCTCCCCAGCTCTGGCAGAGGAGTGACAGGACAGGCGGTTTCTTAGGGCCTGGGAGGACATTACGGGGGAGCAGGGTACCCAGGTCTCATCCCCTGCTATGCCCACGGGGTGCCAGCCTGGCTGAGCCCAGCTCCCGGGAGCGGGTCCCATGCCAGGGGCGGGCTGACCCGCGGCCCCCGAAGGGTTAATGCAGCCGGCCCAGCTGCTGACGGCTGCTCAGATCCCGGTATTTGGGGCTGCCAGGGAATTAAACCACCAGCATCGTGCAAATGCCCAACGCGCCACCTGGCACTGGGCGCCCCCGCCCCACGGCGGCGCCAATCCGCTCGCACTGGGGGCCCTCTGGAGAGCGGCCATGGAGCCCACAGAGCCGGGGAGGGGACCCAGGAGTCCTGGCTCCCAGCCCCCCCTGCTCTAACCCACCAGCCCCTACTCCCCTCCCAGAGCCAGGGAGAGAACCCAGGAGTCCTGGCTCCCAACCCCCCCTGCTCTAACCCACCAGCCCCCACTCCCCTCCCAGAGCCAGGGGGAGAGAACCCAGGAGTCCTGGCTCCCAGCCCCCACTGATGTAACCCACCAGCCACCACTCCCCTCCCAGAGCCAGGGAGAGAACCCAGGAGTCCTGGCTCCCAGCCCCCCTGCCCTGACCACTAGATCCCACTCAGACTCAGTTTCCCTGTGTTTTGCATTGCTACCCCGTGAGGGGTGGTGGGGGGAAGGGTTACGCCAGCTTTGGGGCAGCTGCAGCTGCCACCTGGGGGTCTGGGCCACGGCTTGTGAGCCCCCCATCATGGCAGGCAGCCGGGGGCCTCCCTCCAGCAGCTCCCCACTTGCTCCCTCGCCAGCGGGACGCTCCGGCCGCAGCAGCCGCCCCGGGGAAGCCGTGAGGGGGCCCCACACGGAACCACGGCCGCCCTCCCAGCCCGCGTACAGGGGCACCCCCCCAATTCTGCCCCCAGCTCTGGGAGGGGGGCAGGGAGCCAGGACCCCTGGGTTCCGCACACACGGGAACCAGCCACAGCCCTGCCCCGGTGCTGGTACCGGAGCGTCCCGGCAGGGGATTAGGGGAATTATCTCTGGCAGACGCTCCCCAGCGTGCCCCTGCCCCATTCCCTGCCCCCGCCCCATTCCCTGCCCCCCTGAGCCAGCCAGTCCCCGCCCTGGGGCCGGGTGGGAGCCAGCACCCCCTAGAGGGGACAGGCCCCTGCCCCATTCCCCGCCCCCCTGAGCCAGCCAGTCCCTGCCCTGGGGCCGGGTGGGAGCCGGCGCCCCCTAGAGGGGACAGGCCCCTGCCCCATTCCCTGCCCCCCTGAGCCAGCCAGTCCCTGCCCTGGGGCCGGGTGGGAGCCGGCGCCCCCTAGAGAGGACAGGCCCCTGCCCCATTCCCTGCCCCCCTGAGCCAGCCAGTCCCCGCCCTGGGGCCGGGTGGGCACACGGCAAGACACTTGCTGCCTGTGCCGACCCCTGTCTGTCCAGCAGCAGCGGGTCGCCCCATTGCCAGACACGAGCTGGTGCCCTCTGCCCCACGGCTGCCCCCCGGGGGCCCCGAGGCGCCGGCACCGAAGGGAAGGCTGCTGGAATGGGAGACAAACACTTTAATTCACCGAGGAGCCTCCACCATGGAGCTGGGATCTGCCCGGGACAACCTCAGCGCCCGCCCAGCTCATGGAAGGTCTGAACGTGCCCACTAATGCCACTCCCCCCTTGGCAAAGGGCTGGGGGCCAGGACTCCTGGGTTCTCTCCCCGGCTCTGGGAGGGGAGTGGGGGCTGGTGGGTTAGAGCAGGGGGGGGCTGGGAGCCAGGACTCCTGGGTTCTCTCCCCGGCTCTGGGAGGGGCGTGGAGGTTGGTGGGTTGGAGCAGGGGGGGCTGGGAGCCAGGACTCCTGGGTTCTCTCCCCGGCTCTGGGAGGGGAGTGGGGGGTGGTGGGTTGGAGGAGGGGGGGCTGGGCGCCAGGACTCCTGGGTTCTCTCCCCGGCTCTGGGAGGAGTGGGCTGGTGGTTAGAGCAGGGGCTGGGTGCCAGGACTCCTGGGTTCTCTCCCCGGCTCTGGGAGGGGAGTGGGGGTTGGTGGGTTGGAGCAGGGGGGGCAGGGAGCCAGGACTCCTGGGTTCTATTCCTATGGCTGAACGGGGATTGGGGCCTAGGGCAGCGGAGGATGAAAGTCAGGAACCTCCCTCTTGAGCTCCTGCTCTAACCACCAGGCCCTGCTCCCCTCCCAGAGCCGGGGAGAGAACCCAGGAGTCCTGGCTCCCAGCCCCCCTGCTCTAACCCCCTAGATCCCACTCCCCTCCCAGAGCCGGGGAGAGAACCCAGGAGTCCTGGCTCCCAGCCCCGCCCCGCTCTAACCCACCAGCCCCCATTCCCCTCCCAGACTGAGCAAGCCCCCCCCAGCTGGACCCCTGGGTGGGTAGGGGGGTGCCCCAGCCTGCAGGGAATTGTGGACGTGGGCTCACCCGGCGGGCCAGCCCGTCTGATCTGCAAAGGGGGAGGGTGGGGGTGAGCCGGGGGCAGCCCCGTGTCGTGTCCGGAGGGCTGGGGGGCAGCGCGGCGGGGGCCAGCTGGGGGGCCGGGGGGGCGCTCAGCCGGCCCGGGCCGAGAAGAAGGGGAGGCCGCGGATGAAGCCGTCCAGCTTGGCGCGGAAGAGCTCGCTCTGGATGGGTTCGCTCAGGCTGCACAGCGGGTTCTTCACCACGAACTCCACGTAGATCTGTGGGGTGGGGGGGAGGGAAGAGAACCCAGGAGTCCTGGTTTCTGCTCTAACCCACCAGCCCCCACTCCCCTCCCAGAGCCGGGGAGAGAACCCAGGAGTCCTGGCTCCCAGCCCCCCCTGCTCTAACCACCAGCCCCCACTCCCCTCCCAGAGCCAGGGAGAGAACCCAGGAGTCCTGGCTCCCAGCCCACCTGCTCTAACCCACCAGCCCCCACTCCCCTCCCAGAGCCGGGGAGAGAACCCAGGAGTCCTGGATCCCAGCTCCTCTGCTCTAACCCAGCAGCCCCCACTCCCCTCCCAGAGCCGGGGAGAGAACCCAGGAGTCCTGGCTCCCAGCCCGCCCTGCTCTGAGCACCAGCCCCCACTCCCCTCCCAGGGCCTGGGAGAGAACCCAGGAGTCCTGGCTCCCAGCCCCCCCTGCTCTAACCCACCACCCCCCACTCCCCTCCCAGAGCCGGGGAGAGAACCCAGGAGTCCTGGCTCCCAGCCCCCTGCTCTAACCTCCACCCCACTCCTAGGGCCCAGGGTCTGGGAGAGAACCCAGGAGTCCTGGCCCCCCGGCCGTGGGGCCGGCCCCAGACTCACGTTGCTGTAGATCTGGTGGAGCACGTCCCGGATGTTCCCCACGCCCAGGTCCGTGTTCATGACGACCTTCAGGCCGCTGGGCGTCTCGTAGTAATGGAGCTTGTACTTGCTGGTCTGGAAGGCCAGGAACCCGTCCTTCCTGCCCCGCGCGGCTAAGGAGTGTGAGGGGGGCCGGCCCCCCCCCGGAGAGACCCCCCCAAAACTCCCCACCCACCCCCAGCTCGGTCCCCCAGCCCGGCACGTGGATCGAGAACCTCCCCCACCCCACCCAGCCCATCGCCTGGACTGAGACGCCCCCGACCCTACACAGCCCCCGGCTGGGACCCCCCAGCCCATTGCATGGACAGAGACCCCCCAGATCCTACACAGCCCCCTGCTGGGACCCCCAGCCCATCGCATGGACAGAGACCCCCCAGATCCTACACAGCCCCTGCTGGGACCCCCCAACCCATCACATGGACCGAGACCCCCCAGATCCTACACAGCCCCTGCTGGGACCCCCCAACCCAACACATGGCCCGAGACCCCCCTAGACCCCCAGGCCAGCACATGGACAGAGACCCCCCAGGTCCTACACAGCCCCTGCTGGGACCCCCCAACCCAGCACAGGGACCGAGACCCCCAGATCCTACACAGCCCCTGCTGGACTCCCAACCCAGCACATGGACCGAGACCCCCAGATCCTACACAGCCCCCTGCTGGGACCCCCCAGGCCAGCACATGGACCGAGACCCCCAGATCCTACACAGCCCCTGCTGGGACCCCCCAGGCCAGCACATGGACCGAGACCCCCCCAGATCCTACACAGCCCCCTGCTGGGACCCCCCAGGCCAGCACATGGACAGAGACCCCCCAGATCCTACACAGCCCCCGGCTGGGACCCCCCCAACCCAGCAAATGGACCGAGACCCCCCAGATCCTACACAGCCCCCGGCTGGGACCCCCCCAACCCAGCACATGGACCGAGACCCCCCTGATCCTACACAGCCCCTGCTGGGACCCCCCAACCCAGCACATGGACCGAGACCCCCCAGATCCTACACAGCCCCTGCTGGGACCCCCCAACCCAGCACATGGACCGAGACCCCCCAGATCCTACACAGCCCCTGCTGGGACCCCCCCAACCCAGCACATGGAGCGAGACCCCCCCAGATCCTACACAGCCCCCTGCTGGGACCCCCCACCCCAGCACATGGAGCGAGACCCCCAGATCCTACACAGCCCTGCTGGGACCCCAACCCAACACATGGACCGAGACCCCTAGACCCCCAGGCCAGCACATGGACAGAGACCCCCAGATCCTACACAGCCCCCTGCTGGGACCTCCCCAACCCAGCACATGGAGCGAGACCCCCCCAGATCCTACACAGCCCCGGCTGGGACCCCAGGCCAGCACATGGAGCGAGACCCCCAGACCCTACACAGCCCCTGCTGGGACCCCAACCCAGCACATGGAGCGAGACCCCAAGTCCTACACAGCCCCTGCTGGGACCCCAGCCCATCGCATGGACAGAGACCCCCAGATCCTACACAGCCCCTGCTGGGACCCCAACCCAGCACATGGACTGAGACCCCCAGACCCTACACAGCCCCTGCCAGCCCCCTGCTGGGCCCCCCCCAGCCCTGCACAGCCCCCGCCCCCCAGCGGAGCCCCCCGCAGGGCAGAAGGATACATGTCGACGGGGCTCATCTTGCCGACGAAGGAGCGCATGGAGAAGAGCATGCCGTACATGAGTTTGAACTCCTGGGGGGGGGCAGCGAGAGAGAGGGCAGTGTGAGAGCCCCCCCCCTCGCCACAACAGGGCTGGGGTGAGCGGCAGGATGTGCGCCGCCCCCCGCACTGGGGCGGCCGCCGCCAGGGCTAGCTAAGGGCCCCCCCCCCCCGTGTCTCTCCTGGCGCCCCACGGGCACAGCCCCCCAGGCCGAGGTGTGTGTGTGGGGGGGGTCTCACCTCCTCCTTGGAGATGCCGGCCTGTTTCTTGCGGTGCCACTCGCTGTAGTGCAGGCAGATCCCGTTGCGGTCGAAGAGGTACAGGTTGTGCACCGTCATCTGTGGGGACGGGCGGGGGGCAGGGCGTGGGGGGGACGGGCAACCAAGGGGCAGGGCACAGGGGAGAGAAGGGCAAACAAGGGTGGGGAGCAGAGACCTTAGTTACTGGGCTCATTAATTTCCTTCTGCTTTTCTCCCTTTCCCGCCCCTCTCAAGCCCCCCACATGGAGCCCCACGGTCTCTCCCAGCCCCCCCCCGAGGCCCCACCTTCCATATAACCAACCCCCTGCCCGTCCCCCAACAGCCCCAACCCAACCCCCGTCCCCCAACCGCCCCAACTCTGCCCCTCCCCAACCACCTCCTTCCCCAACTCTGCCCCTCCCCAAACCACCCCCAGCCCCTCCCCTTCCCCAACTGCCCCAACTCTGCCCCTGCCCCCAACCACCTCCTTCCCCAACTCTGTCTCTCCCCAAACCACCCCCAGCCCTTCCCCTTCCCCAACCGCCCCAACTCTGCCCCTGCCCCAAACCACCCCCTTACCCCCAACCTCCTTCCCCAACCACCCCAGCCCCTCCCCAAACCACCCCAACTCTGCCCCTCCCCAAACCACCTCTGCCCCACCCGCCACCTTTCACTCCCAAATCACCTGCCCCCACCCCCAGCAGCCCCAACCCGCCCCCTGCCCCACCCCAAACCACCGCCAGCCCCTCCCAAAGGACAGGTTCAGCCCAATGATTCCTGCCCCCCAACCACCCCAACTCCGGCCCTCCCCAACCACCCCCAGCTCCAGCCCCTCCCCAGCTCCGGCCCCAGCCCCCTCGCACCTCGGCCCCGGCTGCTCCGCCGCCGCTCGCCCCGCCCCGCCGGCTTCTTCCCTTCCGCCCCGCGCGCCGCCGCTTCCGCTTCCGCCCGGCGCGCCGGCCCGTGCCCCGCACCAAGATGGCGGCGGCCGCCTCGCGCCCAGGTGGCCGGTGGGGCGGTGGGGCGCGCGCGGGGCAGGCGGCGGGGAGTCGGCGGGGCGGGGCGGGGCCGGGCGGTGTGAGGGAAGGAGGCGGGGCTGGAGTCCTGGGGGCGGGGCTGGCGCGCAGCGAGGCTGGAGCGCTGGGGGCGGGGCTGGAGCGCGGCGAGGCAGGGGGCGGGGCTGGAGCGCTGGGGGCGGGGCTGGAGCGCGGCGAGGCAGGGGCGGGGCCGGGCGGTGTGGAAGGGGGCGGGGCTGGAGCGCTGGGGCGGGGGCTGGGAGCGCAGGGGGCGGGGCTGGAACGCTGGGGGCGGGGCTGGGGGCGAGGCAGGGGGGGGGCTGGAGCGTCGCGGGGCAGGAGCGCTGGGGGCGGGGCTGGAGCAGCGAGGCAGGGGCGGGGCTGGAGCGCTGGGGCGGGGCTGGAGCTGGGCTGGGAGCAGGGGCGGGGCTGGAGCGCTGGGGGGCTGGAGCGCAGTGAAGGAAGGGGCTGGGGAGACTCCTGGGGCTGGAGCGGGGCTGGGCTGGGCTGAGCGCTGGGGGGCTGGAGCGGTGAAGGGGCGGGGTTAGAGCCCAGGGGCAGGGGCGGGGCAGGAGCCCTGGGGCGGGGCTGGAGCGCAGTGAAGAGGGGCGGGGCTGGCTGGCCCAGGGGAGGGGGGTGGGGAGCGCAGGGGAGCGGGGCTGGGAGAGCAGTTGGGGCTGAGGGGTGGGGCCCGTGGGGTTTTTCTGGGGGAGAGCCAGGAGATCCTGTGGGGCTAGAGGGGGCTGGGCTGGGGAGATCCCTGTGGGGCTGGGTGGGAGATTCCTGGGTGGGGAGATTCCTGTGGGGCTGGGCTGGGGAGATCCCTGTGGGGCTAGTGGGGCTGGGCTGGGAGATCCTGTGGGGCTGGAGGGGAGATTCCTGTGGGGCTAGTGGGGCTGGGCTGGGAGATCCCTGTGGGGCTGGGGCTGGGCTGGGGAGACTCCTGTTGGGCTGGAGACGGGGCTGGGCTGGGGAGATCCTGGGGCTGGAGGAGGGCTGGGGGAGATCCCTGTGGGGCTGGGCAGGGGGAGACTCCTGTGGGGCTGGAGACGGGGGCTGGGCTGGGGGAGACCGCTGTGGGGGGGGAGATTCCAGGGGGGCTGGGCTGAGGGTACCTTCTGGGGGGCTGGAGGTGGTCGCCCCTTTGGGGGGAGGGGCTAAGGGAATAATGGGGGGATGGGGAGACCCTGGTGGTGCTGGTGGCCGGGCTGGGTCCCCCCCTGACTGCTCTGTGCCCCCCTCAATCCCCGCACCCCCAGGGTCCGTGCGGAGCCCCAGCCTGGAGCGCCCCCCGGCCGCTGTTGGCCTGGCGTGAGGGGCCCAGCCCCTCCCCCCACCTCGGGCAGGTGAGTGCTGCTGTCTGCCCCATAGCAGGGTCCCCCCCTCCCTGGGGGTTGCCCCCCTGGTTGCCCCCCCCAGGGGGGCTGGAGCAGCTTCTACACCAGCGCCCGCCCCCCCCCCTCGGCTGGGTCAGACCCACAGGGCTCAGGGTGCGGGGGTGACCCCGACCTGCCCTGAGTGATGAGTCGTGGGGGAGGGGCCAATATGCTCAGGACTCCTGGGTTCTCTCCCCATCTCTGGGAGCGGAGTGGGGGCTAGTAAAGTGGGGGGGGGGCAGGACTCCTGGGTTCTCTCCCTAGCGGGATTGGGGGCTGGTGGGTCAGAGCAGGGGGGGGCTGGGAGCCAGGACTCCTGGGTTCTCTCCCTAGCTCTGGGGGGGGGATTGGGGGGCTAGTGGTTAGAATGGGGAGGGGGTTGGAAGCCAGGGCTCCTGGGTTCTATCCTGGCTGTGCATGTGTGTGTATGTGTGTCAGAGTCCCTCTACCGCTCTCAGCTGGGGAGATTCCTGCTAGTGAGTGAGTGTGTGGTGCTATATTTTGTGTGTGTGTGTGTGTCAGAGCTCCTTTACTGCTCTCAGTGGGGGTGTTTCCTGTGGGTCTATGGCTGTCTGTGTGTTTCAGAGCCTCTCTACTGCTCACTACCAAGGGGGACTCCCCAGGCCGGCAGTTCCCCAGTCCCTTCGGCGAGCACACGGCCCCCCCCATGGCGGAGAAGGGCCCCTGCCCCGGGCTGGACGCCTCCCTGCGCAGCGAGGACCTGCTCAGCGACATGGAGCCGCTGCCCCTCTCGGCCCCGGCCACGCCGGCCCAGCCCTTCGGCTCCGAGGTGACGGCCCAGCTCTACGCCTCCCTGCGCCGGAGCCGTCAGGCCGAGCTGGACGCCTGCTCCCAGCTGCGGCCGCCCGACCTGGCCGCCCTGGCCGAGGAGCTCAGCCGCACGCTCTCGGCCGGGGTGGAGGCTAGCGCCCGCAGGAAGGTAAGGAGAGGGGGGCTGTGGGGCCGGGCGGTGGGGCAGGCGGTGGGGCCGGGCGGCATTGACGGCCGGGTCTGGATCCTCCGGCAGGGCGGCGAGTCCCGGCATGTGGCCGAGATGGAGACCGTGAGGTCGCACCTGAGGACCATGCTGCAGGATTCCCGCGAGCTGCCCCCTGGTGAGTGGGGTGGGGGCAGTCAGGGCTGGAGTGGGAATAGCCGCCCCGCCCCAGAGGTGGCCGCATCTCAGCGCCGGGCGAGGGGTCCCTGGGTAACCGGCCGCCCCGCCCCAGAGGTGGCTGCATCTCAGCGCCGGGCGAGGGGTCCCTGGGTAACCGGCCGCCCCGCCCCAGAGGTGGCTGCATCTCAGCGCCGGGCGAGGGGTCCCTGGGTAACCAGCCGCCCCGCCCCAGAGGTGGCTGCATCTCAGCGCCGGGCGAGGGGTCCCTGGGTAACCAGCCGCCCCGCCCCAGAGGTGGGCGCATCTCAGCGCCGGGCAAGGGGTCTCTCCACATGCCATAGGTTGGGGGTGGCTTATGGTTAGAAGACTTGCGAGGTTACCTTGGGCCATCACAGGTTCCCTTTCGCTCCCCTCCAGCTCTACAGCCGGGTGTGGGGAGGTGTCTCCCCAAGGAACCATTTAGCCCTCTCCCCCCACGCCATGCCAGGGAGCAGAGCACAGCACAGAGCCACTGGGCCCGGGTTGGCTCAGCCCCCCGTGAAGCTGCCTGGCCCCTGTGTGAGGGAACAGGGCTGCCCTGCCTGGGGCCTTGGCTAGACCACGGGCCCCCATCCCCTTCCCAGAGCCAGGGAGAGAACCCAGGAGTCCTGGCTCCCAGCCCCCCCTGCTCTAACCACCAGCCCCCACTCCCCTCCCAGAGCTGGGGAGAGAACCCAGGAGTCCTGGCTCCCAGCCCCCCCTGCTCTAACCACCAGCCCCCACTCCCCTCCCAGAGCCGGGGAGAGAACCCAGGAGTCCTGGCTCCCAGCCCGCCCTGCTCTAACCCACCAGCCCCCACTCCCCTCCCAGAGCCAGGGAGAGAACCCAGGAGTCCTGGCTCCCAGCCCGCCCTGCTCTAACCACCAGCCCCACTCCTCCCAGAGCTGAGGAGAGAACCAGGAGTCCTGGCTCCCAGCCCCCTGCTCTAACCTACCAGCCCCACTCCTCCCAGAGCCAGGAGAGAACCCAGGAGTCCTGGCTCCCAGCCCCCTGCTCTAACCACCAGCCCCACTCCTCCCAGAGCCGGGAGAACCAGGAGTCCTGGCTCCCAGCCCCCTGCTCTAACCCACCAGCCCCGACTCCTCCCAGAGCCGGGAGAGAACCCAGGAGTCCTGGCTCCCAGCCCCCTGCTCTAACCAGCCCCCACTCCTCCCAGAGCCGGGAGAGAACCCAGGAGTCCTGGCTCCCAGCCCCCTGCTCTAACCCACCAGCCCCACTCCTCCCAGAGCCGGGAGAGAACCCAGGAGTCCTGGCTCCCAGCCCCAGAGGTGGCCCCACTCCCTCCCAGAGCCGGGAGAGAACCCAGGAGTCCTGGCTGCCAGCCCCTGCTCTAACCCAGCCGCCTCTCCCAGAGGTGGCTGCATCTCAGCGCCGGCGAGGTCCCTGGGGACACGGCCGCCCGCTCCCAGAGGTGGCTGCATCTCAGCAGCCGGCGAGGGGTCCTGGGCAACTGGCCGCCGCCCCAGAGGTGGCGCATCTCAGCGCCCGGTGAGGGCTGGGCAGGTTAACCGGCCGCCCGCCCCAGAGGTGGCTGCATCTCAGCGCCGGCGAGGTCCCTGGGTAGCCGCCCGCCCCCAGAGGTGGGCGCATCTCAGCGCCGGGCGAGGGTCCCTGGGTCACCGGCCGCCCGCCCCAGAGGTGGCTGCATCTCAGCGCCGGGCGAGGGTCCCTGGGTCACCGCCGCCCGCCCCAGAGGTGGCTGCATCTCAGCGCCGGGCGAGGATCCGTGGGTAACCGCCGCCCGCCCCAGAGGTGGCTGCATCTCAGCGCCGGGCGAGGGGTCCCTGGGTCACCGGCCGCCCCGCCCCAGAGGTGGCTGCATCTCAGCGCCGGGCGAGGGGTCCCTGGGTAACCGGCCGCCCCGCCCCAGAGGTGGGCGCATCTCGGCGCCGGGCGAGGGGTCCCTGGGTCACCGGCCGCCCCGCCCCAGAGGTGGGCGCATCTCAGCGCCGGGCGAGGGGTCCCTGGGTCACCGGCCGCCCCGCCCCAGAGGTGGGCGCATCTCAGCGCCGGGCGAGGGGTCCCTGGGTCACCGGCCGCCCCGCCCCAGAGGTGGGTGCATCTCAGCGCCGGGCGAGGGGTCCCTGGGTAACCAGCCGCCCCGCCCCAGAGGTGGCTGCATCTCAATGCCGGGCGAGGGCTCCCTGGGTAACCAGCCATCCCGCCCCAGAGGTGGCTGCGTCTCGGCGTCGGCACCCACAGCCACCCTGGAGAGAGCTGCGGGAGGGTAGGGGGGCGGCTGTGGGTGCTGAGCGGTGCCGGCCTGTCCGGGGGGCCCCCTAACCCCCTGCCCGATTTCAGCGCCAGGCCCCTGCAGGAGCTGTCCCCGCCCGGCTCGGTGTGCGGCCTGGAGGAGCTGTTTCCCCGCTACGCCAGCCTGCGCCTGGGCACCCCCCCTGAGCCCGCGCCCGCCACGGAGCCCCTGCTGCTGAAGGAGGCGCTGGCCAAGGAGCGGGCCCGCCGGAAGGTGAGGGGCCGGGCGCCGGGCTGGTCTCCCAGGATCCTTTGCGCCCAGCTCCCCCGGTGAATGTGTTTCGGGAGCGGTGTACCCCGTACCTGTGTGTACCAGCGGTGTATACGCCTGGAGGGCAGGGTGTACAGGGGTGTGTGTAGGTGTGCACCTGGGGGAGCGTATGCCCTGTGTGTGCTGACCTGCTGGGTGTGGAGGGGTGTATGCCTGGGGAGGGACGTACCCAGAGTGTGTGTAAACACATGCCAGAGGGGTTGTGGGTGTGTACCTGGGCTGTGGGTGTGTGTTTACAGGTACTGGGGCTGTGCGGGCGGGTGTACTTGGGAAGAGGCGTAGCCAGGGTGGGGGTGTGGGTGTTTACAAGTACAGGGGCTGGGCGGGTGGGTGTACTCGGGAAGAGGCGTAGCCAGGGTGGGGGTGTGGGTGTTTACAAGTACAGGGGCTGGGCGGGTGGGTGTACCCGGGAAGGGGTGTACCTAAGGGGTGTGGGTGTGTGTGTGTTTACAGGTACTGGGGCTGGGCGGGTGTGCCCAGGGAGGGGTGTAGCCAGGGTGGGGTGTGGGTGTTTACAAGTACAGGGGCTGGGGTGGGTGTACCCGGGAAGGTGTACCTAGTGTGTGTGTGTGTGTTTACAGGTAGTGGGGCTGGGCAGGCGGGTGTACTTGGGGAGGGGTGTAGCCAGGGTGGGGGTGTGGGTGTTTACAAGTACAGGGGCTGGGTGGGTGGGTGTACCCGGGAAGGAGTGTACCTAAAGGGTGTGGGTGTGTGTTTACAGATATTGGGGCTGGACGGGTGGGTGTACCCAGGAAGGGGTGTACCTAAGGGGTGTGTGTGTGTGTGTGTTTACAAGTACCGGGGCTGGGCGGGCGGGTGTACTTGGGGAGGGGTGTACCCAGGGTGTGGGTGTGGGTGTTTACAAGTACAGGGGCTGGGCGGGTGTGCCCAGGGAGGGGTGTACCTGGGGTGGAGGTGTGTGCTTGGTGGGCAGGTGTACCTGGGGTGGTGTGTAACGAGGCTGTATGTGTGTGTGTGTGTGTGTGTTTACATTACAGGGTGTACCTCGGGCAGGGGAGTGGGTTTTTATGAACCAGTGCTGGGCAGGTGGGTGTACCTGTGGAGGGGTGTACCCAGTGTGTGTGTTGCCACGTAGCGGGGCTGGGCTGGCGGGTGTACTCGGATATACCTGGGGTGGTGTGTGTGTTTACACCTACTGGGGCTGGGTGGGCGGCTGTACCTGGGGAGGGGTGTACCCGGGGTAGTGTGTGTGTTTACACTGGGAGGGGCGGGCGGGTGTACCTGGGGAGGGGTGTACCCGGGGTAGTGTGTGTGTTTACACTGGGCTGGGTGGGTGGATGTACCTGGGGAGGAGTGTACCCGGGGTAGTGTGTGTGTTTACACTGGGAGGGGCGGGCGGGTGTACCTGGGGAGGGGTGTACCCGGGGTAGTGTGTGTGTTTACACTGGGAGGGGCGGGCGGGTGTACCTGGGGAGGGGTGTACCCGGGGTAGTGTGTGTGTTTACACTGGGAGGGGCGGGCGGGTGTACCTGGGGAGGGGTGTACCCGGGGTAGTGTGTGTGTTTACACGTGCTGGGTGTACCTGGGGAGGGTGTAGCCAGGCTGTGTCTCTGCTCTGTGTGTGTGTGTGTGTGTGTGTACTTGGAGGGGTGTGGGGCTGGCTAAGGTGATTCTAACCCATCGCTGGGGGGATGCAGGGCTAGATGGGCACATTGGTCTGATCTGGGGTGGGGGTGGGGTGAGAGGGCCCCCCAGCTGGGTGGGCCCATTGCACTGCCCGTGGGGGGCGTACTGGAGCTCAGGATCAGCACTCCTGGGTTCTCCCCCCAGCTCTGGGAGGGGTGTGGGGGCTGGTGGGTTAGAGCAGGGAGGCTGGGAGCCAGGACTCCTGGGTTCTCCCCCCAACTCTGGGAGAGGAGTGGGGGCTGATGGTTGTGTGGGGGCTGGGAGCCAGGACTCCTGGGTTCTCTCCCCGGCTCTGGGAGGGGAGTGGGGGCTGGTGGGTTAGAGCAGGGGGGCTGGGAGCCAGGACTCCTGGGTTCTCTCCCCGGCTCTGGGCGGGGAGTGGGGGCTGGTGGGTTAGAGCAGGGGGGCTGGGAGCCAGGACTCCTGGGTTCTTCCCCCGGCTCTGGGCGGGGAGTGGGGGCGGGTGGTGAGAGCAGGGGGGCTGGGAGCCAGGACTGCTGGGTTCTCCGCCCAGATCTGGGAGGGGAGTGGGGGCTGGTGGTGAGAGCAGGGGGGCTGGGAGCCAGGACTCCTGGGTTCTCCGCCCAGCTCTGGGAGGGGAGCGGGAGCTGGTGGGTTAGAGCAGGGGGGCTGGGAGCCAGGACTCCTGGGTTCTCTCCCCGGCTCTGGGAGCGGAGTGGGGGCTGGTGGGTCAGAGCAGGGGGGGCTGGGAGCCAGGACTCCTGGGTTCTCCCCCCAGCTCTGGGAGGGGAGTGGGGGCTGGTGGGTTAGAGCAGGGGGGCTGGGAGCCAGGACTCCTGGGTTCTCTCCCCGTCTCTGGGAGGGGCGTGGGGTTGAGTGGTTAGACTGGGGGCGGCGGCAGGCTGGGAGCCAGGACTCCTGGGTTCTCTCTCAGATCCTCCAGGGGTCCGTGGCTATTCAGTGTGTTTCTCTGCTGCTCTGTGAATCCGGACGGGCTGGATTTCAATGTCTCGTCATTAGTTTTACAAGGTCCCAGGACTCCCGGCTTCCCCCCGCCCCCACTAGCCCCCTGTGAGGGGGGAGGTGGAATCTGATGGTCCCTGCTGTTGGGGCGAAGAAGGGACCCTTTGTCACCCACTGCCCCTGGATACTGGGTGCATCCTCAGGGCA
Organism: Mauremys reevesii; assembly: GCF_016161935.1. Classification (NCBI taxonomy): domain Eukaryota; kingdom Metazoa; phylum Chordata; order Testudines; family Geoemydidae; genus Mauremys; species Mauremys reevesii. Next base: position 13,557,980 of record NC_052636.1, on the reverse strand, counting down.
GGCCACTGTGCCTGGGCAGAAGCCGAGGGGAGGCGGCTCCCGGGGCAGGGAATGAGGCCCCTGCTGGCATCTGCCCCTGCCCTTGTCTAAGGAGTTGCCAGCCAGTCCGGGGGCGGGGAGAGGGGGGTGCTTTGTGGCCCTCACTACCCTGAAGTACTGTCTATGGGATGTGTTTGAGCGCGTGTCATATGCCCCGTACTGCAAGCCAGTTTGGGGATTCCCCGGGCACTGGTGGGTTTGGTGCGGTGGGCCTTGGCTGAGCCGACAGGCTCTGGCTGAGCCTGTGGCATGGCCCGCAGGGAGCTGGGGGGCGACCCCCCGGCCCCGGTACTGACCCCTGCTTTCCTCGCAGCACTGTGAGCGGCACGTGCAGGGTCTGCAGAGCCGGGCCCTGGAGCTGCAGCAGCAGCTGGCCGCAGCCATCTCCGCTGACATGAAGAAGGACAGTATGATCGAGCAGCTGGACAAGGTGAACGGGGGCTGTGGGTCGGGAGTGAGGGGCACCGGCAGAGCTGCGTGGGGGGCAGGGCTGGGCTAGCAGGGGGGTGAGGGGCGCCGGCAGGGCCGTGCCCCACGGCGCCCTCCTTTGCCCTCTCCTCTGGCAGACCCTGGCCAAGGTGGTGGAGGGCTGGAACCGGCAGGAGGCGGAGCGGACGGAGCTGCTGCGGGGGCTGCAGGCGGAGAAGGAGGCGGGGCAGCGGGCGCTGAGCGAGCAGCAGGAGGTGAGTGGCGAGCCGGCGGGGGACCGCGGGGGGGGGCAAGCCGGCCGCCCGGCGCCGCCCTGAGCCCCGGTGCATCTCCCCCGCAGAGGGCGGCGCAGCTGGAGGCGCGGCTGGAGCAGGCGCTGGAGGCCCTGAGCAGGGAGCAGCAGGCGGCGAGCCAGCAGCGGGAGGAGGCAGCAGCGCTGGTAAGAATCCCCTGCCCGAGCTGAACGGGGCCCATAGAGCCAAGCGCCGGAGCCCACGGGGACCGCAGCTCCCAGCATGCTCTGCTTCCCGTAGGGCCGGGCGCTGGACGCCCTGGGAACCGCAGCTCCCAGCATGCTCTGCTCCTCCTAGAGCCGGGCGCCGGAGCCCATGGGGACCACAGCTCCCAGCATGCCCTGCTCCCCATAGAGCTGGGCACCGGAGCCCACAGGGACCACAGCTCCCAGCATGCTCTGCTCCCCATAGGGCCTGGTGCCAGAGGCCATGGGTACTGTAGCTCCCAGCATGCCCTGCTCCCCGAAGGGCCTGGCGCCCATGGGTACCGCAGCTCCCAGCATGCCCTGCTCCCCATAGGGCCGGGTGCTGGAGCCCATGGGTACCGCAGCTCCCAGCATGCCCTGCTCCCCATAGGACCGGGTGCTGGAGCCCATGGGTACCGCAGCTCCCAGCATGCCCTGCTCCCCATAGGGCCGGGTGCTGGAGCCCACGGGGAGTGCAGCTCCCAGCATGCCCTGCTCCCCATACGGCCACGGGGACGGCAGCTCCCAGCATGCCCTGCTCTCCATAGAGTCGGGCGCCGGAGCCCACGGGTACCGCAGCTCCCAGCATGCTCTGCTCCCCATAGAGCCGGGCGCCGGAGCCCACGGGTACCGCAGCTCCCAGCATGCTCTGCTCCCCATAGAGCCGGGCGCCGGAGCCCATGGGTACCGCAGCTCCCAGCATGCCCTGCTCCTCCTAGAGCTGGGCGCTGGAGCCCATGGGTACCGCAGCTCCCAGCATGCCCTGCTCCTCCTAGAGCTGGACGCTGGAGCCCATGGGTACCGCAGCTCCCAGCACGCCCTGCTGCCCCCCTCACCCCTGTGTCCCGGCCCCCCTCTCCCCGCAGCAGGAGGAGAAGGCGGGGCTGCTGCGGAGCCTGGAGGCGGAGCGCCAGCGCGGGCGGGGGCTGCAGGCGGAGCGGGAGCACGGGCAGCGCCAGCTGGAGGCGCTGCGGGCCACGCTGGAGGAGCAGCAGGCGAGCTGGGCGCAGCGGGAGCGCCAGCTGGAGCAGCGCTGCCAGGCGCTGCAGGACGAGAGCGCCGGGCAGCTGGAGCGAGAGAAGGTGAGACCCCCCCCACCCCCAGCCCTGTGCCCGCCTCCCCTCTGCCCCCTGCAGCGGAGTGGGGGCTGGTGGGTCAGAGCAGGGGGGCTGGGAGCCAGGACTCCTGGGTTCTCTCCCCGGCTCTGGGAGGGGAGTGGGGGCTGGTGGGTTAGAGCAGGGGGGGCTGGGAGCCAGGACTCCTGGGTTCTCTCCCCGGCTCTGGGAGGGGAGTGGGGGCAGGGGGGGCTGGGAGCCAGGACTCCTGGGTTCTTTCCCCGGCGCTGGGAGGGGAGTGGGGGCTGGTGGGTCAGAGCCGGGCGGGCTGGGAGCCAGGACTCCTGGGTTCTCTCCCTGGCGCTGGGAGGGGAGTAGGGGCTGGTGGTTAGAGCGGGGGGGCTGGGAGCCAGGACTCCTGGGTTCTCTCCCCGGCACTGGGAGGGGAGTGGGGGCTGGTGGGTTAGAGCAGGGCGGCTGGGAGCCAGGACTCCTGGGTTCTCTCCCCGGCACTGGGAGGGGAGTGGGGGCTGGTGGTTAGAGCGGGTGGGCTGGGAGCCAGGACTCCTGGGTTCTCTCCCCGGCTCTGGGAGGGGAGTGGGGGCAGGGGGGGCTGGGAGCCCGGACTCCTGGGTTCTCTCCCCGGCACTGGGAGGGGAGTGGGGGCTGGTGGTTAGAGCGGGTGGGCTGGGAGCCAGGACTCCTGGGTTCTCTCCATTTCTGGGAGGGGAGTAGGGGCTGGTGGGTTAGAGCAGGGGAGGCTGGGAGCCAGGACTCCTGGGTTCTCTCTCCGGCTCTGGGAGGAGTGGGGCTGGTGGGTTAGAGCAGGGGGCTGGGAGCCAGGACTCCTGGGTTCTTTCCCCGGCGCTGGGAGGGGAGTGGGGGCTGGTGGGTCAGAGCCGGGGGGGCTGGGAGCCAGGACTCCTGGGTTCTCTCTCCATTTCTGGGAGGGGAGTAGGGGCTGGTGGGTTAGAGCAGGGGAGGCTGGGAGCCAGGACTCCTGGGTTCTCTCTCCGGCTCTGGGAGGGGAGTGGGGGCTGGTGGGTTAGAGCAGGGGTAGCTGGGAGCCAGGACTCCTGGGTTCTCTCCCTGGCGCTGGGAGGGAAGTGGGGACTGGTGGGTTAGAGCAGGGGGGGCTGGGAGCCAGGACTCCTGGGTTCTCTCCCCGGCTCTGGGAGGGGAGTGGGGGCTGGTGGGTTAGAGCAGGGGTAGCTGGGAGCCAGGACTCCTGGGTTCTCTCCCCGGCTCTGGGAGGGGAGTGGGGGCTGGTGGGTTAGAGCAGGGGTAGCTGGGAGCCAGGACTCCTGGGTTCTCTCCCTGGCGCTGGGAGGGGAGTGGGGGCTGGTGGGTTAGAGTGAGGCGGCTGGGTTCTGCCCCGGCTGGAGCCGGGCAGTGCGGGGCAGTGGTTAGCCCCGGGGCTGCCCCTCCGGCTGTCCCTTTGCCAGGCAGCCGTGCAGCGGGAGGCCCAGCGCGCGGCGGACGCCCAGCAGGTCCTGGCCTCGGTGCAGGCCGACGCCCAGCGCCTGGAGAGCGAGCTGGAGGCAGTGCGGAGCGAGCGGGACGGGCTGCAGATGGAGATCAGCCTGGTGAAGGTACTGGGGCTTTTCCCCTCTGGGGGGCGCCGGCTCCCACCCGGCCCCAGGGCAGGGACTGGCTGGCTCACGGGGGCGGGGAATGGGGCAGGGGCTTGTCCCCTCTAGGGGGCGCCGGCTCCCACCCGGCCCCAGGGCGGGACTGGCTGGCTCGGGGGCAGGGAATGGGGCAGGGCTTGTCCCCTCTCGGGGGCGCCGGCTCCCCCCGGGCCCCAGGGCTGGGAGTGGCGGGCTCTGGGGGGCGGGGAATGGGGCAGGGGCCTGTCCCCTCTGGGGGGCGCCGGCTCCCCCCCGGCCCCAGGGCGGGGACTGGCTGGCTCAGGGGGGGGAATGGGGCAGGGGCTGTCCCCTCTGGGGCGCCGGGTCCCACCCGGCCCCTGGGGGGGGCGGGGCGGGCGCGGGGGGGCCGGGATTGGGGCAGGGGCTTGTCCCCTCTAGGGGGCGCCGGCTCCCACCCGGCCCCAGGGCGGGGACTGGCTGGCTCAGGGGGGCGGGGAATGGGGCAGGGGCCTGTCCCCTCTGGGGGGCGCCGGCTCCCACCCGGCCCCAGGGCGGGGACTGGCTGGCTCAGGGGGGCGGGGAATGGGGCAGGGGCTGTCCCCTCTGGGGCGCCGGCTCCACCCGGCCCCAGGGCGGGACTGGCTGGCTCAGGGGCGGGAATGGGGCAGGGCTTGTCCCCTCTGGGGGGCGCCGGCTCCACCCGGCCCCAGGGCGGGGACTGGCTGGCTCAGGGGGGCGGGGAATGGGGCAGGGGCCTGTCCTCTAGGCGCCGGCTCCACCCCGGCCCCAGGGCGGGGACTGGCTGGCTCAGGGGCGGGAATGGGGCAGGGCCTGTCCTCTAGGGGAGCCGGCTCCCACCCGGCCCCAGGGCGGGGACTGGCTGGCTCAGGGGGGCAGGGAATGGGGCAGGGGCCTGTCCCCTCTGGGGGGCGCCGGCTCCCACCCGGCCCCAGGGCAGGGACTGGCTGGCTCAGGGGGCGGGGAATGGGGCAGGGGCCTGTCTCCTCTGGCCCCGGGGGGGGACTAGCTCGGGGGGGTCCCTGGCCGCCAGCAGACCCCCCCTGTGCCCCCAGGCGCGGTGCGAGGCCCAGAAGGCGAAGCTGGAGGCGGAGCTGAAGGTGGCGCTGGAGCAGCAGGTGACGGAGCGGCTGGCGCGGGTGCACGAGGACAGTTTGCGGCAGACGGGCGCCATGCGGGAGCAGCACAGGTACCCCCCCCCACGGCCGCCCCCCTCCCAGCCCCTTGGTCCCAGCTCCCCCCGCGGGTGGGGCCGGAGGGGGGGCCCCGTGCCCGCTGCTCAGCCCGGCCTTTCTCCCCTCCCCCCTCAGGAAGCAGCTGCTGGAGCTCAGCGGGCACCACGAGCGGGAGCTGGGCAGTCAGCTGGCGCAGTTCCGGGCCGAGCTGGCCGAGCGCGAGGAGCGTCAGCGGCGCCTGGCGGAGGACTATGAGCTGAGGTACCGGGCCGGCCCCGGGGCCCCCTCGCCCGGCGCCGAGATGCGCCCATCTCTGGGGCAGGGCGGCCGGTTACCCAGGGACCCCTCGCCCGGCGCCGAGATGCAGCCACCTCTGGGGCGGGGCGGCCGGTGACCCAGGGACCCCTCGCCCGGCGCCGAGATGCAGCCACCTCTGGGGCGGGGCGGCCGGTGACCCAGGGACCCCTCGCCCGGCGCCGAGATGCGCCCACCTCTGGGGCGGGGCGGCCGGTTACCAGGGACCCCTCGCCCGGCGCTGAGATGCGGCCACCTCTGGGGCGGGGCGGCCGGTTACCCGGGGACCCCTCGCCCGGCGCTGAGATGCGGCCACCTCTGGGGCGGGGCGGCCGGTTACCCGGGGACCCCTCGCCCGGCGCTGAGATGCGGCCACCTCTGGGGCGGGGCGGCCGGTTACCGGGACCTCGCCCGGCGCGGAGATGCGGCCACCTCTGGGGCGGGGCGGCCGGTTACCCGGGGACCCCTCGCCCGGCGCCGAGATGCGGCCACCTCTGGGGCGGGGCGGCTCGTTATCCAGGCCAGGCTGTGGCCCTGGGGCGCCCCCACAGCAGAGCGCCGACAGCCCCCCTTCTCTGCAGGCTGGCCAGGCAGGAGGAGGCGGCGCGGGAGCTGCAGGCCGGGAAGTGGCGGCTGGAGGCCCAGCGAGCGGACATGGTGGCCCGGCTCCAGGCCATGATGCAGTCGCACTGGAACGAGGCCCTGCGGGTGCTGACCGGCGATTCCTCGTCTCAGTCCCCCGCCAAGGGCCCCCGCCAGGTGAGTCCCAGGGGAACCCAGGAGTCCTGGCTCCCAGCCCCCGCTGCTCTAACCCACCAGCCCCCACTCCCCTCCCAGAGCCGGGGAGAGAACCCAGGAGTCCTGGCTCCCAGCCCCCCCTGCTCTAACCCACCAGCCCCCACTCCCCTCCCAGAGCCGGGGAGAGAACCCAGGAGTCCTGGCTCCCAGCCCCCCCTGCTCTAACCCACCAGCTCCCCCCTCCTCCCAGAGCCGGGGAGAGAACCCAGGCGTCCGGGCTCCCAGCCCCCCTGCTCCAACCCACTGGCCCCCACTCCCCTCCCAGAGCCGGGGAGAGAACCCAGGAGTCCTGGCTCCCGGCCCCCCCCTGCTCTAACCCACCAGCCCCGCTCCTCCCAGAGCCGGGAGAGAACCCAGGAGTCCTGGCTCCCAGCCCCCTGCTCTAACCCACCAGCCCCACTCCTCCCAGAGCCGGGGAGAGAACCCAGGAGTCCTGGCTCCCAGCGCCCCCTGCTCTGACCCACCAGCCCCCACTCCTCCCAGAGCCGGGAGAGAACCCAGGAGCCCTGGCTCCCAGCCCCTGCTCTAACCCACCAGCCCCCACTCCTCCCAGAGCCGGGAGAGAACCCAGGAGTCCTGGCTCCCAGCGCCCCTGCTCTGACCCACCAGCCCCACTCCTCCCAGAGCCGGGATAGAACCCAGGAGTCCTGGCTCCCGGCCCCCCCTGCCCTAACCCACCAGCCCCACTCCCCTCCCAGAGCTGGGGAGAGAACCCAGGAGTCCTGGCTCCCAGCGCCCCTGCTCTGACCCACCAGCCCCACTCCTCCCAGAGCCGGGAGAGAACCCAGGAGTCCTGGCTCCCAGCCCCCGCTGCTCTAACCCACCAGCCCCCACTCCCCTCCCAGAGCCGGGGAGAGAACCCAGGAGTCCTGGCTCCCAGCCCCCATTCCCAGAGCCGGCGAGAGAACCCAGGAGTCCTGTTCTTATCCCCTGCCCTCCCTCCCGTTTCTAACCCCCCCCCCCATCTCTGTCCCCCAACAGCCTCCCGTCTCCGCCGCCGCCTCCCTCTCGGAGCCGGAGCGCCTGGCCCAGCCCCCCAGCCCCGCCCCGCCCGGGAAGCCGGAGCGCTGGCAGCAGGACCCCCGCGGCGGCGGCGGCGGCGCCGGGGACGGCGAGGGGGGGGGCTGGGCCTTCGCCCCAGCCGTGCCCCTGCAGCCCGTCACCCAGCGCAGCTCCCTGGCGCCGGCGCGGGGTCCCGAGCGCTTCCTGCCGCTGGCGCCGGGCGGGTGCGTCTCGGCCGAGCTGGCCCAGCTCCTGAACCAGAGTCTCCTGAGCCAGCCGGGCTTCCAGCCGCTGGAGCCGCAGCTCGACGACTCCGCCGGCCCAGGTATGGGGCGCGGGGGGCGCCCCCCAGCCCACCGCCGGCTCCGGGGAAGGCCCAGCCGGGCCCCAGCCGGGCGGGGGGGCTGGGAGCAGCTCCCCCTCGGCTGGCCTCACTGGCTGAGATGCAGCTGGCTCTGGGGTGGAGCGCGGGGCTGTTTGTGCGGGGATCACCTGGGCAGCATGAGAGGTGTGCCCCGCTCCCTGCCCCACAGCGCCCCCTAGCGCCGCCCTGGGGCCAGCCATGTCGGCCAGGGGAGAGTGTGCTCTGCTGAGCCCTCTGCCCCGCTCCCTGCCCCACAGCGCCCCCTAGCGCCGCCCTGGGGCCAGCCATGTCAGCCAGGGGAGAGTGTCCCCTGCCGAGCCCTCTGCCCCACTCCCTGCCCCATAGCACCCCCTAGCGCCGCCCTGGGGCCAGCCATGTCGGCCAGGGGAGAGCATGCTCTGCTGAGCCCTCTGCCCCACTCCCTGCCCCACAGCGCCCCCTAGCGCTGCCCTCACTGGCTGAGATGCAGCTGGCTCTGGGGTGGAGCGCGGGGCTGTTTGTGCGGGGATCACCTGGCCAGCATGAGAGGTGTCCCCCGCTCCCTGCCCCACAGCGCCCCCTAGTGCTGCTAGGGGGCGCTGTGGGGCAGGGAGCGGGGGACACCCCAGGCCAGCCCTGCCTGCTGGGGGAGAGCGCCCCCTGCTGAGCCCCCGCCCCGCTCCCTGCCCCACAGCGCCCCCTAGTGCCACCCTGGGGCCAGCCATGTCGGCCAGGGGAGAGCGCCCCCTGCTGAGCCCTCTACCCCACTCCCTGCCCCACAGCACCCCCTAGCGCCGCCCTGGGGCCAGCCCTACCTGCCAGGGGAGAGTGTCCCCTGCCGAGCCCTCTGCCCCACTCCCTGCCCCATAGCACCCCCTAGCGCCGCCTTCACTGGCTGAGATGCAGCTGGCTCTGGGGTGGAGCGCGGGGCTGTTTGTGCGGGGATCACCTGGCCAGCATGAGAGGTGTCCCCCGCTCCCTGCCCCACAGCGCCCCCTAGCGCCGCCCTGGGGCCAACCCTGCCTGCCGGGGGAGAGCGCCCCCTGCTGAGTCCCCCGCCCCACTCCCTGCCCCACAGCGCCCCCTAGCGCCGCCCTGGGGCATGGGGGCTGGCACCTGAGGTTGGGAGGGAACTGGGTTGTGCTGCTCTGACCACGTTTTCCTGCCCAGGGCTGAGCTCGCACCCCCCTCCCCTGGCGGAGCACCCCTACCCCGAGGACGAGGGGGGGCCCAGCGACGGCGAGACCCCCCCAAACAGCAGCCTGGAGAGCGGGGGGCGGGTGCACCCGGAGCTGCAGTATTACATGTCGCTGGTAGGAGCCTGGCAGTGGGGGGGTTCTGGCCAGGGAGGGTGGGGGGCTGGGGACCGGCTGCATGTGTGGGGCAGGGGGGGGATCAGGGGTGGGGTACCCGGCTGCTCACGTCTGCCCCCGCCCCCCCGTCTTTCTCTCAGCTGCTGGACCAGATGCCGAGTGACGCCCCCAGGCAGGAGGGGCCGGGGGGTGAGAGTCCCCCCCGCCCCACGGGCCAGGCCCAGCCCCACACCCAGCCAGGTAAGGCTGCCCCATCTGGGTCCCGCCCCCTAGCAGCCCCAGGCCTGCCCCATCTGGGTCCCGCCCCAGGCGGATGCCTCCCCTCCAGCGCCCCGGGTCCCGCTCTCCCCCCACCCGCCCTGGGGCCTGTCCCATGTGGGTCTAGCAGCCCAGGCCCCGCCCCTATGCCCCCACAGGCCCCGCCCCTATGCCCCCACAGGCCCCGCCCCCCACAGGCCCCGCCCCCCGGTCATAGCAGTGTGGCATGGCCCGGCCCCCGTGTGATCCCCCCGACCCGGTCTCCTCTGCCTGCAGGCTCGGCCCGGGCCGACCCCCCCTCGCTGTGGGAGCCGCTCCGGCCCCACGGCCCCCCGCGCGCCCCCCCCACCGCCGCCGCCGTGCAGAAGACCAAGGTGCCGCTCGCCAGAGCCAGCTACGGGCAGCGGAACCTGGAGCCGCCGAGCCCCCCGCAGCGCCCAGCCGGTGAGCCCAGCCCCACTCCCTGCCCCACAGCGCCCCCTAGCGCCCCCTGGGGCCAGCCCTGCCTGCCGGGGAGCGCGCCCCCTGCTGAGCTCCCTGCTCCCTGCCCTACAGCGCCCCCTAGTGCCAGCCCTGCCTGCCAGGGGACAGCGCCCCCTGCCCAGCTCCCTGCCCCAGAGCGCCCCCTAGCGCCGCCCTGGGGCCAGCCCTGCCTGCCGGGGGAGAGCGCCCCCTGCTGCCCCCCCACCCTGCTCCCTGCCCCACAGCGCCCCCTAGCGCCACCCTGGGGCCAGCCCCCTGCCAGGGGAGAGCGCCCCCTGCTGAGTCCCCTGCCCCACTCCCTGCCCCACAGCGCCCCCTAGCGCCGCCCTGGGGCCAGCCCTGCCTGCCAGGGGACCGCGCCCCCTGCTGAGCCCCTGCCCAGCTCCCTGCCCCACAGCGCCCCCTAGCGCCCCCTGGGGCCAGCCCCCTGCCAGGGGAGAGCACCCCCTGCTGAGCCCCCCGCCCTGCTCCCTGCCCCACAGCGCCCCCTAGCGCCGCCCTGGGGCCAGCCCTGCCTGCCGGGGAGAGCGTTCCCTGCCCCACAGCACCCCCTAGTGCCCTGGGGCCAGCCCTGCCTGCCGGGGGAGAGCACCCCCTGCTGAGCCCTCTGCCGCGCTCCCTGCCCCACAGCGCCCCCTAGTGCCCTGGGGCCAGCCCTGCTTGCCAGGGGAGAGCGCCCCCTGCTGAGCCCCCTGCTCCCTGCCCCACAGCGCCCCCTAGCGCCGCCCTGGGGCCAGCCCCCTGCCAGGGGAGAGCGCCCCCTGCTGAGCCCCCCGCTCCCTGCCCCACAGCACCCCCTAGCGCCGCCCTGGGGCCAGCTGCCCCTCCCGCCGCCCTGGCTCACCCCGTCTCTCTCGGCAGGGGGCGAGGGCGGTGTCCTGTCCCCCCGGCAGGTGGCCGAGGTCTCCCGCCTGCTGCGGCTGTACCAGGCCAAGGGCCGGGTGGCGCCCTCCTCCGAGGAGCTGCTCGCCTACCTGCGCTCCGGCGACGGCAGCGGGTAAGGCTGGCGCTGCGCCCGCCCCACGGCCTCCGGGCTCCACCCCACTGCTAGGGACCCCTGGGGGAGGGACTTACACCCCAAGGGCGGCCCGAGGGGACTACAACTCCCAGAGTGCACTGCTCTGCCCCGCCTTGCATGCTGGGAGGTGTAGTTCCGTAGCGGATGCAGTTAGTCTCCCCACCTCCCCATTGACACAGGGACACAAAACTTAGGATATGGGTCCGGGCGTGGGGGGATCCCCCCATCTACACCCCTGTCAGCTCGGTTTAGGGCTTGGCAGGGGGAGGGCTGGGAGCCAGGACTCCTGGGTTCTCTCCCCGGCTTTGGGAGGGGAGTGGGGGCTGGTGGTTAGAGCAGGGGGGGCTGGGAGCCAGGACTCCTGGGTTCTTTCCCCGGCTTTGGGAGGAGTGGGGCTGGTGGTTAGAGCAGGGGGCTGGGAGCCAGGACTCCTGGGTTCTCTCCCCAGCTCTGGGAGGGGAGTGGGGCTGGTGGTTAGAGCAGGGGGGGCTGGGAGCCAGGACTCCTGGGTTCTCTCCCCGGCTTTGGGAGGGGAGTGGGGGCTGGTGGTTAGAGCAGGGGGGGCTGGGAGCCAGGACTCCTGGGTTCTCTCCCCTGCTTTGGGAGGGGAGTGGGGCTGGTGGTTAGAGCAGGGGGGGCTGGGAGCCAGGACTCCTGGGTTCTCTCCCCGGCTTTGGGAGGGGAGTGGGGGCTGGTGGTTAGAATAGGGGGGGCTGGGAGCCAGGACTCCTGGGTTCTCTCCCCGGCTTTGGGAGGGGAGTGGGGGCTGGTGGTTAGAGCAGGGGGTGCTGGGAGCCAGGACTCCTGGGTTCTCTCCCCGGCTCTGGGAGGGGAGTGGGGGCTGGTGGGGAGAGCAGGGGCTGGGAGCCAGGACTCCTGGGTTCTCTCCCCAGCTTTGGGAGGGGAGTGGGGCGGGTGGTTACAATAGGGGGGGGAGGGAGCCAGGAATCCTGGGTTCTCTCCCGGCTTTGGGAGGAGTGGGGCTGGTGGTTAGAGCAGGGGTGCTGGGAGCCAGGACACCTGGGTTCTCTCCCCGGCTCTGGGAGGGGAGTGGGGGCTGGTGGTTAGAGCAGGGGGGGCTGGGAGCCAGGACTCCTGGGTTCTCTCCCCGGCTCTGGGAGGGGACGGGGGGCTGGGAGCCAGGACTCCTGGGTTCTCTCCCCCACTCTGGGAGGGGAGTGGGGGCTGGTGGTTAGAGCAGGGCGGGCTGGGAGCCAGGACTCCTGGGTTCTCTCGGCCAAGAGTTCCATTCCTGTCTGCTGCTCCCCAGGCCCGACGTGAAGGGCGACGGGGGCCACGTGAACCCGGCTGCCCGCAGGAACCTCGACCCCAGGCTGCCTGAGGCCGGCAGGAGAGAGGTGAGTCTGCCATGGGCTGCGGGGGATGGGTGCTGTCAGCGTTGGGGGGGCTCTGGGGGTGGGCTCTGTGGGTGCTGGGCGCTGTGGGGGGCTGTGAGGCTGGGCTCTGTGGGGATTGCTATGGGGCAGGGCGCTGAGGGGGACACGGCCTGGGGCTCTGTTTCCGGCCGCTCACCCTCCCCTCCGCTCTCCCGCAGGTGGGTCCCCCCCGGCGCCCGTCCGGCCCCCGGCCCGGCCCCGAGAAGACCCACGGCCCTGCCAAGGGCGGGCGGAAGGCGGCCCAGCTCAGCGCCCGGGCCAGCAAGGGGGGCAGCGTGTGGAGATGAAGCGGGGTCCCCGTGGGGCGTCCTGATGCCGGCACCCCCTGGGCACAGACCCACCCCCTCCGCTGCCCGAGGGGCCCCGTTCTCAGCCCCGGTTCGCATGTTGCGTTGGTGCCAGGGTGGCCCATGGGGCAGCAGGCCCGGGCTGCCCCCCCTCGGCACCGTGTTGCGTTGCTCTAAGTTATTGCCCCCGCGTGGGGGCGCTGTTGGTTATTTTTCTAAATAAAGAAGAGTTGGGTTTTGCAGCAGATCCGGGGCCGTGATTGGGGGGCCCGGCCCCCCCAGCCCTTCGCTCCCGCGCCCTCCTCCGGGCAGGGCAGCGAGGCTGGGCGTCGCCCAATGGGAGCAGCCCTCCGGGCCCATCTACCCCGGCGTCCCGCCTGCTGCTCTGCATCAGCCCCCCGGGCCCACCTACCCCGGCGTCCCGCCTCCTCCCTGCTGCCCAGCTCAGCCCCACGGGCCCATCTACCCTGGCGTCCCGCCTCCTCCCTGCTGCCCAGCTCAGCCCCACGGGCCCATCTACCCCGGCGTCCCGCCTCCTCCCTGCTGCTCTGCATCAGCCTCACGGGCCCATCTACCCTGGCGTCCCGCCTCCTCCCTGCTGCTCTGCTCAGCCCCATGGACCCATCTACCCCGGTATCCTGCCTCCTGCCTGCCGCCCTGCTCAGCCCCACGGGCCCATCTACCCTGGCATCCCGCCTCCTGCCTGCCGCCCTGCTCAGCCCCATAGGCCCATCTACCCCGGTATCCTGCCTCCTCCCTGGTGCTCTGCATCAGCCTCACGGGCCCATCTACCCCGGCGTCCTGCCTGCTGCTCTGCTCAGCCCCATGGACCCATCTACCCCGGTATCCTGCCTCCTGCCTGCCGCCCTGCTCAGCCCCACGGGCCCATCTACCCTGGCGTCCCGCCTCCTCCCTGCTGCGCACCTCAGCCCCATGGGCCCATCTACCCCGGCGTCCCGCCTTCTCCCTGCTGCCCGGCTCAGCCCCATGGGCCCATCTACCCCGGTATCCCGCCTTCTGCCTGCCACCCGGCTCAGCCCCATAGGCCCATCTACCCCGGTATCCCGCCTCCTGCCTGCCACCCGGCTCAGCCCCATAGGCCCATCTACCCCGGTATCCTGCCGCCTCCTCCCTGCTGCTCTGCATCAGCCCCATGGGCCCATCTACCCCGGCGTCCCGCCTCCTGCCTGCCCAGAGTAGCGGCACCTGTGCAGCGATTGGCAGAGCTGGGTTTGCCGTGGGGAGGGCTTCCCCCCCCCATGCCCAGCCCCTCCCCCAGGCTGGGCACTGCCATCTGCTGCCCCCCCTGCCCCTCCCCCTGGCAGCGCAGGGCGATCAGGCCGCCGTGATTAGCTCTAATCTGCTTTTGTGCGAACGCGGCTTACACAACTCCCGCCCCCCGCGGGTGCCTCGGGGCCGGCTTTCTCCCCGCCATCCCGTGCCGTGGTCCCTTCCCCCGCGGGGACCCCGCCCCCCAAATCGGTGGCTGGGAACTCATGAGAGGGGCCAGGCCGGGATCCGGCCCCCCCTGGGCACGTCCGCACGGGGAGAAAGGATGGCCGTGTTTACACTGAGCCGGATTAAAATGAATCGTTGCTCCGTCAACCGGCAGTAGTAGGGCATTATCGCCTTGGTGGAGAGGGGGGTGGCCAGTGCCAGTCACTCCCCTTCCGCTCCCCGGGCTCCTCCGCCAGTCTCTGCCCCTCGGTTCCCAGTCCCGCTCTCCTGCCCCACAGGCTCTGCTCCCTCCGCATCCCCTCTGCCCCACAGGACCCCCCCACTCACCCAGGCACCCTTGCCTGCCGCGCCTCATTGCCTGGTGTGGGGCTAGCGCCAGGGGCTCCTCTCTGGGGCCGCTCAGCCCGCACCCGGGGTCCTCCGAGCTCCCTCCCAGCCAGCTGTGGTCGACGTGCCCCCCCTGTGCCCCCTTTCCCTGCCAACGGGGGGGTGGGGGTGGAAGGGAACAGCCAATCCATGGAGATACCCCCTCTCCCCCCCAAACACAACCCCCCCACCTCACACAACCTCTCATACACCTCCTCGCAACCCAGTGCACAGACCGCAGCCCCCGCAACCTGACCCACACATGCCGACCCCCCCATCCCTGCTTGTCTCCTGTACAACAGGCGCTCGCACTGCACCCGCCCGGCCCCCCACAACCACACACCGACCCCCCAGCACCGGTACACAGAACTCCACAGGCGCATGCACCCTCCCTCTTGCAACACCCCCGAGCTCCCACACCTGGGTCCTGGACACACACACACACTCCCCCCCCTTCCCCCGACGTGCGCACGGACACTAGTCCTCTACACAATGTAACACATGCGCTACTACGCACCCCTCAGCCTTTCAACACACCCACACCACACAACACCCCGCAACACACAACCTCCACACACAAATCCCAACACACCCACACAACACCCCCCCAACACACAACTTCTACACCCCCAATACACAACTTCTGCACAGATACCCCAACACAAAACCTGCATACACACCCACACAACACAACACACACATCCCAACACATAACCTACACACACATCCCAACACACACCCACACCACACAACACCCCGAACACACAACTTCTACACAGATACCCCAACACAAAACCGCCATACACACCCACACAACCTCCACACACATCCCAACACACAACCTCTACACACCCATAAAACCTCAACCTATACACACACCCCAACACACACAACCTCCATGCACAAATCCCAACACACAACCTCTGCACACACCCTACACCATACATTCTCCACAGACACACACACGCAACCGCTACACAAATCCCAACACACACACAATTTCCACATACAAATTCCAACACAAAACCTCTACACATAACCTACACACACACCCTCCACAGACACCCCCCGTACACATCCCAACACGCACACAAATTCCAACAAACAACCTCCACACACACATCCCAACACACAGCCTCTATATACACACCCACACAACCTCCACATACAAATTCCAGCACACAACCTCTACACATAATGTACACACACACCCTCCATATACATCCCAACATACCACCTCCATGCAGAAATCCCAGCACACACACACACACACAAATCCCAGCACACACCCTCTACACCCCTCCACACACAACCTCTATGCACATACCACACAACCTCTACACACAACCTTCATGCATGTGCATGCACACAACCTCTACACACACCCACCCCCCACCTGCTCTCCCCCCCCATACACAGCTTGCTCTAACACACACCAACACACAACCTGGTCTCCCCACACACAGACCCACGTTCCCCACAACCCGCCAGCCCAGCCGGCCGCACGGCTCCCCGCCAGCACCCTCTGTGTGTGCTCCCCGCTGATCCCCCATCTTCCCGGGCACCCCCATCTCAGCCCCACTGCGCCCGGCACCCCCCATTCCCTCCTACAGCCCCCATTGCCCCACCTCATCCCCATAGATGCGGGCACCCCACATACCCTCAGCACCCCATCTCCCTCCTGCAACCCATTAGTCACCCTCTCCTCCCCAGCACCCCATCCACCCCCCCCACAGGCACCCCCGTCTGCTCGCGCCGCTCCCCTGGCACCGTCTGCCTGGCTCGGCTGGGAACCGGCCACCCCCGTGCTCCTGCCCACCCCGCAGCCTGTCCCAGCGCCCCCACCCCAGGCCCCATAAGCTGATTAGCTCAGCAAAGACACAGGGTGAGGATTATGGGTGTTAAACGCCCCCCCCCCCACCTCCAGCCCCATCCCCAGGTGCTGACAGCCCTGTCCCCACACACCACGCCGACCTGCCGCTCTTGGGGGGCCCAGCCAGCGCAAAGGGACCCCCCGGCCAGAGGCCAGCCCTGCGGGACCTGGAGCTCTGCTGCGTGGGCACCCCCTTTCCCCCGGGCACCTCCCAAGCACCAGCAGTGCCCCCCAGGATTGGACTGGGATTTCTGCTCCCCCCAACTGCGATTTCTTCACTCACCTCCTTTTTTGGGATCCCCCCCTCCTACAGCCCCATCTGGGGCCTGGAATATTTTAGACAGCGTCCGTGGGTCGCCCGGACCACAGAGCCAGGTAAGAGATGGGGTGTGTTGGGTTGGAGCGGGGTGGGGCTGGGAGCCAGGACTCCTGGGTTCTTTCCCCGGCTCCGAAAGGGGAGTGGGGGCTGGTGGGTTAGAGCAGGGGGAGCTGGGAGCCAGGACTCCTGGGTTCTCTCCCCGGCTCTGGGAGGGGAGTTGGGGCTGATGGGTTAGAGCAGGGGGGGCTGGGAGCCAGGACTCCTGGGTCCTTTTCACTGACATGCTGGGTGAATTCTGGTTGTTCACTGGTTTTCCCAGTTTTTCCCAGTAGAAAACAAGTTTTGGGGTTTTTTTTTGGAGGGGGGGTGTCCCTGCTCCTTGGACCTGTCGAGTGCTCTTGGTACCCGCCTGGGCAGAGAGCCCCCCCAACACACCCTGGGGAGGGCACAGTCTATTTCCCTGGCAGGGTGGGAGCGGAGAAGGGACTTGGGGCCAGGAGACAGGGGGCGCAGTGTGGGGAGCTGTCTGCTCCGGGGGGAGGGCGCAGAGCTGCCGGGGGGGGGAATAGAGGGCAGGGGCCGATCCTGCTCTGCCAGTGGGTGGAGGGAGCTGGCTGCCGGCGGTGTGCAGGGGGATTAGGCCGGCTCACACCTGTCCCTCTTGATAAGCGGCTCTGCCGTGTCCTGGGGACCGGGGGGGAGAGTGCGGCCTGGGGAGCGCAGGGTTAAACGCTAAAGCCAATTAATAACACAGCCGGCCTGCCCCACTGGTGGGGAGCTGGGGGCCTGCCCCGGCCTGGGCTGGAGGGAGGGGTGGGGTGGGGGATGTATGGGGGCTGTTATTGTAGGGTCTCTGGGGGCGCTGGCGCTGCTATTGTAGGGTCTCTGGAGGCACTGGGGCTGCGTGTGTGGGTGTGTTATTGTAGGGTCTCTGGGGGCACTGGGGCTGTTATTGTAGGGTCTCTGGGGGCGCTGGGGCTGCATATGTGGGTGTGTTATTGCGGGGTCTCTGGGGGCGCTGGGGCTGCGTGTGCGGGTGTGTTATTGTGGGGTCTCTGGGGGCGCTGGGGCTGTGTGGGTGTGTTATTGTAGGGTCTCTGGGGGCGCTGGGGCTGTTACTGTAGGGTCTCTGGAGGCACTGGGGCTGAGTGTGTTATTGTGGGGTCTCTGGGGGCGCTGGGGCTGCGCGTGCGGGTGTGTTATTGTAGGGTCTCTGGGGGCGCTGGGGCTGCGTGTGCGGGTGTGTTATTGTGGGGTCTCTAGGGGCGTTGGGGCTGTGTGTGCGGGTGTGTTATTGTAGGGTCTCTGGGGGCGCTGGGACTGCGTGTGTGGGTGTGTTATTGCAGGGTCTCTGGGGGCGCTGGTCCCCTTGGTATGAGTTGTACCCCACAAGCCTGCATTGCTCTGGCCTTTGGGGTGGGGGGGAGGATGTGCTAGCCATGGGTCCCAGACCAGAGATGCCCCCTGTGTATCCCCCGCTCCCATTGGCTTTCAGAGCAACGGGGTGTGTGTGTGTGGGTGGGTGTGTGTGTGGAGGAGGGAGCATCAGCTAATTGGCTACCGGACCACTGTGGGGATTGCGTGCCGGGGGAAGGAGGGATGGTCCCCTGCATGGGGTGTAGGCTGCAGTGTGTGTGTGTAGGTTTGTGGGTGGGATGGTGGGTTACTCTGTGTGTGTGTGTGTGTGTGTGTGTGTCCCCAGGGTCAGTGTGGTACCAGTCCCTCATCCTGTGAACTAGAACTGGGTGGATTTTTTTATTTTTTTCCTACCTGTTAACCGGTCACTGATCCCGGAGAGGACCGTCCCTCTTATCCCGTGGCTGTTTACTTTGCTTAAAAGCCTTTGGTGCGGGACCTTGTCGAAGGCTTCCTGAAAATCTAAGTACACTAGATCCACCGGATCCCCCTTGTGCACAGGCTTGTTGACCCCCTCAAAGAATTCTAGTAGATTGGCGAGGCGTGATTTTCCCTTGTTCATTTCTGCGTCTGATCATTCAGCTCTTTACTAGTGTTTCACCAATTTCCCTGGGACTGAAATTAGGCTCCCTGGCTCGTAATGGCCAGGGGCCACCCTGGCTGACGCCTTTGATCTATTTCCTGGCGGATCATACGCCTCGCAGCCCTTCGAATGAGTGGGGGTGATCTTTTAGCCGCTTGGCGGCAGGAGGCCACGGTGCCTCGTCGGCTCTGGAGGCGTCTTTTGGTCTCGCTGGTGGGTCTGGGGTGTGAATCGTCTGGCCCAGGCGTCGTGCCGGGAGCTGTGAGCAGCGGTGCCTGGACTATCGGCAGTTTCAGCCGGGATGTGTTTCCGCGCCCTTTGCGCTGGCACCAACATTCGGTTTTCGTTTCGCTTGGGTTGAGATTTCGCTTTCTCCCCTTGCGTCAAGCCGAGGGAGCCCTTGCAACCGCCTGTCGCGGCTGCGGCCTGGGTGCTCCGGGCTGGGTTCAGAGAGGCGGCCGGGATCAATCCGAGGCTATGAGGGAAGCTGTCAGTCTGGCCTTCGGAGGCAGGACTTCCTGTGCTCCACAAGAACTATGGCGGTGATGTGTTCGGCCCTACCATGGCTGCTGGGTCCCGTGCTTGCATCTTTCCTCTCCGTTATTCGCCCCAAGCGAGTTAGCTCCTCTCTGGGAGAAGAGTCATTCGGGAAGGCCGGGTGGAGGGTGAATTGGTGCCGGGAGACGTTAATGGCGGCCGTTGACCGGTGCTTTTGAGCCGTAGACAACTGTAGAGATGCTGGAAGCTGGGGCGGCCGGAACTGGATGCCAGCGGCTTGGTATGTCCCCTGTTTTCCCAGCCTTCCCCCTTCCAATTTCCCCCCCAAATGAGTAGGATTAAGAACGTAGGAACGGACACATTGGGTCAGACCAAAGGTCCATCTAGCCCAGTGTCCTGTCTGCCGACAGCGGACAATGCCGGGTGCCCCAGAGGGAACGAACAGAACAGAGAATCATCAAGTGATCCATCCCGTCGCCCATTCCCAGCTTCTGGCAATCAGAGGCTACGGACACCATCCCTGCCCATCCTGGCTAATAGCCATCGATGGACCCATCCTCCATGAACTTATCTAGGTCTTTTTTGACCCCGTTATAGCCTTGGCCTTTGCAACATCCTCTGGCAAGGAGTTCCGCAGGTTGACTGTGCGTTGTGTGAAGAAATACGTCCTTTGGTTTCTTTTAAACCTGCTGCCTATTGATTTCAATTGGTGACCCCTAGTTCTTGTGTTATAAGAAGGAGTAAATAACACGTCCTTATCTACTTTCTCCGCACCCGTCATGATTTTATAGACCTCTAGCATATCCCCCCTTAGTCGTCTCTTTTCCAAGCTGAAAAGTCCCAGTCTTTAATCTCTCCTCATACGGAAGCCGTTCCAGACCCCTCATCATTTTTGTTGCCCTTTTCTGAACCTTTTCCAATTCTAATATATCTTTTTTTGAGATGGGGCGACCGCATCTGCACGCAGTATTCAAGATGTGGGCGTACCATGGATTTATATAGAGGCAATAGGATATTTTCTGTCTTATTATCTATCCCTTTCTTAACGATTCTCAGCGTTCTGTTTGCTTTTTTGACTGTCGCTGCGCCTTGAGTGGATGTTTTCAGAGAACTATCCCCAGTGACTCCCAAGATCTCTTTCTTGAGTGGTAACAGCTAATTTATACGTATATAATGTTTTCCAGTGGGTGCTGCTTTCCATTGATCAACATTAATTCTGCCCAGGGATGCCTGGAATAGTCCCTGAAATTTTTGAACAAGTTGGGGGTGGCGTTCAGAAGTGGTCGCATCCCACCCCTCATGGAGAAACACCGTCCCGTTGAGCGCAAGGCCCGTGGTTAACCCAAGACGCTTGAGTCAGACACTTCGGCAGCTTAGCAACACGCTGGTCAATCGGCTTCTCCAGATACTTGGCCTCGTTGGCAGAGAAGAGACCCGTCGCTCATTGACATCAAGGCCAGGCCGGAGAACGGCCTCCTGCTCTGGGAATTATCGGCGCTTCTAGAAAAAACAGCCAATCTGGATTCAAAACAATTGCCAATCACGGAGAATCCGTGGTGACCCTTGGCAAATTCTCCCCAGTAGTTAATTACTCTGTCACGGTTAAAAATTTGCACCTTATTTCCTGTCTGAATTTGTTTAGCTTCAACTGCCAGCTGTTGGCTCGGTGGTTTGAGCATTGGCCTGCTAAGTTCAGGGTTATGAGTTCAATCCTTGAGGGGGCCATTTGGGGGATTGGTCCTGCTTTGAGCAGGGGGTTGGACTAGATGACTTCTTGAGGTCCCTTCCAGCCCTAATGATCTATGATTCTATACCAACCTTTCTCGGCTAGATTAAATATTTGTCTCCCACAAAGTGAGGTCGAGTCACCTTGCAAAAGTCTCTCTCAGCTAAATAGCTGGAACTCCTGGCGTTTATCACGAATAAGGCCAGTTTCCTAACCCTTGAATCATTCTCGTGGCTCTTCGTTGATCCCCTCGGCAAATTAGCCACGTCCTCCTTGAATTGGGGCCACCAGAACCGGGCACAGGATCCCAGCGGCGGCCGCGCCAGGGCCAAATCCGGATGCAAAATCGCCTCACTGCTCCTACTCCAGATTCCCCCGTTTTATACGCCCCGGGGTCGCGTTAGCTCTTTGGGCCGCAGCGTTGCGCCGGGAGCTTGTGTTCAGCCAGGTCTCTGCCACCGGCCCCTGAATCTTTTCCCGAGTCCCTGCTCCCAAGCCTGGAGATCTGGCCTGCGTTCTCTGTTCCTAGGTGTAGTTACACCGGTGGCTCCCAAACTTTAACAACCCGTGTACCCCTTTCACTAAAATGTCAAGTCTCGCGAACCCCCCTCCTAAAAACAAACACTTCCAGGGGTTTTCTCCTTTACCTGAGTATAAATTATAGAAGCAGTGATCTTAGAAATATAAAATTTGCTTTTAGGACATGCTTATTACACATTATTTATGATTATTATTTATCATGACAGTATTTTTATTATATTATGAAAACTCTTCCAAGATCTCACCGTCGTCGCTTGTATCACTTTGAATAAGCCTGTTATCAGACAAGGCTCCGGTGTTTCATCGGGGAGCATCAGATGTGAAACAGCAGGAAGGGATTTAAGAAGCCAACTCGGAGTTCCTCCCACGCCAGCATTCAGATCTCGAGCAGTCCAGGCAAACGACGCACGTTACAACCAAGCTTCAACTTGTTCTTCATCATAATTTGAAAAACAAGACTAGCGGCCGGTTTCATTTTAAAAACAGCAAAAAAAATATCCACCTCCCCTTTCCATTTCTTATAAGGAGTCCTTGAAGTTTAAAGCTCCTCAGTGGCATAGAGATGCTTGATTTGATCTGCTTTGCTCTTGGAAGTCCAGGGGCTCCAGGCTGCCTGGGGTCCCTAGGGACAGCTCTGTCCACTATTAGGGATTTTTTTTCCTGAGAACCCCCTGTAACATTTCGTGAATCCCCAGGGGTTCACGAACCCCAGTTTGGGAATCACTGAATTACACTGAGCTGCTTTCGTGTAAGACACTTATTTATTTTTTATTTTTTCGGTGGGTTGAGACCGTCTCCTCCCGCTCGGCTTATGACTTGGCCGACGCTGTCGGAGCAGCGCCCGGAGCAGCTCCCCGTTCGACCCGCTCCTTTCCCCGGCACGCGAGAGCCTCCGGACGGGCGAGTCGCTTGCTGTGCGGGGTGCGTCTCCTGGCTCTGTGCGGGCGTGGGCAGGCGTCTTGTCTGTTTGCTGGTGCTAGAGGGGAGTTCGTGTGTTCCCTGGATCCGGAGTGGAGGTGTGCACACCCCCGGCTCTGTGTGTGTGTGGGGGGGCTTGGCTCTATAAGGGGGTGTGTGTGGCCCCCCCTGGCTCTATGGGTGTGTGTGTGTTGGGCCCCTGGCTCTGTAGGGGGCCTACCTATTTAGGGGTGCATGGGGGAACCCTGGCTCTAATGGGGAACACTTGTGACCCCCCAGGCTCTATAGGGTATGCGTGGGGGGCCCCCTGCTTGCTCCATAGGGGGTGCGCGTGGGGGCCCCCAACTGCTCTAAAGGGGGTGTGCAGCCCAGCCCCTATGCGCTGCAGGGTAATTCTGGGCAGACCCCTCGAGCCACAGGACCCTGCCGGGGGGCACCCTGCCGGGGGGCACCCTGGGGGAGTGAGGGGGCCTGCGCTCAGAGCTGCCCCCGGCTGGGGAGGGGCGGGGCGGCCGAACGGGGCCGTGGGGCTGGGAAGGGGGCTGGTTCTGCACAGGCCCAGCGGGGAGCAGGGGTCGGAGAGAAGGAGCTGGGGCGGGGGTGACGTGGGCGGCTGTGGGTGTCGGAACAGCGTGAGCCGTGCCCCCGTGGGTCCCGTCCATCCCCATCCGTCGCCGTGTAGCCGTCCAGCTGCCCTTTCTCCGTCCATCCCTCCCCTTCACGCCCCTTTCTCTGTCCGCCCGTCCTTCTCCGTCCTCCCCCCTCATGCCCCTTTCTCTGTCCATCCATCCATCCGTCCCTCCCTCTCCCCCTCACGCCCCTTTCTCCGTCAGTCCGTCCATCCCCTCATGCCCCTTTCTCCGTCTGTCCGTCCATCCCCCCTCACGCCCCTTTCTCTGTCCATCCATCCGTCCCTCCCTCCCTCTCCCCCTCACGCCCCTTTCTCTGTCCGTCCATCCATCCGTCCATCCCTCCCCTCATGCCTCTTTCTCCGTCTGTCCCTCCCTCTCCCCCTCACGCCCCTTTCTCCGTCCGCCCATCCTCCCCCTTCACACCCCTTTCTCCGTCTGTCTGTCCATCCCTCCACACGCCCCTTTCTTCATCCGTCCGCCCATCCTCCCCCCCTCACGTCCCTTTCTCCGTCTGTCCATCCCTCCCCACTCACGTCCCTTTCTCCGTCTGTCCATCCCTCCCCCCCTCATGCCCCTTTCTCCGTCTGTCTGCCCATCCTCCCCCCTCACCGCTTTGTCTGTCCGTCCATGCCTTCACACGCCCCTTTCTCCATCCGTCTGTCCATCCCTCCTCCCCCACGCCCCTTTCTCTGCCTGCCCATCCGTCCATCCCCCTTTCTCCGTCCGCCCGTCCCCCGGACTCCCCTTTCTCCGTCCGTCCACAATGGGGTGAAGCCGGATATTTAAAAGACCCTGCTGCACTTGGGGCTCCACCCAAGCAAAGTCTCCCACCGAGAGGGACGTCCTGTGTTTGTAACTGTGGCTGCCAGACTCGCGATCTCCTGCTTGTGATGTTGAACCTCGAGTTTGCCAATCCCCCCCCCTGCAATGTTCGGAGCTTCTGCACCTCACTTGCTAGGGAGGGAGGAGTTAATAGTCCCTGAATGGCAGAGACCCATTCCCAGTGAAATGGGGAGCCCGGGATCGGCTTTCAAACGTTGTACAGTCCATATCGGCACGGTAAACTTAATATCCCAACTAACAATGGTGGTTACATTACAGAAACTGATTAACGCAAAGCACCGTGTCGCGAATCCAACCTCCGTTAATCGATACACGATTGCATCTTATCCTCACGCGCATGCTTTACCGACATAGACAATAACAGCTCCCTCTTCCTGGATACCATCAAAGGAAGAGGGAGACGTATTCCCAGGTTGTGGGCAGACGGGTTCAGCATGTTCCTCCAATGCTTGGTCTTCACCGACAGAGCCCAGAGCTGCTTTTCTCCTACGCCCCTTTACATGTCCTGGTTTCAGAGTCGCAGCCGTGTTCGTCTGTATCCGCAAAAAGAACAGGAGTCCTTGTGGCACTGTCATAGGTCTTCTCCCCCACTTGGAGCTTTTGGGTTCCAAGATGGGGACCTGCATGGGCTCCTCTAAACTAAAATCCTAGTCTAGATCCGGTTCTGCTGCCACCAGTTAAGTTTAAAGTGGGTAACACACTGCCTGTCCCCCAAACTTCCCCTGGGGAACCCAGATTCAAACCCCTTGAATCTCACCAGAGAGAGAGAAACAGCCAGTTCCCCTCCCCTCCTTCCCTCTCTCCAGCCTGCTCCGGAGAGATTACACACCGAGTCAAATCCTTGACTCAACACAAAGAGGGACTCCCCTCCCCCTCCCCTTCCCTTGAAAATGCAAACGAGAGAAGAATCAATCAAGTCCTAAAAAGAAAAGAATTTATTAAAAAGAACAAAAAGAAAGTACACTATCTCTGTAATACCAGGATGGAACAATACACAGGGTCTAACCTATAAACCTGGAGAGAATTCCCCCTCCCCCTTTCTTTCTCAGTAAAAGTAAAGTAACAGCAATAGAAATAAAGAGATTCCTTCAGCAAAACACACAATTGCAAATGTAGAAATAAACTTATAATACTAGTTCACCTTTCTAATACTCACTAGACTGAATAGATGAAAAATACTGCAGAAACCTGGGAGGACTTGATTAAGAGGTCTGGACTCCCTTAGCTCCCAAGAGAGACTCAACACAAAAAAAACTAAAACACAGGAAAAAAAAATTCCCTCCACAGAGATTTGAAATTATCTCATCCCTGATTGGTCCTCTGGTCAGGTGTTCATCGGGTACTGCTTGTTAACCCTTTACAGGTAAAAGAGACCTTAACCCATAACTAACTGTTTATGACAGGCACCTTAGAGACGACCAAATTTATTTGAGCATAAGCTACAGCCCACTTTATCGGATGCATAGACTGGAACGCACAGCAAGAAGATATTTATACATACAGAGAACGTGAAATGGTGGCAGTGGCCATACCAACTGGAAGAGGCCGATCAATTGAGAGGAGCTATCGTCAGCAGGAGAGAAAAAACCCCTTTGAAGTGATAATCGAGATGACCCATAGAAGGCGTGAGGCTACTTAACGTGGGGAAATACATTTACTGTGTTCCACACGTTCTCTTTCTGCCAGGCCCAGGATCATGTTACTGAGTTATCATGAATCCAACTGGGTGGATTTACTCTAATGTCTTTGCCTGCCACAGTTAGCAGGAATAACTGCAAGCGTTGATTGGACGAAGCATTAACTAGTCTCCACCAGGGCCGGAGGACTCATTCTTCCTTCGTTCCATGGGGCCCCAATCAAGTTGATTGCCTCCGTGGGAATTTGTCCTGCTAAATCCTTCCCATGATTATGCCTTTTGTGAGAGCCTGCGCTTGCTTTCATGCGGAGGTCAATGAGGCGTTATTCTGGTGGGACTGTTTGCCATAGATTCACAGAGGATCACGGTTGGAAGGGACCTCAGGAGGTATCTAGTCCCACTGCTGCTCAAAGCAGGACCAATCCCCAGACATATTTTTTTACCCTAGTTCCCTAAATGGCCCCCTCAAGGATTGAACTCACAACCCTGGGTTTAGCAGGCCAATGCTCAAACCACTAGAGCTGCCAGGCAGCATTAACTCTTCATCTTTTTCTGTGAGTCTTCCCCACCCAGGAAATACCTTACTTAGCAACCGCTCGTCCTCACTTAACTCTTTCAAAGATGCTGTTAAAGGGGTTCTCATCTTCCCGATATTTTCGGTGGCATATGCTAGTGTATTAGCCAGAACGTCTATGTTTGCGGCATCAACTGAAGAGATTCCTGTTCCTACCGGTGCAATCCAATCGCATAATTCCCTTTTTTACTCTGTTTACATGGTCGGCCACATTTTTACCCATTCATCCCAACCCGTATGGCTAGTTCCAATCGAGGGAGCGCATACAGGTGCAATGTGAGAGAGATTCATGCCTTTTTAAGTGGATTTGAACCTCCTTCAGAGAAGTCTGAGGTTGCAAGAACCAAATCTTCTTGTTGATCCAGTTTTAACCCACAGGATCCTGAAATCGGGGCTCGTAAACGTCAGAGGGGAGCGAGGTTTGTGATCAGAGGGTGCTCCCATGCCCGTAGAATCCATGCGTGTGGCCCAGCAATTTTACTTCCTCCGCTCCAGCTGGCAAGCGCCTCCAGGGATTCAGAAGGATCGCAGGGTCAGCAGAGAGCCGGGACAGCGTCAGACTCCAGACGTTTCTGAACAGCGAGGGGCTGGGACGACGGTGGGATGTCATGGCTCGTGTTCCTGCGAGGGGGCAGAGAGGAATGAACAAACTCCCACACTCCATGCACTGGGAGAATCTGGGAATCTGGGAATATTGCAGGGAGTTTCCAATGGCCTCAAGCCGTTCCTTCTTGCTGGCCAAGAAGGGTGGCTGGCAGGATGGAGGAAACAGTTATGCTCTTCCTTGAGGGTCAGGTGTTTTACCCTTCCATTCGTTGAGCTGTGAGGAATGAAACCATTTCCGCCAGGGTTTTCCATTGTTTCCATTCAGGATTTCTACCTGATCAACCCGGGGGCTGGTCTGATTCACAATGAAGCAGGAGCCATCCCAGGTGTGCGTCCAAGTGCTCCTTCTTGGAAAACCTTCCGGGCATCGCTGCTTGGCCTAATTCCCGTATGAAAGGAGGTTTTTCCCAGCCTGTTTTTTTTCCTCCGTGTTTTGCTGTACCGTGCCTAGTCGTGTGGCCGCTCGCTCGTGTAACGCAGCTGTCGTCTCCGCTAAGGTTTGTACCCATTCCCACCTTCTCTTCCCAGGCGGTGGGCAGTTTCACTCCTGACCACCAACTTCCAGGCATGGGCATTTGGCTTTCTGAGGGAGGGATAACTCAATGGTTTGCATGTTGGCCTGCTAAACCCGGGGTTGTGAGTTCAACCCTTGAGGGGGCCATTTGGGGATTTTTTTTAAAAAAAAGTCATAGCTTCAAAGGGAGTGTACCCTGGATCGCCTTCAAGCCATTAAGATGATTGGTAGCTTCTCATCCCCATCCCTCCCTGAGCTCCTGTTGTTTCAAAGCTTCCTTTAACGAGCAGTTGGTTCATTCAACTTGTCCAGAGGACTCCAGGGGTCCAGCTTCCTGGGAACAGGGCTTAATGCCCAAAGCCGTGCCTAGCTCTTGCATAACATCTCCCCCAAACTAGGATCCCAAATCTGAATCAATGACTCCGGGAATTCCCAGCCTTGAGAAAACCACGTTAAAGAGCTGCGTAGCAGTGACCCAGGCCATGTTGGTTTGAGTAGGGGGGGCTTCCGCCTATTTGGAGAAGGAATCTACTCTTACCCGGCCGTATTTATTCCCTCTGCTGGTGGTGGGTAAAGGGCCTATGTTAATCTGTCTGAATCCGGGACCAGGGACCCTCTAGTCTTTGGTGACCGAATGCATTTTTTCAGACCTGGCGCTCAGCATTAACCATGGCGCACTGCAGACAATTATCACCCCACGGATCTATATCCGCTGTCATGCCTGGCCACCACCCTGTATCTTTAACCCTATTTAAAGTATCCTGGAGACTATCCAGGGCCTTTGCTCACCTGCATCCACTGCCCACCAGACATCTCCAACCTGCTCAATCCTGTCGTTTCCTGTGGGATCGTTCCCTGTCCTGCCTACGGACCGGATTTCTGTATCTTAAGCCCAAGGGATCTGTTCCTTTGCCTAAAGTTTTTCCCCAGGTAGCTGCTGCCTCTGTTTGTTTCACCTGGCCTGCGTCTCTAGCGTGGTTACCTGGAGCAGCAGCTTTGGATAAGGCATCAGCTCTGTTGTCCCAGTTTGCGTCTTCTGAGTGATTTTTTTCTGATGTCCTTGGGTCACCCAGGTGTCCGCAGTTCTTTCCTTGATAACCCGGAGAGCCGCCGGGGGCTTTGAATGTTTCCTGATGCTCCGCTGTCCACGCGCAATTGGGCAAATATCCCCATAGCCCTCACAGTGGGTCTCCCCCCGTACGTCGCACTGAAGTCTTGCGATCAGCTGGGGAGGCCGGCGGGGAACCGGGCCCCCCTACTGCTTGGCCGACTCCCTCGAGAGCCTCCGCTCGGCAGAGGGGGCAGGGATCCGGTTTCGACAGGGAGTGGGCGTGGGGGACGCGCTCCGTACCGGGGCAGTGGGCCGAGGCGGGGGGGGCTTCCTTGCATTATCTCTGTCCTCCGTGTGACCTGAGACAAAGCATTAACCAGGATGCTGAGGGGCTGGCGATCATTTTTTCCCACATCTCATCCATTCCCGGGGTCCAGCGGCTGTCCGCTCGCTCCCGAGAGCTCCGGAGCCTCTGCAGCGCAAGGAGAGGCGCACGACTGAGCCAGTTGCGTTAAGCAGAGGGGTGCATTTGCCAAACACGGGCCAGCCATGCAACGGCCGGATCACGGCTCAGTGGCCCCAGTCTCTCGGCAATAGCCTTGGGCTGACTAGGAGACCACCTTCCTGCATCCATAACCAGCTCCGTTGTGGGAAGAGCGGCTCCTGAAACTATGTGTTTAACCTCCCTTGTGGAAACAGGGGCAACGTTATGCCTGTGCGGCCAATCAGGGTTGAATGGTTTTTTGGGGTCAGCATCAGGGGGTATCTCTGTTTTCCCAGGGGGCTCGAAATCGCAATCCTCTCTCAAGCTTACAGCCGCTACCACCCCCTTATGGGTGCTAAATTGGGCACACAATTTACTAATCTCTGCCTGGCACTTCTGCTGCTGCCTTATTCTCATCCACAAGGAAGCGAGTTGCTGCTCTCGCTTCTTCTAACAATTTTTTTGTTCACTCTTTCCTATACCGTTCTGCATCCCTGCTGGCCTTGTCTCTCTCCTCTTGCATATTTCGAAGTTCAGTCGCCATTTGACGTTTTTCTGCTAACAATTCACACCCGTCGGCCTCACATTTGTTCAAACGCCGTTGTAACTGCGTTTGCTCCCGCTCCTGTTCCCGCCTTCCCTTTACCATTTCAGCCATGTCCGGACATGCATAAAATAATGCCCATGCAGCAGCTGCATCCTGTGCGCTACCCCGTGCCTTGGAAGTTGTGCGATATTGTTCAAAGCTCAGACTCGCTTCCATCGGGGGATTGTCACCCTTAAAGCATTTCCCCTTCTTCATTGCCCATCTCGCTAACCTGTTGGTTTTCTCCTGTCTCAAGCGAGCACTCCAGGTTTTTTTTCCCCAGCCATCTCGACTTTCCTTATCTCACCGATGATCCGCCCCAAAAGCCCTTTCACGCAGCCACAGTATTGCTTTAAAATCGTTACTTTTAAAGAACGACTCTTTAGCTCCTGATTGCATGGTCCTACTGTTATTCCCAGCACGATTCCTAACTTAAAAGTTACAGAATGTTACCAAATATTCTGCGACCTCACTAAAGGAGCTTAGTCTGAAAAAGGAAGAAGGCAGTTTGCTCAGGTCTGTGCCCCTGTTTCTCCACTCCGCAGCAACTACTTAACAAGTGCCACGTGATTAGGGTCACGCGCTGCCCGCATTCTCCACCAATTTGTTACCAGCTTTGCCCCTTACTTTGCAGTATGCTCATTTATTAGGAAAAAGAACGAGGAGCACTTATGGCACCTTGGAGACTAACAAATTTATTTGGGCATAAGCTTTCGTGGATTAAAATCCGCTTTGTCGGATGCGTACAGTGGAAAGTACAGTAGGAAGCTATATACACACAGAGAGCATGAAAAAATGGATGTTGCCGTGCCAAGTATAACGAGATTCATCAACTAAGGTGAGCTATTATCAGCAGGAGAAAAAAAAACTTTTGTAGTGATAATCAGAATGGCAACAGATGGCAAGAAGGTTTGAGTAACAGTAAGAGGAAAAAATTAGCACGGGGAAATAGTTTTTACTTTGTGTAATGACCCATCCACTCCCCGTTTTTATTCAAGCCTAATGTAATGGTGTCCAGTTTGCAAATTAATTCCAATTCAGCATCTCTCGTGGGAGTCTGTTGTTGAAGGTTTTTTGTTGTAATATTGTGACATTTAGGTCTGTAATCGAGTGACCTGGGAGATTGAAGTGTTCTCTGGCTGTGTTTGAATGTTATAATTCTTGATGTCTGATTTGTGTCCATTTATTCTCTTATGTACAGACTGTCCGGTTTGGCCAATGTCCATGGCAGAGAGGCATTGCTGGCACATGATGGCACATATCACATTGGTAGATGTGCAGGTGAAGGAGCCTCTGATGCTGGGTGTGTGTGTGTGGGGGTGGTTCTGTACTTCTATCTATGTACTGCTTGTGTCACATGTGTTTTCATAAGGATCTCTACTTCTCCCTTCTGCAAGTCCCTTCCCAATGCAGCTACCCTGCAGGCCCTAGGTTCACCATTGCTGGGTTCTTCCAGCCCCAGAATCAGCCGAACACCCACACACATTAACAGAGAGGACCGGGTTAATCAGCACTCCCAAGCTGACCCCTTGTATATTCCTGGACTCAGTAGGTTGGGTCGAACAGCACCTCCAAGCTCTCACCTTCCTATGCCGGGGGCACCGCACCGGAATAGCGCACGCTGGAGCAGGCTGGGTCGTGCAGCACTTCCAAGCTGCCACCCTCATGTGTCCCCGGTTCGGCACGTTCTGGTAGTGACCCACTCGAGGAGCAAACCCCGCCGGATTTTTGAGCACCGCAGGGGCCTTTTAGCTGAGGTACGAGGAGCGTTGCCGCAGAGCAAATGAGGAAACCAAAAAACACCCCCGCGGGGGGGAAAAGAGAGAGAGAAGCAACCAGCTTAATCATGAAGTTATTTATTGCTGGGTAATAACCATAGGGGTTATAATATTAAATCTAACTTAAACTTGATTATAAAAGTCAGGGTTAGAAAACTATCACTGATTACACAGATCAGGGGCCGGAGGCTTTACCAAGAGAGAGCGAGAGTCGGGTTCTCACCACTCCGTGAAGCTTGAATCGATCGGGGGTCCCAGGTGGTGGTGGTAGCTGAGAGTCTGCGGTGCTGGAGACAGGCAGAGCCCCCCGGCACGATCAGTCAGGAGACGATGACATCCCAACGGAACTGATGCAGATTTTGGATCCAGGCATCGGAGCACTTCCTTGAGCCTGGGTCGGGGTTTTTGTAGCGAAACAACAATGGTTCAGGGGAGAACCTGAGATTTGTTTATGGGTAAACTCAAAAGGGTTTTCTTTAGGCTAGACAATAGGAGCTGATCACTCTTGGCGATGGGCGGCGTTCCTTCCAGGGAGCTCACAATGCAGTTAGGCAGCTTCAGTATTTTGGATGCCAATCAAGGATTCATTACTAGAAATGGTCTGAGCTGGGTGTGTGCCGGCGGGTTCATTAACATCTGGAGCAGAGATCCCCCATGATGCACTGCTTCCCTGGTTTTCTGGTCCCAGAGTTCAGTGCGGTTCTTGCCTTGGAATCTCTGGCTAATGGAGATGCATCCTTGTCCCGTCTTCGATGCAAATGAGGCCTGGGGAGTGGCCTTAATCCCGTCACCCTTGTCCGGAGGGGGTTGGGAGTGTCTCCCGCCACCTTTTCGTTGTTTTTTTTGTAAATCTTTCTTCTGATTGGTTTTGGTTCAAGCAGAGGTGGGGGTTGGGGAAGGTCTTTGGTGAGTCAGACAGGCTGGGTACTGCACCCTGGTTCCTCAAGAACACAGAACTGCTAGGTAACAATCCCCCGCACTCCCCTTTCTCCGTCCATCCGTCCCCCCTGTGGTGTTCCCTTCTGTGTTATCGGGACCGGTGATCTGCTAGGCCTCTGCAATCCTC
Organism: Mauremys reevesii; assembly: GCF_016161935.1. Classification (NCBI taxonomy): domain Eukaryota; kingdom Metazoa; phylum Chordata; order Testudines; family Geoemydidae; genus Mauremys; species Mauremys reevesii. The sequence continues at coordinate 13,526,534 of NC_052636.1, read as the reverse complement.
GACTCTGGGAGCCGGCCTCACCCTGCTCTGCTGTGAGAGCCCCCGCTCCGGGGCTGTTCACGCACGGCCTCTGGCATGTTAGCTGCTCCCAGGTACTTGCAACCAAATGACACTATCTCCGGTCATAGACACAACCCTAGGATCTCCGTCTTGCAGTGCCGAGTTATGCCCGCTGGACGCTGCAAGTTTATAGGAGTTCATTAATTTAACAAAAAAATTGATATGTGCCAGGCTTGTTATCCCAAGGGGAGTCTCTGACATAGATTCATAGACTCTAGGACTGGAAGGGACCTCGAGAGGTCATCGGGTCCAGTCCCCTGCCCTCATACTGCAAACCCAACGCCCTGCGTCAGGTAGAATAAATCTGTAAATCTGTCTTTACAGATTTATTAACTGTAAAGACAGATTTTAAGTGATGATAAGTCAAAGCACAAGAAGTCAGATTTGGTCAAATGAAATACGAGCAAAACGCAGTCTAAGCTCCTCTTAACACGTTCGATGCCCTTACAAACGTAGATGCTTCTCACCGCAGGCTGGCTGGTTGCCCTTCAGCCAGGCTGTCCCCTTTGATCAGCGCTTCAGTCGCTTCATGGTGGTGGCGGTGGATGTAGGTGGAAGAGAGAGAGGAAGAGCCTGGCAAACGTCTCTCCCTTTTATCATGTTCTCTCTTCCCTCCCATGGCTTTGTCCCCCGCTTCAGAGTCAGCATCACCTCATCGTAGTGCCAAACGGACCAAGGTAAGGGGGGTGACTCACTCGAGAGTCCAACAGATCCCTTGTTAGTGCCTAGGCCAGCGTCCTTTGTTCCTGTGAGGCTGGGTTGAGTTTGTCTCATACCTGACCTGATGAGGTGTGAACTCCCCCTCTGTTCCGGGAGAGTTTTGCCTGTGTCCACGAGGACACATTTTCAGCCTCATAACTATATATATGAAATTGCAACCTACACCATCCCTATAACAACAGTGCTCAGTGCATCCTGAGCCTTCCGGAGACACCCGACATGACAAACTCTGCCCTGGATACCACACAATCGATGCACGCGGGGGTGCAGAGTGTTCCAACGGGGTGCAGAGTGTCACACCTGCCCCCTTCGTTCACTGCAAGAGGGTTAGTCACTGACTCGCTCGAAGGCCGTTTGTGTTATAGTTCTCTTGGCATCCAGCCATTAAGGCCATGAGGCGTCCCCCTCGCCCAGCAAACCAGGTTTGTTATGGTTTCTCCGCTGTGGTCAGCTTTAAGGCTGTTTACAGGTATGAATTGAAAAGTAGCATTATCATAAGGTGTAACGTCCCTGTCAAAATTCTGATCGGTGTAATTTGTTCATTACCCGTTGTGTCCTTTGACTCTCTCCCGTGTAATCAATCACTGGCTTTTTCCTTCCCTCCAGTGTTCCTGTCTGCGTGGGCTCTTAATTTAATCATGGTTCTGGCATGGTTCTAATCTGGCTCCTGCCCATCGGCCGGTCTTTGGGGGAGTGGTCTCCCAACCCCAGGACTGTTCATGTGCAGAAAATCCAGCTCCCTTTTGGGGGTTACCCTGCTGGTTTCCCCCTCCCAGCACTGAGTCCTTCCCTGCCCCCTTTTCCTAGAGGACCGTGATCTGTGCTCTGTGGGCCAGATGTCTTTAGCCTTCGATCAGATGCACCTTTTCCAAGCGGCTTTCCCGTAACTGCTTCCTGGGTCTCACCTCCTTCTCTGTCAGTCGGGCCATTTTCTGTTCTCACAAACTACCACTTGGCAATTTCTTGGTCTCAACTCCCCTGCTGTCCCAGGCGTTGGAGCTGCATCTGGGTGAAAAAGAGACACAGTCGCTTTCCATAAACTTTTCAGAAATAGCATCCTGGAAAACCGGGACCTGGATCTGTCCCCGAGAAGTCAGCCGCGTGACCGCTCCCCTCCAGGAGGTCGGCCACCCAGTTCCCTCTCCAAACCTGGGTCACAGGCTGAGTGCCTAGGGTAATAAAGGGTAATAATTGGAGATATACCAATCTCCTAGAACTGGAAGGGACCTTGAAAGGTCATCTAGTCCAGCCCCCTGCCTTCACTAGCAGGACCAATTTTTGCACAGATCCTGACTCAGCCGTTCTGTCCCGGGCAGCCTCTCCCAAATGACCAGCGAGGAGACATCCCTGTATCCCCACTATTCCTTCCCCAGTTTCCTCCTCTGGGCCCCCTCAAAAGACACGTTTCTCTGGGCTCCCTAGGAAGGGCTCCATCCCGTGTTTCTCTGCAACGCTCTGCCAGCTAACAACTGGGAAAGTTTCCTTAATCACTGACCCCACCTCTCTTGCCCCCGCGCCTGAGGGCACGTTGCCTTCTGCTGGAAAGGAGCTCGTCTCAGCCCCTCTCATACGTGGAAGCCCCCTGCTTCCCCGTGTTAGAGTCACAGGAATCCTCACCCACCTCAGTGGTTTCTGAGATCCCATCACCCTTCTCTGGACTCTCCAGTGGGACACGTTTCTCTCTGCTCCCTAGAGCCGGGTTTGTCTCTGGTTCAGCTGCGACCTGCTGGCAGCTAACCACCTGGACAGGTCTCTCCCTGGCCGGCATCGCACCCCCATCCCTTCCTGATGTGGTGTTGCCTCCAGCTGCAGTGCAGGAGTTGGTCTCCATCCTCCCACCTGGAAGCACGTGGCTTCCCCCTGCTGCAGAAGAATCAAGGAGACTCTCGCCCCTTCTCTCAGCAGTTCCTGAGACCTGACCCTTTCCCTCGGGGGGGTCCCAGCATAAAACTCCCTCCTGCTGCAGGCAAATACTTTAACCTGAGCTACACGGAAAAAATCATTACCAGGGAGCAGGTCGAATAGGAGGTGTGTTACCCCCCACAGTCAAAACACTTCCAAACCTTCCCACACCACATGAATTTTAGCTAGTGGTACGAGGAATCGGCTTTCACCTACCCCCACAATCACTGCCATTTGGCTAGGCACCATACTGGCCTTTGGGACCACACTCTGCTTAACCAAAGAGATCTGGGCCCCTGTATCCCTCTGCCCCAAGCCTTCCCTGCCATCAATTTGGACAGCCGTAACATGCTCCATATCTGGTTCTTCAGAGGCTAACCTCACAGAGCCAATATGATAGGTTTCAATTGCTTGGGAGGTTTCTCTGTTGAGGACAGCAGAACTAACACAGAATCATCGAATCATAGACTATCAGGGCTGGAAGGGACCTCAGGAGGTATCTAGTCCAACCCCCTGCTCAAAGCAGGACCAACCCCAACTAAATCATCCCAGCCAGGGCTTTGTCAAGCCGGGCTTTAAAAACCTCTAAGGAAGGAGATTCCACCACCTCCCTAGGGAACCCATTCCAGTGCTTCCCCACCCTACTAGTGAAAAAGTTTTTCCTAATGTCCAACCTAAACCTTCCCCTCTGCAACTTGAGACCATTACTCCTTGTTCTGTCACCTACCACCACTGAGAACAGCCGAGCTCCATCCTCTTTGGATCCCCCTTTCAGGTAGTTGAAAGCAGCTATCAAATCCCCCCTCATTCTTCTCTTCTGCAGACTAAACAAGCCCAGTTCCCTCAGCCTCTCCTCATAAGTCATGTGCTCCAGCCCCCTCATCATTTTTGTTGCCCTCCGCTGGACTCTCTGCAATTTATCCACGTCCTTCTTGTAGTGTGGGGCCCAAAACTGGACACAGTGCTCCAGATGAGGCCTCACCAGTGCCGAATAGAGGGGAATGATCACATCCCTCGATCTGCTGGCAATGCCCCTACTAATGCAGCCCAAAATGCCGTTGGCCTTCTTGGCAACAAGGACACACTGTCGACTCATAGCCAGCTTCTCGTCCACTGTGACCCCTAGGTCCTTTTCTGCAGAACTGCTGCCCAGCCATTCGGTCCCCAGTCTGTGAGCAATTAGTTGCCTGCTTCCTTCTAGCATGGGGCATGTATTCCTCAGGCGATCAGTGAAATTATACTGATAGCCCATGTGACGGAGTGGGGCGGAGGGGGTTCTTGTTTTTTTTCCCCGTGTTTTCCAGTGGGTTGCATGCACAGGGGATGGGACTCAGTGTCCCTGGGTGTTACTGGTTTAACGAGGGGAGGGGAGAGGGAGTTCGTTGGGACACAGGACGGGAGAGGGAACTTGGGACCCCGGCCGATGGCCTGGAGGATGGAGACCCCAGCGACTGGTGACCTGACGACCCGGAGACCCAGCTCAGGATTCGCAGCTGGTTCTGGCCAGTGGGAGGACAATGGGCTGTGGGGAGAGGACCCCGGTGACCAGACCAGCCGGTTCCAGCCAGAGGAGGGCTGAGAGGAGAGGAGGCCTAGGTTTAACGAGGGGAGGGGAGAGAAGACAATGGACAGAGATGGGGCTTGGGGTATCAGATGCTCAGCTGGGAAGCCGGGGGGCTCGGGGCTGGAGAGGGGGAGCAGGCAGAGCCCACCTGGGTGCAGGGAGACTGGGATGTGCTGGGCTGAGGGAGGCCAGGCCTGAGGCCGGAGAGTTTCCTGTGCTGGGTTCAACTTTCAATAACCCTCCTGTGAGAGTCGCTCCGGGCTAGAGAACGGGGGCATTGTCCCCTTCGGGGGTGAGGAGGCCCCGGAGGTCCAGAGCGAGGGGACTCCCTGGGGGGGCCCACAGCAGAGACAGACGTGCTGAGGCTCAGAGAGGTGCGGCTCCAGGAGGTGGAGGGGCCTGACCCTGGGAGAGAGCAGACCCCCGAGAAGGGCTGTCGCATGGAAAGGGGCACCCCCCCACCGACCGCACGGGGCCAAGAGTGGGCACGCGCTGGGAATCCGTGACAGCTCCTTTTGGGCTCTTCTGTTTTCACAGGCGATTTGGGATGAGGGTTAGAAGAAAGTTTTTGGGCAAGAGACCCCCTTCTCTCTTCCCAGGGGCAAAATGGGATCCTCCCTTCCCACCAGTTTTCAAACCCTCTTTCTGTGGCCTGCCCTCAATAGATGCCTGATTCTGTTTGAAGGTATCCGCTTAAGACGTTGCCTCATCCACAGGCTTGACATCTTTGTCCCATAGACACTGCTGTACATCAGCCTTACGTATGCTTAGGAAATGCTCTTGAGCAACAAGATGAAGCATTCCTTCAAAACGTGCCACCTCTCGGCCCCTCACCCATTTCCCCAACAAATCTTTCGTTGTGTTCACGTATTCCCCATTACTCGTCCCAATCTCCCTTTTGAGATTCCTACGTTTAAGTCTGTGTGTTTCGGGGGTAGCCTGAAATCTTTGCAAAACGGTATTTTTAAATTTACAATAGTCTAAAGCAGTGGTCCCCAACCTTTTTCGTCTGGCGGGTGCCGGACGACGAGCCACGGAGGACCGTGGCGGCGGATGAGCATCCGCCGGAATTCCGCCGGCAAGCGGCAACGTCACTAGGCGTCGCTGCCGAAATGCCGCCACCGAGCAGCGTCCTCCAGAGGGCGTCGCCGCCGAAAATCAGCAGCATTTCGGCGGCGACGCCCTCTGGATGATGCAGCTTGTCGGCGGCATTTCGGCGGATGCTCAGCTGCCGGCCAGTACGTGGGCGCGCTTAGATGCCCCGGCGGGCGCCATGGCACCCGCGGGCACCGCGTTGGGGACCCCTATTAAGTATCGTTAATAGGCATTCCATTGAATCCATTTCGAGCGTTGCCAGTTAATTTTGCAATCAGGGTAGGAACTCTCTTCTCATCAGGGATTTCATGCATTACACACAGCCTTTCGAAGGCAGTCAGATATTCAGCAATATCACTGTATGCAGGACATACGTGTTCCCACTTGTGGATTTTCAGAGCGATGGGAATCGTTGGGGTCCGATGCCTCTGGTTCTGCTTCTCTCGCGGGTCCAGCTGGTGTTTTCTCTCTTTCTTTTTCGTCTTTCTCTCTCTCTCTTTTTCTTTTATCTCCAGTTCTTTCAGTTGCAATAATCTCTGGCTCCCTCTCCTTTTCTGCAGCCTACAGAGCTCCAACTTCACAATCGCTTCACGGCTATCACTCATTTTCCTGAAATCAGCAAACAGAAAACAACAAAACCGTGACCTTCTCCTGACTGTTCCTAGCCGCTGCACTTAAGACTCACTTAAAATCACAAATATCGGTGCTTAAAGCGTGAACTTTACTCGGAATAACAAGCCGTACGTACACCCTGTTCGCTGCGCCACGGGGGCGTTCCCTTCTGGTGTCTCTGTACCGAGGATCTGCCAGGTCACTCCAATCCTTGACTCTAGGAGCCAGCCTTAACCTGCTCTGCCGTGAGAGCCCCCACTCCTGGGCTGTTCACATACAGCCTCTGGCATGTAAGCTGCTCCCGGCTACTTGCAACCGAATGACAATACCAGTATAGTCTGCAGAAGAGAAGAGTGAGGGGGGATTTGATAGCAGCCTTCAGCTACCTGAAAGGGGGTTCCAAAGAGGATGGATCTAGACTGTTCTCAGTGGTAGAAGATGGCAGAACAAGGAGCAATGGTCTCAAGTTGCAGAGGGGGAGGTTCAGGTTGGACATTAGGAAAAACTTTTTCACTAGGAGGGTGGTGAAGCACTGGAATGGGTTCCCTAGGGAGGTGGTGGAATCTCCTTCTTTAGAGGTTTTTAAGGCCCGGCTTGACAAAGCCCTGGCTGGGATGATTTAGTTGGGGTTGGTCCTGCTTTGAGCAGGGGGTTGGACTAGATCCCTCCTGAGGTCCCTTCCAACTCTGATAGTCTATGATCTCTCCAGTCCCAGACTCAACCCTAAGAACCTCTGTCTTGCAGTGGCCAGTTATGCCCGCTGGACGCTGCAAGCTTATATGAGTTCATCAATTTAACAAAGGAATTGATATGTACCAGGCTTGTTATCCCAAGGGGAGTCTCTGACACGCTTCAAACGAAAATCAGGTAGGATAAATAAACGTATTAACTACAAAAGATAGATTTTAAGCGATTATAAGTCAAAGCACAAGAAGTCAGATTTGGTCAAATTAAATCAAAGCAAAACGCATTCTAAGCTGATCTTAACACTTTCAGTTCCCTTACAAACTTAGGGCTAGTCTACACTTACCGTCTGGGTCGACGCGGTGAGTTCGACTTCTCGGAGTTCGAGCTATCGCGTCTGATCTAGGCGCGATAGTGCGAACTCCGGAAGGGCCGCGTTCGACTCCGGTACTCCACCACTGCAAACGGCGGTGGTGGAGTCGACGGGGGAGCCGCGGAGTTCGACCCCGCCGCATCTGGACAGGTGAGTAGTTCGAATGAGGGTACTTCGAATTCAGCTACGCTTTCTTCCCTCTTGGCTTTGCCCTCCACCCCCTTCGGAGTCAGGTGAGCGTTACCTCATCGCAGTCCCAAACTGCCCAAAGGAAGGGGGGTGACTCACTCAGAGTCTAACAGATCCCTTGTTGCTGCCTAGGCCAGCGTCCTTTGTTCCTGTGAGGCGGGGCTGGGTTTGTTCCATACCTGCCCTGATGAGGTGTGAACTGGAGAGTTTTTTTGCCTGGGTTTGTTTTAAGCCATGAGGACACATTTTTCAGCTTCATAACTATGAACATGAAATTATAACCTATAACATTACTGTAACATCCCTATAACAACAATGCTCAGTGCATCATGAGCCTTCTGAAGACATGGGAAAACTTTGCATTAGATACTACAAAATCATATTATAAGGATGAACATGGGGGTGCAGGGTGTTCACCCCAAGGTACAGAGCGTCACACCCTCACTCCCCTTTCTCTGTCCCTCTGTCCCCCTCACTTCCCTCTCCCCATCCATCGCCTTCACTCCCCTTTCTCCTTCCATCCATCCATCCCCCTCACTCCCCTTTCTCCTTCCATCCATCCATTGCCTTCACTGCCCTTTCTCCTTCCATCCATCCATCCATCCCCCTCACTCCCCTTTCTCCTTCCATCCATCCATCCCCCTCACTCCCCTTTCTCCATCCATCCATCCATTGCCTTCACTCCCCTTTCTCCTTCCATCCATCCATCCATCCATCCCCCTCACTCCCCTTTCTCCTTCCATCCATCCATTGCCTTCACTCCCCTTTCTCCTTCCATCCATCCATCCATCCCCCTCACTCCCCTTTCTCCTTCCATCCATCCATTGCCTTCACTCCCCTTTCTCCTTCCATCCATCCATCCATCCATCCATTGCCTTCACTCCCCTTTCTCCTTCCATCCATCCATCCATCCATCCATCCATCCATTGCCTTCACTCCCCTTTCTCCTTCCATCCATCCATCCATCCATCCATCCATTGCCTTCACTCCCCTTTCTCCTTCCATCCATCCATCCATCCATCCATCCATTGCCTTCACTCCCCTTTCTCCTTCCATCCATCCATCCATCCATCCATCCCCCTCACTCCACTTTCTCTGTCCGTCCCCCTCACTCCCCTTTCTCCATCCATCCATCCGTCCATCAATATCACTACCCTTACTCCATCCATCCATCCATATCACACCCCTTTCTCCGTCTTTCTCCCACACTCCCCTTTCTCCGTCATCCCTCCCCTTTCTCCATCCATTTGTCCATCCCCCCTCACTCCCCTTTCTCTGTCCATCCCCCTCACTCCCCTTTCTCCATCTGTCTGTGATAGAATCATAGAATATTAGGGTTGGAAGAGACCTCAGGAGGTACCTAGTCCAACCCCCTGCTCCAAGCAGGACCAAACCCAACTAAATCATCCCAGCCAGGGCTTTGTCAAGCCGGGCCCTAAAAACCTCTAAGGAAGGAGATTCCACCACCTCCCTAGGGAACCCATTCCAGTGCTTCACCACCCTACTAGTGAAATAGTGTTTCCTAATATCCAACCTAATACTCCCCCTCTGCAACTTGAGACCATTGCTCCTTGTTCTGTCATCTGCCACCACTGAGAACAGCAGAGCTCCATCCTTCAGGTAGTTGAAGGCAGCTATCAAATCCCCCCTCATTTTCTTCTGCAGACTAAACAAGCCCAGTTCCCTCAACCTCTCCTCATAAGTCATGTGCTCCAGCCCCCTTATAATTTTTGTTGCCCTCCACTGGACTCTCTCCAATTTTTCCACATCCTTCTTGTAGTGTGGGGCCCAAAACTGGACACAGTACTCCAGATGAGGCCTTACCAATGTCGAATAGAGGAGAATGATCACGTCTCTCAATCTGCTGGCAATGCTCCTACTAATGCAGCCCAAAATGCTGTTGGCCTTCTTGGCAACAAGGGCACCCTGCTGACTCATATCCAGCTTCTCATCCACTATAATCACCAGGTCCTTTTCTGCAGAACTGCCGCTTAGCCAGTCGGTCCCCAGCCTGTAGCAGTGCACGGGATTCTTCCGTCCTCAGTGCAGGAGTCTGCTCTTGTCCTTGTTGAACCTCATCAGATTTCTTTTGGCCCAGTCCTCCAATTTGTCTAGGTCACTCTGGACCCTATCCCAACCCTCCAGCATATCTACCTCTCCCCCCATATTAGAGTCATCTGCAAACTTGCAAAGGGTGCAATTACTCCCATCTTCCAGATCATTAATGAAGATGTTGAACAAAACCGGCCCCAGGACTGACCCTTGGGGCACTCCGCTTGAAACCGGCTGCCAACTAGACATGGAGCCGTTGATCACTACCCATTGAGCCCGACGATCTAGCCAGCTTTCTATCCACCTTATAGTCCATTCATCCAGCCCAGACTTCTTTAACTTGCCGGCAAGAATACTGTGGGAGACTGTATCAAAAGCTTTCCTAAAGTCAAGGAATAACACGTCCACTGCTTTCCCCTCATCCACAGAGCCGGTTATCTCCTCATAGAAGGCAATTGGGTTGGTCAGGCACGACTTGCCCTTGGTGAATCCATGTTGACTGTTCCTGATCACCTTCCTCTCCTCCAAGTGCTTCAGAATTGATTCCTTGAGGACCTGCTCCATGATTTTTCCAGGGACTGAGGTGAGGCTGACTGGCCTGTAGTTCCCTGGATTCTCCTCCTTCCCTTTTTAAAAGATGGGCACCACATTAGCCTTTTTCCAATCATCCAGCACCTCCCCTGATCACCATGAGTTTTCAAAGATCATGGCCAATGACTCTGCAATCACATCAGTCAACTCCCTCAGCACCCTCAGATGCATCAGATCCGGCCCCATGGACGTGTTGCATGTCCAGCTTTTCTAAATAGTCCTTCATCACTGAGGGCTGGTCACCTCCTCCCCATACTGTGCTGCCCAGAGCAGCAGTCTGGGAGCCGACCTTGTCTTTGAAGATCGAGGCCAAAAGAGCTTTGAGCACTTCAGCTTTTTCCACATTATCTGTCACTAGGTGGCCTACCCCATTCGGAAAGGGGCCCGCACTTTCCCTGATCACCTTCTTGTTGCTAATGTACCTGTAGAAACCCTTCTTGTTATTCTTCACATCCCTTGTTGGCTGCGACTCCAGTTGTGCTTTGGCCTTCCTGATTTCATCCCTGCATGCTTGAGCAATATTTTTATACTCCTCCCTGGTCATCTGCCCAAATTTCCACTTCTTGTAAGCTTCCTTTTTGTGTTTAAGCTCACCGAAGATTTTTCTGTTAAGCCAAGCTGGTCGCCTGCCATATTTACTATTCTTTCTGCACATCGGGATGGTTTGTTCCTGCAACCTCAGTAAGGCTTCTTTAAAATACACCCAGCTCTCCTGGACTCCTTTCCCTTCATGTTATTCTCCCAGGGGATCCTGCCCATCCGTTCCCTGAGGGAGTCAAAGTCTGCTTTTCTGAAGTTCAGGGTCCGTATTCTGCTGCTTTTGTCAGGATCCTGAACTCGACCATCTCATGGTCACTGCTGCCCAGGTTGCCACCCACTTCTACTTCCCCTACCCATTCTTCCCTGTTTGTGAGCAGCAGGTCAAGAGGAGCACGGCCCATGGTTGGTTCCTCCTGCACTTGTACCAGAAAATTGTCCCCAACACTCTCCAAAAACTTCCTGGATTGTCTGTGCGCCGCTGTATTGCTCTCCCAGCAGATGTCAGGGAGATTGAAGTCCCCCATGAGAACCAGGGCCTGTGATCTGGAAACTTCAGTGAGTTGTCTGAAGAAAGCCTGGTCCACCTCCTCCTCCTGGTCTGGTGGTCTACAGCAGACGCCCGCCACGACATCACCCTTGTTGCTCTCGCCTCTAAACTGAACCCAAAGACTCTCAACAGGCTTTTCTCCAGTTTCACACTGGAGCTCTGAGCAATCACACCGTGCCACTCCCCCACTGTTTCTCCCCCGCCTGCCCTTCCTGAACAGTTCATACCCATCCCTGACAGTGCTCCAGTCCTGTGAGTGACCCCACCAAGTCTGTTATTCCCGTCACAGCAGAGTTCCTTGACTGTGCCGGGACGTCCAGTTCTCCCTGCTTGTTTCCCAGGCTTCTTGCATTCGTGTACAGGCACCTAAGATAACTAGCCGATTGTCCTGCTTTCTCAGTATGAATCAGGAGGCCTTCCCTGTACCCTCCTCCCTGTCACTCCCCTCTCTCCATCCATCCATCTCCCTCTCTGTCTGTTCATCCCCCTCACTCCCTTCTCTCCATCCATCCATCCCCTTCACTCTCCTTTCTTCATCTGTCCATCCGTTCCCCTCACTCCCCTTTCTCCGTCCGTCTGTCCATACCCCTCACTCCCCTTTCTCTGTCCATCCATCCATCCTCCTCACTCACCTTTCTCTGTCCGTCCATCCATCCCCCTTATTCCCATCTGTCCATCCCCCACACTCCCCTTTCTCCATCCATCCATTCATCCCCCACACTCCTCTTTCTCCATCCATCCATTCATCCCCCCACTCACCTTTCTCCATCCATCCATTCATCCCCCCACTCACCTTTCTCCATCCATCTGTTCATTCCCCCTCCCCTTTCTCTGTCCATCCATCCATCCTCCTCACTCACCTTTCTCTGTCCGTCCATCCATCCCCATCATTCTCCTTTCTCCGTCTGTCCATCCGTCCCCCTCACTCCCCCTTCTCCGTCCGTCCGTGCCCCTCACTCCTGTTTCTCTGTCCATCCGTCCCCCTGTCATGGACTGACAGATCGTGCCCATTCTTGGCCCCCTGCGGTCCGTGGGGGGAACCCCCTTCAGTGCAACAGCCCTTCTTGGGGGTCCTCTCTCTCGGGGTCAGGACCCTCCACCTCCTGGAGCCGCCCCTCTCTGAGCCTTAGCACGTCTGTCTCTGCCGTGGGGCCCCTCGGGGAGTCCCCTCGCTCTGGACCTCCGGGGGCTCCACTCCCAGAGGGAATGATGCCCCCCCACCTCGGCCCTGTTCTCTAGCCCGGAGCGACTCTCAGCCAGGAGGGTTTATCGAGCATTTGAACACAGCCCAGGAAACTCTCAGGCCTGGCCTCCCTCAGCCCAGCACATCCCAGTCCCCCTGCAGCCAGGGGGGCTCTGCCTGCTCCCCGTCTCCAGCCCAGAGCCCCCCTGCTTCCCAGCTGGGCCTCCAATATCCCCGGCCCCAAGCCCCCTCTGTCCATTGTCTTCTCTCCAGGGAAACAGGCCGCCGGGCCCTCTCTCTTCCATCCTTTGTTCCCCTCTGGCTGGAACCGGCTCCTCAGGTCACCGGGGTCCTCTCTCCTCAGCCCTTTGTCCTCCCGCTGGCCAGAACCGGCTGACCGCCAAACTGGGGAGGGCCTCATAGTCACCAGTTGCCAGGGTCCCCCATCGCCAGGCCGTTGTCCGGGGATCCCGGCTGCTAGGCGAGGTCACGCCTGGTCCTCTGCGCCAAGAAACCCTCTCCCACCACCTCGTTAAACAGGCAGCCCATGGGGAAACTGAGGCGCGCGCACACTCTTCGTGTAAAACACCACACAGCTTCCTCACGTCTCTCCCCCCCTTCGAGACTGAACTGAGCGGGGTCGCTCCAGCTAATGACCCCGGGGACGTTCAGGCCCCCGCATCTCCGGGACAATGCGTCCGCTGTAACATCTGCGCTCCTCTGAACATGGACCACTCCCACGGGATCATCCTGGCAGATCAGACTCCACCGTAGGAGTCTGGCATTGGGTCAGCACGGCACTCAGGGCTTTGTCCAAATCTGGGTTTGCCAGGTGAGAGTCTTCTTCAGCGCACGGAGCATCCCGCTGGCCACCTCGTCGGGCGTGCCCCAACTTCCCAATCTCCGTAATGGGAGCGGAAGTGGGGAACAAACCTTCAGTGGTACCCAGCCGTCCCCTTAGAGACTCGTGTCTTGGGCTGAGGAATGGGCCAATCTCCGGTTGCCTTCCCCTTGGCTGCCGCTTTCCACCGTGTGGCCCGGGTACGACACCTCTGCCGCCCTCGTCTCACCAGGATGCAGGATGGGATGATAGAGGCCGGCCCTGTGATCTCAGCCGGCGGACGGGGGTTAGCTGCTCAGAGAGGGGAAGTTATTCCAGCCGGAGGTCGGCTCCTGGCTCAGGAGAGAAATTCCCTTTCCCCTGCCGCCACACACGGCCGCACCACCAAACTCCCTGTCAAAGTACAACCGGGCAGCTCCAGCACCTGACTCACCTCCATCAGCTGGTTGGTGGTGTCACAGGGCTCTTCCCAGAGGCTCGTCGCGCTGAGCGGAGACCCCTCTGCTGGCCCCCGGTCCGGCCCGTCGTCGTACCAGCCCTTTTTTCCGTTCCTGGGTCCCAGCTAGGTTCTTCCCGGCCAAACCCATGAGCTCAGTGAGCTTTCTCCAGAGCGATAGTTCAGAATCCACCGCCGATTCCCCGTGTGTTTCTCATCATGTCCAGGGGTCCCCTCCTTCTCCTTCCACGCACCAACTCAAAAGGGTGGACCCCTGGGAATTTCCGGGGCAGCAAACGTTCTGCAGCAGCTCTTGCCGGGTGCGCCGAACCCCCCCCCGATGTTTAGGGGAAGGGACAGCCCCCCGGTGGCACTTCTAGGGGACCACCAGACACCTTCTGATCCCCCAAGTTCAGTTTTCCCTCAGGAAGCCCTTTCCTGGTACCGGGTCACTCCTCTCACCTGGATCCTTCCCCAGGATCTCGCCACACCTCGCAGGGCCCACCGCTTCTTCCAGGAGGGATTCTTCTGTGGCTGGGTCTCGAATTCAGCTGCTGGGTTTGGGGGTGGATTGCACCGTCCGGCCAGTTCTTCAGTCCATCCCCCATCAGCACCTCTGCAGGGAGCCGATCCTGCACCCCAGCCTCTTTGGGGCCCCCCCTTCAGATGTGTCCTCACTACAGGACCTTAACTGGGGGGTCCGACCACCCCCAGCGCCCGTGTCCCAGTGAGGGTAGGGAGCGAGCCCACTGCTTTGGTTGCTGCATCAGAGCCACTGGGAGCCACCTCTCTCCTGGGCAGGGCGGTTGTCCACACTCAGCTTCTACTAGCCAGGGGGGAAGTACCCCCCAGTCCTGCCGGCTGGGCCATTTACGGGCCGTTCACATGCACACTGGCTCCTGCCTTCTCCGCCTCCCGATCTCTGGGTTCAGCTCTTTGGCCGTTACTGGCATCGGGTCCGGATCCTGTCTTAAAGGAACACAGTCACTTCCCAAGGGTACATCAAAGCTGAGGGGCTGAAGTCATTACATTTCAGGTCCCTCAAGTCCCACGAGGGGGGTTGGCCTTCCCTGGCCTTCACAGGCACCCCTGAGCTGGGCTTCCTTTGAGAGGTCTCTGCTCTCTGCTGTCCGCAAACTCATCCACCACTGGCCAGATCTTTAGGCTTCCGGTCCACTAGCCACATCTTAAGCTCTGGAGGGCAGATGTCATCCAGATGCTCCAACCCCACCAGGTTATACACGTCCTCTGCGGTGGTGGCCCCTGCGCCCTTCCCCCAGTTGCGGAGATATTCCCCCCGGCAGGTTAGCGACCTCCTTGTAAGTGACACCTGAGGTCTTGCGCCCACCCCGGAATCGTTTCCTGTTCGCCTCGGGGCTCAGTTCAAACTTCAACAGCAAAGCCTGTTTGAACAGGTCATTGTGCTCCATCTCAATACCATCCAGCTCCAGCTCCTTCGCTTTCAGCTCCAGCTCCTGTCTCCGCAGCTCCTCCAGGGAGGAACCTGACTGGGGAGTCAGGTCTGATACACTCCCGGTTGCTACATGGGCTGCCCCCACGGCTACTCCCCGGCTCTCCTGGCAGCCACGCACTGCAATGCGCCTGCGCCCGCAGCCAACTGTCTACAGGGTGCATCCAGCAACCATCCTCTGCTACCACGTTGTCACGGACTCAGATTGTGCCCACTCTTGGCCCCGTGTCGTCCCTGGACGGGGGGACCCCCCTTCAGTGCGACAGCCCTTCTCAGGGGTCCTTCTCAGGATCCCAGTCTCTCCTGCATCCAGGTGGGCTCTGGTTGCTCCCTCTCTCCAATCCCGAGACCTCCTCCTTACAGATGGGCATCCGATCTCCCCTCCCCCAAGCCCCGCCTCTGTCCTTTGTCTTCTCTCCAGGTAAACAGGTCGCCTGGGCCTCCTCTCCTCTCAGCTGTCCTTTGTCCTGCTCTGGCTGGAACCGGCGAGTCACCGGGGTCCTCTGTCCGCAGTCCATTGTCCTCCCACTGGCCAGAACCGGCTGTGACTTCCAAGCTGGGTCTCCTGATCACCAGGTCACCAGTCGCTGGGGTATCCATTCTCCAGGCCGTTTGCTGGCCCTCTGTAACCACAAACTCCGTCTCCCACCATCTCGTTAAACCAGGGAACCTGGGTCCCACCCCCTCCTCATGCAAACCACCACAACAAAAAACACCCTGCTTCATCACAACTGCTAATATAGACCCCATCGCTTGGCATGCACAGTTGTCATTCTGGTTTCCGATGTGCATTACTTTGCATTTATTGATGAGCCAACAAAAAATACTTAGATCCCCAAAAAAGGATTCGGAATTTTTATTCTCACACCCAACTCCCAATTCCTTGGTTGTGGATGGCGTTAATGACCGTGGGAAGTGGCACAATGCCAAGGTTACTCCCTATACCAAGGATCAGAAGCGTCTCGATCCTGTTGGTCGCCAAAGCTACTCCTCTGCGACATTATCGTCCAGGAGAGCGAATCGGCAGGCACGTGTGTCAAAATGCGACTCAATGAATTTCACACCTTTACCGACCATTTGCCACCGAAGCACTGGGCCTAATTTTAAGGCCATCCTGGGTGAAGGTCAATTCTTGGCAAAGACGTCTTCACAGGGCTCTTTAGATGCCGCCAGAACTCCAGCCTGGTCCAATTTCACCATGATTGTGATGGAACGAGCATCTTGGCTCCGGATCTCTGGCTTTGCTGGAGTCTCCGGTAGAGATCAAAAATGATCTTCAGACTCTACGGACGATTCCTGTCAGGAGCCGAAGGAGTTACAGGCAAAGACCTCGCCCACCTCACTCAGCTACTTTCCGTGACCCACCTGAGCCTTCGTCCCAGCTGTCCGCATCCCCTCAGTGCCAGTGCTGATGGCTTGGTTGGGAGTCTGAACCTGCTACTGTACTCTCAAACCTCTTCCAATTCCAGCCTCATCCGCCAAGTAGGTTTTGCAGGTCATAATCTCTCAGTCATTCCATCCATTTCACCCCCGTCCCTTCCAACCACCCTCCTTCCCCATCCCTTCCCAGGGACCCATCGCATGACCAATTGCTTCATGAACTAAGTCGTTGGTGCGCCTGGAGTCTCTCGCTCTCGGGGGAAGTTTTCCCATCCTTTAATTGTTCTTGTGGCTCTTCCGAGGACCCCTCTGTGACGTTGCACTCCATATGATTTTATGAAAATACGCTAAGAAGCGTGAATATACTGTAACTGGAATATGCTTCGTGCAAAAGGTCTCTTGTAAGGCATCATGACAAAGCTTATGATCTACTGCGTGTGGTCACCCTATTGGTATGAATGTAGCAGTCTTGTATCTGAAACTAGGGATATGAAATATAACTCTGAGGGCCTTTTGTAATTATGCGAAGTGTGGGCCGTTAATGGTGGCTTGGAATCTTGATGCCTCCCATTAACCAGGACAATTGGCTCTGTCTATGTGCAGGCCTTCCTGAGAAAGGATCGGGTGAAGACTAGGAGGGAGTCTAGTCTGTGAAAGAAGTTTATTGGAACATCTCTGAGGGTGAGATTTACCTGTATTCAGTTTCCTACTGTATTAGGCTTAGACTTGCATGTTTTGTTTTATTTTGCATGGTAACTTGCTTTGTTCCGGCTGTTATTACTTGGAACCAGTTAAATCCTCCTTTTTATACTTAATAAAATCACTTTTGTTTATTAACTAACTCAGGGTAAGTAATTAATTCCTGGGGGGAGCAAACAGCTGTGCATATCTCTCATAGAGGGTGGACGATTCATGAGTTTACCCTGCATAAGCTTTATACAGAGTAAAGTGGATTTACTTGGGGGTTGGGTCCCATTGGGAGCTGGGTGTCTGGGTGCTGGAGACAGGAGCACTTGCTGAGCTGTTTTCAGTTAAGCCTGCAGCTTTGGGGGAATGTGGTTCAGACCTGGGTCTGGGTTGCAGCAGGCTGGCGTGTCTGGCTCAAGAAGGCAGGGTACTGAAGTCCCAAGCTGGCAGGGAAAACGGGCACAGAGGTAGTCTCATCACATCAGGTGGCAGTTCCCAAGGGGGCGTCTCTGTGACCCAACCCGTCACACCATCTCCAATTGACCCGTCTCCTCCTGGAACCGTGAGCACCAGAACGGGGCGCAGGATTCCAGCAGCGGTGGCACCAGAAACAGAAGTACGCTGGATCCTTGGCCATTTGTCAACATCCGTCTTCAATGGTGGATGCTGGGAAACACGGAGCCTTGCGGGAGATTTGAACCCCTGTTGCCAAAGACAGAGGTGACACGTTGGGGGCACGTGGGAGCCTTTCCTAGGGTAATGTTGGCACCAGAATGAATGGAGCTAAATGGGCCAGGGATTAGTGGAGGCCAGAGAGCAGAAGGTTTCTATCCACCGGAGACGGGAGAGCCTGGACCAGCCTCCCACGAGAAAGAGCTGGAGAAATATCTGAGGGGGGTTGAGTGAGGGGGTTGTTGATGAGGATCGGGGGCAGCGCTCGCCAGCCTCTGGGACTCCCGTTCTCCTCCTGGTTTAGGTCTCATGTTCCTAATGCTCATGCTTCAGGGCCTCAGCCGGTCACCTGCAAGGGTCAGGAAGGGTCCTCACCCTGATGTCTCCTGGCGCCAGGGCCGGCTTTAGACTGATTCCCCCGATTCCCGGGAATCAGGCCCTACTCCTAAGAGGGCCCCACGCCTTAGGTGCCTTTTTAATTTTTCAAAATTTTTTTACTCACCCGTTACCCGTGTGTGTGTGGGTGTCTGGGTCTTCGGCAGCATTTCGGCAGCAGGGCGGGTCCACTCCGGGTCTTGGGCGGCATTTTGGTGGCAGCGGGTCCTTTGGTGCTGCGGAAGACCTGGAGTGGGCCCCCCGCCCCCAAAGTGCCACCGAAGACCCGTAGTGGATCCCCCCACCCCCCACAGCCGAAGCCCCGGACCGCTGACAGGTATTCGAACCGGGCCCCGCAGTTCATAAAGCCGGCCCGGCCCGGCGCTGTTCATGCATCTGCGTGCTTCCTTCCTCTGAGGCAGATGGGACACGGGGCAGGTTTCGGAAAACCCTCGCGGCAGCAGCCTGGCGGCTGGGTCTTGCTCACGGCTTCAGGATCCAGCCAATCACCTGATCTGGGCCGGGAAGGAATTTCCCCGCCCCGGGTCAGAGTGGCAGGGACCATGTGGGTGTGTGGTTACACCTTCCTCTGTAGCACAGGACACTGATCTGGGCTCATCTGGGCACGTCTCACATAGTCAGTTCCCGGCCGTGGCAGGGCCTCGGGCACAGAGGGCACCTTGGGCTCGCCTGTTCTCGGCCGGTTGAGGGCCGGGATACCGCGGTTTAATGTCGGAGGTGGGGGGCGTTAGTTAGTTAGTGCTATGCAGGAAGTCACCCTAGACAATCATATGGTTTCCTCCAGCCTCAAATGCCAGGGGAGAGCGCCCCCTGCCTGCCTGCTCCCCCCCCGCCCCCCCTAGCGTCCTGGGCCAGCCCCCCCCAGGAGAGTGCCAGGGGAGAGCGCCCCCTGCTGAGCTCCCCGGCCTGCTCCCTGCCCCACAGCGCCCCCTAGCGTCACCCTGGGGCCAGCCCCCTGCCAGGGGAGAGCGCCCCCTGCTGAGCCCCCCTGCCATGCTCCCTGCCCCACAGCGCCCCCTAGCGTCACCCTGGGGCCAGTCCCGCCTGCCAGGAGAACGCCTGCTGCCCGGGGTCAGCCCCCTGCCTACCAGGGGAGAGCGCCCCCTTCTGAGCCCACCACCCCATTCCCTGGCTCTCTTCCCTGCTTCGCCCGAGAGCTGATTGAGGGCCAAGGTCACCACTGACCTCCCCTGGTGACCCATCCATTCCCTCCATCCTGCCCCACCGTGCCCGTGGCTTCTCCCCCCCCCCCCCAGCCCATCCACGTGGGGCAGCCGACACGCAGGCCGGGGCCGCTGGAGATGAGCTCACACGTGGCTGCCTGGGCCACTGGGCTGCTTCACACTTAATGTGACCGGGCAGCTGGGGCCAAAGGGTTAATCCCAGTTTAGTTCATCTGGGGGATTAGGATTGGGGGGCGGGGGAGGGGAGCGGGCGGGTTTATGGAAGTGCTGGGCGGCACGTGTCGCCGTCCTTTGGCTAATACCAGCCGAGGCTGATGAGATCAGGTGGATTTAGGCCAGGACAGCTGTCCTCGCCCGCCGTGACCCTTCGCCTTGGCCTGCCGTGGAAACGTGCCATACAAGGCCCCATGCATATGGGGCGGGAGGGATGGGGGGACGGGGCTGCCTGCTGTCAAGGCAAGTGGTGCCTCTTTGAAGATCATGGAGGGTTGGTATGGGCTGTGGGACCTGCGTGCTGGAAAGACGGTTGCCATTGTTGGCATTATGGTGCCATATTGCTGGCGGGTCTGGAATATAGCTGCTGTTAGTCCCAAATATGGCCGCCGTTGTTAACAGTATCTCTACAGTTCACAATATGGCCGCCATTGTTAGCAACATGGCCGCCGTTAGTGACACTATGGCTAGCATATTGGCAATATGGCCATTGCCAATGTCCAATATGTCGACTGTTCACAATCTGGCCGCAGTTCTTAACAATATGGCCACTGCTGTTCGCAATATGGCCACCATCGTTCGCAATATGGCCACCATCGTTTGCAATATGGCTGCCATTTGCAATATGGCTGCCGTTGTTCGCAATATGGCTGCCGTTGTTCGCAATATGGCCGCCGTTGTTCGCAATATCGCTGCCATTTGCAATATGGCCACTGTTGTGGGGGCCGTTGTTGGCGACAGGGTCGTCGTTGGCGACCGTATTGCTGGCATGGTCACAATATTGGCCATCACAGTAGAGGGGGGCAGGGCTGGCCATAAATGATGCAACACACTTTTCTGGGGATTTTCAAGAGCCGCCCACCCCTTGTAACGCTTTGCGATGCTGAAACAAGCCCGCAAAAGTCAGGACCCCCCCACTAAATGTTGTGTCGTTGATGCACGGTCCCATGGCAATTGGCCACCGAAGTTAAGAATATGGCCACCATTGTTAGCAATATGGCTGCCGTTAGTGACCATATGGCTGGTGGCCACCGTCATTAATAACATGGCTGCCATTGTTGACAATACAGCTGGGGAGAGAACCCAGGAGTCCCAGCTCCCAGCTCCCCCACTTTCTGTCTCTCATTCGGACACCCGTCTCCTCTCTCTTCCAGGTGCACTGTTCCCCGTAGCTCCGGCGGCAGCGACGCCTCCTCCCATGATGTCGGGTGCAGCAGCCGGACCCTTTTCCAGCCAGGCCTCCTGGGCCTGGCCCCCGAGGGGCTAAATAACCCGGTCCCCACATTGTGGCCGTCCCCCGGCTCCCTGGAGCCATGGCTCCCGCCTGGAATGGCTTCCACAGGTTCCTTCTGCGCCTCTCCAACCACCCCAGGTGGGGACGGCGGCGGCCCCAGGCTCCCCTGCTCTGGCTCCTGCTCCTGGGCTGGCCTGCCTGGGTCCAGCCGGCCACCTTCAAGGTGGGGGTGATGGGGCCCTGGGCCTGCGACCCCATCTTCGCCCAGGCCTTGCCCGAGGTGGCCGCCCAGCTGGCCGTTGGGCGGCTCAACAGAGACCCCACCGTGAACCAGGGGTACTGGTTCGACTACGTGCTGCTGAACGAGGAGTGCCAGACCAGCCAGGCGCTGGTGGCCTGGGTCAACGCCGAGCGTTACGCCTCCGGCTTCGTGGGGCCGCTCAACCCGGGGGCCTGCGGGGCGGCCGGGCCGCTGGGCCGGGCCTGGAACAAGCCGGTCTTCTCCTGGGCCTGCCTGAACGGGGACGCCGAGGTGGAGCGGTGGGGCACCTTTGCCCGGCCCCTGCCCCGGGCCTCATCCGTCCTCTACTCTGTCCTCAAGTTCTTCCGCTGGGCCCACGTGGCCGTGGTCACCTCCCGGCAGGACCTGTGGGTGGAGGTGGGGCAGGGCCTGGCCAGCTCCCTGCGCGAGTTCGGCTTGCCCGTGGGCGTGGTGACCACCATGGAGCCCGGGGCCGATGGGGCCCGCAATGCCCTGCGGAAGGTGCAGAGGGCCGACAACGTCAGAGGTACGTTGGCAAGGGAAGGGGCAGGACTCCTGGGTTCTCTACCTGGCTTTGGGAGGGGCGTGGGGGGGGGTCTAGTGGTTAGAGCAGAGGAGCCAGGATGGCTGAGAGCTGAAACTGGAGAAATTCAGACAAGAACTAAGGGGACCGCGTTGCCCTGGGAGGGGGATCAGCTGTTGGGAACGGGCCCCGAAGGAGGGAGCATGCCCCATTACTGGGAGACTTTCAAGGCGGAGGGGGACACGCTGGCCGAGCTGGAAGCTGCGGGTTCAACAGGAGGGTTTGGTGAGGTCCCCTGGGCTCTGGCCAGTCCTGCTGGCCGTGCTGGCCTGGAGATGTGTGAATTTACCAGGGGCTGGGCGCCTAGATAGAGAGCGAAGTTGGATGTGGGTGTAGGGGGATGGACGGACAGAGAGATGCAGGGGCGATGGATAGATACGTTCATAAGAACGTTTGTATGGGGGTGGGTGGATAGAGAGGCATGGGGAGGGGTGGATGGAGAGTGGAGTGTGTGGGGATGGATGCATGGACAGACAGAGAGGTGTGGGGGGGATGGATGGATGGACAGATGGAGAGGTGTGTGGGGTGGATGGATGGACAGACAGACAGAGAGGTATGTGTGGGGGATGGATGGATGGATGAACGGACAGATGGAGAGGCGTGTGTGGGAATGGATGGACGGACAGATGGAGGCTATGTGGGGTGGGTGGATGGATGGATGGATGGATGGATAGCTAGACGGAGAGGCGTGTGGGGTGGATGGATGGATGGGGCCTGTGGGGGATAGATGGACACATGGAGAGGTGTGTGGGGTATGTATGGATGGACAGATGGAGAGGTGTGCGGGGGATGGATGGATAGACAGACGGAGAGGCATGTGGGGGTGGATGGATGGACACATGGAGAGGTGTGGCGGGGATGGATGGATGGACAGATGGAGAGATGTGTGTGGGGGTAGATGGATGGATGGACAGACGGAGAGGTGTGTGGGGTGGATGGATGGATGGGGCCTGTGGGGGATGGATGGATACATGGAGAGGTGTGGCGGGGATGGATGGATGGACAGACGGAGAGATGTGTGGGGTGGATGGATGGATGGACAGACGGAGAGATGTGTGGGGTGGATGGATGGATGGGGCCTGTGGGGCATGGATGGACACATGGAGAGGTGTGTGTGTGTGTGGGGTAGATGGATGGATGGACAGACGGAGAGATGTGTGTGGGGTAGATGGATAGATGGACAGACAAAGAGATGAGTGGGGTGGAGGATGCATGGGGCCTGTGGGGCATGGATGGACACATGGAGAGGTGTGTGTGGGGTGGATGGATGGATGGATGGATGGACAGACGGAGAGGTGTGGGGTGGATGGATGGATGGGGCCTGTGGGGGATGGATGAACACATGGAGAGGTGTGTGTGAGGTGTAGATGGATAGGGTTAGGGTTAGGGAGACGGAGAGGTGTGTGGGGTGGATGGATGCATGGGGCCTGTGGGGGATGGATAAACACATGGAGAGGTGTGTGTGAGATGTAGATGGATAGGGTTAGGGTTAGGGTTAGGGAGACGGAGAGGTGTGTGTGGGGGGTGGGTGAATGGATGGATAGATGGAGAAGTGTGTGGGGTAGATGGATGGATGGATGGCTAGACAGAGAGGTGTGTGGGGTGGATGGATGGATGGATGGATAGACGGAGAGGTGTGTGGGGTAGATGGATGGATGGATGGCTAGACAGAGAAGTGTGTGGGGTGGATGGATGTGGATGGATGGGGCCTGGGGGGGAGGGATGAACACATGGAGAGGTGTGTGTGTGGTGTAGCTGGATGGATGGATAGACAGCGAGGTGTTTGGAGTGGATGGATGGATGGATGGACAGACAGAGAGGTGTGGGGGGGTGCATGGATGGGGCCTGTGGGGGATGGATGAACACATGGAGAGGTGTGTGTGAGATGTAGAAGGATAGGGTTAGGGTTAGGGTTAGGGAGACGGAGAGGTGTGTGTGGGGGGTGGGTGAATGGATGGATAGATGGAGAAGTGTGTGGGGTAGATGGATGGATGGATGGCTAGACAGAGAGGTGTGTGGGGTGGATGGATGGATGGATAGACGGAGAGGTGTGTGGGGTGGAGGATGCATGGGGCCGGTGGGACATGGATGGACACATAAAGAGGTGTGTGGGGATGGATGGAGAGACAGAGGCGTGGGGGGAATAGCGGGGTGTGCGGAGATGGGTGGTCAGAGGACCCTGTGGGGTGATGGGTGGAACCCCGATGTCCTGGTGCAAGGGGGAAGCCTGATCCCAAGCCGAGGAGGGCTGGGGGCCAGAGGGGGGGCCAGCCTCGCCCATCGCTCTCACTCGTTGGGTGCTTTTCAGCCTTCCGTTGTGTCTTCCTCCCCTCCCCCTGACGTCCCCTTGCCCCCCATACCCTCTGCCCCACCCCCCCAGTGGTGGTGATGTGCATGCACTCGGTGCTGCTGGGCGGGGAGGAGCAGCGCCTCCTGTTGGAGAAGGCCGAGGACCTGGGCATGACGGACGGCACCTTCGTCTTCATCCCTTACGACGCGCTGACCTACAGCCTGCCCTACCGCCGGACTCCCTACCCCGTGCTGGGTAACAACACTAAGCTGCGGCTGGCCTACGACGCCGTGCTCACCGTCACCGTCGACGCCCCCGAGCGCGGCTTCCGCGAGGCTTTCCAGGACGCCCAGCAGGCGCGCGAGCTGCCGGCTCACCTGGACCCCATGCAGGTGGGCACCGGACACAGAGAGCCCAGGCCGGAGGGTGGTGGGCGTGACCCAGGGACGGGCGGAGAGGTGTTGAGCCAATGGGGGCACGAGATGGATACGGCCTTGAGCCAGTGAGAAGAGGGGAGGATTGGGATACAGTAGGTGCACAGCTGTGGCCAATGGCAAGACAGAAAGAGATGGTTGTGGCCAATGCAGAGTCGGAAGGTGCACAGGTGTGGCCAATGGGGAGGTGGGATGGAGGTGCACAGGGGTGGCCAATGGGGAGGTGGGATGGAGGTGCACAGGGGTGGCCAATGGGGAGGTGGAATGGAGGTGCACAGGGGTGGCCAATGGGGAGGTGGGATGGAGGTGCACAGGGGTGGCCAATGGGGAGGTGGGATGGAGGTGCACAGGGGTGGCCATTGGGGAGGTGGGATGGAGGTGCACGGGGTGGCCATTGGGGAAGTGGGATGGAGGTGCACAGGGGTGGCCATTGGGGAGGTGGGATGGAGGTGCACAGGGGTGGCCATTGGGGAGGTGGGATGGAGGTTCACACGGGTGGCTAATGGGGAGGTGGGATGGAGGTGCACAGGGGTGGCCATTGGGGAGGTGGGATGGAGGTGCACAGGGGTGGCCAATGGGGAGGTGGGATGGAGGTGCACAGGGGTGGCCAATGGGGAGGTGGGATGGAGGTGCACAGGGGTGGCTAATGGGGAGGTGGGATGGGGTGCACAGGGGTGGCCAATGGGGAGGTGGGATGGAGGTGCACAGGGGTGGCCAATGGGGAGGTGGGATGGAGGTGCACAGGGGTGGCCAATGGGGAGGTGGAATGGAGGTGCACACGGGTGGCCATTGGGGAGGTGGGATGGAGGTGCACAGGGGTGGCCAATGGGGAGGTGGGATGGAGGTGCACAGGGGTGGCTAATGGGGAGGTGGGATGGAGGTGCACAGGGGTGGCCAATGGGGAGGTGGGATGGAGGTGCACAGGGATGGCCAATGGGGAGGTGGGATGGAGGTGCACAGGGGTGGCCAATGGGGAGGTGGAATGGAGGTGCACACGGGTGGCCATTGGGGAGGTGGGATGGAGGTGCACAGGGGTGGCCAATGGGGAGGTGGAATGGAGGTGCACAGGTGTGGCCAATGGGGAGGTGGAATGGAGGTGCACAGGGGTGGCCATTGGGGAGGTGGGATGGAGGTGCACAGGGGTGGCTAATGGGGCGGTGAGATGGGGGTGCACACATGTGGCCAATGGGGAGACAGCACGAAAATGAAAGCAGGAAAGTTGGCTGATGTGCAGCCATGGCCAATGGGGAGGTAGAAAGGAGCGGAGTCAGCTGGCGCCCAGCGTTGGCCAATGAGGATACTGCACTGTTGGGACTCTGGAGGATGTGTGCCAAGCCCCCCAACCCTCCCTTGCCCCTCTTGACCCCGATCCCCCTCTGCCCCCAGGTGCACCCACTCTTTGGCACCATCTACAACTCCATCTACTACCTGGCCAAGGCGGTGGAGCGCACTCGGCAGGCCGGCCACTGGGTGATGGGCTCCAGCGTCGCTGAGCACGCCCGGGACTTCCAGCTGGATGGCTTCTGCCAGCCACTGGCGGCCGACGAGGACGGCGACCCTCTGGTGAGCTACATCATCCTCGACACAGATGGCAAAGGGAACCGCCTCTGGCCCACCTACAGCGTGTCCATGGGGCCCGAGGGGCTGCGCTACGTAGGGCACACCATCCACTGGCCCCACAGCGCCAGCCCCAGCACCGACTCGAGCTGCTGGTTCGACCCAACGTCCGTCTGTTCCGGGGGTGAGCGCTCGCTGTCTGGCCGTCTGTCCTCCGGCCTCCCCATGTGTCTCTCCCTGTACGCATCTGGTCTGTCTTTCTGTTTAGCTGGACATCTGCCCCCGTGCACGCCCACCCATCTGTCTGTCTGTCCAGCCATCTATCCACATGTGCACCCATCCATCTGTCTGTCCAGCCATCCATCCCGACGCGCACCCATCCACCCGCGCGCACCCATCTGCCCATCTGTCCATCCCCATGCGCACCCATCCACCCATCCGTTTATCCATCCATTCCCACGTGCAGCCATCCACCCATCCATCCAGCCATCCATCCCCATGCGCACCCATCCACCCGTCCATCCAGCCATCCTTCCCTACATGCACCCATCCATCCTTCCGTCCAGCCATCCGTCCCCATGTGCACCCATCCATCCATCTGTCCATCCCCATGTGCACCCATCCACCAGTCTGTCCATCCTCACATGCAGCCATCTCTCCGTCCATCCAGCAATCCTTCCCTACGTACACCCATCCATCCTTCTGTCCAGCCATCCGTCCCCATGTGCACCCATCCATCCGTCCATCCATCCATTCATCCATCCCCATGCGCGCCTGTCCACCTGTCCGTCCAGCCAACCATACCCACACACACCCATCCACCCATCCATTCATCCATCCAGCCATCTGCCCCCATACACACCCATCAGCCCATCCTTCCAGCCATTCATCCAAATGTGCCCCCATCTGACCATCCTTCCAGCCAGCCATCCCCACGTGCACCCATCTGCCTGTCTGTTTATCCATCCGTCCCTATGCACACGCATGCTCCCGCCATTCCAGCCATCCTTCCCCACGTGCACCCATGCACCTTTTGTCCATTCATCCGTCCCCACGCACAAGCATCTGCCTGTCCATCCAGGCATCCAACCCCACATGCACCCATCCTCCCGTCCATCTATCCATCCGTCCCCATGCACACCCATCCGCCTGTCATTCCAGCCATCCGTCCCCATGTGCACCCATCGGTCCAGCCATCCATCCCCACATGCACCCATCCGCCCGTCCATCCCCACATGCACCCATCCGCCCGTCCATCCATCCATCACCACATGCACCCATCCGCCCGTCCATCCATCCATCCATCCCCCTATGCACCCATCCTCCCGTACATGCAGCCATCCGTTCCCATGTGTGCCGACCCACCCGTCCATCCAGCCAATCTTCCCTACATGCACCCTTCCACTCGTCCATCCATCCATCTGTCCACACATGCACCTGTCCATCCATCTGTCCACCCATCCGTTCCCATGTGCATCCATCACCCTGTCCATTTATCCATCTGTCCCCACACGCACTCACCCACCCATCTGTCCATCCATCCATCCATCCCCATGTGCACCTATCCACCCATCTGTTCAGCCATCCGTCCCCACATGCACCCACCCATCTGTCCATCTATTCATCTGCCCCCACGAGCCCCCACCCGCCCGCCTAGCTATCTGTTCCTATGCGCATCACCCTCTCGTCCATTCAGCCATCCATCCCCACGTGCACCCGTCCACCTGTCCATCCAGTCATCCGTACCCACACTGACCCATCCACCTGTCAGTTTATCTATCCATCCCCACGCACCCCCTTCCACCTGTTTGTCCAGCCATCCATTACCACGCACCCTGTAATGATGCTCACTTTGGTGGGACCCAACTGAGAGTACCAATTCAGGACAAATCGCTTAAAGCTGGGTAGTTACCGTCCAAGCAATTTCCTTAGACACTCCAGTTTCCCAGTATCCCCACCAGTGTCACTCGTTATGGGGACGAATGGTTATGAAAACCAATACCCCAGTAAAAGAAAAAGATTCTCCCGATCCCAAAGGACCAAGCCCCAGACCCAGGTCAATATACAAGTCAGATCTTACCCACAAATCACGCTGTTGCCAATCCTTTAGAATCTAAAATCTAAAGGGTTATTCATAAAAAGAAAAAGATAGAGATGAGAGATAGAATTGGTTAAATGGAATCAATTACATCCAGTAATGGCAAAGTTCTTGGTTCAGGCTTGTAGCAGTGATGGAATAAGCTGCAGGTTCAAATCAAGTCTCTGGAGTCCATCCCTTGCTGGGATGGGTCAGTCAGTCCTTTGTTCAGAGCTTCAGTTTATAACAAAGTCCCTCCAGAGGCAAGAAGCAGGATTGAAGAAAAGGTGAAGGAGATGCACCTGACTTTTATATCCTCTGCCCTGTGGACAATCACAGCTGCAAGATGGCGCCTGGAGTCCCATGGGCAAGTCAAATGTCC
Organism: Mauremys reevesii; assembly: GCF_016161935.1. NCBI lineage: Eukaryota > Metazoa > Chordata > Testudines > Geoemydidae > Mauremys > Mauremys reevesii. The sequence goes on along the minus strand of NC_052636.1, from coordinate 13,498,323 downwards.
ATGCATGACTCCGTTTGCAGGCTGACATTGTTTACATATTAGTCTGAATGTTCCCAGGAAGGCTCAGATGTGGATTGACGTCTTCCAAAGTCCATTGTCAGTTAAGTGTTTCTTCATTGGGCACTTAATGAGAATAGTCCTCTCTCAAGAAACTGACCAAATGCTTCACTGAGGCTACTTAGAATCAAAGCACATTGAGATACAACTACAGAGCCAATATTCATAACTTTAACTACAAAAATCATACACGCATACAGATAGCATAATCGTAATCAGCAGATTATAACCTTTCCATAGACACCTCACACGACAACCTTTGCACAATATTTGCTGCAAATATATAACAGTGGTTGCAACAATGATCTATACGGTCACAGGTTATGTCAATAATGTCACACGCCCCCTTCCGCCCGTTCATCCAACCGTCTGTCCCCACATGCACTCATATGCCCGTCCGTCCGTCCATCCATTCCCCCTTTCCCCCCCGAGCCTGTCTGTCCTGCCATCTGTCCCCATGCGCCACCCACCCACCCACTCATCTGTCCAGCCACCTGTCTGTACCCACATGCACCCATCTGTCCGTCCGCCCAGCCATCTGTCCTCATGTGCACCCATGCACCCATCTGTCCAGCCATCTGTCCCCATGTGCGCCTTCCCAACCATCTCTGCACCCACCTGTCCTTTTATCCATCCATTCTCAAGTGCATCCACCCATCCGTCTGTCCATCCACCCCTCTGCATGCACACCCATCCACCCGTCCATCTGCACACACAGCCAACTGTCCATCCACCCATCCCCACACACAGCCACCCATCCATCCTCACATATACCCACCCACCCGTCTGTCTGTCCATCCAGCCACCCGTCTATCCATCTATCCCCATGTGCATCCTCCCGACAGCCTTCCATCCATCTCCCGTGCACCCACCCGTCCATCCACCTCCCTCCCCACATGCACCATCCCATCTGTCTGTCCGTCCATCCATCCATCCCTCTGCATACACACCCATCCATCCATCTGTTCATCCATCCATCCCCATGCACACACACCCATCTATCTGTCCATCCATCCATCCCCTCACAACTATTCATCCATCCATCCATCCATCCACATGCACACACACCCATCTGTCCATCCATCCATCCATCCCTCTGCATACACACCCATCCATCCATCTGTCCACCCATCCATCCCCTCACAACTACTCATCCATCCATCCACATGCGCACACACCCCCATCTGTCTGTCCACCCACCCATCCATCTGTCCCATGCACATCAACCCATCTGTTCGTCCATCCACCCATTCCCACATGCACCCACCTATCTGTCCATCCATTCACGCACCCACCCATCCATCTGTTCATCAATCCATCGGTCTGTCCCGCCCTCCCCACATCCACCCATCTGTTCATCCATCCGCCCTCCTCTCCGTCCAATCACGCATCCCCATGCACATCCATCCATTTCCATACACGCATCGAACTGTCTGTCCAATTCCTGTTCATGGTGAAGGACTTTATTGGCGCCATCTTGGATCCTTCCCACTAAGAATGCAATGGACTGGCTCTTTACTTTGAGCTGACCTTTATGGGCTGGGCACAGATTCACCCTCTTGTGTGTGTCATAGACCCTATACCGCTCCTATTCCTGGAGAGTTTCCTTTGGCTGGAGCCTGTGTTTTTGGAGCAGGTGACTCATGGCTCTGCACCAGCAGGGAATTCCTCAGCTAGCCACGGAGTTGCCCAGTTTGATGCTTGACGGTTGCCCTGGGACGTCCTTGCTCAGTTAATTATCCCATGACCACTTGAGCCTGTGGCCGATAGTCAGAGAATCCCCTTCCCCTGCCCTCCTTCCATCCGTGGGGTGGTGGGGAGTGAGGGGGTGTCCTTTTGGGACAGAGGAGGAGTTCTGCTGAGGGGAAAGGGGAGGGATCCATATGGGTGAGATTGAGGAAGACAAGGGGAATCCTTTTGGGGGTATTGGAACTGGGAGAAAAAGAGGGCTGGGACACAGGAAACCCCTTGTAGGGGGGGCAGGGGACACCTGTGTGGGTTTCAGGGGGGCTGATCCTGAGTGGGGCTGGGGGAGCTGGAGTCTCCCCCACCCTCCATCACTAACCCCACCCCGTTCCCCCTCCCCTGTAGGGGTGGACCCTAGCTTCATCCTGCTCCTCTTCATCCTGGTTTCCAGCTTGATGGTTGCGGGAACGGTTCTTGCTTACTACATCAGGTGAGTGCCGGGGACCTGCCCACCCCGGGAGCGGCTCGCCCGGCAGAGCTGGAGCAGGCAACTTCCTGCAATGGACCAATAGCATCCTTGACGGCCACGTTGGACCCTGGCCCATCCTGCCATGGGCTGACGACTTAATTGGTAGCTGCATGGGCTTCTGGTTGCTTATCGCTAACTGTGGGTTAACGACCGTATTGACAACCATGCAGTCTCCCGGCTTTTCTTGGGACTGACAGGCAGAGGTTGCTAGGGGGAGGCCCCACATTCATGCCTGTGGCCCCTACTAGCTCCATAGACTCCCCCTTTTAATTAAAATTGAGTGGGGGGGTCATCTTTTTTTTTTTTTAATATGGAGATATGCTGGAAGGGACCCCGAAAGGTCATCGAGTCCAGCCCCCTGCCTTCACTAGCAGGACCAAGTACTATTTTGCCCCAGATCCCTAACTGGCCTCCTCAAGGATTGAACTCACGACCTGGGTTTAGCCGGCCAATGCTCAAAGTACTGAGCTCTCCCTCCCCCCGTGGTGTGTCCATGCCCCAGTGCCCAGCCCGAGCAACCCCCCATTTCCCAAGGTGCAATGCCCCCCCTACACTTCGGGGCGTCGCGCCCCATGGCTCTGTGCTCCCACGCTCCGCAGGCGCCGGATCCTGCACGCCCAGCTGATGAAGGGGCCCAACAAGATCATTCTGACCATGGACGACTTGACGTTCATCCACACCCAGAGCAGCAACAAGGTAAGAGGCAGATCAGGGGGGCAAAGGACGGTCTGGGGTGGGGAGGAACCCCACTGGGGCCAAGGGGGCAGGGGCCATCCAGGGTGATGTGTGTGGGGGAAGTGGGTCTTCGGAAGGGGTTCAGGAGGGTGGGGTGAAGCGGAAGGAGGCTGACGAGGAGGGTGGGATGTCAGGTTGGGCGGCCGTGGTGGGGCAGAGGGGCCGGGGGGGGATCAGACTTGCTTCCTGGGGTCACGGACGTGCCTCGGGGGTCGGGGACGTTGGACAGTGGCGCCCCCAGGGTCAGAGGCAGAGACGCCCTCAGGGTCAGAGACTCCGACTAGGCCCACCCTAGAGGTCAGGGGTCCGAGATGCCCATGGGAGCTCAGTGGGGTCAGAGCCCCCCCTCCAGCCCCGCAGCCAGGCTACCCCTTGTCCCCCCCCCCTTTGCCCCGGCAGAAGATGGACGAGAGCCGCACCAGCCTGGCGGGGAAGAGCGTCTCCGACATGAGGAGCTTCAAGAGCCTGGCAGCCGCCCCCGACAACACCAACGTGGCGGTCGCCGAGGTAACCTTCCCCCAGACCCCCGGCGCCCCCCTCCGGTGCCCCCTCCCTCTGCGCTGGCTATAGGGTATAGACCCCCCCACTGGGTAAATACCCCCTGGGCACTGCCCCCAGGGCACAGAGCCCCCACTGGGTAAATACCCCCTGGGCACTGCCCCCAGGGCACAGAGCCCCCCCACTGGGTAAATACCCCCTGGGCACTGCCCCCAGGGCACAGAGCCCCCACTGGGTAAATACCCCCTGGGCCCGGCCCCCCGGGCACAGAGCCCACTGGGTAAATACCCTGGGCACTGCCCCAGGGCACAGAGCCCCCACTGGGTAAATACCCTGGGCACTGCCCCAGGGCACAGAGCCCCCACTGGGTAAATACCCTGGGCACTGCCCCAGGGCACAGAGCCCCCACTGGGTAAATAACCCTGGGCACTGCCCCATGGCACAGACCCCACTGGGTAAATAACCCTGGGCACTGCCCCCAGGGCACAGAGCCCCCCCACTGGGTAAATACCCCCTGGGCACTGCCCCCAGGGCACAGAGCCCCCGCACCAGGTAAATACCCCCTGGGAACTACTCCTGTGTGCCCCCACCAGGTAAATACCACCAGGCATTGTCCCCCACTGGGTAAATACCCCAGGACCCAGGTAAATACCCCTTCCTGGGTAAATACCCATTGCTGGGTAAATACCCCCTGGGTAAGTATCCGCCTGGGCTTCACTCCCTCCAGGCCTCCTGGGGATGGCTCTGCCCCCCGACTCTAGCCATGCAAGCCCCTCGGGGACCCCTGTGCTTCCCACCCCCCAGCTGCCATCCTCCCAGCACATCGCCACTGCCTCCCGGTGCCCTGCCGGCATGCGAACCCTTCCCCCCCCCCGCCCCAGTGCCAGCCACCCCGTCCTTTTCCCGGCCCAATGGGATCCCCCCTTGCTCCTCCAGCTCCACCCCCTTCCCCTGCCCCGCCGGCATTCGGGGTGCCCCCCTGCTCCCGCTTCTCTCTCCCCCCCTCCCCGCCCTGCCAGGCCATGTGATTGACAGCTGCTTCCTGCCATCCCTAGGGAGATGAGAAGCAAAAATGCAACAGCCATATCCCCTTCCTCCTTCTTTTGTTTAACAACCAAGGGCTCGTGGCAGCCGTGCAGGTAAGCGGCCAAAGGCTCCAGGAGCTGCCTTTGGGCTCCCGTGTCCTCCCCCTCGGCTTCTTCCCTTCCTCCCGCCCGGGTTTCACTCCTCTCCCAAGGACAGGAGGGAAAGCAGCGGCTAGGGCACCCATTAGCCGCCCCCCCCTTCCCCGCCGCCGGGCGTCGAGTCGGTAATGCCACCACCGGGCCTGGGTCCAATTCCCTCACTGGCCGCCTTGCCTGCCCGTCGGATCCACCCGTCGCGGCGTGGGGGAGTCCCCCTCGCCGGGGGAGTGTATTTTGATTTTTTTTTAATGGCGCGAAAAGCGAGAATTTCTCCCCGCAATGCACGTGGCACGCAGTAGATGACACCATGGGGAAGGAGGAATGGTTCTTATTAATGGTGTTATGGAGTCCGCTACTGCTCCCCGGGGTCTTGTTGAGGACCGGGCCCTGTCGTGTCAGGCGCTGCCCGGACCCAGACCCAGAACCAGGCCCTGTCATGCCAGGCACTGCCTGGATCCCGACCGAGATCTGGGCTGTGATCCTCCCGTAACGATTGCCAGCTCCAGGAGCTGCACGCCGCCAACATCGCAACCCTTGTGAGCCCACGTTCAGCAGCTATTGACCCATCGGCCAATGGGGTCTCTGACTCAGTTTCCTTTCGCCAGGTGGCGGCGTTCGGGCGGGGGGGGACGACAATGTGGAGTTTCTCCCCCCCCCTCCCCGCACCTCCAGGAGCTGAACTTTTAGCCTCCGGCAAATCTCTCAGAGATTTCCCGGCACCGAGGTGGGAATAGCGGGATTCCCAGCTGCAATTCCCAACGGGGGACTCTCCAAACACCGGGGGTGACTCTTTGCGTCTCACTAGTGGCCAGTCCGGGTATGGCAATGGGTGAATTTCTGACTGCCACTGTCCAAATTGCCCTGCTCCTTCCACACCAAGCAGCACAGTGCTGGGGTTTTATATCTGTTCTTCGACTGGAGGCCTAAAATCAACCCCCATGTGGTAACCTTGGCAGAAAAACCCTGTGGGAAGAGAACACCTCATCCCACTTTGCAGCTCCAGGAGGAAGTTCAGAGGGTTGGAGGCTAGATGTGTTCAACCTCCTGCATGTGACACAATTTTTTCCTCAGCTGAGCCCGATGGCCGGTTACTTAGCCGTAAAGGTGACAACCCCCTGCCCCCGCCAGGGCCCATGATCCTTGAACCCTGGCCCTAACATTTTGGGCTTTCTTACCATTGGCGTCAAAGTTTGGCATCGTCGGCCATTTTTTTTTATTATTATTTTTTGTTTGAATAGGGGGTATGTTGCGTGCTGGTGCTTTGATACATTTGATGGTTTGTTTAGAGAAAAAGGTTGACAGAATAGAGTGAGAGAGCTTAAAGATTAAAAAAAGGAATCAATTTTCCCCCTAAAATGGCTGATGGTGCCGAACAATGATGCTAACTGAAACGGGGATGGAGGGCGGGCTATAGGCCCTAAATGGGATGTGGACACCTGTCAAAAATACATGGTGATGAATGCTATTGAGCCATATACTACTGACCACCCTCCTCCCCACCCTGAAAGCAGCTCTGGTCTTTCAGGTCCCGAGGCCCCAATCCTATCAATGGATCTGTCCCATGTAGGATTGGAGTTTTCTGCTCTGATTCTGGCCATGCATCCATCCGAATGGGACTTTCAGAGCTGAGTCCGTGCCAAAGTGCTCTGGTGAATTGGGGAGTTTTGAACTGAGCTGGTCAGAAATTGATTTTCTGTCTTGCAATTTTATTTATTTTTTGAGACTTTTTTTGGGGAAAAAAATCCAACAAAAGTTTTTTGGGGGGAGGGGGGATATTTGAACCTTCACAATTTCAGAATTTCAGGGTCTTTTTTGTGCCAAACCCAATTCTGAAATAGATTTTGCTTTGGCAGGAAGTCTCTTCTCACGAGGAATTCCAACATTTTGTTCAGCTCAGTCTGAATTTTTCCATGGTTGGTTTGAATTCTATTTGACTATCGAGTAAATTCATGGTGGCTAAGTCCATAAATGGCTATTAGCCAGGATGGGTAAGAATGGTGTCCCTAGCCTCTGTTCGTCAGATGATGGAGATGGATGGCAGGAGAGAGATCACTTGATCATCGCCTGTTAGATTCACTCCCTCTGGGGCACCTGGCCACTGTCGGAAGACAGATACTGGGCTGGATGGACCTTTGGTCCGACCCGGTACGGCCTTTCTTATGTTCTTATGTAATGAAAAGTTATTTCACAATGGAAAAAGCCCACCCAAACATTGCACTCCCAAATTGGATGTTTTTTCACCCTTTTGAAACTCCCCTTCCCCCCTCACCCCTTCCCCAAATTTTTTAACAAAATTTTGTCGGAATTGATGCCAGAAATTTTGGCATGGCCCAAACGGCGTCTTCCAATGGGAAACTTTTTTGCTGAGAATTTTTCTACCACCTCTCCCGGGGGGAGATCAACAAAGGCCTGTGAAATGAGGGGACGTGAGAGGGAAACCTTAGCCTGGTGAAAACCTTGGCCACCCTATGAATCATAGCCCCTGTAGTGACTGGTGGGATGGTGCCATAGCTGGCTGAGTGATTGCCCGCTCACACCAGGTTTTTTCTCTTTCTGGCTGGGGTGGGTGATCGTGGGCCTGGCTCTCCTCAGCCAAGGACAAAGACATGAGGCCACAGCTGCAGGATACGGAGATTTTGATGGTGGGTCTTAGCCAGCTGGGAGAGGCAACTAGCAACTCAACCCCCTTCTGCCATCCCCATCTCCAGCCCAAGCCCCCCGGGCCAGGTGCCATCTCTGCTCAGGGGGTGGGGGTTCATTTCTTCTTTGGCACTAAACACTGAGTAGCCTTGTGCCTGGTGGTTAGAAGGGGAATGGCTGGGAGCCAGGACTCCTGGGTTCTCTCCCCGGCTCTGGGAGGGGAGGGGGTCTAGTGGGTTAGAGCAGAGGAGGCTGGGAGCCAGGACTCCTGGGTTCTCTCCCCGGCTCTGGGAGGGGAGTGGGGGCTGGTGGTTAGAGCAGGGGGGGCTGGGAGCCAGGACTCCTGGGTTCTCTCCCCGGCTCTGGGAAGGGAGTGGGGCCTGGTGGTTAGAGCAGGGGGGCTGGGAGCCAGGACTCCTGGGTTCTCTCCCCGGCTCTGGGTGGGGAGTGGCGGCTGGTGGGTCAGAGCAGGGGGGGCTGGGAGCCAGGACTCCTGGGTTCTCTCCAGCTGTGGGAGGGGAGTGGGGGTGGTGGTTAGAGCAGGGGAGGGCTGGACATCAGGGACTGACCCCAGAGCCTGATGCAGTGAGGGATAAAGAACCAAAGGACCTGGTGCTGAAAATGCAGGGGGCAGTTCCCCTTCCCACCCCCACGCTTGCAGCATCTCAGCTGCCTTCTTCCCATCATTGGGAAGACCCCACTGGACCCCCGCCGGAGGGCCTGCTGGTGCCATTCGAGTGGCATGAGACGGGGGCCGGGTGTCGCTGGCTTCTAAACCTGCTGTTGCTTTGTTGCCAATCTGGCTGGGTCTGATCCCTGCCCGGCTGCGGGAATCCGCCGCTGGCCCGGCTCTGGGGTTACCGGACTGCCCTTCTGTCTCATCCCCTAGGGTGACTGGGTTTGGCTGAAGAAGTTCCCAGGGGACAAGCACACGGAGATCAAGCCGGCCACCAAAACCAGCTTCTGCAAGGTGAGTGAGAACGGCCGTGGGCGCGTCGCTGTGGTGTCTGCTCAGAGACCCAGGGAGCCTTCCCCTGCCTGGGCACGGGGTGTCACTGCTGCTCTGGCCATTGGCTTCCCCCCTGTCTCCCCCGCCGCCAGCTCCGGGACCTGCGGCACGAGAACGTGAACCTGTTCCTGGGCTTCTTCTATGACTGCGGGGTGTTCGCCATCGTCTCGGAGCACTGCTCCCGCGGCAGCCTGGAGGACCTCATCCGCAATGAGGACATGAAGCTCGACTGGATGTTCAAGTCGTCCCTGCTCATCGACCTCATCAAGGTGCAGCCACGGGGGAAGGGGGCGGGGCAGGGCCAGGATCCGGCCTTGGGGTCTGGGGCAGGAATCAGGCCTGGTGGGGGATGATCCCGGGGGATCTACTGGGGAATGAATTTAAGGACATGGGGGCGTCAGCTAGGAGAGGTGCGCAAGCGGGAGCGGGGAAGAGATCCACTTTCAGAGATCACCCCCCAGAGGGGATCCCATTCGGATGACAGATCTGCAGAGAGGCCTGGGGGATCCACTTCCAGATCTGATGGGGTGGGCAGGGGAATCCAGCTGCGTGAATTGCTGGCCGGGATCTGCTGTTGATTGGTCATGGGGGTAATCCACTTGCAAGATGGCTAGCCAATGGGGATCCTGTGATGCCAAGTATCTGCTGGGAGCTCAGGGTTCCACTGCCGGAGATCAGCTGCCAAAGTGGATCCCGTCCCACAGGGAAGGTCTGCTGGTAGGGCGGGGTCCAGCTGTGTTTGGAGGGGATCTATTTCCAGGTGATGCTGGCTGGAAGGTTGCAGGGAGATCCATTTGAAGAGTGAGACTGATGCTGCTTCAGGAAGGGATCCCTCTCACACAGGGTGCTAAGCAGAGGGGATCTGCTGGGATCTTGCAGGATCCTGGCAGAGGGGATCCATTCACATGCAGCCCTGGCTTCAGGAAGGGATCCTGATGCCCAAAGCACCAGGTGGAGGAGATCTTCTGGGAGGTCCATGGGAATCCATTCACAGCAGGGAAAGGGGATCTACTCCAGGGGCTGGGAGGCTGGATAGGATCCACTCCCAGACCATGCTCATTGGTAGGGCTGGGGGATCCACTGGGCTAACCAACCACTGGCCAGAGAAGTCTACTCAGTGAGAGGATCAAAGGGATCCAGTGGATTGATCTCCTGACTGGGGATCCACTGGTACAATACACTGACTGGGTAGGGATTCCAATGGATAGTCGAACTGATTGAAGAGGAGGAATCCACTGGATCAAAACAGGGGTAATCTGTGATCCACTGGCACAACACACTGGGAAAGATGTCAACTGGATAGATCAGTTGGCATGGCCAGAGTGATCCACTGAATCATTCACACAGCTGATTAGGGAATCCATTGGGATCTATTGGTTAGACACACTCAGGGAACCCAGTCAGTAGATCTAGTGATGACAAGAATCTACTGGTTCAGCCAGGTGATGGTCAGGGACCCACTAGGATACACTGGCCAAAAAAAACAACCTGGTCAGGGGATCCACTGGATAAATCAACTGGCTGGGGCAGATGGATTTATCGGACCAATCTGGGGGCAGATTTGGCATCCAGTTGGACCTACTGGTTCAATGCATCGATCAGAGAGGAAACCCCCTGGACGAATTAATTGATCGAGCTGGTGGATCCACTGGATCACTTAGGCACCAGAGCCCAGTCACCCACAAAGAACCATTCAATCCTGGGTCAGCCAGAGGGATCCACTCGCTCGACCTGGCATCAGGACCAGAGATCCCCTGGGACCTACCGATCCAAATAAACCAAGGAGCAAACTCTCTGCCTTGGTTGGAGGGATCCACTGGATCTCCCACATGGCCAATCGGGGCTGTCGCACAATCACAGCGGATCCCGGTGCTGTCGGCGGCCCCGGGGACCAGCCGGGGATGGGGAAAGTTGTACTCAGCCCCCGTCTCTCTCCCTCCGCCCCCCTGCAGGGGATGAAGTATCTCCATCACCGGGACGTGGTCCACGGGCGGCTGAAATCGCGGAACTGCGTGGTGGACGGGCGCTTTGTGCTGAAGGTGACGGACCACGGCTTCAACGAGCTCCTGGAGGCCCAGAAAATCCCACATAACCCACCCCGGCCTGAAGGTGACGCCCCGGGGGAGTGTCTGGGCAGGGGAAGGGGGCAGAGCTGGGGCCCATGTGGGCAGAGGGGGGCAGGCTGGAGGGGTCGTCGTGTCTGGGGGGAGGGGGTTATAGGCGACTGAGCCAGCCCGTGGTGGTGTTGTCCCCAGAGCGGTTCTGGACGGCGCCGGAGCTGCTGCGGGACCCGACGCTGGAGCGCAAGGGCAGCTTCCGCGGGGACGTCTACAGCATCTCCATCATCATGCAGGAGGTGATCTGCCGCAGCGCCCCCTACTGCATGCTGGACATGCCGGCCGATGGTACGGGGGGGAGGGACTGTGCCCCCATCTCCTCCAGCTCCTGCCTCCCCGCTCTGCCGGTGCCCCTCACTTCCAACCCACAGCCCCTGCCAGCCCAGCCCTGCCCCCCCAGCTCTGCCGGTGCCCCTCACTCCCGACCCGCAGCCCCTGCCAGCCCAGCCCTGCCCCCCCAGCCCTGCCGGTGCCCCTCACGCCCGACCTGCAGCCCCTGCCAACCCAGCCCTGCCCCCCCCAGCTCTGCCGGTGCCCCTCACTCCCGACCTGCAGCCCCTGCCGGCCCAGCCCTGACCCCCAGCCCTGCTGGTGCCCCTCATTCCCGACCTGCAGCCCCTGCCAGCCCAGCCCTGCCGGTGCCCCTCACTCCCGACCCGCAGCCCCTGCCAGCACAGCCCTGAGCTCCCCCTAGCTCTGCTGGTGCCCCTCACTCCCGACCCGCAGCCCCTGCCAGCCCGGCCCTGCCCCCCTCAGCTCTGCCGGTGCCCCTCACTCCCGACCCGCAGCCCCTGCCAGCCCGGCCCTGCCCGCCCCAGCTCTGCCGGTGCCCCTCACTCCCGACCCACAGCCCCTGCCCCCCCAGCCCTGCCCCCCAGCTCTGCCGGTGCCCCTCACTCCCGACCCGCAGCCACTGCCAGCCCTGCGCCCAGTCCTGCCGGTGCCCATCACTCCCGACCTGCAGCCCCTGCCAACCCAGTCCTGCCCCCAGCCCTGCCGGTGCCCCTCACTCCCGACCCGCAGCCCCTGCCAACCCAGCCCTGCCCCAGCTCTGCCGGTGCCCATCACTCCCGACCCACAGCCCCTGCCCCCCAGCTCTGTCCCCCAGCTCTGCCGGTGCCCCTCACTCCCGACCCGCAGCCCCTGCTAGCCCAGCCCTGCCCCAGCTCTGCCGGTGCCCCTCACTCCTGACCTGCAGCCCCTGCCAGCCCAGCCCTGCCCCCAGCTCTGCTGGTGCCCCTCACTCCCGACTCGCAGCCCCTACTGTCCCAGCCCTGCCCCCAGCCCTGCCGGTGCCCCTCACTCCCGACCTGCAGCCCCCTGCCAGCACAGCCCTGAGCTCCCCCTAGCTCTGCTGGTGCCCCTCACTCCCGACACGCAGCCCCTGCTGTCCCAGCCCTGCTCCCCAGCTCTGCTGGTGCCCCCATTCCCGACCTGCAGCCCCTGCCAGCCCGGCCCTGCCCCAGCTCTGCCGGTGCCCCTCACTCCCGACCCGCAGCCCCTGCCAGCCCGGCCCTGCCCCCCACAGCTCTGCCAGTGCCCCTCATTCCCGACCTGCAGCTCCTGCCAGCCCTGCCCTGCCCCCCCAGCTCTGCCGGTGCCCCTCACTCCCGACCCGCAGCCCCTGCCAGCCCAGCCCTGCCCCCACCAGCTCTGCCGGTGCCCCTCACTCCCGACCCGCAGCCCCTGCCAGCCTGGCCCTGTCCGCCCCAGCTCTGCCGGTGCCCATCACTCCCGACCCGCAGCCCCTGCCAGCCCAGCCCTGCCCCCCCCAGCTCTGCCGGTGCCCCTCACTCCCGACCCGCAGCCCCTGCCAGCCCAGCCCTGCCCCCCCCAGCTCTGCCGGTGCCCCTCACTCCCGACCCGCAGCCCCTGCTAGCCCAGCCCTGCCCCCCCCAGCTCTGCCGGTGCCCCTCACTCCCGACCCGCAGCCCCTGCCAGCCAAGCTCCGGGCTGCCCCCGAGCTCTGGCGGGGCAGTAGGTGGAGGCAGAGCAGGGCGCCGGGCGCCTGTGGTGACCGGGGGGGGGGTCTCCTCTCACGGGCAGAGATCATCCGGAAGGTGGAGAAGCCGCCCCCGCTGTGCCGTCCCTCGGTCTCGGTGGACCAGGCCCCGCTGGAATGCATCCAGCTGATGAAGCAGTGCTGGAGCGAGCAGCCCGAGCGGCGGCCGACCATCGACCAGATCTTTGACCAGGTAGCGGGGTGGGTGGCCTGGCCCCGTGGGGGACGGGGCACAGGGCATGAACCAGCCCAGTAGGTTAGGGGCAGAAAAGGAGGGTACCGGAGCTGGCCCTGCCCACCAGGGGCAGAGCTGATTGGGGCAGGGGGGGGAGCATAGATACTTGAACCAACAGGGAGGTGGGACGCTGGAAACAGGTGACATTTGGGTGCCAGAGCGGGTGGGGATGTTGGAGCCAGTGCCCGAGGGGAGCAGGGATGTTGGAGCCAGAGTCAATAGGGAGTGGGGATGCCGGAGCCGGTGCCCGGAGAGAGAGCAGAGATGCCGGAGCCAATGGGAGGGGGGCGCCGGAGCCAGCGGTGACGGGGAGCAGGGGTGCCAGTGCCAGGCGGGAGCCGTCCCTCTCGTGCCTCCCCCGCCTGCAGTTCAAGAACATCAACAAAGGGCGGAAGACCAACATCATCGACTCCATGCTGCGCATGCTGGAGCAGTACTCCAGCAACCTGGAGGACCTGATCCGGGAGCGGACGGAGGAGCTGGAGATCGAGAAGCAGAAGACGGACAAGCTGCTCACCCAGATGCTGCCACCGTGAGTCCCGGCCGTCGGGGGTGGAGTGGGGGGCGGGAGCCTGGAGCCAGCCAGGCCCGGGGGGGGGGTGGGGAACCCGGAGCCAAACCGGACAGACTCCCGTGGACGGTGCAGCCTTGCTTTGCTGGCTCTGGGGTGGGGGTGGGGGACCGGTGGGGGAGTCGGGGTCCGTCCCGGCCCCGCTGACGCCCCCCCCGGTGCCGCAGGTCGGTGGCGCAGGCTCGGGGGAGGCGGTGGGGGGGTCGGGGTCCGTCCCGGCCCCGCTGACGCCCCCCGGTGCCGCAGGTCGGTGGCGCCGGCTCTGGGTTGGCGGTGGGGTCGGGTCCGTCCCAGCCCCGCTGAGGCCCCCCGGTGACGCAGGTCGGTGGCGCAGGCTCTGGGGAGGCGGTGGGGGGGTCCGTCCGGCCCGCTGACGCCCCCCGGTGCCGCAGGTCGGTGGCGCAGGCTCTGGGGAGGTGGTGGGGGGGTCGGGGTCCGTCCCAGCCCCGCTGATGCCCCCCGGTGACGCAGGTCGGTGGCGCAGGCTCTGGGGAGGTGGTGGGGGGGTCGGGGTCCGTCCCCGCCCCGCTGAAGCCCCCCGGTGACGCAGGTCGGTGGCGCAGGCTCTGGGAGGCGGTGGGGTCGGGGTCCGTCCCAGCCCCGCTGACGCCCCCCCGGTGCCGCAGGTCGGTGGCGCAGGCTCTGGGGAGGCGGTGGGGGACCGGTGGGGGAGTCGGGGTCCGTCCCGGCCCCGCTGACGCCCCCCCCGGTGCCGCAGGTCGGTGGCGCAGGCGCTGAAGATGGGGACGCCGGTGGAGCCGGAGTACTTCGAGGAGGTGACGCTCTACTTCAGCGACATCGTGGGCTTCACCACCATCTCGGCCATGAGCGAGCCCATCGAGGTGGTGGATCTGCTCAATGACCTCTACACCCTCTTCGACGCCATCATCGGCTCCCACGACGTCTACAAGGTGCCCCCCCTACCCCCCGGCCTGCGGGGGAAGCGGGGCCCGGCCTGGGGGGGGAGGCGGGGGATTGACACGGGGGAAGATCTTGACACAGGGGAATTGCGGGCCCCCGAGATGGGGGGCAGTGGTTGTGGGGGGCAGGGACCCTGACTTGGGGGTGGCCAAGATGGGCGGGAGCCTGAGGGAGGTGGAGGCTGTGGGGGAGCAGGGATCCGGAGTCCACTCATAGAAGGGGGGATCCGGGGGCCCCAGCATGGAGTTTGTACTTGGGGGGTACCAAGGATGGGGGGCCCCTGAGATAGGGGGCAGTGGCTGGCAGCACAGGGGAGCAGGATCAGAGGGGAGGTGGAGGTTAGGGGCGGGTTTTGGGATTTGGGGGGGAGCAGGGACCGGGGAGTTGGGGGGCTCCCGGGTGGGGCGCCCCCCCAGGGCGAGGACAGGGCTCCCCCTCTGACCCCCGCCCCCCCGGCAGGTGGAGACCATCGGCGACGCCTATATGGTGGCCTCGGGGCTGCCCCATCGGAACGGGAACCGGCACGCGGGCGAAATCGCCAACATGTCGCTGGACATCCTGAGCGCCGTCGGCTCCTTCCGCATGCGCCACATGCCCGACGTGCCCGTCCGCATCCGCATCGGCCTGCACTCCGGTACGGCGCGGGCACGGTGCCCTGAGCCTGGGCCACGCCCCCTCCTCCGTGGCCACGCCCCTCTGTGTGCCCTCTGAGCCTTGGCCACGCCCCTCCTCCATGGCCACGCCCTCTCGGCGTGCCCCCTCCCCAAACCATGGCCACGCCCCCTCTGTGTGCCCTCTGAGCCTTGGCCACGCCCTCTCCTCCATGGCCACCCCCCCTCTGTGTGCCTCCTGAGCCATGGCCCCGCCCCTCCTCCATGGCCCCGCCCTCTCTGCATGCCCCCTCCCCAAGACATGGCCATGACCCCTCTGTGTGCCCTCTGAGCCATGGCCCCGCCCATCCTCCATGGCCACGCCCTCTCGGCGTGCCCCGTCCCCAAACCATGGCCACCCCCCCTCTGTGTGCCTCCGCCCCTTCATGATGGCTGTGCCCCCTATTCGTCTGCCCCCCCTCGTGCCCTGGCTTGCCCCCATCTGGAGTCGTAGCATAATGGGGTCCTTCATTCCCCCCCCAAGAACCCCTCCCTACCCCCACCCGTGGAGAGGTTTTGGTGTCAGCAGTGGGATCCCAGTACTTCCCCCAGGGTTTACTTGACTGAGTGGTGGTGGGGGGGAATCAGGGCTGCAGAGCTGTGGTGCCCCCCCCAACCTCCCTGTTGGATTGGGACTGGCTGGGCCCCCCATGAGCCATGGGGTTTGGAGATCACTCCCCACTGAGATGCAGGGGGCACCTCCCCTCGTCAGAGCAACGGGTTCAGGCTCTCTGCAACCTCAGGCAGTCACGGCCAGGCCAGCACCCTGTAGCCCTGTCCACCCGTCCACCCCACCGTAACCCACCTCCCGGCCTGTCTCCCCACAGGGCCCTGCGTGGCTGGTGTGGTAGGGCTCACCATGCCCCGGTACTGCCTCTTCGGGGACACCGTCAACACTGCCTCCCGCATGGAGTCCACCGGCCTGCGTGAGTCCCCCCCCCCGGGGCAGGGCTAGGGAGGGCGGGAGGGAATCTGCTGGGGTGGCACCCGGGGGTGTTTGTACGAGGCGGGCAGGGGGTGTGTGGGCAGAGCAGAGGGTGGGGATTTTGTTTGGGGATTAGGGATGCTCACCCCCCCATGTCCCCGGTGCTCCCCCGCCCCCAGCTTACCGGATCCACGTGAACATCCGCACGGTCACCATCCTGCATTCGCTGAAGGAGGGATTCAGACTGGACGTTCGAGGCAAGACAGAGCTCAAGGTAATGGTGCCCCTCACTCCCGACCCGCAGCCCCTGCTAGCCCAGCCCTGCCCCCACAGCCCTGCCGGTGCCCCTCACTCCCGACCCGCAGCCCCCTGCTAGCCCAGCCCTGGGCTCCCCCCCAGCTCTGCCGGTGCCCCTCCCTCCCGACCCGCAGCCCCTGCTGGCCAGGCCCTGCCCCCCAGCCCTGCTGGTGCCCCTCACTCCCGACCCGCAGCCCCCTGCTAGCCCAGCCCTGGGCTCCCCCCCAGCTCTGCCGGTGCCCCTCACTCCCGACCCGCAGCCCCTGCCAGCCCAGCCCTGCCCCCCCCAGCTCTGCCGGTGCCCCTCACTCCCGACCCGCAGCCCCCTGCTAGTCCAGCCCTGCCCCCAGCCCTGCTGGTGCCCCTCACTCCCGACCCGCAGCCCCTGCCAGCCCAGCCCTGCCCCCCCCCAGCTCTGCCGGTGCCCCTCACTCCCGACCCGCAGCCCCTGCCAGCCCAGCCCTGCCCCCCCCCAGCTCTGCCGGTGCCCCTCACTCCGAACCCACAGCCCCTGCCAGCCCGGCCCTGCCCCCAACTCTGCCCGTGCCCCTCACTCCCGACCCGCAGCCCCTGCCAGCCCAGCCCTGCCCCCATCTCTGCCAGTGCCCCTCACTCCCGACCCGCAGCCCCTGCCCCCCCAGCCCTGCCCGTGCCCCTCACTCCTGACCCGCAGCCCCTGCCCCCCAGCCCTGCCGGTGCCCCTCACTCCTGACCCGCAGCCCCTGCCCCCCAGCCCTGCTGGTGCCCCTCACTCCCGACCCGCAGCCCACACCACTCACAGTCTCTCTCTGCTTTGCCGTAGGGCAAAGGCATAGAAGACACGTACTGGCTGGTGGGACGAGATGGATTCAACAAACCCATCCCCACGCCCCCCGACCTGCAGCCGGGGTAAGAGCCTCACGGGCGTGGAGCCCCCTCTGAGCTCCCCGGGGGGATGGGAGGGGAAGGACGGGATGGGGTGGGTGGCTGCCATCCGTGCCTGGGCCCTGAGGCCACCCTGAGAGGGGACCTGAGGGTAGAGGGGTGGGGCAGCCAGGGCCTTGGGGGAGATGAGAGGGGACTCCTGGAAAGAAATGGAGAGGGGGCTGGAAGCCAGGACTCCTGGGTTCTCTCCCCAGCTCTGGGAGGGCAGTGGGGGCTGGTGGGTCAGAGCAGGGGGGCTGGGAGCCAGGACTCCTGGGTTCTCTCCCTGGCTCTGGGAGGGGAGTGGGGGCTAGTGGTTAGAGCTGGGGGGCGGGGAGCCAGGACTCCTGGGGTCTCGCCCGGGCTCGGGGAGGGGAGTGGGGGCTAGTGGTTAGAGCAGGGGGTGCTGGGAGCCAGGACTCCTGGGTTCTCTCCCTGGCTCTGGGAGGAGTGGGGCTGGTGGGTTAGAGCAGGGGGCTGGGAGCCAGGACTCCTGGGTTCTCTCCCGGCGCTGGGAGGAGTGGGGCTGGTGGGTTAGAGCAGGGGGGCTGGGAGCCAGGACTCCTGGGTTCTCTCCCCGGCTCTGGGAGGGGAGTGGGGGCTGGTGGGTTAGAGCAGGGGCGGGGCTGGGAGCCAGGACTCCTGGGTTCTCTCCCCGGCTCTGGGAGAGGAGTGGGGGCTGGTGGTTAGAGCAGGGGGGGAGCTGGGAGCCAGGACTCACTCTGGCCCCCTCCTTCAGGGCGAGTAACCACGGCATCAGCCTGGATGAGATCCCCGCAGACCGGCGGAAGAAGCTGGAGAAAGCCCGGCAGAACAAGTAGCGGGGGAGGCCAGCGAGCGGGAGGCCGGGCTGGGCGGCGGTAAGGCCAGGGCTGGGGGACAGGGGAGCGGCGATACGGCTCTGAACCGCCCCCGCCCACGGATAAAGTCACCCCCAGAAGCACCTCGGCAAGGCCAAGCCGTGCTGGGAGCCAGAGGCCATGCCCCTCCTGGCCCCACCTCCGGGAAGGCGGGGCTACCCTGGGCTCCTCCCCCTTAGACACTCCATCCGTGGCATCTCCTCTTTCCCCGGGAGCCAATCCCTAACCCCCGACCCCCACCTCAGCCAGGTCTGGAAACCGCAGGGTCTATGCAAATGAGCATGACTCTCATTTGCATATTTGATTAACGTGCATTGGCTCATTTGCATAACTCCACCATATTGTTCCCCTTCACCCTCCCTCCGAATTTCCCCTCCAGCAACCCCGCACCCCACCCTGACCACAGCGCCCCCTCCAGGATCCCGGTTCTGTCCCCTCTCCCAAGGACCATAGAGACGGTAGCACGGCTCCGTCCATGAGCTGCTCTGCTCTATGGTTGTGGGTGGCCTACGGGTGTCCCCCACCGAGATCACCCCAACGCTCTGTTCCAGTCAGAGTCCTCCAACTCTCCTTAACCATAGAGACGGGGCCCAGAGCAGCCAGCTACCTCGAGCTACTCTGCCCACCCTACTGCCCATTGCCCTGGCCCAAGCTCTATGGTTACCCTATGGGCTCTATGGCTCAATGGCTACCCTAGGAGTCCTCCAGCTCTCCCTCACCATAGAGATGTGGCCTAGAGTGTCTCCCCAATAAAAGCAAGATCGGGTTGGGGGGAGCTGGAGGAAACCAAGTGGCTCTGATGTGACTAATTCTTCGTCCCCCATCCAGACCCGTGGCCAACACCACCTGACACTTCCCGGCCAGTCCCTGTGGGGCAGAGTCAAATTGCTCCCCCCCCTTGCCCCCACCACGCCCTGTGGAAGGAAGATGGGCCGGGCCGGGCGGGCAACTCGTGCCGGTCACGGGAAATGGACTCATCTTTTCGTGCGCTGGTCCCACCTCCCCAGGTGCATTGTGGGACTGTTGGCTTTGTAGCGGAAGATCCAGGTGCATTATGGGACTTCGGCCCACCTGGCATTTCCATGCACCTCCTACTACAAAGCCAGGTGCATTATGGGACTTTGGCCACCCTGGGATCTGCCGTTCACCTCCCACCAAGGACCCCAAGTGCATCATGGGACTTCAATCAACCTGGGAATTCACGTTAATTCCGGTAATGGGCAGCGTCCCCTGGGACCTGCCGTTCTCCCCGTTTTCTTCAGGGATTCAGACTGTACCACTGCGAGGAGACGGGGATGGGCGGGTGATTTGTTCATACCCTAATTGCTTTCTGCAGAGAACCCCGGACAGACAAGAGGGGGGAATGGAGCGATGCCCCCATGGGGTTACCGCAGTTTGCTGGCAGAGTGCTGGGGGATTAGCTCCCTCTAGGGGCAGCGAGGGGAGCTCCCTCCCCGCTAACAGATGTTCTGCAGGGGCTGGAGGTCCTGGGTTCAGTTCCTGCCCACGGCCCTGTGGGCTGTATACATGTATCCAGCACTGTAATATTTGGATTTCCATCTGGCCCCAGGGGGTGGGGAACGGGGCAGGGGCCTGTCCCCTCTAGGGGGCACCGGCTCCCCTCCGGCCCCAGGGCGGGGCCTGGCTGGCTCAGGGGGGTGGGAATGGGGCAGGGGCCCGTCCCCTCTAGGGGGCGCCGGCTCCCACCCGGCCCCAGGGCAGGGACTGGCTGGCTCAGGGCGGGCGGGAATGGGGCAGGGGCCTGTCCCCTCTAGGGGGCACCGGCTCCCACCCGGCCCCAGGGCGGGGACTGGCTGGCTCAGGGGGGCAGGGAATGGGGCAGGGGCCTGTCCCCTCTAGGGGGCACCGGCTCCCACCCGGCCCCAGGGCGGGGACTGGCTGGCTCAGGGGGGCAGGGAATGGGGCAGGGGCCTGTCCCCTCTGGGGGGCGCCGGCTCCCACCCGGCCCCAAGGCGGGGCCTGGCTGGCCCAGGATGGGAGAAGGCGATTGAGACAAGTGGGCTGGGAGTGAATCTGTCTGGAGCCAGGGCTGGATCCACCCGTTAACACTGAACTCTACCGTCTCCTCGTGGATTGAGTTTCGGTCACCAGCGTGGACCCGGGCAGCGCTCCTCCCCCGGCAGGGGGTTAAAACCACAGACCTGGCTCCAGGACGTGGCCTTCGGACCCACCCGGGATTGTCTCCTTATGCAACACGCGACCGGTGCCCAAGAGGAAAGTGGGGGGATCATGGCAGAGCGGCTCTCCTGGGGGACGTGGTCCCAGCCCCAACTGGTCCTTTCTTTGCCCACCTGGTGTTTCACGGGTTAAAAAAAACCACACACAAAAATCTCACGCACACGCAGGACACACAACTGACCCCCTGACGGCAGCCAGAACCCACCTGCATCATCACAGGATTGAATCATAGAAGATCAGGGCTGGAAGGGACCTCAGGAGGTATCTACTCCAACGTCCTGCTCAAAGCAGGACCAATCCCCGACTAAATCATCCCAGCCAGGGCTTTGTCAAGCCGGGCCTTAAAAACCTCTAAGGAAGGAGATTCCACCACCTCCCTAGGTAACCCATCCCAGGGCTTCACCACTCTCCTAGGGAAATTGTGTTTCCTAATATCCAACCTAGACCTCCCACTACTGCAACTTGAGACCATTGCTCCTTGTTCCTTCATCTGCCACCACCAAGAACAGCCGAGCTCCATCCTCTTTGGATCCCCCCTTCAGGTAGTTGAAGGCTGCTGTCAAATCCCCCCTCACTCTTCTCTTCTGCAGACTAAACAATCCCAGTTCCCTCAGCCTGTCCTCATAAATCATGTGCTCCAGCCCCCTAATCATTTTCAGCAAAGAATCCTGTGGCACCTTATAGACTAACAGATGTTTTGCAGCATGAGCTTTCGTGGGTGAATACCCACTTCTTCTGCTTGCATCCGAAGAAGTGGTTATTCACCCAAAGCTCATGCTGCAAAACATCTGTTAATAAAACACCCACACTCTTGCTACTTCTAGTATAAGGTGCCACAGGATTCTTTGCTGCTTCTACAGAACCAGACTAACACGGCTACCCCTCTGATACTAATCATTTTCGTTGCCCTCCGCTGGACTCTCTCCAATTTGTCCACATCCTTCTTGTAGTGGGGGGGCCCAAAACTGGACACAGTACTCCAGGTGTGGCCTCACCAGTGCCAAATAGAGGGGAACGATCACGTCCCTTGATCTGCTGGCAATGCCCCTACAAACGCAGCCCAATATGCCGTTGGCCTTCTTGGCAAAGGTCACACCGCTGACTCATAGCCAGCTTCTCCTCCATGGTAATCCCCAGGTGTGGAAAAGGACCATACCATTGCTCTTAAAGGTGGTGGCGTGAATTTAAAGGGGAACAGACGGTTGGAACAAGTTCCCAAATGTTGTGTGTGTGTGTGTGTGTGGGCGGGGGGGAATACTCCATCCTGGGCAAGTTTTCAGTCAAGATTGGGTGTGGGTTTTTGTTTCTAAAGATTTTACCTAGGAGAAAGAGGGATTATTTTGGGGGAGGTCTTTGGCCTGTGTTCTCCAGGAGGTCAAAGTACCGGAGCAAAATGACCCGGTGGGCCTTGGAATCTATGAACGAATATTTGTTTGCTCTGTTTTTTGTTTCTTTGGGATGGGTAAAGAAGGCCTTCAAGATTTGTTTTCTAATATAGATATATATTAATTTGGGTGCCGGGAAATTAGCTCCCTCTAGGGGTAGCGATAGGAACAACGTTCCGCTCACTCCCTGCTAACACAGCTGCTTTGTGGGGCTGGAGGTCCTGCATTTGGTTCCTGCCCCCCGGCCATGGGGGCTACACGTATGTGGCTCCTCCCCCCCCACAGTTGTTTTTTGC
This sequence comes from Mauremys reevesii, assembly GCF_016161935.1. Taxonomy (NCBI): domain Eukaryota; kingdom Metazoa; phylum Chordata; order Testudines; family Geoemydidae; genus Mauremys; species Mauremys reevesii. The sequence goes on along the minus strand of NC_052636.1, from coordinate 13,476,624 downwards.
TTGGACTAGCAAGTCTTCGGCGTTCTCGGCCGTGCCGAATCTTTAGCCGGGATGACTTTTCTCCCCGCCGTTTGTTGGTTGCTTGAGTGAAATAGCCGGCCACCCCCAGTAATGCCCCCGCGGTTGTTGCGAAATGGTTGGAAATGCCAATACCGTGGGATCAGGATTCCCCTTGGCAGGGTCATACCCCACCCAGATCGTTAGTCAGCCACACTGTTGTGTGACAAACTGGCCCCAAAATAATCGTGATATGCCCGACTTTGCGGGCCAAGGATCCAGTGACCTGTCCGGAAAATTATAACAATGCCAGCCCAGGGGCGCTTGGTTAATATTTGTCTGGGGACAAAAAATATAGTCATCAAGGGCTAGAGGCTGATTGGCTGGGTTCTTCCGCACGGCTTTTTGTCATTGGTCGACAGACTTGGTCAATATTGATCTGCAGACAAACACACACCCCCGCAACCCAACAACAAACTCCCCTCCCGTAAAACTCATCCAGAGGTGGAGGCCAAGCGGCCGTTGTACTCGGTCGATATTGACGTGCCGTGGGAACTGTTTCTTAAAAGGGTGGCCCCCAATCAGCCGTAGGTAATGGCCACTATGTGTCTGCAGACAGCAAAACCTCTTAAAGGGATGGCCGTTGGACCCGCTGCCCGACCTGTGTTTCAGGGGGGTCCTTGCTAGACTTGGTGAATCTGCAGCTAAAATGAAATCTTAAAGGGATGGGCCATAGTATCGGAACTAGTGGTGCCTGGTCAGGATGTGTCTGGGGGGGAAAAATATTTCTTAAAGGGATGGTCATTTTTGAATCTGTAGGATTGTTTTCCTTTAAAGGGGTGGCCACTTTTTTCTATGCAAAATTTTTCGTGACGGTTTGATTTACTTGGAAGATATTTGTCTGCAGACGAAACATTTTTTTCCTTGGCGGCGGGGTGGGGTGGGAGGGCTGTGAGCAGGCATCTATTAAAGGGATGGCTTTCTCGAACTTGCATTTCCGATGACACGTGTGCTTGGTAAATATTTGTCTGTAGACCGAAAAATAAGTTTCTTAAAGGGATGGCATGTGAGCCTCCATCTCTTAAAGGGGTGGCCAGTGAGAGGCCATCGTCCTCTAACCTGTATTTCTGATGCCACTTGATGTGCTCGGTAAATATTTGTCTGTAGACCAAAAACCCATGTTCTTAAAGGGATGGCCCGTGATCGGCCGTGTCTTAAAGGCCTGGGATGCTCATAGCTGTGCAGGAGGAGCCGGCCGCCCGGTCTGGGAATCTGATTGTCTATCATTTTTCATAGACTTGTGTACAAACTGTACTTTTTTTTTTTTTGCAATGACTTGTGGGTGTTTCTTGGGGGGAGGGAAGTGGGCGGGGTGGCGGGGGAAGGGCAGGGGACTACAGATATATATATGTGTCGTGGGGAGGAGATGAACAAGACACCTCGCGACTGGAGTCGTTAAAAACTGTATGTGACCATGTAAATAAAGGGTCAGGCTAGAGACTTCAAGGCGTGTCCTTCCCTGGGGGGGGGGGGATCTGTTCTCGCCACTGGGGGCTGACCCCCAAGTCTGACCCAGGTTAGAACCTGACCCTGCCCCAGGCTAATCGTAGCTCCCGCGGAGGCGCTTGGCGATATCATCGCCTTTTGATGATGGGTAAACCGAGGCACAGTGAGTACAGGAGACTTATCCCTATTGCTTATGGACAATAGAATTCAGACGTCCTGGCCCCCAGCCCCCCCTGCTCTAACCACCAACCCCCACTCCCAGAGCCGGGGAGAGAACCCAGGAGTCCTGGCTCCCAGCCCCCCCTGCTCTAACCCACTAGCCCCCACTCTCCTCCCAGAGCCAGCGAGAGAACCCAGGAGTCCCAGCCCCCCATGCTGTACCCCACTAGACAGAATCAGCCAGTCAGAGTGGAACCAGTCTGGTTTATTGTTCCTGGGAGAGGATCGCAGGGACAGCATTGCCAGCAGCCGCGTGAGGCCCGTCCCTGGGGCTCGCCGGTCGGGCTCAGATGGACGTGCTGTTCTCGATTCGTTGGGGATCCAGGTAGCGGTAGGGGATGGGCAGGGATTTGTTCCTCTCCTGGATCTCCTGGGAGATCTGGGCCAGGCGCCCCTGGAAGGCCGCGATCAGCCGCTTGGGCTCCTCCTCGGTGAAGTGCTCGTCGGGGTACGTGCCCAGGGGTCTCTGCAAGGGAACAGGAGAGCGGTGAGGGACAGCACGGAAGGGCTCCCTCACCTGGTGCTGAGATGCAGCCACCTCTGGGGTGGGGCGGCTGGTTATCCGGGGACCCCTCGCCCAGCACTGAGATGCAGCCACCTCTGGGGCGGGGCGGCTGGTTACCCAGGGACCCCTCGCCCGGCGCTGAGATGCGGCCACCTCTGGGGCGGGGCGACCGTTTACCCAGGGACCCCTCATGTGCCCTAGAGAATGGGGCAGGTGTTTAACAGCTGTGTAGCAACACTGGGAAGAGTTCAGGCCAGGGAGGGAAGGCGAATCCTGCAGCCGGTTGAAACAACAGGGCATCCCCCAAAGCGCAGCTGGGCCAGGACACCCTGGTTCATCCCCCAGCTCATGTGAAATGTCAGTGGGTCCTTTATTGCTATCGCAAAGGAGGGGACGGAGAAATCAGTGCAACGGCTCATTCAGCAGACACCCGCAGCCCAGGGCCCCCCAGTGCCGTCCTGGGGCCAGCCCCCTGCCAGGGGAGAGCGCCTCCTGCTGCCACCGCCCCGCTCCCTGCCCCACAGCGCCGTCCTGGGGCCAGCCCCCTGCCAGGGGAGAGCACCCCCTGCTGAACCCCCTGCCCTGCTCCCTGCCCCACAGCGCCCCCTAGTGCCAGCCCCGCCTGCCAGGGGAGAGCGCCCCCTGCTGAGCCCCTGTCCCGCTCCCTGCCCCACAGCGCCCCCTAGTGCCACCCTGGGACCAGCCCCCTGCCAGGGGAGAGCGCCCCCTGCTGAGCTCCCCGCCCCGCTCCCTGCCCCACAGCGCCCCCTAGTGCCCATGTTCTCACCGAGTCCCCCGGCTCGCAGCAGAGTTGCCAGAGGACGGAAATGGCGATGCTGGTGCTGTTGACCTCTGGGATGGTGTCCAGGTAGCTCTCCAGGGAGGAGGTGCCCTTGGCCTGGGGCGGGGGGTTCCTCATGGAGGACGGGAAGTTGGGCATCCAAGCGCCGAGCTCGTACTGCGGCCCAGAGAGACCCCCCCCAGTCAGAGCAGCCGGGGACCCCCCCAGCCCAGCCGGGGACCCCGCCAGCCCAGCCAGGGATCCCCTCCTCACCCCGCCCAGGGAAGGTCTGGCTCAGCCAAGGGATCTGGGCATCTGGGGCTTGGTCAGCGTCTCACCCACGGGCAACGGTTAGTAAAAGTCAAGGGGGGGGGTTGGGGGTGCTGAGCGCGGCAGTGGGGAGTCCTGGGGGGCTGAGGCAGGGTTCTGAGGTGTCCTGGATCTCACTGGGGTTGGGTGCTGGATGGGGGATTGGCTGCTAGAGCAGGGTCCTGGGGATTGAGGTGTCAGTGGGGTGGGGGGCAGGGTGGGGGTGTCAGCGGCTGGACCCCAGGATGCTGTGGGGGGCAGGGCAGGGGTGGTGGTGGTGGCTAGACCCCAGGGCCCCGTGGGGGTGTCGGTGGCTGGACCCAGGGTCCGGTGGGGGGCAGGGAATGGGGCCCCGAGCACCCAGGCTGGCCTCTCCCTACCTGCCCGCTGTTGAGGGAGGCGTGCCGGGCCGAGCAGCAGTAGATCCACATGGTCAGGTACTTGATGAGCTCAGGGATGCTCTGCAGGGACGAGGGGAAGCCTGCGGGATGGAGAAGGGGCATCACTGACCCGGCCCGGCCCTGCCCCACTCCACTGCTCCGGGCCTCAGCTTGGCCACGTGCCATCTCCCTGCCCTGCCCGTTCCCATGGTGGGGCTGTTTCCAGTCACCCCATGGCCCCGTCCCACTGCCGTGATCCAGGCCACCCTGTCCCTATTGGGTTGGACACCTTGCTCCCCGTCCGGGGGTCATGACCCCTGCCTGCAGGGCCACTTGATACGAGCTGGGGTCAGGCCCCGTTGACTCCAATGGAGAGACGCCCATTGACACCAGTTGGGGTCTGGTTCCATTGACTCCAATGGAGAGACGCCCATTGACCCCAGCTGGGATCTGGCCCCATTGACTCCAATGAAGAGATGCCCATTGACACCAGCTGGGATCTGGCCCCATTGACTCCAATGGAGAGACGCCCATTGACACCAGCTGGGATCTGGTTCCATTGACTCCAATGGAGAGACGCCCATTGACACCAGCTGGGATCTGGCCCCATTGACTCCAATAGAGAGACGCCCATTGACCCCAGCTGGGATCTGGCCCCATTGACTCCAATGAAGAGATGTCCATTGACACCAGCTGGGATCTGGCCCCATTGACTCCAATGGAGAGACGCCCATTGACACCAGCTGGGATCTGGTTCCATTGACTCCAATGGAGAGACGCCCATTGACACCAGCTCGGATCTGGCCCCATTGACTCCAATGGGGAGACGCCCATTGACACCAGCTGGGATCCGGCCCCATTGACTCCAATGGAGAGACGCCCATTGACACCAGCTGGGATCTGGCCCCATTGACTCCAATGGAGAGACGCCCATTGACACCAGCTGAGCTCTGGCTGACAGTTGTTTGGCCTCCTCAATCACGCAGTCCAGAGATGGCCTGGAGTGGCTCCTGCATGGAGCCCCGTGACCAGCGGCTACAGAGCTCTGGGTTCACATGGCCCCTACCGGATGCCTCGTTCCCCAGGAAGCCTTCACGGAAGATCTCGTCTGCCCAGGCCTGCAGCTCACAGTCGGCCAGGACATGGGCGTCGCTGCGGTAATAGTGTCTGACGATGCCGGAGACGAAGCTGGAAAGAGCAGAGATGTGTCAGCCCGGATGGGTTGGCGCAGGCCACATCGCTCCCCAGTGCACCAGCGTCACTCAGCCAGCATCACCAAACAGCCCAGTGGTACCGTGCACCCTGGCCGGTACCTAGTGTCCCCTCCACTTCGCCCTTTCCTAGCTGTGGGAGCATGGCCTGGTGGCTAAGCCGCCGGCCTGACCTCCAGGTGATCCTGGATCTCGTTTATGGCAGAGCTGAACTTTTCATTTCAAATTAGACTTGCTCTTGTAGAAGTTAACACGTTAAACAAGAGTCGCCACTGGCACAAAACGTCTTGGCTTGACTGAAACCAAATGTTTCCATTCACCCCCAATGAGACCTTTCCCCGGAATTTGGTTTGGGGCAAAATCGCTAAAAATGTGACTTTTCCTCTCCATTCTTGTGTATTTACAAATTTTCATTCATTTTTTCAATGCCAACCAATCTACCACACAAAGTAAGTGACGAGGGTTAGGATAAAGGCAGGGGAGGGGATGTGACATATCTATCTTCAGTGTCTACATTGATCATAGACCTCTAATAAATCAGCCCAAATTGCTTTGGATTTTTCATGCGTTCCCTTTCTCCGCAATGCCAGCCATTCGTTAGCTGTGTGATCTGCCAGATCACCAAGCCAGGCATCAATATTTGATGGGGGTTGACTTTTCCATTGCGTTAGGGTTAATTTTTTAGTGCCCAAAGCTGCCTGTTGGCACCACACTGCCTTGTTAGCAGGGAACCTCCAGGTATCAGGAATAGAATCTGTGACACACTGTACCTCAAAATAGCTCCCTGGAAAACCCATATGCGTCATTCACATATAGTTGTGATATTTCATACAAAGCATGTCATGTACGATATCATATGAAAGGTCATGACCTGCTGAAACCCGTCGTTCTGTCCAAATATGTGTATCATTAGTGTGTATGACGTTATGAGATTTTGCTTCGTGGTTGTTATTGAAATATGCTGTATATTTGCCAGTGACGTACAAAGAACTACTCCCACCCCACCCAGGAGGGTGTTCAATGACCATTAAAAAGCAGGGGAGTTGTAATCAGTGGATTTATAATTCAGTGAGGGCTGCCCAAGCACCACACAATGGGGACTGCTCCACTCTCTGACGCAGTTGCGCAAGACCCACCAGGGGGATTGTTCAACCCAGTGACTCAGCAAAGCCCACCAGGACATGTCTGGGCGAGGGTCTTCTAGGCACATGGACTGAGAAGCCCGTGTGTGAAGAACTGTAACATCCAGGGGGATGAGAAAATTGCTTGATCTAAATGCTGCCTAGTGCAGTAAGATTTAGACTGTGCGCTTACCTTTTGTTTTCTTTGGTAACTGTCTCTAACCTCTTATGCCACCATGTATAATCACTAACGAAATTTATCTTTCTGTGGTCAATAAACCTGTTTTATATTTTACCTAAAACAATTTGGTTTGGTTGAAGCGCTCAGGAAATCTCAGCTCAGGTACAGAGACTGGTGCATGTCCTCTCCACATTGAGGGAGGGGTGGACTGGGAAACTGGCCAGGCTTCTGACCAGGGCGAGATGGTATCGTCCTGGTGTGCAAGGCTGGGGAGAATTGGTTGGTGCTCTCCTCTGTGTGATTCATGAGTGGCTCAAGGAGAATTCGTGCCGTCTAGCTGGGTGTGTGGAGGGGTCTTTGAAAAAGTGCCGTTTGGGGAATTCCAGTTGTTTTTTAACTCAGAATTCTTTACGTGGCAGGAAAGCCGTGTTTCCAAGCAACTCGGGCCGGTGGGAATTTTCCACATGCCATCTGCTTCCTCGCCACCCTCTGCCCCGGCTCCTGCTCCTTACCTCTCAATGGCCGACCAGATCTTCAGCCCATCATCCCTGTAGTAGTAGTTGGGGATGCAGTCAACCCCGCGCTCGTGGATGTCATCAGGGAAGCAGAGGGAGGCGTAGGTCAGGCCGGACATGGCCTTGGCCATCAGCACCTTGGTCCCCTCGAGCCCCGAGCCCATGGCCTGGGAAGGGAGCAGAGACAGAGTCTTCAACCTCTGAGCCAGCGGGCCAGGGGGGCGGGTTAGAATGAAATACCACCACCATCAGTTTCAGCGCAACGAGACAACTGACAATACGCCCCGTGACAAATGTGCCTCCCCGATGTTTCGCTTTGCGTTGTACCCCAAAAATGACCAATCACTCGCAACCTCCGGTGTTTGTCCAACCAGTTCTTAGAAACCTCCAATGCTGGAGAGTCCATCCTCTGTGCTTGCTCCAGTGTTAACTATCTTTAGCGAGAGAAAGCTTTTCCTAATATCTAACCTCAATCTCCCTGGTTGCAGATTAAGCCCATTGATTGATTTAACCCATTAGAATCATAGAAGATCAGGGTTGGAAGGGACCTCAGGAGGTATCTGCTCCAACGTCCTGCTCAAAGCAGGACCAATCCCCGACTAAATCATCCCAGCCAGGGCTTTGTCAAGCCGGGCCTTAAAAACCTCTAAGGAAGAAGATTCCACCACCTCCCTAGGGAACCCATTCCAGTGCTTCACCACCCTCCTAGGGAAATAGTGTTTCCGAATATCCAACCTAAACCTCCCCCACTGCAACTTGAGACCATTGCTCCTTGTTCTGTCATCTGCCACCACTGAGAACAGCCGAGCTCCATCCTCTTTGGATCCCCCCTTCAGGTAGTTGAAAGCAGCTATCAAATCCCCCCTCACTCTTCTCTTCTGCAGACTAAATAACCCCAGTTCCTCATTACTTCTTGTCCTGCCTTCAGCAGGACCAGAGAACAATTGATCACCGTCCTCAACAGTCCTCAAGGTATTTGAAGACTGTCAGGTCCCCTCTCTCGAACTTCTCTCACGATTAAAAGTGCCCAGTGATTTTTTTAACCTGGCCTCATAGATCAGGGTTTCAAAACCTTTGACCATGTTTGTTGTTCTTTCCCAGACTCTCTCCAATTTGGCCACATCTTTCCTAGAGTGTGACGCCCACCCAGTTCTTCAGCTGAGGTCTCGCCAGGGCCAGACAATGACCTCCCAGGTTTTACACACGCCACTCCTGTTAATTCAGCCTAGAATGATATTAGTCTTTTTCCCAACTGCAGCCCATTGTTGGCTCATATTCCATTTGGGACTTGTGGCAAATGGCCGACACTATTATGATGGGTCTCGCGCTCCAACAACAATCCTCTCTGCTCCGACTCCTCCAAACTGTTCTCTGCTCCGACACCAACCTCTCTGCTCCGACTCCTCCAAACTGTCCTCTGCTCCAACAACAATCCTCTCTGCTCCGACTCCTCCAAACTGTCCTCTGCTCCAACAACAATCCTCTCTGCTCCGACTCCTCCAAACTGTCCTCTGCTCCAACAACAATCCTCTCTGCTCCGACTCCTCCAAACTGTCCTCTGCTCCAACACCAACCTCTCTGCTCCGACTCCGCCAAACTGTTCTCTGCTCCAACACCAATCCTCTCTGCTCCGACTCCTCCAAACTGTTCTCTGCTCCAACACCAATCTCTCTGCTCCGACTCCTCCAAACTGTTCTCTGCTCCAACACCAATCCTCTCTGCTCCGACTCCTCCCACCTGTCCTCTGCTCCAACACCAACCTCTCTGCTCCGACTCCTCCCAACTGTTCTCTGCTCCGACACCAATCCTCTCTGCTCCGACTCCTCCCAACTGTCCTCTGCTCCAACACCAATCCTCTCTGCTCTGACTCCTTCAAACTGTTCTCTGCTCCGACACCAACCTCTCTGCTCCGACTCCTCCCACCTGTTCTCTGCTCCGACACCAATCCTCTCTGCTCCGACTCCTCCAAACTGTTCTCTGCTCCGACACCAACCTCTCTGCTCCGACTCCTACAAACTGTTCTCTGCTCCGACACCAACCTCTCTGCTCCGACTCCTTCAAACTGTTCTCTGCTCCAACACCAACCTCTCTGCTCCGACTCCTCCCACCTGTTCTCTGCTCCGACACCAATCCTCTCTGCTCCGACTCCTCCCACCTGTTCTCTGCTCCAACACCAACCTCTCTGCTCCGACTCCTCCCACCTGTTCTCTGCTCCGACACCAATCCTCTCTGCTCCGACTCCTCCCACCTGTTCTCTGCTCCGACACCAACCTCTCTGCTCCGACTCCTACAAACTGTTCTCTGCTCCGACACCAATCCTCTCTGCTCCGAGTCCTCCAAACTGTTCTCTGCTCCGACACCAACCTCTCTGCTCCGACTCCTCCAAACTGTTCTCTGCTCTGACACCAACCTCTCTGCTCCGACTCCTCCCACCTGTTCTCTGCTCCGACACCAACCTCTCTGCTCCGACTCCTCCCACCTGTTCTCTGCTCCGACACCAACCTCTCTGCTCCGACTCCTCCAAACTGTTCTCTGCTCCGACACCAACCTCTCTGCTCCGACTCCTCCAAACTGTTCTCTGCTCCAACACCAAACTCTCTGCTCCGACTCCTTCAAACTGTTCTCTGCTCCAACACCAATCCTTTCTGCTCCGACTCCTCCAAACTGTTCTCTGCTCCGACACCAACCTCTCTGCTCCGACTCCTCCAAACTGTTCTCTGCTCCAACACCAATCCTCTCTGCTCCGACTCCTACAAACTGTTCTCTGCTCCAACACCAATCCTCTCTGCTCCGACTCCTCCAAACTGTTCTCTGCTCCGACACCAACCTCTCTGCTCCAACTCCTCCAAACTGTTCTCTGCTCCGACACCAACCTCTCTGCTCCGACTCCTCCAAACTGTTCTCTGCTCCGACACCAACCTCTCTGCTCCGACTCCTCCCACCTGTTCTCTGCTCCGACACCAACCTCCCTGCTCCGACTCCTCCCACCTGTTCTCTGCTCCAACACCAATCCTCTCTGCTCCGACTCCTCCAAACTGTTCTCTGCTCCAACACCAATCCTCTCTGCTCCGACTCCTCCAAACTGTCCTCTGCTCCAACACCAATCCTCTCTGCTCCGACTCCTCCCACCTGTTCTCTGCTCCGACACCAACCTCTCTGCTCCGACTCCTCCAAACTGTTCTCTGCTCCAACACCAATCCTCTCTGCTCCAACTCCTCCCACCTGTTCTCTGCTCCAACACCAACCTCTCTGCTCCGACTCCTACAAACTGTTCTCTGCTCCAACACCAACCTCTCTGCTCCGACTCCTCCAAACTGTTCTCTGCTCCGACACCAACCTCTCTGCTCCGACTCCTACAAACTGTTCTCTGCTCCAACACCAACCTCTCTGCTCCGACTCCTCCCACCTGTTCTCTGCTCCAACACCAATCCTCTCTGCTCCAACTCCTCCCACCTGTTCTCTGCTCCAACACCAACCTCTCTGCTCCGACTCCTCCCACCTGTTCTCTGCTCCAACACCAACCTCTCTGCTCCGACTCCTACAAACTGTTCTCTGCTCTGACACCAACCTCTCTGCTCCGACTCCTCCCACCTGTTCTCTGCTCCGACACCAATCCTCTCTGCTCCGACTCCTCCAAACTGTTCTCTGCTCCAACACCAACCTCTCTGCTCCGACTCTGCCAAACTGTTCTCTGCTCCAACACCAACCTCTCTGCTCCGACTCCTCCAAACTGTTCTCTGCTCCAACACCAAACTCTCTGCTCCGACTCCTCCAAACTGTTCTCTGCTCCGACACCAACCTCTCTGCTCCGACTCCTACAAACTGTTCTCTGCTCCAACACCAACCTCTCTGCTCCGACTCCTCCCAACTGTTCTCTGCTCCAACACCAATCCTCTCTGCTCCGACTCCTCCCAACTGTTCTCTGCTCCAACACCAATCCTCTCTGCTCCGACTCCGCCAAACTGTTCTCTGCTCCAACACCAACCTCTCTGCTCCGACTCCTCCAAACTGTTCTCTGCTCCGACACCAACCTCTCTGCTCCGACTCCTCCAAACTGTTCTCTGCTCTGACACCAACCTCTCTGCTCCGACTCCTCCCACCTGTTCTCTGCTCCAACACCAACCTCTCTGCTCCGACTCCTCCAAACTGTTCTCTGCTCCAACACCAACCTCTCTGCTCCGACTCCTCCAAACTGTTCTCTGCTCCAACACCAATCCTTTCTGCTCCGACTCGCACACTGTCTGATTGAAGCAGGGGTTTTTATCAGGTGACTGACTGCAGGTGCTCTAATTGGCTTCAGGTGCTCTAATTAATCTATAGCAAACTTTCTTCCCTCTACAGGGAATAAGGCTCCCGTCTCACCCTCTCCTGCCTCCCTCTGGTCATGCTGTATCACAGACCCCAATATAACTCCCAGATCCTTTTGAGCAGTACGACCCCGCACTCCCGTGTCCGGCAGCCAGGTATGTCCCATTGTGCAGATGGGCATCGACGTTTTCCTACCACAGTGGTGCACATTGCAATTCTCATCATTGAATTTCAGCTCGTCGATTTCAGCCCAATTTTCTGAGCTGTTGCAGTCGCTCTGAGTTCTAATCCTGCCCGTTCCAGGGGAGGCCGGTACCTCGGGTGACAGGCACATTTTACACCCAAGTATGTGGCTCTGGGAGGGGAGTGGGGTCTAGTGGGTCAGAGCGGGGGGGGGCTGGGAGCCAGGACTCCTGGGTTCTCTCCCCGGCTCTTGGAGGGGAGTGGGGGCGGGTGGGTCAGAGCAGGGGGGGCTGGGAGCCAGGACTCCTGGGTTCTCTCCCCGGCTCTGGGAGGGGAGTGGGGGCGGGTGGGTCAGAGCAGGGGGGGCTGGGAGCCAGGACTCCTGGGTTCTCTCCCCGGCTCTGGGAGGGGAGTTGCGGCGGGTGGGTCAGAGCAGGGGGGGCTGGGAGCCAGGACTCCTGGGTTCTCTCCCCGGCTCTGGGAAGGGAGCTGGGTCCAATGCCGCTGACCGTGGGGTCCTCTCACCGTATCGATGCTCCCTCCGCGTCTGAGTAGGAGGGTCCTGCCCAGGACGTTGATGTGCAGCGTGTAGCGGGTGTGGGGCAGCAGCAGCTGGGGAGGGGAAGAGACACAGGGGTGGGTGAGGACAAGCAAGCAGCCACCCCCACCCCCACCCCCACCCGGGTCCTGGCCTCTCCGAAAAGCCAGCGGCTGCTCCTTCTCCCCTGTCATCCAGGAGCTGCTGGACCGTGATGGGTAGAGCGCAGCCAGCGTGGAGCACGCCCGGCCTGGCACGCCGGGCACCCCCCCCACTGGGCACACGCACGTGCAGCTGGGCACAACTGGACGCCGGCAGTGGGGCCCGTCTGGCGTGCTCCCCCTGCTGGGCTCTTCTCTCCCGCACATCTGGGCACAGCTGGCTGGGGGCGGGGGGGCAGCCCGGCCCCTCTCTCACCTTGAAGAGCGGGTGGCACATGGGCAGCTGGCGCAGGGTGGCCAGGGCGAAGGCCTCGTCGATCAGGTGGGTGAGCAGCAGGTGGCTGACGGCCTCGTGCACCAGGAAATCGGCGTAGCGCACCCAGGTCTTGGCCAGGATCCAGTCCCACTCGGAGTCGCTGGGCAGGAAGATGGGGCTGCCGGGGCCTGGGCGCTGGCTGAGCTGCGAGGGGAGAGACACAGGAGGGGTGTGGGGGGCGGGTTGGCGCAAGCCGGGGGTGTGAATCCTGCTGCTTCCCCCAGGGGAGCCCAGGGACTGGGACCCGGGGGCCAGGATGAGGGGACATGACGGTGCAGCAAATCCAGTGTTAGGAAGAGGAGACCCACAGCTGGGGTGTGTGTACACACACGGAGGTACACACAGAAGGGTGTGGGGGGATTAAGGAGCCAGGACTCCTGGGTTCTCTCCCCGGCTCTGGGAGGGGAGTGGGGGCTGGTGGTTAGAGCAGGGGGGGCTGGGAGCCAGGACTCCTGGGTTCTTCCCCTGGCTCTGGGAGGGGAGTGGGGGCTGGTGGTTAGAGCAGGGGGGGCTGGGAGCCAGGACTCCTGGGTTCTCTCCCCAGATCTTGGAGGGCAGTGGGGGCTGGTGGGTTAGAGCAGGGAGGGCTGGGAGCCAGGACTCCTGGGTTCTCTCCCTGGCTCTGGGAGGGGAGTGGGGGCTGGTGGGTTAGAGCAGGGAGGGCTGGGAGCCAGGACTCCTGGGTTCTCTCCCTGGGCCAGTCCCTTAGACGGCAATGCCCAGCCCTGGGACTGTGTAGGGATGGGGGCTGCATGGGGGCCCCGCCAGGCAGCGTGTGGGGGCCGTTACCTGAATGGCTATGGGGACGAGCTCCCTGGAGGCCTGCAGGTGCAGCAGGCAGAGGGGCGCAGCGATGTACTGCTGGTAGCCGTTGATCGTGTTGGCCGGGACGCCCTCCAGGATTTTATAGTCAGCGAGGAAGATGTTCCCTTTCTGCAAGGAACAGGGGGAGCAGAGCAGAGTGCTGGGGCCAGTGCATCCGACGGTGCAGAGCGGGGACCCCGGGGAACGGGGGAAAGCCGGGATGCCAGTGCTGCGAGCTTCCCCACAGCAGTGCCTCTCCCAGCGCTGCAAGTTTCCCCACAGCAGTGCCCTGGGACTAGCCCCTGGAGCCTAGTGGCCAGTGCGAGCGCAGCCACTGGCTCTGGAATTGGGCCCGCTGGACACCTCTGACCTGTGGCTGCTGGTGCCTGGAGTGATGCTGGGGAGGGAGCCAAGAGCTCAGACCATGACCGTGTCCCCCCAGGGGTGTCCCTGGTGCCCCACTTACCTCCAGCTCGTCCTGCAGGCTGCAGCTCTCCCCCAGGGAGGAGGCCACCATGGCCGGCGTGACGGGGAAGTTGCAGGGGAGCTCCGTGCAGCGCCGGATCACCATGGGGTGGACCCCGTTCAGGAACTGGTACCCGAAGAACGTGTCCTCTCGCCAGTGCGCCCGCACGTACTCTGGGGGGACATGGGCAGGGCAGCCGCGGGGTTAACGGGCCGGGACTCAGGGGAGCCGGGTTCGAGTCCTGCCAGGGGCATCTGGAGCAGCTTTCGGAGGCTCTCGGGGCCCACGGCCTCCCCACACTGGAGAACGGGGCTAACGGTCCAGCATGAGGGGGGCCTGATCTCGGAGGGAGTCTGGGCAGCACCTGGCACAAGGCTGGGGGGGTCCCTGATCGCGGTTGGGAAGCTCTGGGCAGGGCCTGGCACAAGCAGCGCTGGGGTCTCCAGCCGCTTGCGTCACACCCGTCCCAAGCACCCTGCTCTGTGTGTGTGTGTGGGGGGCTCCGGTGGGCCCAGGCGAGCAGGGCTCGGGGTGGCGGTGGGGGGGGGTCACCTACCTGTGACCGGGGTCTTGTTGAAGCAGAAAACCTTGTTGATGTCGTCCAGCTTCGCCCAGGAGTTGGTGCAGCTCAGGAAACCCTTCAGCCGCAGCTCCACCTGCCTGCGGGGGGCAGAGCCAGGGTGTGGGAGCAGGCCGGGGGTTCGGGCCTGTCCCTCCGAATGGGGCGGAGATGGATGGGGCACAGGGCAGGGGCAGGATTAGTGTACACGGTTAGGGTTAGTGTACAGGGTTGTGCACAGCGTTAGGGTTAGTGTACAGAGTTGGGTACAGGGTTAGGGTTGTGTACAGGGTTACGGTTACTGTACAGGGTTGTGTACAGGGTTAGGGTTAGTGTACAGGGTTACAGTTACTGTACAGGGTTGGGTACAGGGTTAGGGTTGTGTACAGGGTTAGGGTTACTGTACAGGGTTGTGTACAGGGTTACGGTTACTGTACAGGGTTGTGTACAGGGTTAGGGTTAGTGTACAGGGTTACAGTTACTGTACAGGGTTGGGTACAGGGTTAGGGTTGTGTACAGGGTTAGGGTTGTGTACAGGGTTGTGTACAGGGTTAGGGTTGTGTACAGGGTTGGGTACAGGGTTAGGGTTGTGTACAGGGTTAGGGTTAGTGTACAGGGTTATGGTTACTGTACAGGGTTGGGTATAGGGTTAGGGTTGTGTACAGGGTTAGGGTTGTGTACAGGGTTACAGTTACTGTACAGGGTTGTGTACAGGGTTAGGGTTAGTGTACAGGGTTATGGTTACTGTACAGAGTTGTGTACAGGGTTAGGGTTGTGTACAGGGTTAGGGTTACTGTACAGGGTTGTGTACAGGGTTAGGGTTAGTGTACAGGGTTATGGTTATTGTACAGGGTTGGGTATAGGGTTAGGGTTGTGTACAGGGTTAGGGTTGTGTATAGGGTTAGGGTTAGTCTACAGGGTTGTATACAGGGTTAGGGTTAGTGTAGAGGGTTGTATACAGGGTTAGGGTTGTGCTCAGCGTTAGGGTTAGTGTACAGGGTTGGGTACAGGGTTAGGGTTATTGTACAGGGTTAGGGTTGTGTACAGGGTTACAGTTACTGTACAGGGTTGGGTACAGGGTTAGGGTTGGGTACAGGGTTACAGTTACTGTATAGGGTTGGGTACAGGGTTAGGGTTGGGTACAGGGTTACAGTTACTGTATAGGGTTGGGTACAGGGTTAGGGTTGGGTACAGGGTTACAGTTACTGTATAGGGTTGGGTACAGGGTTAGGGTTAGTGTACAGGGTTGTGTACAGGGTTAGGGTTAGTGTACAGAGTTGTGTACAGGGTTAGGGTTGTGCACAGGGTTAGGGTTAGTGTACAGGGTTGGGTACAGGGTTGAGTACAGGGTTAGGGTTACTGTACAGGGTTGGGTACAGGGTTAGGGTTGTGCACAGCGTTAGGGTTAGTGTACAGGGTTGTGTACAGGGTTATGGTTACTGTACAGGGTTGGGTATAGGGTTAGGGTTAGTGTACAGGGTCGGGTACAGGGTTAGGGTTGTGTACAGGGTTATGGTTACTGTACAGGGTTGGGTATAGGGTTAGGGTTGTGTACAGGGTTAGGGTTAGTGTACGGAGTTGTGTACAGGGTTAGGGTTGTGTACAGGGTTGTGTACAGGGTTAGGGTTGTGTACAGGGTTAGGGTTAGTGTACAGGGTTGGGTACAGGGTTGGGTACAGGGTTAGGGTTGTGCACAGCGTTAGGGTTAGTGTACAGGGTTGTGTACAGGGTTATGGTTACTGTACAGGGTTGGGTATAGGGTTAGGGTTGTGTACAGGGTTAGGGTTGTATATAGGGTTAGGGTTAGTGTAGACGGTTGGGTACAGGGTTAGGGTTATTGTACAGGGTCGGGTACAGGGTTAGGGTTATTGTACAGGGTCAGGTACAGGGTTAGGGTTGGGTACAGGGTTAGGGTTAGGGTTATTGTACAGGGTCGGGTACAGGGTTAGGGTTGGGTACAGGGTTACAGTTACTGTACAGGGTTGTGTACAGGGTTAGGGTTGTGCACAGCGTTAGGGTTAGTGTACAGGGTTGTGTACAGGGTTATGGTTACTGTACAGGGTTGGGTATAGGGTTAGGGTTGTGTATAGGGTTAGGGTTATTGTACAGGGTTGGGTATAGGGTTTGGGTTGTGTACAGGGTTACGGTTACTGTACAGGGTTGTGTACAGGGTTAGGGTTAGTGTACAGGGTTACAGTTACTGTACAGGGTTGGGTACAGGGTTAGGGTTGTGTACAGGGTTAGGGTTGTGTACAGGGTTGTGTACAGGGTTAGGGTTAGTGTACAGGGTTACAGTTACTGTACAGGGTTGTGTACAGGGTTAGGGTTGTGCACAGCGTTAGGGTTAGTGTACAGGGTTGTGTACAGGGTTATGGTTACTGTACAGGGTTGGGTATAGGGTTAGGGTTGTGTATAGGGTTAGGGTTATTGTACAGGGTTGGGTATAGGGTTAGGGTTGTGTACAGGGTTAGGGTTGTGTACAGGGTTGTATACAGGGTTAGGGTTACTGTACAGGGTTGTGTACAGGGTTAGGGTTGTGTACAGGGTTAGGGTTAGTGTACAGGGTTGTGTACAGGGTTAGGGTTGTGTACAGGGTTAGGCTTACTGTACAGGGTTGTGTACAGGGTTAGGGTTAGTGTACAGGGTTACTGTACAGGGTTGGGTACAGGGTTAGGGTTGTGCACAGCGTTAGGGTTAGTGTAGAGGGATGTGTACAGGGTTAGGGTTAGTGTACAGGGTCGGGTACAGGGTTAGGGTTACTGTACAGGGTTGTGTACAGGGTTAGGGTTGTGTACAGGGTTAGGGTTAGTGTACAGGGTTGGGTACAGGGTTAGGGTTGTGTACAGGGTTAGGGTTAGTGTACAGGGTTGGGTACAGGGTTAGGGTTAGTGTACAGGGTTGTGTACAGGGTTAGGGTTGTGTACAGGGTTAGGGTTAGTGTACAGGGTTGGGTACAGGGTTAGGGTTAGTGTACAGGGTCGGTTACAGGGTTAGGGTTGTGTACAGGGTTAGGGTTACTGTACAGGGTTGTGTACAGGGTTAGGGTTGTGTACAGGGTTAGGGTTAGTGTACAGGGTTGTGTACAGGGTTAGGGTTAGTGTACAGGGTTGGGTACAGGGTTAGGGTTGTGTACAGGGTTAGGGTTGGGTACAGGGTTAGGGTTGGGTACAGGGTTAGGGTTATTGTACAGGGTTGTGTACAGGGTTAGGGTTACTGTACAGGGTTGGGTATAGGGTTAGGGTTGTGTACAGGGTCGGGTACAGGGTTAGGGTTAGTGTACAGGGTCGGGTACAGGGTTAGGGTTAGTGTACAGGGTTGGGTACAGGGTTAGGGTTGGGTACAGGGTTAGGGTTACTGTACAGGGTTGGGGGTAGTTTCTAGGGGCAGGCGCTGGGAACGGGTCTGGCCGTGGGGAAAGCCGCACTCACGCGTTCCCC